>NC_138077.1:110093420-110693420 GCF_964212035.1 Myotis nattereri | reverse complement strand
TATGTCTTGATTGTTGTAGGATCACTGGGGGGAATTGACCTCCAGGCCAATTGGCAATGAGAATCAGCTGTGTCTGCAGTGGGAGAACTTCTGTGCTGAAGACACCCTTCTGGGGCAAGACTTGCTTCAGTGGGGCTTTGGTGCTCACTGAGTCTGCCCCCTCAGTGTGTCCCTTATGGCTCTGAGGAGTTGTAATCCGGATGGTCCCCCTCTGACCACTGGGTACACTGGCTCTTGGAGGTTACCCAGCAGGAGCTATGAAGGGAACTGCAGATTCCTCTTCCTTTTTTAGAGTTTGGAGGTGCCCTGATGAGGCCCAGCTGTGAAGCAATGCAAGCTACTGTGGGGCCTTGGGCCTTCTCTTGGAAGTTCTGGGTCTGTGGCCCAGCTGCAGTTTGTAAGGTAATTTTCAGGTTGCAGAGGGCCAGGGCATTCATATGCAAAAGCCGTTGCCACAACCTGGGTGAGGCGGGGTCTCAGGGAATCAAAGGGAGGAGCTAGGATATATGGCGGATTCTCAGCCCTGCCCTAAGGGGCCGCACATGTCTCAGTGTCCTGTTAATTTCATTGCTCCAAACACCTCTGAGAGAAAGCTGCCCTTGAGTTCTGAGTTCTGCCCACTGCCAGACAGTCCAGTTTCTACCCGTATGAGTCCTGGGTCCCCAGAGACTTCCCGGAACCCGAATTCAGAGCAGTCGGGAGCTTGTGACTCCCTTCCGATTCAAAAAGACAGCCGCGTCCTCAGGTACCAGCCCCTTTCCGCGCACTCTTGAGCCTCCGTACCTTTGCACGTTACTTCCGCAGCTCCTGACCCTCAATGTGCTCTTCTCTTTCCTTCTAGTTGTAGAATTTCCACTCCGCCAGCCTTCCTGTAAGTTCTGGATGATGTCCGTTTTGTCTTTTTATTGTGTTTTGAAGTTGTTGTAGGAGGCAGCAATTTCGGTATTTCCCTATGCCGCCATCTTAGTTTCTCCTCAATAATTTTTATTTCTTAAAGTATTACAAAGAGTATTACATATGTCTCCTTTTTCCCAGCCTTGACATTCCCCCAGGCCCTACCCCCACCCCTGGTATCTTGTGTCCATTAGTTAATCTTAAATTCATGAATATAAGTCCTTCGGTTGATCTCTTAATCCCCCCCCCCCAAACACGCCCCAGGCTTCCCACTGTAGTTTGACAGTCTGTTCAATGTTGCTCTGCCTCTGCATCTACCCCTGTTCATCAGTCTATACTGGTCCTCATTATCTGTCCCAACCTCACTGGAGCCGTCCCAACCTCACCAGGGCCGTCTCAGCCTCACTGGGGCCGATTCAACCTCACCGGGGCTGTTCTGACCTCACCGGGGCCGTTTCAACCTCACCAGGGCCTTCCCGACCTCACCAGGGCCGTTCCGACCTCACCAGGGCCGTCCCTACCACACCAGGGCCGTTTCAACCTAACCAGGGCCGTCCCTACCACACCAGGGCCATTTCAACCTAACCGAGGCCATCTTGACCTCACCGGGGCCGTCCCGACCTCACCGGTGCCGCTTCAACCTGACCGGGGCCGTCTCGACCTCACCAGGGCCATCCCGACCTCACTGGGGCTGTTTCAACCTAACTGGGGCCATCCCTACCTCACTGGGGCCATTTCAACCTCATCAGGGCTGTCCCAACCTCACCAGGGCAATTTCAACCTCACCGGGCCGTCCTGACCTCACCGGGGCAGTTTCAACCTCACCGGGGCCATCTCAACCTCACCAGGGCCGCTTCAACCTGACCGAGCTGTCTCGACCTCACCGGGGCCGTCCCGACCTCACCGGGGCCATTTCAACCTCACCATGGCCGTCCCTACCTCACCGTGGCCGTTTCAACCTAACCGCGGCCGTCCCTACCCCACCAGGGCTGTTTCAACCTAACCAGGCTGTCCCGCCCTCACCGGGGCCATCCCAACCTCACCGGGGCCCTTTCAACCTCTCCGGGGCCGTTTCAACTTCACCAGGGCCGTTTCAACCTCACTGGAGCTGTCTCTACCTCACCTGGGCTGTTTCTACCTAACTGGGGCTGTCCCTACCTCACCGGGGCTGTCCCAACCTCACGGGGGCAGTCTCGATCTTTCCGGGGTCATCCCGGCCTCACTGGGGCCGTCCTGGCCTCACTGGGGCCGTCCTGGCCTCACTGGGGTCGTTTCAATCTCACCGGGGTCGTCCAGACCTCACCGGGGCCCTCCCAGCCTCACCAGGGAAACACGAAGTTTTGCCCTCTGTCCCCTGCCAAGCGGCTCCCCACCACACAAAATCTCCAGAAGTTCCTGGTGGCTGAACATCCAGCACTCATGCTCAGACCACGCCCTCCACCTAGTGCACAGACTGCCCGTCTGCCGTCCCCCAGCGCCCCACACGAGACTGGAACTGGTGGGCCTGTTTGTGCGCCTGCTGGTACAGTGGTTCCACAACGCCGGCCCAGCCGGGCCCAGCCTCGCCTGCCCCGAGCCCGACTCTGCCCCCCCCCGCCCCCCCCCCCCCCCCCGATTGCATCCCTCCCAGATGCGAGGAGCTGAAATCTGCAGCCTGCTGGGTTGGGCTCTGTACTTAGTGTCTCTGCACATCCTACTCAGTCTCAATGCTCTTCTTTCTATGAGAGGAGTTGAAATCTGCAGTTTGTTGGGTTGGGCTCTGTACTTGGTGTCTCTGCACATCCTACTCAGTCTCAACGTTCTTTCTTTCCTTCCAGTTGTAGAGCTTCCACTGGGCCAGCTTTCCCATGGTTCCGTATGATAGCTGCTTGTCCTATAGTTAGTAGTTTCGATGTTGTTGTGTGAGGCAGCATGCACAGGTCTCTTCCTTACGCCCCCTCCTGGGTCTGCTTCTTGAGTGTGTCTCCCATGGCTGCGAGCAGTTGAAGTCTGCAATTTGTTGGGTTAGGCTGCAAAAGTGCAGGTGGGTCTTTTTGTGCACCTGGCACAGCTTGGATGGGGATGTAAATTGATTAGGGCTGGTTCTCAGGGAGTCGCCATGGCGGAGCAAATAGCACTGGCTGTGTCTCCGTGGCCCCTTGCCTCTCCGGGACACCGCGGCTTTGCGTCCCCCAGTGCCAGCAAGCAGCCGCGCGCGCCAGAGCCTCCCTCGCTTTCGACCTCTGCAAGGCCATGCCCTCTATCCCCATGGGGCCTGCGGCCTCAGAGACCCGCCCAAACCAGCTCAGTGGATTTGAGAGTTTGTAAAAGCACAGTCATTTCCTCTTGTGCCTCTGGCACAGCCCGGATGGGGATGTAAATTGAGTAGGGTGGGATCTCAGGGAGTCGCCAGTGCGAGGAAATAGCAATGGCAGCATCTCCGCCCCCCTTGACTCCCCGGGACACCAGGACTTCGTGTCCCTCAGTGCCGGAGAGCAGCCGCGCGTCAGAGCTTCCCTCACTTCCGACCGCTGCAAGGCCGTGGCTGCCTCTCCCCATGGGATCTGGGGCCTCAGAGACCTGCCCCAAGCAAGCCTAGAGGATTCGAGGGTTTGTAACCACTTCTGATTGAAAAAAAACCGCGAATCCAGTTGCAGCCCACCTGGCGTGTGACTGCGTACCTCTGTTTTTGGCGCCTCTGTAGCTCCCACTCAGTCTCACTGCGCTTCTTTCTTTTCTTCCAGTTATAGATCTCCCACATGGCTTCTGAGTGGTGGTTGTTTGCCTCATAGTTGGTAGTTTCAGTGATGCTGTGAGAGAGAAGCACGCACAGGTGCTCCCTACGCTGCCATCTTGCTGATTAGTTATTGCCAGTTTTTCTTGTTTTTTTTTTGAGGTAGGCCTCTAGAGCTTTGAACTTCCCTCTCAGGACTGCTTTCACTATATCCCATGGTTTTTGGATTGTTGTGTTTTCATTGTCATTTGTTTCCAGGATGCTTTTTATTTCTTCTTTGATCTCTTTGCTAACCCAATCTTTGTTGAATAGCATGCTATTTAGCCTCTAAGTGTTTGATTTTTTTCATTGTTTTTATTGTAGCTGATTTCTAATTTTATGCCATTGTGATTTAAGAAGTTGCTTGATATGATTTCTATCTTCTTGAATTTGAAGATATTTTGTCTGTGTCCTAATATATGGTCTATCTTTGAAAATATCCCATATGTACTTGAGAAGAATGTATATTCTGTAGCTTTGAGGTGAAATGTTCTGAAGATGTCAATTAGTTCCATCTGATATAGTGAGTCATTTAACATTGCTGTTTCTTTGCTGATTTTTTATTTAGAGGATTTATCCAGTGGTGTCAATCTATAATGCCAGAAGCCAGCCCATCCTTGCTGCTTGACACAGTTGCTTCAGGGAAGAAACATCTGCACAGCAAATGTTTCAAGGGACCTGGAGTATATGGCATGCTGTTCTTAATATGTTTGCTCCCCTTCTTAGCGCTATGTGTTTTAACCAAGGTCACCTCTCCGAGAAGGGTTGTTTGTGGGCAACTGATATAGGGTTAAGCCTCGGACTGACCTGTTGGCAAAGTCACAAAGAAGTCCCAGCTTAGAAGGCACAGTCCTCTTAGCATAATTAGGCTTGACCTTATAACACTCCCCAGATCTTATCTGGGAAGCTAATGGGCTGAGGGAAGTGCAGGAAGTGTAACTATGGTCAAAACAAGTGAAACTCACAAGAACTGTGTAACTATGGTAACCACTACCTTGTTTACCTCTGACTATAAAGGGTTGGTGAGGCCTGAGCACCAGTGGAAGTCCTTCCTCCTGAGTTGGACTTACCGGCCTGGCCCCCAATATTCCCAAATTATCTCGTGTCTTTTTTCTTTCATTTGTGTGCGGCTCCTCTTCCAGATCCTGAACCCTGAACCACGCAGGACATCGAGGGAACATTTACAACATCTGGTGCCCGAACAGGGACTTCTGGAAGTGAAGGTTTTGCTAGAGCAAAAAAACTAAGTTTCACTGGCAGGGTGGGGAACAAAGAATTCACTGTAAAGGTGGGGGGTTATTTCACCGCCCACAAAAGCCCACGATCAGCTGCAGAAGTCTGGATCTATAAGCTGGGTGGGAACATTTTTCTTAACCAGGCTAACGGGGCAGGATTCGGCTTTAAAAAAGTAGATTCGGCTTTAAAAAAAAAAAAAGTAAGAAACTTTATTATGGACTTTTGATTTGCATGCTTAAGGAGGTAAAATTTTAGAAGGTACATTAGATCTTGAAAGCTTGCCAAAAAGTTAGTCAGAACTTGAAAAAAGCTCAGCAGCAGGAAAAAACATACCTCAAAAAACTGTTTTTCCATGGGAACACAATATTGCGTTTGCTAGAGCCTTTTAGAGAGGCTGAGGAGGAGCCTCCTCGCCTGGTTCCCTCTGCTCCTCCTAGAGAGAAGCAGGAAGAAAAATTGGAGGAATGGCCTTCATGGCCCCCTCCACCTCCACCTCCATGTCCTAATCCTGAAATGTTTAGTTCGCCATTAATAGAATCACCTGTGCAAAAAGCCATCAGAGAAGGATTAAAGGACATGCCGGTGGAAGAAAGGCTTGCTTTTCCTATCATACAGATAGCTGACCCACAGATCCCGAATCAGATAATAAGACACCATGAAAAAATTGACTTTAAAATGATAAAGGCCTTACGTGAAAATGTACTTCAAAATGGTCCAACGGCTCCTTTTACAGGAGAAATTATGAATAATATTTCTGAAACATTCTTAATTCCTCATGATTGATATTCTCTAACTCGTGCAACTCTGGATGTGGGAGATTATTTACTATGGAAGGGAGAATTTTTGGAGAAATAACAGGAGCAAGCCCATACAAACCGCAGGCTGAATGCTCAAATAACATGAAATGTTAGCAGGATTGGGAAAATATGATGACGTGCAAAATCAGTTAAATTATGTGCAACTGGCATATGAGCAAATTAGAGTTTGTGGAAGGAAAGCTTGGTGGGCTTTACCAGAAAAAGGGGACTCTGAGGGAGTTTTTAGTAAATATATGCAGGGGCCTTTAGAATCATTTTCTGATTTTGTGGCTCATCTCACTCGAGCAGTGAGACGACAGATTCAACATGAGATAGCAGGAGACATTTTAATTCATCAATTAGCTTATGAAAATGCCAATGGTGGTTGTAAGAAATGCCTGATGACTCTGAGAAAAGGTAATACCATTACAGAAATGATTCGAGCATGTCAGAATGTGGGGTCAGGCACTTTTCAAGCGAATTTACTCGCTGCCGCTGTAACCGTAGAAAATAAAAGGTATTATAACTGGAAAAACAGGACATTTTAGAAAAGATTGTAGGCAACTAAGAAGGACACAAGGAGGCGCTGTAGGGAAAGGCGTGAACATCCTGCCTCCTGAACTGATCAACACAGATCCAACCTCGTGGTGTCCTAGGTGCCAGAAGGGCTACCATTGGGCCAGGCATTGTAAATCGAGATTCCATAAAAACGGGCAACCGTTAGATCAAAACACAGGGTATGGCCGCCAGCCCTGTCATTAAAAGGGGAGATCTGCCCTGCGAAGCCCACAGTGGACTCTCTGATCCGAGTCACCCCAGGGAGCGCAGGCCTAGATCTTAGCAGTACTATAGTAGTCACTTTGACCCCCGATATGGCTTGGCAAGTTGTTCCTACAGGAATCTGGGGACCTGTGCCACCGGGAACTTTAGGATTAATTTTAGGGAGAAGTGGAAACACTCTGAAAGGATTAACTGTTTTGCCTGGGGTCATAGATTCAGACTATGAGGCAGAGATTAAAGTTATATTAGAATGTAATCATATTATGCGAATTACTTCAGGACAAAGGATTGCTCAGATACTACTTTTACCTTATGTTCAGCAAGGTGAGGCTATAAACAGGAAAAGAGGGACGCAAGGGTTTGGAAGCTCAGACATCTATTGGATACAGGAAATTAGCAAAACCCATCCTATGATTAATTTAAGAATAGAAGGAAAAATGTTTAAGGGCCTAGTAGACACTGGGGCAGATGTCAGCGTTATCAGCAAAGAATTCTGGCATCCAAGTTGGTCCATGGTAGAAGCTATGGACTCAGTTAGGGGGGGTGGGAGTTCCTGATAACACACAACATAGTGCTGCAGTCTTAAGGTGGCAAGATGAGGAAGGACAGACAGGATGGTTTCAGCCCTACATTGTCTCTAGAATTGCAGTCAATTTATTGGGCCGGGATGTCTTAGAAGGTTTATAAGCTTGTAGTATTACCGGCAAAGGACAGCAGTTTATATCTCAGAAGGGATATCAGACTGGTCAAGGCGTAAAAAACCCAGGAAGACAAGGATTAGGATATCAACCTTTTTAGGAGTGGTCACTGCTCAATCTCCTCACCCCCATGCTGATCTTATACAATGGAAAGACCATAAACTTATATGGGTGGATCAGTGGCCATTAACCAAGGAGAAATTAGGTCATATTCATGAATTGATACAGGAGCAAATAGGAGCTGGTCACATAGAGCCTTCCAATAGTCCTTGGAATATGCCTATATTTATTATACCTAAGAAGGTGGCAGGAAAATGGCGATTGTTACATGATCTTAGAGCAGCTAATGCTACCATGCATACCATGGGAGCTTTGCAACCTGGACTCCCAGCGCCTTCGCAAATCCCTTTAGATTAGTCTCTTATAGTAGTAGATCTTAAGGATTGTTTTTTCACCATTCCCTTGGCACCTCAAGATAAACGAAGATTTGCCTTTTCAGTGCCATCTATTAATAATATAGAACTCATGAGAAGATATCAGTGGAAGGTTTTGCCTCAAGGAATGTCCAATAGCCCTACCTTGTGCCAAAAATATGTGGCTCAAGTTGTTTAGCCTTTAAGGGACAGATATTCCCGATGTTACATTATTCATTACATGGATGACTTGCTCTTAGCAAGTCCACAATAAGAGCAGGCTTTGGAAATGTTTTTCCAATTAGAAAAGGAGCTCCCTAAATGGAGTTTAAAAATTGCTCCAGAAAAGGTACAGAAAGAGACACCTTTTAAATATCTGGGAACCACAATTGAAAACCAATGCATTAGGCCGCAAAAGGTAGAACTAAGAAAAGATAGCCTTAAAACTTTAAATGACTTTCAGAAATTATTAGGGGACATTAACTGTTAAGACCTTACCTAAAAATCTCTATGGGAGATATGACAAATTTATTTAATATACTTAGGGCTGACTCTTACCTTTCCTCACCCAGAATACTAACAGATGACGCCAGAAAGGAGTTTCTAAGACTTGAGCAGGCGATATCCTTAGCCCAAGTAGCACAGGTACAGCCTGAATTGCCTTTATTGAGACAGATTAACCATACTGCAAATAGTCCCACTGGAGTCATCTTCCAAAATAAAGACTCTCCCGCTATTATTGAATGGGTCCACCTAGGACATCAGTCTTCTAAAACTGCTGTTACTTATGTAGAACTGATGGCTCAATTGATATCTCAGCTTAGAAAGCATTGCAGGCAGCTTAGAGAAGAACCAAAATGCATCTATCTTCCCCTCACTGGGAAGCAATTAGAAATGTTATTTCAGACTGATTTAAATTGGCAAATTGGGTTAAGTGGCTATTCAGGGAAACTTAGCTGTCACCTATTAAAAGATAAACTACTACAATTTTTATATTATACCCCCATTATTATACCAAAAAATACTAGGCAGGAACCTATCCCTGGAGTATGAACTGTTTTTACTGACGGGTCATCTAAAGGGAAAGCTGCCTTTCATACAATAAATTCAGAACGAGTCATAGTGACCAGTCATACTTCTGTGCAAAGAATTGAATTGGAAGCTATTAAGGCTGCATTGCAAGATTTCCAACAGCCGGTTAACATAATTTCTGATTCCTCTTATGCTTCGGGCCTATAAGTAGAATTGAAAATGCCCGGTTGAAATGGCTTAGTGACCAAAGTTTATTCTTACTATTTCAACAAGTCCAGCAGATTGTGCAGCAGAGACAGTACCCTTTTTATATCACTCATATCAGGGCTCACAGTGTATTACCTGGCCCATTAACTAAAGGAAATGCACATGCTGATCAATTGGTAGCTTTATTAAAACAGGCCTCAGAGTCTCATCAGCTTTTACATCAGCCTGCCAAAATTTTGTCCAAACAATTCTCAATCTCTCGACAGCAGGCAAAACAGATTATCAAGGAATGTCCCACTTGCATGTTACATCTACCTCAAGGGCCTAGCACAGGAGTCAACCCTAGAGGTTTGCTAAGGGACCATATCTGGCAAATGGATGTAACACATTATACTCCTTTTGGACGTCTTGGGGCATTGCATGTCTCTGTAGATACCTTTTCAAAAGTCCTATGGGCTACTGCTTCTACAGGAGAAATGGCAAAACAAGTTATTAATCATTGCCTAGCTGCTTTTGCCATCATGCGAATTCCAAAACTTATTAAAACTGATAATGGGCCTGCTTATATAAGCTGTCAATTCCAGGAATTTTATAAAAGGTGGAAAATTCAGCACATTACAGGAATACCATATAATTCCCAAGGACAGGCCATTATTGAACGACAGCATCAGCAGCTAAAATCCCAACTTGAAAAACAAAAAGGATGGATGATGGAGAAATCACCTACGGGTAGGCTGCACCAAGCCTTAATTACTTTAAATTTTTTCACTTGTGATGCTGATGGAAAGACACCTATGGAGCTACATTGGTGTCAGAATAAAACAAAAGAAAATGGTCTACTTAAATGGAATGATCTGGAATCTGGTTTATGGAAGGGACCTGACCCATTATTAACCTTTGGCAGAGGGTATGCTTGTATATTCCCAGAGAATTTTTCCAAACCTGTGTGGATTCCTGCTAGAAATATTAAACTGCAACGGGGTCCAAGAGAGAAACTAGCCAGACTAATGAGGACCTTGCGCCTGGAGCCACACCATGCAGCTGTAGGCGATCAACTACATCAGCCACAGAGAGCAGCGACTCCAAGCAGTTCACTGAAGATGAGCAGCAGGAGGAGGATGAGACAGACAACAAACAGCCTGGAGACCACCTGGGGCATGGTAAAGAAGACGGTACAGATGCCTGACACCTGAGAATGTCTTTCCTGCCATGCTAGCAGTAATCATATGTACGGTAATATTACCTAGGGAACTTTCCCCCAAAGCATGTGGGGAAGGGAAGAAGGGAGCACATGGTAATCCAATATGGATGCCCCCTCCCCAAGTATTCTAATTTAAAGTCTCTTTCTCACATTTGAAAAGTTTTACAAAATTTAAAAATGCATCTGGGATTTCTGTGCATGTGTGAAGAGAAAAGGTGGCTTAAAACTAATGCGTGCAACTGTCCTGTTTTTGGACATTTAGATAGAGTTTTGAGGTGGAATCTCTTTACAAATGTACAGAATAAAGCCCAAGACTAATTATTTCCAGTCAATGGCAGCCTAAGGCTTTGGAAGTTTGCTAAATTGAATTGGATATTCTGAAATAACAAAATACTAAAAATTTTTCAATAATCTAAATTTGCCTCATGAAAAATCTAGAGGACAGAATTGAATATAGTCTTTAAATCTTATATACCCATATGTATTTGATGGTCTATCAAGTTTAATTTCAAAACTATAACCAAGGAATGACTTTGGGACATTTTACAGGCCCTGATATGTTTTCAAAAATTTATTCTCTCTTTTTAAAGGATTTTTTAATTCAACCAAATTTAATAACTTTGACTTGAAATACATGACCTTGCGGCACTATCAGTCAACATCTGAGAAGTAACCCTGTGGGTTACTTGGTGTAAAGGTTTAATATAGAAAAGTAAATAATTTGGGTTTTTGCCTTCCTGAATATAGCTAGTGTAAATTTACTGAAAGACTAATTGAAGAAATTTAATTAATGTCATTTCCCGTTTAAAATTGAATTGCCATGGCCTAGAGCAAAGAATATCCTTATATGATATTACTCTCCAATGTCATTAATATTTTTTGATATTTTACAACAGCATGTTGTACATTTATCCCAAACAAACTTACAAACTAATTCTTTGAATGTTTGGCAGCAATTTAATAAGGACATGAAAGGATTTAATCCCTTCCACTGTGTGGAAGGCCCCCTGGGAAGGCACTTGAGCATTCTGTATTGACCTCTCTTGCCCTTTTTGCCAAGGGGTCCCTCTTCCAATTGCCCACAGCTGTTGCCTGAGCTCTCTGTTCATGCTGAGGTTGAAGCCTCATGGTGGCTGGTACCATGGATCTGTCTCTCGCCCAATGGCATGAGCTGGGCCCTCCCTGGAGAAGAAACCTGGATTCCCCAAGATATGTGATCAATGCCAGGATCCTGCCAGCAGGCAAGGGAATTCCAAGGCAGTTGCTGGACGTGGAGGCCACAGGGGCATAGGCTACCAAGGAGACAGAACTGAACCTCAAGTCACCCTGCTTGGCCCCGGAGGATGGATGGTTAGCCAGAGACGGGTAAGATTCCTCAAGGAAGGAACAACGTAAGACAGGCACAGTCGCAGAGGGGCCATCAGGAGAGAACTTGGGGGTCAACAGAGGTGGGATACAGATCCTCACCCCTCCAACTATACAGGGGCTTGAACACTCATTCCATCTGAGGGAGGTCTCCTGCCCCCATGGCTGCTTTCCTCTTCCCATGCCCAGCTCAGATCAGGACCCAGATAACAGAAAGAGACTTGAACCAGCTGAGATCGGTACCCAGAAAACAGAGACTTGGCTGACAGCCCATGAAATGTCCTAACATACAGTTAACCTAAAGCAGTCATATTTTTATACAAAAAATTAAAATTAAAAGTTATCTAGACTACATTACAAAATTTCCAAAAACCTCCTAATACTAAAAAACAAAAAAAGGGGGGATAGTGGAATAATAACCTGTTAAGTAAATGCCTTAATTGCTTTAAAATTTTTACTTGAAAATTAATTTTTTCATTTATAATGCTAATAGTAAGACACCCATGAAAAACATATGTGGTGTCAAAATAAGCCAAAGGAAAATCATTTGGACAAAAATTAAAAGAATCCCAAGTCTAAATTATAGATATGATTCCTTTATTAACCTTTGGTCGAGAATACATTTGTATATTTTCAGAAAACAACTCCAAGACCATGTGGATTCCTGCAACAGAGAGGAATTATCAGGACTGCTCCAGCCATAGAATAGTAGTGGCCCCGTGAGACAACAAGAAGAGAAGCAGTCCAGAAATAAAGATGGTGAAGACGCCTTATCATGCTAGCAGTCAGCAGCTGTGCGTCACTGCAGGTTGCCCAGGAACAAACCAGAGAGGGTTGGACCTGCATTTTCACCATTTGTCCACCATCCAGAACTGAAATATTACTGCTGACATGGACACATAAGAAACTGTCGGACCCTGAAACATGAACTTAGCCTAAAAAACAAAGAAGGGGGATCTGTTGGAGGCTAGATGTAAGCTGGCAAGGTCCTTGCACCTGAAGGGGCTAGCAAGGCTAAGACCCTTACCCACACAGTTTTTCCAGACTTGTTTGGATGGCGATTATCAGTAGAATGAGAGCAACCTTTGTAGAATAAGAACAGCCTTTCATAGCTTACCAAGAAGTCTGTAACTATTTACTGAGATATGCAGTACTGAGAACCTGACCTTCTGCTGTGTCTCTCCCTTAGAGATTAAGAGGAATAAAGAATACATTCCTCTTGACAGACCTCCTATTCAGTGTGTTGTGTATAAATAAGATTGTGTGGCTAATAAACTTGCTTCAGTTCCTCAAGAACTGGGGTCCTCCTGATCCTGCTTTCCTGTCTTTCTTTCTTTTCTCAATTCCCACCTCCCTGCCTCAGCCCGGCTCAACCTTGTCAGGCTGGCCCTGACATTAACCGTGCCTCTGACACGCTTCCCATTGGCTAATCAGCAGGATATGCAAATTAACTGCCAACAAAGATGGCGACCGGCAGCCACGCAGCTGAAGTGAACAGGAGGCTTGGTTGCCCCTGCGATGGAGGAAGCCAAGGTTTCCCGCCTGCTGCGGCCGGGCTCTGAGCTGCACTCTAAGAAACAATGTTGCAATTATAGAAGCTAAACAAACCCCAGATACCTGCTTTCAGCAGCGGAGGCCTCAGAGCTGGAGCTGCAACAGTGTCTCAATTATAGAAGCCAAACAAACCCCAGTTACCTGCTTTCAACAGCCGAGGCTTCAAGCTGGAGCTGGCTCTCAGCTCCAGTGACAGCCATAGAAGGTAAATAAATCCCAGAATTAAAAAAAAAGAAAAGAAGGAGAGGTTGGGAGCTTCAGTCGCCCACCAGCCTGAAAATGACCCTCAGCCCCTCACTCAGACTGGCCAGGCACCCCAGTGGGGGCCCCCACCATGAAGGGGCTGTGACCAGCTGCAAACAGCAATCAGCCCCTCACCCAGGCTGGCCAGGCACCCAAGCGGGACCCCCACCCTGATCCAGGACACCAGGGCAAACCAGCCGGCCCCCACCTGTGCACCAGGCCTCTATCCTATATAGTAAAAGGCTAATATGCAAACTGACCCTAACAGCAGAAAGACTGGGAATGACTGGTCACTATGACACACACTGACCACCAGGGGGCAGATGCTCAATGCAGGAGCTGCCTTCTGGTGGTCATTGAGCTCCCACATGGAGGAGCTCTGCTCAGCCACAAGCCAGGCTGATGGCTGCCAGTACAGCGGTGGTGGTGGGAGCCTCTTCTGCCTCCTCAGCAATGCTAAGGATGTCTGACTGCAGCTTAGGTCTGCTCCCCGCTGGTAAGTGGACATCCCCCGAGGGCTGCTGGGCTGCCAGAGGAATGTCTGATTGCCAGGTTGGGCCCAATCCCCAAGGATGCTGGCCTAAGCCAGCAAGTGGTCACCCCCGAGGGGTCCCAGACTGTGAGAGGGCACAGGCCGGGCTGAGGGACCTCTCCCCCACCGAGTGCACAAATTTTTGTGCACCGGGCCTCTAGTGCTATATAATAAAAGAGAAACATGGTAATTAACCATAACTTCGCTACCCTTCCCTGATCCAGGACACCCTTCAGGGCAAACCAGCCGGCCCCCACCTGTGCACCAGGCCTCTATCCTATATAGTAAAAGGGTAATATGCCTCCCAGCACCGGGATCAGCGGAGCCGCGAGGCCTCACTACCCCGGTGTCAAGCAGAGCCACGAGGCCTCCCAGCACTGGGATCAGCATAGCAGCGAGGCCTCCCAGCACTGGGATCAGCAGAGCAGTGAGTCCTCCTAGCACCAGGATCTGCTGAGCAGCGAAGCCTCCTGGCCCCTGGAGCAGCGTGACAGGGGACAGCGCCCAAACCCCCTGATCGGCCCTGCTCTGTGGGTGATAGGGGGCAGCACCCCAACCCCCTGATCCACCCTGCTCTGTGTGTGACAGGGGGCGGTGCCCCAACTCCCCTATTGGCCCTACTCTGTGCGTGACAGGGGGGAGCTCCCCAGCCCCCTGATGGGCCCTGCTTTGTGCATGACAGGGGGCAGCGCCCCAACCCCCCGATTGGCCCTGCTCTGTGTGTGATGGGGTGGCGCTGCAACCTCCCCATCGACCCTGCCTTGAATGTGACAGGGGGCGGTGCCCCAACCCCCCTATCGGCCCTACCCTGAGTGTGACTGGGGATGGCATCGCAACCTCCCGATCTGCCCTGCTCTGTGCATGACAGGGGGTGGCGCCCCAACTCCCCAGTCGGCCCTGCTCTGAGCCCGGCCAGGAGCTGCACCTAGGGATTGGGCCTTCCCTCTGCCACCTGGGACCGGGCCTAAGACAGCAGGTCATTATCCCCCGAGGGTTCCCAGACTGTGAGAGGGCACAAGTGGGGCGGAGGGACACCGCCCCCACCGCCAGTGCACAAATTTTTGTGCACAGGGCCTCTAGTATATATATAAAAGACTAAGCGACCATTATGACCAAATGACCAGAACGACTGGTCGATCAGTCGCTATGACACACACTGACCACCAGGGGGCAGGTGCTCAATACAGGAGCTTACCCCTGGTGGTCAGTGCACTCCCAAAGCCAACCTCCTTCGGCCCCTCCCCATGGTTGGCCAACCTCCTGTGGCCTCTCGCCCTCCCTGGCCCACCAGTCCCCCTCCCGTGGCCCCTCCCTTCTGCCTTCCAGCCCCCCCATTGGCCCAGATCAGGGGGCTTGCCAGCCAAAATCCAGCAGCCCCTCCCTTCTGACTGACCAACCTCCCGCGGCCCTTCCTCCTCCCCAGCTGGCCAACTTCCCACGGCCCCTCCCCCCTGGCCAACCGGCCCCCCAATAGGCCTTGATCGACGGCCCGGCTGAGGAACCCTGCCCATGCATGAATTCATGCACCGGGCCTCTAGTTTGAACATAATTGTAAAGGAAACTGAAGTTATGTTCAGTTTTAACTTTTTTGAATATACAATATTTGCAAAATGACATTAGTTGTTACATATGTAATTGCAACTAAATTTAATAAAATAATACATAATTTTATGTGAAATAATTTTAATTTTGCTATAAAATTGAAAATAAAGCACATTTATCAATGTTTAAAAGTAAAGCTCCTTATGTTATTTCTCTGCAATATACAATGAAATACAAAATGTATAAAATGAAAGCAAATGTATAAGCAAATTTATAAGTTATACAGAAAATAAACTATATGGTTTGAAACTGGAAATCATATACCCGAAGCTTCAGGCATCACAGTATAATTCACGTATTTTATAAGTAATTTCAATAAAGAAAACTAATTTTTTTACTTATACATAGTCCCAATCAATATTCTGACTTCACATTTTCAGAGATGTTTATTAATCCACTACCATACTCCTGCTCTCTGTTCTTTGGCTCCAGTGCTTTCAAAAAACATAAAGTCCTAAATAAAAACAAAATACAGAAATAAGTTTTCAGTAATAAAACTGAGGTCAATTCTTGGATGCATAAATGCTAAGGGATATGAAATATGATGAAACAGAATGACATATCTGCTAACCAAGAAAATTGATTATTATAAGTAGATCTGGGAAAAGTTGATAGCTTCAGCTTCCCATTTCAATAGCAATTAAATCCTATAATTCTAATCACTTATTAATACCTGTATGGATTTAATTAGTCATCTGATAATTTCTCTCAATTTCACTTTTTCTTAGGTCTCGTGTAATGACTCTTTTTGAACCTTTCTTCCTAAACTTTTTATATTCTTTCTCTAATAATATAACTTTTCTTAAGACTGGAATACCATGTACAACTTTTAGATTTATTTCAGGGGAATGAAAGCCATCTTAGAGTTAGAATACCACTTAGAATTGTTTGGCCCAGTTTTATGATTTCTCTTCCAAATTTGTCCACTGTGTCCCCAGCTGGTCTCACTCCATCAATGCCTAACTAGATTCTCTCTTCCATGACTTAAAGTCAAATCCTATGGATTTTATCTCACATCTATCATTTTCCTTTATCCCTTCAACAGAAATAAGTTAATCCTTATTTGCAATCACTTGCAATTACTCTACTACAATTATACCTCTCTTCAATCCATTTCTCACACAGTCACCAGGATTTATCTTTCTAAAATTTGGATTTATAACTATTTTATTTATATCTAGTTTAAACATAATGAGTTAACTAAAACTATTTCAATGTATTCCCAATGTCTATTAGAAGTTGCACAGTCTTTAATAGTCCTTTAGTAGAAGCCCAATCTATTCCATGGTCATTTACTAACAATCCCACTACCACCCCCAATCCCATGTCCTATCTATCCAAACATCCTGACTGCCTTATCTTCCCTATACCATTACATAAATATCAGATCTTAAAAAAACCAATAAGTTATTAATCATCAATAGCCAGTCAATGTTGAAATTTCTATGAATGCCTGTAAATTTTTTTTATAGGCTGGGAGATAAGTAAATAGAGTCAGATTTTTCTACCCATTCATTTATCCTAGCCTGTTTCAATGTTCCAAAGTTTAATTAACAGCACAAGGTGTAAATGTCTTTTTATACTGGTTTGTTCGATTCAGTATTCAGAGTCTACAAACTGCATTAAGTTGTCTTTTAAGTCTCTCTCATTTTATTATCTTTTTATTTTCCAGACATTTACTTGTTGAAGGAAATGGATCTTTTTGCTGTATATTCTCTCATATTTTATTTTTTTCTGAGTGCATCCCCAAATAAACATTTAAGATATTCATTTAGATGTTCCAAACCATGCTTGCAGATTAGAATCACCTTGAAGTGATGTAAACAACTTGAAGGCTTGGTCCCATCTCCAGAGATTTTGATTCACTATTTGGGTGCAGTCTTAATACAGGGAATTTAAAAAGCTACCCAGGTGTTTCTACTGTGCAGCTAAGATTGAGAACTGTTGCTCTCTTCCAGGTGTCCTTGATTTTGGCTGCATACTGAATCACCTTAAGAGCTAAACAACAAACTTTTGATTGTGAGCTTCTGATTTAATAGAATGGGGGCATGTTTTGGTACTTGGGGGGGGGTTTGAAATCTCCCTAAGTCAGCGGTTCTCAACCTGTGGGTCACGACCCCTTTGGCGGTCGACCGACCCTTTCACAGGGGTCTCCTAAGACCATCCTGCATATCAGATATTTACATTATGATTCATAACAGTAGCAACATTACAGTTATGAAGTAGCAATGAAAACAATTTTATGATTGGGTCACAACATGAGGAACTGTATTTAAAGGACTAGAAGGTTGAGAACCACTAAGTGATTTAATGGAAGACAAGTTTAGAATACTGCTCTGTCTTGTGTGTGTCAACTGGCAGTTCTATCTGGTGGTTGGATTGGATGCACTTTTATTGCAGTTCACACTCAAGTAGTAGAACAGTTAATTTAATAAAGAATCAGGACAAAATCTCCCCATTTTACTGGGTTCTACTCCACCTTAGCACATATCTGAGTGCACCTATTTTGATTTTTAAATAGAAGCCCCAAAGAGCAGAGCCTCTCCATAACACACAGTCCTTCTATTGCCATGAGAAACTATAGAATTTCCAGAGAAATTAGTCATTTGTGAATCCAGACTATCAGGAGAAAATGGAATTTCAGAGCTAGAATTAAATAGCACCCCCTTTGAATATAATCTATAAATTTAAGCAAGTCATTTAAAAAGGTACACTTTACTGAATCTTTCAGAATGATATTAAGTAAATACCCAAGATTAGCAAGAATATACTTACAATGAGGAAACATGCGCCAAGCATTACAGCTTTCATTTTCACATCAAGGTCTAAAGGGAACTGGATCCCAAAGTTATCAGTGTCTGTAAATGCCTCTCTCACAAAACCAGTCCATTGCTTGGAAATCTTGCCAACCACATTTTCTTCATCAAGAGATTTAATCTAAAAAAAAAAAAAAATGATGGTCTTAAAGAATTCTAGAAAACTAATAATAAAACTACTTTCAAATTTGGAATAAAATGAAACAAATGTGTTATTAAGCTTATGTGCAATACATAACTATGAAGAGTATATTGCTCATTGGATGTATATAAATTCCTGTTTTTATAGATACATGAAAAAAAATGTTTCTTTGCTACAGAAAACTTATATGACAGTAGTTTTACTGCCTGGTCAGCGTGGCTCAGTGGTTGAGCATTGACCTATGAACTTAGAGGTCATGGTTCGATTCCCAGTCAGGGCACATGCCTGGGTTGCAGGCTCTATCCCCAGTAGGGGGCATGCAGGAGGCAGCCAATCAATGATTCTCTCTCATCATTGATGTTTCTCTCTCTCTCTCCCTTCCTCTTTAAAATTAGTAAAAATATTTAAAAAAAGAAAGTAGTTTTACTGAAATATTTAACATTTTATATTGTACTAGTATATTAAGACACAGTACTAAATTATTTGAAGTGATCTAAAACAAAATTTAAGCAGGAAAAGATACAAACATTAAGTATTTCTTTGATGAAATTTCTAGAAGCCATCAAGAAGGTAGCAAACTAAACACCATGTGACATCTGCTTTAAGACAAGCACAGAGTTTACTAGTACATAGGCTGAGTGATTACATGTGATGGGAAGGACATTACCACTCAATGTTAGTAGACAAACAGGAAGTGCTAAGGTGCTGGGAAAGAGGACTGGCAATTTTTAGTGAAGGAAAGTATCTAATAAGTAACTTAAAGAGATGACACAGGTCCAGGGTTGAGGTAAGACTGGACAACAGGAGAGTGACGGAACAACAAAATAGGAAAGGTGTATGAAAAAAAAGCTCTGAAGTAATTTTTTTGGATTTTACAGTTCTGCCTGAAGAAACTCCAGGACCATTATAAAGAGTTAGACAGTTGCACCTCACCAAGTGGGCATATGGCAGCTGATGGTAGCCACACTCACCATGGTGTGTACACATAGGGTTGTGTCAACTCAGGAAGAGAAAAGTCCTTTTCAAATATACAAAAGGTAGCACATGTGCCAGCAAAATCCTTTGAAGCTCCAGCTCAAGTTGGAACTGCGAAATAAATGTGGGGAAACTAAAAACAGTTGACTCATTTTATTCCAGTGTGGGTGCTTAAGTTCTTAACAAACCTGAAATACGCTTTTAATATGAAAACTGTGACAGCATGGGTTGCTGTTCATCAATATTCATCCACCCCTCCCACTGTAGGCCCAGTATTCTTCTCTGAACATTGATACTTAGGGTTGGCCATGTGACTTGTTTGACCAATGGAATGTTAGTGTATATGACAGTGAGCAGAGACCTTAAACATGGCTAAGCGATTTGGCCTGGCTCTTGCTCTCCAGTGATCAGCCACCATAAAATCATGTAGTTCTTGCTAGAGCTCTAGAATGAGCATACTTGGAGCAGGCCCGAGGCCAACTTCAAGCCTAAATCAGTGCCATCTAGCTGAGCCTATGTGTATCCACTGAGACACAATTGACCTGCAGACTCACAAGCATGATAGCAAATGCCTGTTGTTTTAAGCTACTGATCTTTAGGGGTTTTATGTTATACAACACTGTTTTGGGAAAACAGACTAAGTAAATCTTGTGCACCCTTTAGTGTTTTATCTGCTAATAGCTGTAATCTAAGTATTTGTAGCTTGTAAAGTAATCTTATTTTGTTTTTTAAATTTATTTTTAATTTTGAAAATGAACAATACAGAGGATAACCTATGAGCCACAATAATGCTGCACTAGATTTAACAGATATTAATATTTTCTTTTTTATTCCTATAGTTCAGAATGTGAAAAATGATCTACAGCTGAAAAGTCAACAGGACTAAGTAATTTTTAGCTAAATTCTAGATAATTAAAAAACAGAAAATCTATATAATGAAATGATTTTAACTTCTGAAAAAATAAACTGATATTACTATTTAATTTAAATGTTAATTATTAAAAATAATTGATAAAGGTATTTTAGAGATTCTTAGCCATTTATCTATTTGAACATTATCTCAGCACATTCTCTGTCCTCTTTCTGTACTCCTCTTTGGCATGTATGCAAGAGTAGTTTATTCCAGCTTCCCATCCCTTCAAATTTTTTTATCACTTTAAATTTAAATTATACTCCTTTATTTTCCTAACATAGATTTTCATTCAGTAATTTATCTTCATCTGTATCTAAGTCCTTTCCAATGAGTTTTTATCAATCTTCATTCTACTACCTGTCTTGTTTTCAAAACTTCCTGTCCTTTAATATTAGTTTCATTCTTCTCCTTATGGTTCTTGTTTTGTCTAATGTTTATTTAAATACTTCTTATATGATCGACTGCAGATTGTTCCATTATATGAAGTTTGTTCTTGGTGAATTAGTTCCTAGAGCATTATGTACTCATGGTTTAAACTATCATCTGTGTGTTGAAAACCCCTCAACTTTTCCCTCTACATACCTAAAATCCAATACAACTCAATACAAATTATTAGCTTTTCATACATCAACTAATTCTCCTCCAAGATTCTTAATGTGGCCAATGGCATTATTATTCATTCAGCTTCTTATCTTCAGAGATCAGATCTCCCAATTTTCTTCATCTTCAACTGACATCAAATCCATGAATCAGTTCCACTTAGTACATTTATTAAATATCTCTTGAATTATTTCTTCCTTATGGCATAACTTCTGCTCTTGCTATTTATTACATATACCAAGTTGCCATGCCAATTCATATTCAAACAGAATTCATATTCCATAATGGTTCCTCATATTGATAATTTCTGCATTCCATTTCCCATCAGCTAGCTTTCAGAAATGTTTCAAGGTGCTATTTTCACAATTCACTCAAAGATGTTACTTAATAGCACTATTCTAGATGCACAGAAGTAGAGTTAATTTATTACCTATAACAGGTGCTCTAAATCATCCGTTGAGAAGGGTTGCTAATTCCTTAGCATTAATATCAGAGTTTCACAATCAAGTCTGACTTGCTTTACTAGTATTTTCACTTATTTTTAAACAAATAAAATATATGTTAGCCAAACTTCTGTTACTACTCCCTGAAAAAACAATTACCTTTTTACTCCTCTGGATCTTTGATAGTAATGATAACCCCTATGTAAATAACTGTCATTATACATAAATCTATAAAGTCTTTATACATACATAGCATAAATCTTATCCCACAATCTATATCACTTTTAAATGATTTGTCTTTATATAACCAGGGTCTAACACAGGAATTCAGTATCATGTAACCAGGCAGATAATATAACAGAAAGAAACTGGCTAGTGAAAAACCTAAGAAAGTCATGGGAGACTGGCAGAGTTCCCACATATTAGTCACAACGGGCAGCACCACTTAGGTTCAGCCTGTTTTCTGCCCCTTTTATAGAAATGTGGGCCCAATTTACCACATTTTCTTCTTTTCCAATAGAACAAGATAATCAAGATTCAGTTAAAAAACCTTCTGACTTTTAATATTTGCAACTAAATAACATGAATTATT
This sequence comes from Myotis nattereri, assembly GCF_964212035.1. Classification (NCBI taxonomy): domain Eukaryota; kingdom Metazoa; phylum Chordata; class Mammalia; order Chiroptera; family Vespertilionidae; genus Myotis; species Myotis nattereri. Next base: position 110,671,633 of record NC_138077.1, on the reverse strand, counting down.
AAGGTTAGGCCATCTGTTGGAAAACAGCTGTGATGAAATTGCTCCATGTAGTAAGTACAAAGATATATTGTGGTTTCTAACAATCATTTTTTTTTTCCAAAATACATTTTTATTGATTTCACAGAGGAAGGGAGAGGGAGAGAAAGATAGATGAGATGATGATGATGAGAGAGAATCATTGATCGGCTGCCTCCTGCACCCCCGACACTGGAGATTGAGCCCACAACTTGTGCATGTGCCCTGACTGGAAATCAAACCATGACCTCCTGGTTCATAGGTTGATACTCAACCACTGAGCAATGCCAACTGGGCTCTAACAATCAAATTTAATACAAAGATAAAGAAAGACCTCAGAGAAGTATAATTGGGTAGCTCATCTTACACTATCTTTCTGAAAACTCTCTTTGCATAATTGGACTTTCTGTAGGAATTCAAACATGTCAGATCTTCTGAAGAGGGCCAAGAGCATTGGCAGCCTGTGTTTCAGACTGAGCAAGGATCACAGACTTTTGCAATCAGATGTAGATAACAAGGTTAATCTTCTATTCAAAATGGATAATGTATAGGACTTTTATACAAAACCACGTTTAAATATTAGTTGCTTTGCTTATATTTATTTGAGTGCAGGGCTCTGCTTTTTTTATCTTTAATTTCTTTATTGTTTAAGGTATTACAAATGTGTCCTCATTCCCCCATTAACCCACAACTTCCCCCCCACACACTCACTCATGCTCTCATCACCCTGTTGTCCGTGTCCATTGGTTTGGCTTATATGCATGCATACAAGTCCTTTAGTTGATCTCTTCCCCTTACCCCCACCCTCCTCTACTTTCCTTCTGGGAATTGATAGTCTGATCCCTGTTTCTCTGTCTTTGGATCTGTCCCTGTTCATCAGTCTATGTTGTTCTCTATATTCCACAAATGAGTGAAAATATGTGGAATTTATCTTTCGCTGACTGGCTTATTTCACTTAGTGTAATGCTCTCCAGTTTCATCCATGCTGTTGCAAATGGCAAGAGTTCCTCTTTTTTACCGCAGCATAGTATTCCATTGTGTGGATGTACCAAAGTTTTTTAATCCACTCATCTGCTGATGGACACTTAGGCTGTTAACAATTCTCAGCTATGGTGAATTGAGCTGCTATGAACATAGGGGTGCATATATCCTTTCTGATTGGTGTTTCTGGCTTCTTGGGATATATTCCTAGAAGTGGGATCACTGGGTCGAATGGAAGTTCCATTTTTAGGTTTTTGAGGAAACTCCATACTGCTCTCCACAGTGGCTGCACCACTCTGCATTCCCACCAGCAGTGCAGAAGGGTTCCTTTTTCTCCGCATCCTCTCCAACACTTGTTGTTTGTTGATAATAGCCATTCTGGTGGGTGTGAGATGATACCGCATTGTCATTTTGATTTGCATCTCTAGTATAATTAGAACTTTGAGCATGTTTTCATATGTCTTTCGGCTTTCTATATGTCCTCTTTTGAAAAGTATCTATCTAGGTCCATTGCCCATTTTTTTATTGGATTGTTTATCTTTCTATTGTTAAGTTGCATGAGTTCCCTGTAAATGTTGGAGATTAAACCCTTATCGGAGATATCATTGGCAAATATGTTCTCCCATGCAGTGGGCCGTCTTGTTGTTTTGTTGATAGTTTCCTTTGCTGTGCAAAAGCTTTTTATTTTGATGTAGTGCCATTTGTTTATTTTCTCTTTAGTTTCCATTGCCCTCGGAGCTTTATCAGAGAAGAAATTCCTACGGCATATGTTTGCGATTTCACTGCCTGTGGATTCCTCTAGTATTTTTATGGTTTTCCGTCTTACGTTTAAGTCTTTTATCCATTTTGAGTTTATTTTTGTGTATGGTGTGAGTTGGTGGTCTAGGTTCATCTTTTTGCATATATCTGTCAAATTTTCCCAACACCATTTATTGAAGAGAATGTCTTTATTCCATTGTATGCTCTCGCCTCCTTTGTCGAATATTAATTGGGCATAGTGGTTTGGGTCGATTTCTGGGGTCTCTATTCTATTCCATTGATCCATATGTCTGTTCCTGTGCCAGTACCAAGCTGTTTTAAGAACAGTGGCTTTGTAATACAGCTTGATATCTGGTATTGAGATCCCACCTACTTTGTTCTTCTTTCTTAGGATTGCTGAAGCTATTCGAAGTCTTTTTTTATTCCAGATGAATTTTTGGAACATTCGTTCTAGATATGTGAAATATGCCATTGGTAATTTAATGGGGATTGCATTGAATCTACAGATTGCTTTGGGTAGTATGGACATTTTGATGATGTTGATTCTACCAATCCATGAGCACGATATGTTCTTCCATCTATTTATCTCTTCCTCTATCTCTTTTTTCATTGTCCTGTAGTTTTTCGCATCTAAGTCTTTTACATCCTTAGTTAAGTTTATTCCTAGGTATCTTAATTTTTTTGGTGTGACGGTAAATGGGAATGCTCTTTTAGTCTCACTTTCTGTAAGTTCACTGTCAGTGTAAAGAAATGCCATAGATTTCTTGGCATTAATTTTGTATCCTGCTACATTGCTGAATTCATTTATTAAGTCTAATAATTTTTAATGGCATCTTTAGGGTTCTCTATGTACAGTATCATGTCATCTACAAATAAGGACAGTTTTACTTCTTCTTTTCCAATTTTGATGCCTTTTATTTCTTCTTCTTGTCTGATTGCAACAGCTAGTACTTTCAGTACTATGTTGAACAGGAGTGGTGAGAGGGGGCATCCCTGTCTTGTTCCTGTTCTCAGGGGAAATGGTTTTAGCTTTTCCCATTGATTATGATGTTGGCTGTGGGTTTGTCATATATGGCTTTTACTATGTTGAGGTATGATCCTTCTATTCCTACCTTGCTGAGAGTTTTTATCAAGAAAGGGTGTTGGATTTTGTCAAATGCTTTTTCTGCATCAATTGATATGACTATGTGGTTTTTATCTCTCAAATTATTTATGTGATGTATCACGTTTATTGATTTGCAGATATTGTACCATCCTTGCATCCCTGGGATAAATCCTACTTGGTTGTGGTGTGTGATCTTTCTGATGTACTGCTAGATCCTATTTGCTAAGATTTTGTTGAGGATTTTGGCATCTATGTTCATGAGGGATATTGGCCTGTAGTTCTCTTTCATTGTGTTGTCTTTACCTGGTTTTGGTATTAGGGTAATGCTGACTTCATAGAATGAGCTGGGAAGTGTTCCTTCCTCTTGAATTTTTTGGACTAGTCTGAGGAGGACAGGTTTTAGCTCTTCGTTGAATGTTTGGTAAAACTCCCTTGTGAAGCCATCTGGCCCCGGTCTTTTGTTTGCTGGAAGCTTTTTGATGACTGCTTCAATTTCTTCCATAGTTATTGACCTATTCAGTTTTTTTACTCTTCTTGGTTGAGTTTTGGGAGCCTTTATTTTTCTAAGAATATGTCCATTTCCTCTAGGTTGTCCATTTTGTTGGAATAGAGTTGTTCATAGTATTTTTTAACAATCCGTTGTATTTCTGTGGAGTCTGTTGTTATTTATCCTCTTTTATTTCTGGTTTTGTTTATTTGGGTCCTTTCTCTCTGTTTCTTAGTGAGCCTGGCTAGAGGTTCATCAATCTTGTTTATCCTTTCAAAGAACCAGCTCTTGGTTTTGTTGATCTTTTGTATTGTTTTTTTGGTCTCTATGTCATTTATCTCCACTCTGATCTTTATTATTTCCTTCCTTCTCATCACACTGGGCTTTTCTTGTTTCTGTCTTTCTAACTCTTTGAATTATAGGGTTAGGTAATTTATTATCATTGTTTCTTGTTTTTTACAGTAGGCTTGTAGAGCTATGAACTTCCCTCTCAAGACTGCTTTCGCTGTGTCCCATAGGTTTTGGATTGCTGTGTTTTCATTGTTGTTTGTTCCCATGATGTTTTTTTTATTTCTTCTTTGATCTCTCTGGTAACCCAGTCATTGTTTAATAGCATGCTATTTAGTCTCCATGTGTTTGATTTTTTTGGATTGTTTTTATTGTAGTTGATTTCCAGTTTTATGCCATTTTGATCTGAGACGATGCTTGATATGATTTCTATCTTTTTGAATTTGAAGAAACTTTGTGACCCAATATATGGTCTAGCTTTGAAAATGACCCAAGTGCACTTGAGAAGAATGTATATTCTGTGGCTTTGGTGTGAAATGTTCTGAAGATGTGAGTTAATTTCATCTGATCTAGGGAGTCATTTAGGATTGATGTTTCTTTGCTAATTTTTTTGTTTAGAGGATTTGTCCAATGGTGATAGTGGGGTGTTAAAGTCCCCTATTATGATTGTATTGCTGTCAATCTCTCCCTTAATCCCCTCCAGAAGTTTTCTTATTTATTTGGGTGCTCCTATATTGGGTCGTATATTTTTACCAGTTATTTCTTCTTGTTGGATTGCTCCCTTTAGTATTAAGAAGTGGCCTTCCTTATCTCTTTTTATGTCCTTTACTTTGAGATCTAACTTGTCAGATATAAGTATTGCTACCCCAGCTTTTTTTTTTCATTTCCATTCGCCTGAAAAACCTTTTTCCATTCTTTCACCATCAGTCTGTGTGCATGTTTTTTTTCTGAACTGGGCTTCCTGTAGACAGCAGATATATGGGTCATGTTTTCTTATCCACTCAGTTACCATAAGTCTTTTGATTGGGGCATTTAATCCACTTACATTTAAAGTTATTATTGATAGATACTTGTTTGTCACCATTTTTATTCTTTACCCCTCTGTTCCTCCTTTGTTTCTTCTTATTTATTTATTTATTTTACAGCAGACCCTTTAGCATTTCTTGCATTGCTGGTTTGGTGGTGATAAACTCCGGTAGTCCTTTTTATCTGTGAAGCTCTTGATTTCACCTTCAATTTTGATTGACAGCCTTGCTGGGTACAGTATTCTTGGATTCAGACCCTTCCTTTGCATGACTTTCTATATTTCATTCCATTCCCTTCTTGCCTGATGTGTTTATGTTGAGAAATCCGTCGCTAGTCTGATGGGGGATCCTTTGTAAGTAACTTTCTGTCTCTCTCTAGCTGCTTTTAAGATTCTTGCTTTGTCATTGGTGTTTGCCAATTTAATTATGATGTGCCTTGGCGTTGGTCTTTTGGGGTTCATTTTGATTTGGACTCTGTGAGCTTCTTGAATTTGTGTCAGTTTTTTCTTCCCTATATCAGGGAAGTTTTCTGTCATTATTTTTTCAAATAGGTTTTCTATTCCTTGCTCAGTTTCCTCTCCTTCTGGCACCCCTATTATGTGGATGTTGTTTTGTTTGGTGTTGTCCCAAAGTTCTCTTAGGCTCTCCTCCTGCCTTTTAATATTTTTTTCTAGAAGCTGCTCTGCTTGGGTATCTTTTCCTACCTTGTCTTCTAGCTCACTGATGTGGTCCTCTGCTTCTTCTAGTCTACTGTTGATGCTTTCTATTGAGTTCTTTATAGCAGTGATGTCATTTTTTCATTTCTTCTTGGTTCTTCTTCATTTCCTCTTGGTTCTTACTCATATTGTTGAATTTGTCTTCCATTCCTTTCATCCACCTAATGACCATTTCTCTGAATTCTTTCTCTGACAGGTTGCTTGCCTCCATTGCCTCCATTTTGTTTACTTCCTTTTTTGGTGATGCCTGTTTTTCTTTCATATGTGGGCTGTTTCTTTGTTTCCCCATGATCTCTCTTCTCCAGGTGTTTGGTTACGTAGTTCTCTCTCCGCTGCATTGATTTAAAGGCACAAAATACAACACAACAAGGCACAATGCACAAGGCACTGAAATGTATTCACAATACTAATAACCCCAAATAAAGGTGACCACCAGATCAAGGAGAATTAGGGGGTAAAGAGCAAGAAGAGAAAAAGAAAAAAGAGAAAAAGAAAAAAAAAAGGAGTGCAAAAATGAAATTGGGAGAAGGAAAAAAAAAAGTAAGAGAAAAGAAAGAGAATGAAATGGAAGAGGGGAAGAAACTATTTGTATGGGGAGAAAACTCCAATAGAACAGCCACTAACCCCAACAAATTCCAGCAACAGATCCCTGGAGATGAATGCAAACTGCAAACAACAACTAATATCAAGTGAGGTGAGGGAAAACAGAAGCAAAATAATAACCAGAAAAAAAAACAACAGAAAAATAAAAATAAAAAGCAAAACAATCTCATAAACAAGCATAAAAAACCCCCAATATATTCAACTATCAAGTAAACAACAACAAAACAACAGAGAGAAAAATAACTTTGTATAGTGAAGAAAGAGAAGAGACAGGTGTATATAGATTTAAAGCAGGAGATTGGTAATTAGATATAGAAGTAGGGTGAAATTTTAACAGGGGGTAAAAATAAGGAATAGGGAAAATCTAAAGCAGGGATAGGGTAAGAGAAACAGGACAACAAAAGGGGAAAAGTGAGGAAGAGAGTTTTGGGGTAAAGGTAAAGTTGAGGTAGAGTAAAAGGATGCTAAAGGAAAGATGAAAATAGAATGTAGAACACTAATCCCAAAATATTCACCTTAACATGACATGACCCAAAGGGAACAAAGCATGAATGTAGTCATGGCACCGATAACCGCATATAAGCAACCACCCTAGAAAAGATAATTAGGGGAGAGAAAAGAGAGCACAAATGATATCTAAGAGAGAGAAAAAAAGATAGGAGAGAAAAGAAAAAGGAGAATATATATTTATGGAGAAAACACCACGGAGCCAATAGATAAACCAAACAAATACAAACACCAAACACTCAGTAAAGAGGGTGAGGCAAGGCTCTGCTTTTTTTTTTTTTCATTTAGCATAATCAACACTGAAGCTCAATGAGATTAATGACTTCCTTTCTGACCAAAGTTAAATATATGAGCAGTGTCTCCCTCTTGAGATATTAGGATACACGTATTTATTTAATATATTTGTAACATCCTCACAACTTATTATTATATTATTAAAGAAAAACCTATTAACATGATTACATCTCTTACCTCAAAATCAACATCTGCACAACAGCCGCACACAAGACATGGACCAATAATTTTGAGTACATCCTCTCTCCTCTCATTTTGAATGGTTAACTTTGGCAGGCATGGGTGCCAATTTTGAATAACATAACCCACTGGTACACCAGGAGGAGCATAAATTTCTATCTACAAAAACAAAAAAACATGTAAATTGTAATAATAATAATAATGTCTAATAATGGCTCTTATTTATTGAATACATTCTAAGTGTCAGACACTGTTCTAAGCACCACTTGATTTACAACAAGTTGGTGCTATTATTCCTATTCATGGAGGAAGTAAATGAAGAACAGAGAGTTAACTAACTTTATCAGATTCCCTAGCTGCAAAGTACATGAGATGAGTCACACACTCAGACAGGCTGCATGCATAGACTCCACTCTTCAGCACTGCTCTCCAAACCTGTACATTTAAAAATTTCCATACTTATCAAACACTAGAGGCCTGCTGCACAAAATTCTTGCATGGGGGGAAGGGGGGTCCTTCAGCCCAGCCTGAACCCTCTTGCAATCTGAGACTGCTGGCTCCTGTTCGCCCAATTGGGCCTAAACTGGCAGTTGAACACCCCTCTCACAATCCAAGACTCCTGGCTCCTGCTCGCCTGCCTGCATGATCGCCCCTAAACACTCGGCTGCCTGTCTGATTGCTCCTAACTGCTTGCCTGCCTACCTGATCGCCCCTAACCTCTCATCTGCTTGCCTGCTCGCCCCTAACCACTTGCCTGCCTGCCTGATTTCCCTGGTCTCTGGTTGTTCCATTTTGGTCACTGGGCTTATATTATATAGGATGTTGAAATTATTAAGGAACTTTTTTCTCAAACTCCTATAAAAACAGTGGCTTAGACGTATGAATAGAATCTTGATTGCTGGTGCAATTTTCAAATCTGAGTAGCAATGGCTCTATAATGGAAAGGAACTGGGGCCTAGAATCTTGGCTCTGCTATTAGCGGGGTGACCTAGGGCGAGCATATCAAATTCGCGGCCCATGAGCTACATATGGTCCACAACAAATATTTTTGTAGCCTGGCCAATATAATGGTATGTAAGAAATATTTTAATAAAAATTGCATAACTTAATTTTTTCAATATCCTATTATACATAATTATTAATAACTAGAGGCCTGGTGCATGAAAATTTATGTACTGGAAGGGGATTCCCTCAGCCCAGCCTGTCTCCTCTCACAGTCTGGGAGGCCTCAGGGGAAGGGAGGCAACCTGGGGATCAGGGGAAGGCGACGCCCCCATCACACCTCTGCTGCTGCCACTGCCAGCAGTGCAAGCCTCGGCCGGCCCTGGTTACCTGAGCCTCGGGAAGCCCTGGGAGGCTGGGCAGCCGACATCCAAGGCTTGCCTGCACCTTGGGCATCAGCTGGGCAGCCGACATCCGAGGCTTGCCTGTGCCTCGGGCAGGCCCTGGGCAGCTAGGGGTTGAAGAAACTGGGATACTCTGGAGGTAGTCATGTGGAGAGGCTGGACCCGCTTGGGGGCGGGCCCAGCCGTGCTGTGTGCCTGCCACACCAGCGGAGCTGAGGGGACTGGGCACTGCCATCTTGTGGCTGTGGGTGCCGCCATCTTTGAGGGCATGATGGTCAATTAGCATATTCACTCTTTATTAGATAGGATGAACTACAACATTTGCTAATGACTGATTACTATAATTGTATTGCATTCATTTCCCTTATGCGTCGTACACAGAGGCACACAATTTCTCTCCACTAATACTAGCAGCGAATATTTTAGCAGCTGATTGCCACGTCATTAGTCTTGTACTGATTTGTTTGGTGTGCACATGGGAAATATTTTGCTTTTGGAGAACAAGAAAAATAGGTTTATTTTTGTTATGCTTATTAATTTGTGCAGTATTCAGTGTCTGGTAAGTTAATGCTCAAGAAAAAATATTAATTTTTATTAAAATGTTCTATTATTTTATGTTAACAAGTACTCACTTATTTCAGCTCTTTGTATTCAGCATGTCTCTATTGAAATAAACCTATATTTCTATGAAAATTGAGGCTTTTGTTATTTTGCAGCCCACATAAACTTAAACCTTGTTTATTCGGCCCATGTTAGCCTTTGAGTTTGACATGCTTGTATTAGGGAGTTCCTTAGCATGCTCATGTGTAAGTGACATTGTTATAAACTATTTTCTAAAGTCAATAGTATAATGTTTGTCATTATGCCTTTTACATTCAGAGAATATTCCACCAAACTCTGTTTTTCCTGAGATATTCCTATGGATAGATACCATTATACCTAACCTAAATGACGAAACACAACATAATTCAGTAGGAATAGCTTCAGTTATCTTTTGAAAATAAATGCAGTCTTAGACTTCAAATATCTATGTGCCTGTGTCTCGGTCAGTCTGTGACCTGGTCTCACAGCTACTTGTCTGGAATGACAGCTGTGACAAGTAGCTGTGGGGATAGAGGCAAAGACCAACTTTCCTGTATGCTCTCTGTTCACTGGTGCCTCCCCTGAGATCCACGTTCTGTACCAGTGAGCTGACAAGTAATTGAAGGCACCCACACCTAGCATATATCTATTTCAGGTGCTCAAATATATTAATTTTTTTTAATGGGGAACTTAAGAACACAGGAGTTGGCATTTCTCAAAGGAGATATCTCCTAGGTTTCTTCCATAATAGGTTGGCCAAAATTGTGAGATGGACATATCTGTTCTTTTCTTCATTCTTCTGTACACTTGATCCTGGAATTGTATCCTAGGATATTCTCTGTGGTGCCCTCCTCTGGCTTTAGCCAGACCTCTCATGGTCATTTAAAGTAAGGGACTTTACCAACATGCCTTATCTAACCAAAGTCTAACTCTGAGCAGAAGCTCATTCCCATGAGATGAACTTCTCAGGGCCAGGGGGCTAACTGCTCACTATTTTTCACGTGCCACCCTTCTTCTCCCAATTACTCTCAAGCATAAAACAATAGTTCATGGACCAAATTTTAGAAAATCTTATTTGATTATACAGTTTCAATGAAAGGGTGATAATTCTTGTTGAACTACTTTACATATTACCCAGGTAAATGCTCACTGACCTCCTGAAGGCAGCAGGGGCAACAACAGCTGGTACATCTTAGTGGTCTCTCCAGAGTTATGACCTCTCGGCCCATAAGATCAAGAATCCTCATGGTAAAAGGCCTATTAGCCCCACAGCAATTTCGGGTACAGCAATCAGTATCTTCCACGGCAAAGTAAATCCTCTGTCCAAGGCTGTTCTTAATTTCATATTTGTTATTTGTTTCAAAACCTGTTAAGACTAAAAACATAAAAGGGAGTCATTATGACCATTATGATAAAAGACTATTGAATCTATCCTAAGATACTATAATATCTAGTTATACAATTTTTAGATGATATTTCATGTCACATTGGGAGAAAGCAAAGGAAAGGTGTTTGGAGATGATTCCAACAAAGGAAAAACAACAAAGGAAGAGAATTAGGAGAGAGTATGAAAGTATACAAAATTAAGAGTCCTGTGTGAGACATGGAAAAGAAAACCCATATTCTCCTAATTCCATAGAACTATGTTTAAAAGGGAGACTTAAGAGCTCATACTATTTGCTCACCTTAGAATGTCTTTCCAGCTCCTGAGCAACCCATACAAATAGTTAATAATTACTAAATTTGGAACTTTATGTTTTATGATTAATATATACTAGTATACACTTTAAAATATATATATGTTATAAATCTAAAAACTATGAATGGAGTACTGTACTATATAGGGTCTTTTGGGAGGATCTATAATCTCAAAAATAAATTCCCTAAAATAAAACATGAAAAAAAATTCAGAATACAATTTATCCAACAACAAAGAGCTCCTTTCCAGGAGTTTAAACTTAGTTTAAACAAACTAATAATAATGAGAACATTATAAATACCTACCAATGTATGCTGTATGTAATCTGAATACAATAGATAATAATTTTATTGTAATTGAATCTATCACCGACTAGTGAAATTAATACTATAATTTCTACTAGCGGTAAGAAACTTTGCAGAGAGGTGAAGAGTTTTCATTAAAGTCTATATCTAGGAAAAAAAACACTATGGTTCATGAATCTTCCTGTCAAGAGTTTTGAAACATCTGGTGACCTCCTATGCTCATATTATATGTGAGGAGTACTGTACCCAGAGAGACATCTGTTGGAGTCAGACCCATTCACATGAGCAGGAATGCTGTTTTAGGAAATCAGATCTCTAGGATCAGCATCCTTCAACATCCTAAGTGATAATCCTCGGCCCATGGCAAAAACGTTTTACAGGGTTCATCTGAACTCCCAAGAGAAACTGTTGGCAGGATTGTAATTTTCTACAACATACCCATCCATATTCAAAAAATGTATTCACTTTGGAAATGCACTATGATAAGTGCACTACCACACATGGCTCTGTGCTAATCTCAAGGTTATCACATATTAGGAGAGGAAAAGCCAGAGTGAGAGAGGTTAGATAAAGTGATAAATCACTGAAGTGCTTCTAGAGAGAAGAGGGAGCAAAAGTAAATTTTGGTTGGTTTCCTTCTAAATTAGGGTCTATATCATGAGGATGGATGCCCAGAGTAATAGTATTTTACCACTTGATTCCTAAGTTCAAGAAACGAATTATCAGGATGAGAGACATTTGTAAATAACCAGTTTTAATCATTCCACATCTGTTAAAGTGTTATAATTGTGGTTGTTGATATGCCTTTATTTGCACAAATGTCTTCTCTTTCTAGAAATATAATCAACACAATCAATACATACCTTCTAGAAGCTCAACTTGCTGATGAATCAGTATCTGATCTATCTATTATAATAAAAACAAAAAGTTAAACTATAAATTATATATCACATTTTTAAGCCAACCAAATTAACATCAGTTTTTATATTTTAAAGAATACATATAATCAATTAACAATACTTACCAATATTATCAATATTTAATGATAATTTATATTACTTCTAGATATACCTGAAATTAATATACACTTTATATTTTTTATTTCTTTTATTTTTTAAAGAATAGTTTATAGATTTTTAGAGAGAGAGGAAGGGGAAAAAGAAACATCCATTAGCTGCATCCTGCACTCCTCCCTGGGGATTGTGCCCACAACCCGGGCATGTGCCCTGACTGGGAATTGAACCAGCAACCTCTCAGTGCATGGGACAATGCCCAACCAACTAAGCCACACAGGTCAGAGCTAAAGTTAATATATTTTTAATTAAAAATATCTATTGAATGGCCTGGCCAGTGTTGCTCAGTGGTTGAGTGATAGTGATAATTATAACACCTAAATATCATAGAGCTTTTATAAGGATCAAATGAGTTAATACTTGTATTATACTTAGGAACAAAGCCTGGAAAATGGTGCTTAATAAGTGTTTGCTGTTGGTTAGTATCAGATTATATTTAAGATCATAGAAAATTCAATTTCTTAAGCCATATGTAGTTTGCTTTAAAAGTAAGCCTGATCTGCCCAGCCAGTGTGGCTCAGTGGTTGAGTGTCGACCGATGAACCAGGAAGTTACTGTTCGATTTCCGGTGAGGGCACATGCTTGGGTTGTGGGCTCCATCCCCAGTGTGGGTCATGCAGGATGCAGCTGATATATGAATATCTCTCATCTTTCATGTTTCTATCTCTCTCTCCCTCTCTCCTCCTCTCTGAAATCAATAAAAATATATTTAAAAAAAATAAAAATAAAAGTAAACCTCACCTAGAAGAATTAGAGTAATTTGTTTGCAAAAAATGTTGTTTTACCATTTCAGACATTTGCTAATTAGTCATTTGTTAATAAGTAAACTGGAAGCACAGTTTTATTTGAATGACTATTCGAGGTATTTGAAATTACCTGACTTAAATATTCCAACCCTGGTGGACAGTCTGATGGAGATGGTGGTGCTGGCATCCATGGTACCCCTGCAGGTCCAACTGGCTGATTATATACTGGCTGGTGTTGGACAGGAAAGCCCACTGGACCAGCACTTGAACAGCCAGGTGGTGGGATTGAATAGTCAGCCTGGGGGACAGGATAGCCTGCTAGCATCCCAGGATAGGCAGCTTGCAAGCCAGGGTAGCCAGTATGTCCTGGAGGTCCTGCAATATGAACAAGTGAAATAATTTGTAACTATACTGAAAAATGGAAACAACAAGTCTTTGGGTTTACCCCAGTATCTACAAACTGAAATTTCAGTTTAGGAAACCTGTTTCTATGAAGCTTAACGTTCATGTTTTTATCTTTCATCAAATTTTCAATGAAATATCTGTGGTTTCATATACATTTATATTTTGAGAGTTTTGGGCAGAATAGAATTGGCCCTGGCCTCATTTTTACTATTCAACACTCAGATGAAAATATGCTTAATACCTAAGAAAGTGAAAGAATCAGCAATGATCTAGAGTCATTTGCACAAATATTCTGGAATGCCTTCATGGAAAAGAGAGAGAACATTGAGTAGAAGGTCCAACATAAAGGCTTTAGGAGCCAGCATTTCTAGGATCAAAGCACTCTGTAAAACTGGAAATTCTGGAATTCTAAAAAATCATATCTTCTATATATAGAGAGAGAGAGAACTGGGGACAGTTTTGTCTCTTCAAGGTATATTTGGCAAGTTCTAAAGATGTTTTTGGCTGTTACAACTAGAAGGGAGGGTGACACTGACATCTGGTGGACAGAGGCCAGAAATGCTGCTAAATATCCTAAAATGCCCGAAATAGCACCCTGATGAAAAAAAAATTATCCATCCCAAAATATGACAATGCCGCTTTTGAGAAACCCTGGTATAGAGGTACAGCCATGTTATTCCTTCCAGTACTGTCCATGTAATTTTCTGGTTTAACAATTTCCCTGGAGTTTAATCCACTGTATAGTCCATTCCTAAGACCCTCTACATGTAAGGCATGGTCCAGCATGTATACAAAAGGAAAGCTTTCACTTGCTATCGGATGAAGATGAGAATATCCCCAGGTAGCTGCATTTCTATAGCCTGCAGCTTCCTTTAAAGCAGTCATGTCTTTTCTGTGACTCTCTCTGAACACAATTAACCTCAGCTCCACATGATTCAAAAACACTCAGGATCCAATCTCCTAACTGATTGATTTCATGATCACAATTTTCTGAAGAGATGGAGAATCAATAAAAAAATACTTTAATGCTATTGATGATAACATATAGTCAACCAAAACAAATCAAGAACTACTCTGCCAATTTCATTACTGCACCTTCAACAAAGTGCAATCCTACATAATAGAGCTAATATGCAAATAGTCGTCACACCCTCACACCCTCGAGCCTGAGGCCAGGCAGGAAGACCTGAGGCCACACCCCGCCCCCGCCCTGGCATGGGGTTGGGGGACCTGAGGCTGGGCCCCCTGCCCTGCGGGCCTTGATGGGGTGGAGCAGGCCAGGTCTGGGTCTTGTGCGATTTCGAGGCGCATGCGGGTGGGTGGGGATTTGACTCTGGGTCCCACGGCGTGCCCCAGACTCAGACAGGAGGGAGATTTTCGTATACCTTTTACTAATTTTCTTTCATCTCTGACACTTCTACTATAGAGAAAGGGCAAATAGCAATATTAAAATATTTCGTCTAATTAATTCCCTTTAATGGGCACGAATTTTGTGCATGGGGACACTAGTACTATAATAAATACACAGACAGATGGACAGACATGCACACACTCCCTTTGGGGAATATCAATGACTGATTTATTTTCACGTTATTCTTTGAACAAATGCTTTTACCTTGGAATGCTGCCGGAGGATATTGAGGATGATACCCAGCTGGGAAATTTGTTCCTGGGTGAGGAGCATTCATTTGTGCATCTGTAATTCAAGGAGAGTTAAGCTTTAACAAAATACACATTAAAAAGAAAAATATAATGTCTGTGGATAGGTAACTTCATTTGCATGATCTGTGCTATATTGAAATAGAGGGAATTCTTCACTTAACACACATTGTGCCTGTTATCAGAATTATTTTGACACAGAATCGTGTGTCAAACAAATTCCCTTTAAAAAAAATTTTAACTGATTTTTAGAGAGAAGGAATGGGAGGCGAGAAACATTGATTCAAGAATGAAACATCCCGCATATCTCTCCCTCCCCACAACCAGGATTGAGTTTGCAACCCAGGCATGTGCCCTGATCAAAAATCAAACTGGCAACCTTTTGGTGCGCAGGACAATGCCCAACCAACTGAGACACACCAACCAGGGTAAACATATTCCCTTTTGGATAAAATGAAACAGGTAAATTCACAGGGCTTGAATTTCTAGTTTTAAACTGTGCTGGATAGTGTTCACTTCCATACTCTGATTTTGTTGGTATTAGAAAAGAGATGATTTGAAAACCACATATAGAGTGTGAAGAGATAAATAAAACTAGGGGGATGTGAGAATGGTAATGGAAGAATTATAGATGATTTTAAAGATAACTATAATCATGGCTCTAGGAATTTTTTAATATTTAAAATAATGCATATATATGTATTTAAATATATTTTTATTGATTTCAGAGAGGAAAGGAGAGGGAGAGAGAGAGATAGAAGCATCTATAGATATAAAAGCCTAAGCAACCAGCCAACCGGCTGACCAGCCGGTAGCTATGATGCACACTGACCACGAGGAGGCAGATGCTCAATGTAGGAGTGGAAACCAAAAGCATGAAAACATGGAACAGACTGATGGATCTCAAAGGGAAGGGTGGAGGGGGAGGGCGGGGAGAGATTAACCAAAGATCTTATATGCATACTAAATTTGTGCACTAGTGGGTTCCCTTGGCCTGGCCTGTGCCCTCTCACAATCTGGGACCCCTTGGGGGATGTCGGAGAGCCAGTTTTGGTCTGATCCCCACAGGCCAGGCCAAGGGACCCCAGCACCAGGCCTCTAGTCAAGGATAAAAGAGAATCACTGATTGACTGCCTCCTGCACACCCCACACTGGGGATCGAGCCCACAATCTGGGCATAGGCCCCAACCGGTAATGGAATTCTGACCTCCTGGTTCATAGGTCAATGCTCAACCACTGAGCCATGCCGGCCGGCAGCCGGGCTATATCTGTATTTAAATATCCTTTTCATGCTTACTCTGGGACTTCCCTAATAAGGTTGATCAAAGTGAATTCTAATATTTGACTGATTTTGACTTATAAAAATCAAAACTGACTTAAGTACAATAAACTAACAGGTTAAATGTTATTATTTGCTAATCAAATGATATACAATGTGTCGTAACTAATCCTAATATATGTACAAATAGTTCAACATCCTAGTTCTTTATATTTAGGCTTCTCCAATTATTCATTTAGTGGCCAACCCAGCTGAACAATAAGTATCTCCTGTCTCAACCCTGAGTTAGTCTCTGGAGCTACACTGGCTATGTCTTCATGGAACATATAGTCTAGTGGACTCTCCATTTTTATTATGTCCTCCTCTCTTTCATATGACTTAATAACTGTAAATTCAAAATTTCTTTTGAATCATGGGGACATGGCATCAATACAGAAGAAAATGTTGGCCTAATATTCAACCTGACACCTCCCCTGTATGCTTCTCTTTCATGAGATTTTAAAGATCACTCAATTCGTGGTTTTAGCAGGAAGACTGGATTGTGGGCCCACTCTCTCCTCCATTCAATTGCTTCATAATAAGTTCAGCAGAATGGAGTCCATGGAGACTGCAAATTCAGGCAACAGAGCTACTTCCATCAGGACTTTCCCCTGGATAGACACACCAAATTGTCACAGATTTCTGAAATATTGCAAGCTATTTCCTCCCTTCCATTCCTTTCTGTTTCTCAGCATCACATGAGTGGCCTTGCTTAGTTCTCTAGCTCTCAAGGCTCTGCCCAGAGTCCCCACTCTCAGCGTGAGTTAGAGACAACAGGATCAGACTCGATGGATCTGGAAGAAACAAACTGCAAATCTGACTTTAAGACCTACCCGTAAATGATATGTCACACTTTGGCACTTCTGAGCAAATACCATTGTTCACCACAATAGTGAAGATAAACATATATCCATGACATCACAGAATCAAGAAATTAGGACCTCATTATCTCTGAGATTTTTGTACCAGAGCAATGATCCTGGTAACAGGATTAGGGGAAATTTATACAAAGATAAATACATGAATGGGCAAGTGGTCAAGTTTTTCAAAGAGCATATGAATTACAAATGAATTTGTGAAATGCAGCCTAAAATAACATAAAGTCATAGGAGTATCACATTGTTGTAAAGGTATTTCATTTTAATTTATATATGTATATTTATGTACATATGTACATTTCACTTCTATCGATGCACACATGTACATACAATTTATATATGTGAAACTGAAGAGTTAAAAGGTGATTATGACTGTGGCCGAAAGAATCTTTCAAAAGTGATTTGAAGCATCCTAAAATTTACATTAAACAAGTGAAATGTACACATGTATTTAATCTTATTTACAAAACTCAAAGCTTTATATAACTTACATTTAAAAAGCTTTGAGTTTTGTAACTAAGATTAAGTTAACATAGCAAACACTAAGAGAAAAACATGAAACTTCCTGAAGAAGAGCCAAAGTTCTGGTCCTAATAAATATATACATGTAACAAGGCTGACACTGTGGTGAGAGATAAACATCTTTGGCTACCTACATAAAGTTAAAGAGAGAATATAAATCCTTTCAGAACACAGGACTTTTTAAAAAATATCCCCCTTCCCCCCCACCGACATATTGCTTTAGGTTTTTAAATATATTTTATTGATTTTTTACAGAGAGGAAGAGAGAGGGATAGAGAGTCAGAAACATCAATGAGAGAGAAACATCCGTCAGCTGCCTCCTGCATGCTCTCTACCGGGGATGTGCCCGCAACCAAAGTACATGCCCTTGACCGGAATCAAACCTGGAACCCTTCAGTCTGCAGGCCGACGCTCTATCCACTGAGCCAAACCGGTCAGGGCTGCTTTAGGTTTTTAATCAGACAATGTCTTATTACATGCTTGGTCAATACCTAACTTATTTAAATTTTTCTTGAAAGAAAAAAAAGTCAGAATATAATGATTGGTATTTATTTAAAACTATTCACATGTGTATGTTATGAAACACATATTAGGGATTTATGTGAGGATTTTATTACAATGAACTGACATATTAAATGTATTATGTTAATTAATATGACTTGAATTATCTTTATGTAAATGAAATACACATACAAGGGAAAACTGGTCTGGATGAAATATAGTATAAATTATACAACATATTTTCCAGTAGGCCTAAAATTTCTTAAGTTTAAGGCGTTTGTATTTTTAAATAAAAAATTATTGGTAGTGAATATCTGTGGATACTGTATATCAAAACACTGAACTAGACCTTGGGATTCTGAAGAACAAACAACACAAAGCAAATTATATTATTTCAGAAACTCAATAAAACTTCTGATAATATATTAACAGCAGATTTAGCATTATAGGAGAAAAGCAAATACATAATTTACTTACTTTGTTTGTCCATGATTATAAAAGTTCTGAAAAAGAAGACCTGATATTAATACATCGGCTGTAATTTTATAGGTCAAATATGACTTTTAAAACAAGATACTCTGAAAGAACATATGCACATAAGATATTCCTCTTTTCATCTAGTTTACCAGAATCTGGTCATTTCAACCCTTTGGTCTTGATCCATTCCCTATTGCTATGTTTCTGAGTAGAACTTCGAAAGTTGTGGGTCAGCCAGGTGGTGGATAGCTCAGGGCTGGGCTCCAAGCATGATCCAGCATGAGAGAGAGAAACATTAGCTATCAGTTCCACTACTGCAAATGTCTCTGGAAATTCCAGGTCCTGTGGATGTGTTCTGCCCAGTGTGGATGGTAAATCTGAAAAGGCATGAACCTTTGTTCTATGCTTTAATACCTGTTTTTAGCCAGATAACCCACCCTCAGGGGTTGTCATAGTTATAGTTCCATGGCAATCTAACTGAAATTTTGTATTTGTTTATTTCTATTGAAGAATAAATGATAATAATAATAATAATCTACATTATAAAAGGCCAGGGGCTGTCACAACCTAAATGACCAGACAGACGACTGGTCACCAGGAAGTGCATGGAGCACCTCTTCGTCCCTCCCCCATGGCCCACAGGATCCTATCACAGCAAGGCTGGCAGCCGGCAGGCAGAGCAGTGGAGGGTGGGTGGGGCGAGGTGGGCGCAGCAGCTGTGGATGAGGCCCAGGGAGAGAGGCAAAGCCTGATCCGCAGCTCCCACGGAGGCTGCAGATCAGGCCCGGAGATAGGCCAAAGACAGGCCTGGAGACGCTGACTGGCATAGAAACCGGCCAATCAGAACCAAATCAGGGGGAACTGCAAGGAGCCAATGGCTGCCTATGAGGCAGAGCTTTTGACACTGACTGGCATAGAAACTGACCAATCAGAATCTAATCTGGGTGAACTGCGAAGGCAGAACCTAAGGTGGGAGCTGAGGAGGGGTTCTAAGGGCAACAGCTGTTTGGTGTAAGGTGTAAGAAAGCAGTTCGATTTTTTAATAACCAGTTTGGCAGTATAGTGCATATGGCTATCAGTCCAGATATAGGGATTATGTATTTTTGTCTGCCAAGAGCATCTCCTCCTGATGAAAAAGGCTTTCCCCCTCCATTTAAGCAATCCTATCCTATATAATCTATCTTTATAAATAAAAGGGTAATATGCTAATTAGACTGGGTCGACCAGCCATCTTTTGGACAAAGCCATGGTAGTGGGGGCCAAGGCAGAGATAGTTAGGGGCTATCAGGCCAGCAGGAGAGGGCAGTTGGAGGCGAGATCAGGCTGGCAGGGGGTTAGGGGCAATCAGGCTGGCAGGGAGGACAGTTGGGGGTGAACAGGCCTCCAGGGGAGGGAAGTTGCGGGTAACCAGGCCGGCAGGGGATGGCGGTTGAGGGCGAGACAGGCCAGCTGGGGAGGGCAGTTGGGGACGACCAGGCTGGCAGGGGAGCAGTTAGGGGTGATCAGGCAGGCAGGCAGAGGCAGTCAGGGGTGATCAGGCAGGCAGGCAGGTGAGTGGTTAGGAGCCAGCGGTCCCAGATTGCGAGAGGGATGACCGGCAGTTGGACATCCCCCAAGGGTTCCCCAATTGGAGAGGGTGCAGTCTGGGCTGAGGGAACCGCCCACCGCCCCCCCCTCCCCCTGCATGAATTTTGAATTTTGTGCACCGGGCCTGTAGTAATAATAATAATAAACATTGTACGCAGTACTTCTGCCTTCCAGTGCCTTGATCCCATCCTATATTTTCCCACTCCTATCCTGTCACTACATTTCTTATCTCTATACTTTATATCCCAACCCCCTATGTGCCTGTTAATTACAATTAACACATGAAGCAAAACTCTGTTACCTGACTCTTATCTTGGACTCACACACTAACATAAACCAGACCCGACCTTCTGAAGTCCTCTCGTCTTGCAACCACTTTATTAATGCCTCCTCCTGTGGTGTCTTAAATGGTAAATTTTTAAAAATCAACACTCTCCTCTATATTCTTTACTAAAATCTGGTGTTTCTAGGAAGAACTCATGTCCCTCCTCTCATTTTAATTTTTTTTTTTATTAATCCTCTTCCAAGGATATTTTTTCCATTAAATTTTTCAGAAAGAGAGGAAGGGAGGGAGGGGGAAGAGAGAGAGAGAGAGAGAGAGAGAGAGAGAGAGAGAGAGAGAGAGAAAGAGAGAGAGAGAGAGAGAGAGAAGCATCAATGTGAGAGAGACACACTGATTGGATGCCTCCCCAAAGGGGCCAGAGATCAAACCTGCAACCCAGGTATATGCCCTTGACCAGGAATCGAACCTGTGACCCTTTGGTGCACAAGCAGATGCTCTAACCACTTAGCTATACCAGCCAGGGTTCATTTTAATTTTAAGCATAAAATTCTATAAACTAGTAAAACTCTTATGAACATTCCAATTATAATCACCTCTTAATTATGTGTGCTCAAGAAATTCAGCAATGGTTGAATAATTCAGAATGGGTTTACTTGGCTCTTGAATAAAGCAAAACATTTGTTTGAGTTACTAATTCGACTTCCTGGATTTTCGTAGAATAATAGTAACCTAAGCTTTCATTAGTTAGTCAGAAACCAACTGTTGTGGACCTCATCAGGCTAAAAGACTAAAATTTATGTTTTTCTTCAGTTAATCTATAAGATGATCAATAATTAAATAAACATATATGCAACCAAAGTTGGCTAAAAGTTTTCATAGGCCACATTCATGTTTTAGGTTAGGAACAGTAAGTCATATGTAACACATGCCATGGTTACTTTTGTTAATCTCACATTTCCATGATCAAATATTATACATTAAAAGTAATACCCATTAACTTAAAATATGCTAAGAGTACCTTCATAGATATATAAAATTAAAAGATTAAGGTTGTGGAGTAGAATTAAAGTATATCCTTTTATCAACATGCTGGACAGGACATCTCTAAAGTTTTTATTTATCCTCAATTGTTCATAGGATAGCCCTCTTTAATATGATTAGTCAAAAAATATCCTATACCTTTAACCAATTTTACAACAATTTTAAGGGACCATTGTTTCCATCATTCTCTACTTGCCTACAATGTCAGAAATGTACTAATTTCAAGGAGAAATCCTGAATAATACCTGGAGGAGGAACACAGACAAGTCCCCCCTGTGTGTGTCTGTGGGGGGAGAGAGGACTTCAAAATTATTAAAATAAAGAATTTTACTTAAAAAATAAAATATTTTAAATATTTTAAAATAAAATAATTTAAAAATATATGTTTTTACATTCAGCTGTTTGAGCCTGGGGAGTCCAGGACCAGTCAGAAAGAACAAGTATGCCAGAAAGAGGAAATCATTAACAAATGCTGTGAATCGCATGAGGAAAAGGTAAAAGCTCCTGAGCAATGGAGTGCTATGACCTAACAAGTCCTTGCCAAATGAGTGCCAACTTGAATATCTTTCTTTCATAGGGTCAGAGATCATTCCCTCCCTGTACAAAAATCCAAAGAAGAGAAACTAAACTGACCCCAAAACAGAGCACACTTGTTCTTATTTGCTTTTTTCCTTCCTATTTGATTACAATATTTTGAGTCTTAAACTACAAGTTTGTAAGGATGAGTATCTGTTGGGAAAAATACCATGGAACACAATCTGGGCCCTCATTTTCCCATAGCTTTTAGAATTTTCACTATTACATAATGCCTCAAGCATAAAAATGGTTATGTCATAAGCTGTGGTGCAAAATGTTAAGTGACAGTTGTACCTGTGTGTATGCCAGGTGGAATAAAGCACTTGTGGATTAAAGATATGCACCAAGTTCATCCTTGTACACTATTTGCTGTTTTAAGGATCTTTCGATTTTCTCAAACCTAATGATTCTATCACAACACATAGCATCACTCAGCTTTGGAAATGACAGAGCTGAGTCTTGGGTGAATTAGTTATTTAATTAACATGATACCTTAATTAAATAATGCCTCCACTATTTCTATAAGAAACAAATTCCAAAAAAATCTTCTAAGACAGAGAAAGTCATATTTATCCTATATAGTCTCTAATGAAGTCATACTATATACTGTACTATTGAAATATTAATTACCTCAGGACAAATAAAAACTTCAAATTATAAACTTCTATGACCAGGAGAAGGAGAAATAGTTCAGCTGATATCCAGTAAATTGTTCCACAGTCAATAATACAGTGAAACCCTTTTGACCATGTCTTGGGGTTCTAAAATTTCTATAAAATCTGGAACCCAAGGGGGAAGCATCCCTCATTTTGGAAAATCCTAAAATTACTATGCCTACAAATTAGGCAAAATTAGATTTGAACTATTTATCCAAATTTGCTTCTTAATTGCCGGCCCTAGACAAACTAGTTAAAATTTTTTCTCAGATTCCCAAGATGGGGGATATATGTTCTAAATTATTTTAGCAAGTTATTGCTCTACAGTCCATCACATAAATGTTCCTAAATTCCTGCAAATAAGTGAAAATGAGTTATTAGGCTTGGAGGAGGGGAGAAACTGGGCACAGGAACACTTGCTGAGGTAGTTTACAAATAAAATACTTTGGGGAGAGATCAACCAAAGGACTTATATACATGCATATAAGCATAAGCGATGGATGTGAACAACAGGGGGTGAGGGTGAGGGCAGGATTGGGGGGATGAGACGACATTGGGGGGGATAAGGACACATTTGTAATATCTTAATAAAGAGAAAATAAATTTTAAAAAAGAAGGAAATTGTAAAAAAAAATATAAAAAATACTTTCTATGTTGCTCAGCTTGTGTTCATAGGTAAATTTTGTGCATTTAAAAAGCTTTAGTTAACACTGAGGACAAAAATACTTCATCTGTTGAACTGTAGTTTTGGTAAAAGATAAGTAGACTAAAACCAGATGAATTTATACAGATGTTGAGTCCACCAGTCCACCAAATACATGTACAAGGTATGGGATGGAAGTGAGGTGGCTAAGGCTGATTTACAAAAGCAAAGTATCTGGTAATGGGGAGTCTTCCTATAAAAGTCTACTCCTGCATTTCATGTTCAAGGAAACAAAACAAACATGCTCAGAACCACTTTGAGATAGCATTTTATAGTAAACTTTGAAGACAAAAGTAGATATTGCATCAACTGGGACCAATTGAGAAAGTGGTGGTCAAGTGTTCTACAAAACTAACAAGTAAACCAAAAAGTCAAAAGAAACAAAAACAACTTTATGTCAGTCACCCTGGCATGGATGCTTTATTCCTTCTGCAAAGCCTTTGCTGACAATTCCCAGAGGTCCCTCACAAATTAGTTTCCTTTCCTCCTTATAAATGAGGAAACTACACCCCAAAACGAATGGTTACTTAATGCTCACTCACTAGCTGAATTAAAATGATTTATGGTTCATGTGCTTTACGCTCATGTCCTTGATTCATTGGAAAAAAAAAAAAATCTCCTGGGCAGGGGAAGGATGGGGGAAAAAAAATAAAATAAAAAAATAAATAAAAATAAAAATAAAAAAATCTCCCAAATTGTCCAGTTTCAGTAAAACTTGTTAAAAGACTATTTGTATGGTATCTCTCTTAATAATTTCAAATTTACTCATGGCCATTTTGTTTTTAGTTCTAGCCAGGCTAGAAATTTCATAAGCACTTACTACATTCAAAATTTTAAAAATGAAAAGCACAGTTGTTAGTACTAATTAACAGCTGTACTTTGACTTTTTCAATTTAGTACTACTTAAGAAATTGCTATACAGTGTGTGTACATACACACATATAATGCACATGTACATTTATAAATATTGTGTGAATATTAACAGTATAAAACTTGTGCCTTTTAAATGATGAGAGGCATACAGCATGTAAAACAGTGTAACAATCACTAGAACAAAATGACAGACAATACTTTATTATGAACACTCTAAGTGCTATGAATAAGTACAATGCTGCTATAATAGAGTTATGGGGGCACTGGGTTAGGTAGTGGGGATGTGTGTGTCAAGGAAGAGAGATCCGAGAGCTGAAGGAAGTGTGTGTGAAGAGTGGGTACGCTGTGGCATTACAGACAGAGGTAACTGCATAGGTAGAAGTCCTGAGGCTGAGGGAGCTTGTCTCATTCAAGAAAAGGAAATTTCTGTGAGTTACGGACTAGGAGGGAGAGGTCATTAGACTTGAGGATGGAGTTCTCACTCACACATTCACTGTCTCCAGCTGCACTTTACACTCTGAAAGGCCAGAGCATAGCCAGTCCAAGGCAAAGCACTTAATTTGTGCTTGTTGATCCAACAGGGTGTATACTGTATTAGTTCATTCCTTTCAGTCAGAAAGAACAGCTGCCTTACAGATTTGAAGGCTGCTTAATCTCCTATGACCTAGCTATTTCAAATGCCACTTTTCTACATAAGTGCAAAAGTCCACTCATTTTACAAGCAGCCTTGTGTTAGTTCAGCCTTCAAACTCCTCCAATCGTCAGGTTAGTATTAAGAGGAACTTATGCTGTTACAAAAATTCAAGGGAGAAAAAGTGATCCCAAATCGTCTGACACTTGACACTAAGTAAGTGACACTTTGCACAGTACTAATCATGTTCCGGATCTTTCTAAACTAGGAGAAACAATAGTTTCCTGCCTGTTCCTGGAACTGGGAAGTTACCATGCCAGAATTCCAGGGATAAGTAAATGTATAAATAAAACCCCAGGGAACCAGATAGTAAGCATGGAGAAGCAGAACTTGGTCAAATATTCAAACAATAAGAACTGATTTTCACTGAGTACTTTCTGCAGTGCCAGATCCTGCCCTAACAAAATTCACTAATTCACGTCATACTCTAACTCTTGTAAATCTTAATAGTAGTACAACTTCCAGAATGAGGTAAGGAAGGACGGTCTTTGAAGAAACTGGCTGGAAGTCCCCATATTAAGTAGTACAGGCAGGATTCAGTCAGGCAGGGGGACTCCTGAGATAATGGTCTTGGCCTCTACAAACCGCCTCTCCCTTTCCAATGCTGATTTTCCAGGGTGTCTGGCATAGTTCCACCCACACTCCTATTTAGTGTTTACTGTTAAACGACAGCTAGCAGGCTCTATTACTGGTCCCTTCCAACTTCCCCAATGGGCTGGCAGATCCCCTGGGCCCAGGTTCGTGCCTTGATTCAAGGTGCTCTCGCAGCTGTGAAGACACCCACTAGAAGCCGAGCCTGGCTGGCGGTTTCAGACGGGGATCCTTTTCAGGGCAAGTTCCCGGCCTGGAGCACCCGGTGGCCAGCACTGCCCTTCCTGAGCCCTGGCTCCACTTCCGGGCGGCTTCCCTTGGCCCCCAGGACCTCTGTCCCACCAGGTACCCGCCAATCTCAGTGCCAGCGCAACCCGCTGCCCTCGCGCCCCTGTGTCACAAGCCGCCCCTGAAGTCCCGCGCCAGGAGGCAGAGAACCCCCCCCCACTCCCCAGCTCACCTGTGGCTGCCGCTGCTCCGTGACCGCCCTGCGCTGACCAGAGAAGAGAACCCCGGCGCAGGCAGTGGCTCTGCTGCTTTTGGCCCCTGGGTGGCTCCTGCGTGTCCGGTTACACAACCTTCCCGGAAGTCACCAGGGAGGGGCCTCTTAGCGACCTTGGCGCTGAATGGAGGCTCTGGTTTCGTTTCCTGGGTCCCTACGTATACAAAAGGGTTCCCTAGTGTCCCCCCCCCGCGCGCACGTCCGGTGGCTCCTGGAGGGGGAGCTGCAGGGAGATCACTGCCCGCCCTCCTCTTGCTCTCTGGACTGAATGAAGCAACATTGGCTCTGCGGCTCAGAGCAGCTGGGCGCTGGGGCGCCTACACTGGAACCGAGGGTCATTACCTGGAGTTGGCTGTCAGGGGTGGGGTTGAAGGCACTTCTTTGACTCTAGTCTTGACCTCCATACCTTACATTCCTGTCACTTTCAGGGGTGGGAGCAGTGAATGGTTCAGAGCACACAAGTTTTTCTTTATGGGGCCTTTTCACTTTCGCTCTCTGGCTCTTTGTCTCTCTCCATCTTTGAGTCTTAACTCTTTTTAAGAGTTAAACCGACCAGATTTGTTTAGAATGTTTAGTTTTTCAGGTCCTTCGAACTGGCAACCAAGCACAATAAATGTCTGAACTGAACTGAAGAATTCATTGATTTCTTTTTTCTTTTAAAATTTTCATTTACAAATGTAACACCTGATCTTCACACAATAAAAGTGAAATAAGCCAGTCAGAGAAAAACAAGTATCACATGATCTCACTCATATGTGGAATCTAATGAACAAAATAAACTGATGAACAAAATAGATCCAGAGATATAGAAGCATTTTCAGAGGGAAGGTGGGGATGTGGGGAGGAGTGATTAACTGAGGGAGTTATATGTATATATGCTTGGCCAAGGACACCTGGTGAAAGCCTGGGAGGGGCAGTGCGGGGTGAGGGGGTCAATGTGAAAACAAACAAAGGGGACATCTGTAATACTTTCAAAAATAAAGATTTTAAAAATAATAATAATAAATTAAAATTTCATTTACAAAAGTAACACATGATCTTCCACACAATAAAGCCAAATGTGGAGAAAAGAAGCAAAACATACTTTCTGCACCCTGCTCTTCTCCCTATGACACTTAATAGACATTTGGAAATTTACTGAGAGAATAGGGAGGTGGTAAGAGAGAAGGGAGTTGGAAGGGAGGGATATAGGGACATTGAGAAAATAAGACTGAAAAAGGAGGGAGGAAACTGTTAGGGAGGAAAGTGGTAAAGAATTATAAATTTACTAGCGGCCTGGTGCAAGAAATCTGTGCACTGGGGGCAGGGTGGAGGGTGTGTGTGTCCCTCAGCCCAGTCTGCACCCTCTCACAATCTGGGAGCCCTCGGGGGATGTCTGACTGACATCTGGCAGTCGGATATCCTTAGCGCTGCTGCAGAGGCAGGAGAGGCTCCCACAACCACCACTGCGCTCACCAGCCATGAGTCTGGCTTCTGGCTGAGCAGCACTCCCACAGAGTGCACTGACCACCAGGGGGCAGATCCTGCATTGAGCATCTGCCCCCTGTGGTCAGTGTGCATCATAGTGAGCAGACATTCCTGTCTATTTGCATATTAGCCTTTTATTATATAGTACAAGAGGCCAGGTGCACAAAAATTTGTGCACTTGGGGTGGGGGGTTGGTCCCTCAGCCCGGCCTGTGCCCTCTCACAGTCTGGGACCCCTCGGGGGATGACCATCTGCTGGCTGAGGCCTGCTCCTCGGAGGATTTGGCCTAAGATGGCAATCAGACATCCCTCTGGCAGCACGGCAGCCCTCGGGGGATGTCCACTTGCCAGCAGAGAGCAGACTTAAGCTGCAGCCAGACAA
This sequence comes from Myotis nattereri, assembly GCF_964212035.1. NCBI lineage: Eukaryota > Metazoa > Chordata > Mammalia > Chiroptera > Vespertilionidae > Myotis > Myotis nattereri. The sequence goes on along the minus strand of NC_138077.1, from coordinate 110,643,811 downwards.
TCTTAGTGCTGCTGAGGAGGCAGGAGAGGCTCCCACCACCACTGCTGTACTGGCAGCCATCAGCCTGGCTTGTGGCTGAGCAGAGCTCATCCATGTGGTAGCTCACTGACCACCAGAGGGCAGCTCCTGCATTGAGCATCTGCCCCCTGGTGGTCAGTGTGTGTCATAGTGACCAGTCATTCCCAGTCTTTCTGCTGTTAGGGTCAGTTTGCATATTACCCTTTTACTGTATAGGATAGAGGCCAGGTGCACAGGTGGGGGCTGGCTGGTTTGCCTTGAAGGGCGTCCCAGATCAGGGTGGGGGTCCTGCTTGGGTGCCTGGCCAGCCTGGATGAGGGGCTGATGGCTGTTTTCAGGCTGCCCACATCCCCTTCAGGGTGGGGGTCCCCACTGGGGTGGCTGGCCAGCCTCGATGAGGGGCTGAGGGCTGTTTTTAGGCAGGCCAAGCCTAAAACTGAAGCTCTCAGTCTCTCCTTTTTTCTTTTTTTCTTTTTTTTTTTATTCTGGGATTGATTTATCTTCTGTAATTGAAACTTTGTTGTGGCTCCAGCTCTGAGGCTGGCTGGCTGAAAACAGGTACCTGGGGTGTTTAGCTTCTATAATTGCAACATAGTTGCTTAGAGTGCAGCTCAGAGCTGGGCCCGCTACAGGCGGGAAATCTTGGCTTCCTCCATCTCCGGGGCAACCAAGCCTCCTGTTCGCTTCAGCTGCCTGGCTGCCGGCCACCATCATGGTTGGCAATTAATTTGAATATCGCCCTGATTAGCCAATGGGAAGCGTAGCAGAGGTATGGTTAATTACCATGTTTGTCTATTATTAGATAGGATTAGGTCACCTAGAAACCAGGTGGGTTGAGCCCCAAAGTGGCGCCAGCACCCAAGGATGGGGATTCAGAGATTTTAAAAGAATCTAGGAAGACTTTTTCAGAGGGAATTCTCTGGACAGGTCCAGATCTGGGGCAAGTCAGGAGGGGAAAGTTCCTGGTCTTAGCAAATGGAAGGTGGTCTAAGCTAAAGGGAATGTCAGTTGCCAAACGATCTAAAGGTCAGTTTCCCAGGGAGGGGAACATGGATTCAATTATTTGATCAGACCTAACAGAAACCAAGTCACTTTGGTTTGAATCCCTTCTCATTTGTGTGACTTTATGCAAATTGCACTCTCTGTGTCTATTTTTTAATCTGTAAAATGAGGGTAGTAATACTATCTACTCGTAGAATTTTTAAAAATCTTTTTTGTTGAAAGTATTACAAATATTCCTTTCCCCCCCTTTGATGCCCTCCTCCCTCACCCTTCTCCCCCCAGCCTTCACCAAACTATTGTCTATGACCATGGGTTATGCATATATACATGTAATTCTTTGGTTAAACTCTCCCGTGCCTCCCCTTCCCTCTGAGATTCATTAATCTGTTTTATGAGGATTAAGAAAGGTAAAATATACAAAAAGTTCAGAGTGATGTCTGCCACAGAGTAAACACTAAATAAATGTTTAAAAACATAAACAGGATTATTTTATATAAAGTGTTCTCTCATGTGTTTCCACGTTATGATACATCTTGGAAATCTCCTTACCTTTGATACAGAACTTAATGTTGATCTAGTCATCACAGTATACTTTGCTTCTAATTTCATCATTACAAATTATTTCATGGTCATAAACCTTGCACATATCTTTCTGTACAGACCATAGAAACTTATTCTGTTCTTCTGCCAATATAGTCTGAGAATGCTTGTTTTACCAGATCTCTCCACCTCATAAATATAATTTCCAAATGTTTTCTCTTTTTATTGGAAAGTATTAACTTATTATTGTTTTTGTTAATTCCGATTGTTAGTAATACTGAGTAATTTTTTCATATTTTTACTGAACATTATACCACTTTCTTTTGTGATATGTCTGATATTTAATACAGTTTTCTGTTGGATTGGGACATTTACTCTTCCTTTCTTATTTGTTGTGCTCTTTATATAGTGTGGATTGAATCCATGATTTATTAATAAGGTACAATCTTTTTGCCTGGATGGTCTCTGAATTAGGTCTAATTGTAAGTTGCTTTAGCAATACATAGTTTTCATTTTTAATCATCTTTTACAGTGTTTTCCACTTTTGACTTCTGGAATTTGCATCTATTTTAGAAAGCTTCCTGTATGCACTCCAGAAGATCCAGTATGAGTTCTTTCTTGACATCTGTTTATTCTTTCTTTTTAAATCAAGACACAACTTTTTATTTTTTTATAATAGTTAATTTACAATATTATGTCAGTTTCAGTTATATTAATTAGACATTTTATATCTTACAAGTGATCACTCCAATAAGTCTAGTAACCATCTGACAATATACATAGTTTTTACAATATTATTGCCTATATTCCTTATGCTTTACTCTACATCAGCAGTTCTCAACCTGTGGTTCGCGATCCCTTTGGGGGTCAAATGACCCTTTCACAGGGGTCACCTAAGACCATCGGAAAACACATATATAATTACATATTGTTTTGTGATTAATCACTATGCTTTAATTATGTTCATTTTGTAACAATGAAAATACATCCTGCATATCAGATATTTACATTATGATTCATAACAGTAGCAAAACTACAGTTATGAAGTAGCAATGAAAATAATTTTATGGTTGGGGGTCACCACAACATGAGGAACTGTATTAAAGGGTCGCGGCATTAGGAAGGTTGAGAACCACTGCTCTACATCATTGTGACTCTTTTTGTAACCAGAAATTTACATTTAATTTCTTCACCTTTTCATTCATTCCCCGACACCCCTCTCATCTAGCAAACATCAATTTGTTCTGTGTCTATGAGTTTGTTTCTGTTTTGTTTGTTTGCTATTTTGTTTTTTCAGATTCCACTAGTAAGTGAAATCATAAGGTATTTGTCTTTTACAGCATGGCTTATTTTGCTTAGCATGGGTCTCAAGGTTCATCTATGTTGTTGCAAATGACAAAATTTCGTTCTTTTTTATGGCTGAGCAATATTTCATTGAATGTGTACCACCTCTTCTTTATCCATGCATCTATTGATGGACACGTAGGTTTCTTACATATCTTGGCTATTGTAAATAATGCTGTAATTAACATGGGGGGTGCATATATCTTTTGGAATTAGTGTTTCAGATTTCTTTGAATAAATACTCAGCAGTGAAATTGCTGTGTCATAAGACTGTTCCATAATTTTTTGAGGATTGTCCATATTATATTTGTTAATGGCTACACCAATTTATAATCTCACCAACAGTGCTTGAAGATTCCTTTTTGTCCACATCCTCACCAACACTTGCTGTTTGTTGATTAGTTGATGGTATCCATTCTGACAGGAATGAGATGATATCTCATTGTTGTTATAATTTGCATCTTGTACCTCCTTAGTTAACTTTATTCCTAGGTATCTTAATTTTTTGTTGCAATGGAAATGGGATTGTTAGATTAGTTTCTCTTTCTGTGAGTTCATTATTGGTGTATGAAAAAGCCATAGATTTCTGGGTGTTAATTTTGTATCCTGCTACATTGCCAAATTCATTTATTAAGTCTAGTAGTTTTTTGATAGAGTCTTTAGGGTTTTCTATGTACAATATCATGTCATTTGCAAATAATGACAGCTTTACTTCTTCTTTTCCAATTTGGATACCATTTGTTTTTTTCTTCTTGTCTGATCATTATGGCTAGCACATCCGGTACTACGTTGAACAGGAGTGGTGAAAGTGGCATCCCTGTCTTGTTCCTGTTCTTAGGGGAAATGGTTTTATTTTTTGCACATTGAGTATGATGTTGACTGTAGATTTGTCATATAAGGCTTTTATTATGTTGAGGTATGATCCCTCTATTCCCACTTTGCTGAGGGTTTTTTATCAAGAAAGGGTGTTGGATTCTGTCAAATGCTTTTTCTGCATAGATTGATATGATCATGTGATTTTTATCTTTCAATTTGTTTATGTGATGTATCATATTTATTGACTTACAGATATTGTACCAGCCTTGCATCCCTGGAATAAATCCCTCTTGGTCATGGTGTATTATCTTTTTCATGTATTGCTAGATGTGGTTTGCTAATATTTTGTTGAGGATTTTAGCATCTATGTTCATAGGGGATATTGGCCTGTAATTGTCTTTCTTGTAGTGTCTTTATCTGGGTTTGGGATTAGGATAATACTGGCTTCATAGAAATAGCTTGGAAGTGTTCCTTCACCTGTAATGCTTTGGAATAGTTTGAGGAGAATAGGTGTTAAATCTTTTTTAATATTTGGTAAAACTCACCTGTGAAGCCACCCAGACCAGGGCTTTTGTTTGCTGGGAGTTTTTTGATCACTGCTTCAATTTCATCAGTAGTTATTGAAAGGGCAAGGGATATGCCCTCCATCTTGCCCCAGGGCGAGGGCTACACCCTCCATCTTACCCCGGATCCTCCATTTTTGGGCAGCAGCCATTAGCCATGTGCTCAGCAAGGAGCTTCTTCCCGGAAGCCCAAGCCTCTGCTAGCCACACCTAGGATTTCTTTAAACTAACCAATGATAATCAAGGGAAGTGCACGCCATAGATACGACCACATCCTGTGTAACAAGACACCAACTTGCACCCGGCCAATCGGCAGGGCCCACAGTACTCTCTCCTCCCCTTACTCCAACCCCCCTATAAAACCCCTCTCCACACAGAGCTCCCTCTCTCTCTGCTGCTTGCCGCTGTTTCAGTGAGTGTGGTCGGGGAGCCGAGCTAGCTCGAATAAAGACTCTTTGCTTTTTCATCAGACTCGGGTGGCTCCCTGGTGGTCTTTTAGGGATCCTGAAATCGGGGCATAACATTTGGGGGCTAGCCCGGGATCCCCAAGACCCTCGAGGGACCCCTGATCCAGAGAGTCTGACTGGCAGCAGTAGGTGTCTGTGTGTTGTGTATTCTGTTCTGTGTGTTATATGTTCTGTCCTGTGTTGTGTGTTCTGTCCTGTGTGAGCTCACTTCTGAAATTCTGTAATTCCCAGAGTGGTCTAAGTGGACGCACTGCTGAAGGACCACGGGCAGGGAGAGTCAGAAGACGTTCTGCTCCCCAGAAGGGACGTATATTCCCCTCGAGGATCGGAGACGAGGAAGGTCGCTCCAGCCAGTTGACGTACGGCCATCGTCTAGCTTTTGGTTTTGCTTCCATGGAGTTGGAAGACTGTACTTTTGGGCCCTTAAGTTGTCTATGTTTGTGTTGTTTTTTTCCTGTTTTATCCTGTGGACTTACTGGACGGACATTATGGGACAGACTCAAACTACTTCTTTAAGCATTATCGTCATTTTAATATCAAGGGCTGGGCCAAACCTGCTTGCCAGCCTCAGATGTGGTTTCTAGAACCGCTGGGAACTTGGGACCTTGGAGCTTACTGAATTCAAATGATAAAAACTTATTTCTAGGTATTTTGAAGTGAAATAATCCTGAAATATTGCTACAGGACAGAATTGAATCTGTTGGTTGATTATGTCTTGCATTTTTGAAGTTTATTCTTAAAAATGTTACTGATTGAGAAATGCTGAATATTTGACTTGCCAGCTAAATGTTTAAGGTTCAGATTGAATTGGGAAAAATTGTGTGTTGTGGTAGCTAAATGCTTTTGCTTATTGGTCTGATTAAAAAAGAGGATTAATTTTATGACCTCAACTGAAAATTTTTAATACAAAAACCAGTTTAAATTTAATTGATATTCTTTGAGATAATTATAAAAGGTATAAACAGCTAATGAGATTTCAGTTTGTCTGCAATATAATGTTGGCCATCTATCTTTTAGGGATTTTGTTTTGCTTGGTCAAAAAAAAAAAAAAAAAAAAAAAACAGTGTAGACAGCCACCATTTTGGGCTGCATGACTTGGCAGCTGCCATGTCAGCCACATGACTTGCCGTGCCCCTGGGGGCCGCCATCTAGAAACAGCAAAGGCCCCTCCCTCTGATTTAGTCAATCACAGAAGGAATGTCTGCTCACTAACGCAGGATGGAATTTCAGGGGTGGAGCTTTAAGGCAAAGTTTTACTACAGAAATGTGGATGGGGCAGAAAGTGTGCTTGCCTTGCAAATTTATTTAATACTATTTTTAAGAAGATATTTTTAATACTTAATTAGCAATCACGGTCTTAATATAATTTCAGTAATATGGTAGACCAATGTTTCTGAGCAGTTGACTTTATAAGAGCCGACAATAGTAAATCTAAAAAACCCTGCTTTCCTTAAACTAAGGACAATTAAAGGTTATATGTTCCATCCCTAAAGAAAAGTTAAGTAGCTTATGTCAAAGTCTTTAAAAGGGACTGATAACAGTAATATGGTAACAATTATTTCAGGTAAAACAAGAAATGATTTATTCTCTTCCACTGTGTGGAAGGCCCCCTGGGAAGGCACTTAAGCATTCTGTATTGACCTCTCTTGACCTTTTTTTGCCAAGAGGATTCCAATTGTCTACAGCTGTTATCTGAGCTCTCCATTCAAGCTGAGATCATGAAAAGCTGGTACCATGGATCTGTCTCTTGCCCAATGGCGTAAGCTGGGCCCTCTCTGGAGAAGAAACCTGTGTTCCCCATGATCAATGCCGGGGCCCCGCCAGCAGGTGAGGGGATGCAAAGGCAGTTGCTGGGCATGGAGGCCAGAGGGACATAGGTTAACAAGGAGACAGAAATGAACCTCACATCACCCTACTTGGCCCAGAGGATGGCTGGTAGTCAATGATGGGTAAGACCCCTCAGGGATGGGCGACCTAAGACAGGCACAGTTGGGGGGGCAGTAGGAGAGAACTTGAGGTTCAACAGAGGTGGGGCACAGATCCTCACCCCCCCCCCAATGGTGCAGGGGCTTGAACACTCGCCCCTTCTGAGGAAGGTCTCCTGTCCCCATGGCTGCTTCTTGCTTCCCATGCCCAGCCCAGATCAGGAACCAAATAACAAAAGAGATTTGGTCCAACCGAAATCAGAATCCAGATAAACGGAGGCTTGGCTAACAGACCCTATGTCTAAATCTAGCCTAACAACAGGAATGCTCAGAGCCTTCACAAGGATGTAAATTAAAATTATTGTTAGAGTATTAAATTTGACAGTAAAATAGTTGTCAAGTTTTCAAATTAATTAAATTTGGCTAACTTGAAATAGGTAATTATTCAAAAGGTATTAACCAAAATTTTCATTTCGTGGTAAGCTGCTGGAAGACATCTTACCCAGGTATGGTATTCCTGTTATGATAGGATCTGACAATGGACCAGCCTTTATTTCACAGGTAACACAGGTAGTAGCCAGGGCTATTGGGGCAAATTGGAAATTCTTATAGGCCCCAGAGTTCTACCTACCCAGGGCAGGTAGAAAGGATGAACATATCTCTAAAGGAGACCCTTACCAAATTTACCATGGAGACTGGTGGGGACTGGGTGGCTCTCCCACCATATGCCCTTTACTGGGTAAGGAACTCCCCTTACACCCTGGGCTTTACTCCCTATGAAATCATGTTTGGCAGGCCACCCCCTATCATTCCTAACCCTGTCTGTGACTGTGTTTTGTTTGACTTGCTGTTTTCAATTGTTTGTTGGAATCCACATGGAGGATGTGGCTTGGTCTTTCCCTTCCTCCCTCCTCCTGATTCTGAGATCATCTATAGCTAGATTTCGGGTGATCTCCAGGCTTTCTGTCTGCTAGAGATCTCCCTATGCACCCGTTGTATTTCCAGTCTGACTAGGAGTCATATTTCCCCACAGGTCGGACCCCAGCCTCCGGGAGGGAGGATGCTATGGGAGCAGTCTGTAGTTTTCTTTGAAACTCCCATTGCTTAAAGGGAGACAAGCAACCGGCCTGGGCTGAGACAAGGGGAGGGGGTGTTAGCAGTTATGTTACCAGCTGCAGACTGCTAGAAAAGCGGAGGAGGAACAAAGCTGAAGTCAAAACACCGCCCAGCTCCTGTACCACTTGCTTGAGTCCATGCCACTGCAAGAGGGCAGCAGCTTCCGGGATTTGCTGGGGGACGCTCTGGTCGGGCCCCCGGGAGACCCTAGGAGAAGCAGCTGGCTCGCAAGGGGGGCTGATGTCCCCTTCTGGTGCGCTCCCTTGCAGGAGACCTGGTTGCTGCTCTGCCACAAAGGGAACAGGTGGAAAGGCAGGAGAGCGGAGTGCTGTGGCTGATGGGCAGGGTTAACAAAGGGGCACTCTCCCTGGACCTGGAATCCATCAGGACTTTGAAGTTCTCCAAGAGAGTAGGAGTCTGACTCAGAGACTTGCCGAAACCTCGTTGGGTTAGGAGAACCGGAGGCTGAATGTTGAGCTTGTAGACTGCAGTTTGCTGGGCAAAGATCCAAGCCCAGTTGTATAGGGGTTGAGCTACCTGTGTTCAGCAAAACAACTTTCTCCCATGCCAGAATACATTTTAAGGAAATTGGACAGACTGTGTTTGCCGCTAGAAAGAAGAACTGGCCACAGTGCACAGCCCTGACAGTGACCTGCAGAAAACTATAATAGACTCAGGTGATGCCTGCATCTTCATGGACATTGCTCCAGAGAGGCGAGGACAATTTTGCCTTATATAGGAGGGTCAGGAGTGGACTTTAGTCACCTCCCTAAGATGTTTGTATAGCCCTGCCATATCTCATGTTTAGTAGCGGAGGATTTGGCTGCCTGAAGCAGCCATGGTGCCAATATTATGTTTCACTGTATTAATATTTGTATTAACCTTTGATTCTCTTACAGGTTTAAATGTAGCTGTAGCTGCCAGCAGTTGCTGTAGACCGGTGATGGTCTACAATCCTTGGTAGTCTTTGGGAGTAACTGGCAAGTGTCCAGTCTCCCACACTGAGGGACTTTGTTATAGCTATGTATTAGCTGTCCTGGAAGGTGGTCAGTTACCATTCTTGTTGTGTTTAAGTTGTTGAAGCTGAAATGGTTTCTTTCCCTTCCACCAGACCATTTGTTGTAGTTTGTCTCTGCCAGGTCACAGGCCCAGCTCCTTCTGTGCCCAGGACAGCAGGGAGCCTGAGTGGAAGGTGACCTCTGGCCAGATCACCCTCGGGAGGACAGCAGACCTCGCCAGACCCCTTGTAATCCTACTAATGCTGTTGACTTTCGGCCCTTGCATTATTAACAGACTAGTCCAATTTGTCAAGAAGCATATAGGGGTGGTTCAGTTGATAGTTCTGCGTACCCAGTACAGGCCTCTAGCAGCAGAAGGTGAAGTAGAAATGCAAACCGACCCATGATTGGGCCTTTAAGTCTCAAGACAAGGGGGGGATGAAAGGGCGAGTGCTACGCCCTTTATCTTGCCCCAGGGCAAGGGCTACACCCTCCATCTTACCCCGGATCCTCCATTTTTGGGCAGCAGCCATTAGCCATGTGCTCAGCAAGGAGCTTCTTCCCGGAAGCCCAAGCCTCTGCTAGCCACACCTAGGATTTCTTTAAACTAACCAATGATAATCAAGGGAAGTGTGCACCATAGATAAGACCACATCCTGTGTAACAAGACACCGACTTGTGCCAGGCCTATCGGCAGGGCCCACAGTACTCTCTCCTCCCCTTACTCCAACCTCCCTATAAAACCCCTCTCCACACTCACTGACACAGCAGCAAACAGCAGAGCTCTCTCTGCTGTTTGCTGCTGTGTCAGTGAGTGTGGTCGGGGAGCCGAGCTAGCTCGAATAAAAACGCTTTGCTTTTTCATCAGACTCGGGTGGCTCCCTGGTGGTCTTTTGGGGATCCTGAAATCTGGGCATAAGAGTTATTGGCCTATTAAGGTTTTCTGATTCTGCCTGATTGAGTTTTGGAATATTGTATCTTCTAGGAGTATGTCCATTTCATCTAGCTTGTCCAATTTGTTGGAATAGATTTGTTCCTAGTAATTTTTTATGATCCTTTCTATTTCTGTGGGGTTGGTTGTTACTTCACCTCTTTCATTTCTGATTTTGTTCTTTTATTTCTTGGTGAGCTTGGCTAGAGGTTCATAAATCTTGTTTATATAAATATTTCAATATAAATATTTCTCTTTTTTTTGCATCCAGTGTGGCTAGACAGCGGTCCAGTTCCTGAGTAGGGATGATGGGGAATTGAGAAAATGAAAGAGACAGACACAAATACAGTAGGGAAAGCTGGGACTGGGTGGGACCACTGTCCTCTGATGGAGAGACAGGGACCCAGAGTCAATACAGCGAGTTTATTTTATATAGCAAAAACCAGGAAGTTTTACTAAAGCCCAAGACAAAGGAGATTATGTGCATTCTTGTGACTTCTTTGTAATTATCACTTCTGGGTGGGCCCGGGTAATTGTGTTTGTTCCTGGTGCTTGGCTGGATTTAGATAATGAAACCCACCCCCTGACGCCTGAGCTGAAGGTCAAGCTGACAACACACCTGCCTCTAGCAAGGTGTGTTTCCAGGATGTGGCTCTGCCCATGCCACTGGATTCAGCTGGCAATAATTAAAGAAATGCTCACGTGCCTTCCCAGGTGCTCTCTACATGTTTATCCTTTCAAAGAACCAAGGACCTTTTTAGTAGGTCCTTGGGTTACGTAGGAGATCCGTTCCTATGGTGGGCGATGTAATGCAATTTTCACCATAAGTCCAAACCCACCTACATAAGCACCTATGTCACTCACATGGAGCACATACACAGCAGTAATGAAGTGAAACAGTAAAAAAAATTAAAAGAAAAATAACAATTCCTGACCTTTACTTGTGGTAAATAAATAATAAAAACATACAGCACATATGTACATACATTGAAATGACAGAACTTTTTAAATAAATAAATGGGAGATGGTGATGTAACCACAAAACAACATACATCGAGTCCAACGTAACCCGAGGACTGTCTGTATTCATTTTTTATATTTTTTGTGCGTGTCTCTATGCCATTTATTTCCAATCTGATCTTTATTATTGTCTTCCTTTTACTTACTCGGGCTTCTCTTGTTGCTCTCTTTCTAATTCCTTAACTTTTAGGGGTTAGATAACTTATAGCCATTTTTTTTTTCTTGTTTTGTGAGGTAGGACTGGAATGCTATGAACTTTACTCTCAGGATTGCTTTCACTGTGTCCCATAGATTTTGGATTGTTTTGTTTTCATTGTCATTTGTTATAAGAATGTTTTTTATATTTCTTACTTGATCTCTGTGGTTATCCCATTCATTGTTTAATAGCATGCTATTTAGCCCCTCATGTGTTTAATTGTTTTTGAGTATTTTTATTGTAGTTGATTTCCAATTTTATGGCATTGTGATCTGAGAAGATCCTTGATATGATTTCAATCTTCTTGAATTTGTAGAGACTGAGCCTGTGTCCTAATGTGTTCTATCTTTGAAAATATCCTATGTGCACTTGCAAAGAATGTATATTTTATAACTTTGGGGTGAAATGTTCAGAAGATGTCAATTAGTTCCATCTGATCTAGTGAGTCATTTAGAATTGCTGTTTCCTTGTTGATGCTTTAGATTTTCCAGTGATGTCAAAAGTGTATTAAACTCCTCTACTATGATTGTATTGCTATCGATCTCTCTCTTGATATCTTCCAGAAGTATTTTTATATATTTAGATGCTCCTGTATTGGATCTATATATTTTTACCAGAGTTAAATCCTCTTGTTGTATATATTTCTTTAGTATTATGAAATGGCCTTCCTTTATCTCTTGTTATGGCCTTCCTTTGGAGGTCTATTTTGTCATCTATAAGTGTAGCTACCACAACTTTTTTTTTTCATTTCCATTCGTCTGAAATTGTTTTTTTTTTTTTTCATTCCTTCACTTTCAGTCTGTGTGAGCCCTTTGTTCTGAGCTGGGTCTCTTTTAGACATCATATATATGGGTCATGTTTTCTTATCCATTCAGCCACCCTATGTCTTTTGATTGGAGCATTTAATCCATTTACACTTAAGGTTGTTATTCTTAAGTACTTTTTTTGTTTCCATTTTTATTCCTTATGTCTTTGTTTCTCCCTATCTTTCTATTCCTTCTTCTTATACCAGTCCTTGTAGGATTTCTTGCATTACTGGTTTGGTGCTAATAAACTCCCTTAGTGTGTTTTTGTCTGCAAAACTCCTTATCTTGTGTTCCATTTTGAAAGGTAACCTTGCTGGATATAATATTATTGGATTTGGTCCCTTTCTTTTCATTACTTTGCATATTTCATTTTATTCCCTTCTGGTCTTATGGGTTTCTGTTGAGAAATTATTTGATAGTCTACTGGGAGATACCTTGTAGGTAACTTTCTCTCTCTCTCTTGAAGCCCTTATGATTCCTTCTCTGTCGTTAATGTTTGCCATTGTAATTATTATGCGTCTTGATGTGGATCTTTTTTGGTTCATCTTGTTTGGGACTCTATGTGTTTGTGTGACTTTTTTCATCCCAAAGTCAGGGAAGTTTTCTGTCATTATTTTTTAAAATTGGTTTTCTATTCCTTACTTAGCTTCTACTTCTGGCACCCCTATTATGTTTATGTTGCTTCATTTCACATTGTCCCAAATCTCCCTTAAACTGTCCTCCTGCTTTTTACATTTTTTTTTTCCAATAGCAGTTCAGATTGAGTGTTTTTACTACTCTGTCTTCTAATTCACTAATTCAGTCTTCACCTCCTTCTAGTCCAGCAGTTTCCAACCTTTTGGACCTCATGGACCACCAGTGGTCACCAACCTTTCAGACCTCATGGACCACCAGTGGTCACCAACCTTTCGGACCTCACAGACCACCAGTGGTCCATGGACCATCAGTTGGCGACTGCTATTCTAGTCTACTGTTGAAACCTTCCATTGTGTTCTTTTTTGCAGCTATGTCATTCTTGAATTCCTCTAGATTCTTACTCTTGGTGAATTTCTCATCCACATGTTTAAGCATCCTAATAAACATTACTCTGAATTCTTTCTTTGACAAATTGTTTGCCTCCATTTCATTTAGTTCCTTTATTGGCAATTCCTCTTTTTCTTTCCTTTGAGGATCTTTTCTTTGTCTCCCCATTTTTGCTGTCCCTTCTTATATGTTTCTATGTAATGTGAGTGCCTATCTCTTTCTGTTCCTTGGCAACCTGTTTGAGCTTCAAGAATTTGAAGCCCATAGAGGTCCAATGGTCTGATACTCCTTAGACCAGAGGGTGAGCCTGCCTTGAGTCTCATGCCTTTATTGTCTCTGCTCTGAGTAGTATCCCCTTCCCCCACAGATCTTCCCTCAGTTATCTGCTGCAGATGCTCGGGGTTGGTGGGGGCACTTGCACAGTTCTTCTGGTGTTCAACTCCCTGTGAGGACTCCTCTGGCATGTGATTCACTGCATGGCCCCAGTGCCCATGGCAGGGTGGTACCCTAGGTCATTCTGGCAGCACACTTGTAGTGCAGTCCTGGATCCTGGATGGGGTGCTGTTCTGGGTGCCTCCATTGCACTTTCAGCATGGTCCTTGGGCCTGGACAGGGTTCTATGCTGGGTGCCTCTGCCTTTCACTATCAGCATGGTCCTGGGGCCTGGGTGGGGTGTCACAACAGGTCTGTTGAGTGTTTTTTGATTAGTGATTTGATTTTGTTATCAGTCTGTTTACATTTTCTATTTGTTCCTGATTCCATTTTGGAAGATTATATGTTTCTATGAGTTTATGTATTTCTTCCAGATTGCCTGATTTGTTTGGATGTAATTTGTATTCATGTCATATCAATCATCACCTCTCCTCTTTCATTTCTGATTTTATTTTTTGGATCCTCTCTCTTTTTTCTTAATAAGTTTGGCTAACGAATTATCAATTTTGTTTATCTTAAAAAAATAACCCAGCTCTTGAGAGGGAGGAGCAAGTGGTGGCTGAATAGTCAGACCTATTGTGTACTTTGTCCCAGGGCCAGACTTGAAATACAACTAAAGTAGAGAACATGCATCTGGAATTACCAACTGAGGTCCAGCTGAGGAAGTGACTTATAACAAGAAAGAACAAAAAATATCTGGAGACCGATAGGAAGGGCGAGGTCATGAGAGGAGGGTTGCCTGGAGAGGAAGGAGCACTGCGCTATGGGGAGAACTGTTCCCTCAGAAAATAGCTGGGAGCACAAGCTGTGCTCCACACACCTGCAGCCCCACCTGACCCATGGCATGACCCATGTCACCTGAACATCTCATCAATTGTGAAAAGTCGTAGAGCTTTTGGCAGCAGTGGAGTCTAGCCCTGGCAGACTGGAGCCACTGGGTGAGAGACCCACAGTTTTGTTGCTTTTATTTTTTAAATCTCTAAACCCAGAGCACAGGAGTTTTCATTGGCAGCTACACACCTGAGGCATTGGTGCAGGAAGGGAGGCATGGACTTGAGATGCCTGAGGAATTGCTGGAGAGAGAAGTAGTGCAGGGAGACTTGGAAAAGCAATAACTAGGAGTCCTGCATTGGATAGTTCAGATGCTTCCAAAATGGCGATTTTCATGGGAGGAGCTACCAGAGGTCAGGTAAAGGAAAAAAAAATACCCTAGGTCAGTGGTCAGCAAACTGCAGCCCCTTGAGTGTGGCTCTTCCACAAAATACCGCGTGCGGGCACGCACGTACAGTGCGATTGAAACTTCGTGGCCACACTCAAGGGGCCAAATAGCCACATGTGGCTCGTGAGCCGCAGTTTGCGGACCACTGTCCTAGGTTATACAGCCTGCCACACCCTGCATTTTGAGCTTTACAGAGGAAACAAGGGCAGAGGCCAAGCTTTCAGGTCTGAACAGTTTCCAGGAGTCCTCCGTACTGGATTGGGGGAGAGGCTATCTGTCCCACTATTCTAGGAACCAGATTAATGAAAACTCCAGGGTCCCAGCTGATCCAATTACTCTCCATACAAAGATCTCTGTCCAGTCAACGTCAGAGTAATATTTTGGGCCACTCGTGGAGGAATAGTGCTGGAGACCATGATCAGCAGTAATTGATATAAATGTTAGGAGTCTGGCAGAAGGCTGACCAGGACTCCTTTTGATATTCACAGGGTGAATATCTACATTTTATTACCTGCTGCTGACTCAATGGCCTAAAACAAACTCCCCAAAAACCTGGAAGTCTTACTGTTTACTAAACATTACCATTGATATGTCTGTTTGCATTCCTAAAGGCAATTGTGTATTCTAGCTAATAAAAGCAGCTGGGAAAGGAGCAACAGAGAGAACTTGACTCCTATAGTTGAGTTGTCCTCTGGTTTCCCCAGTATTCAAAATAATATTTCGTCTTGGGTGCCATTTGTGAGTCAGCCCTTCCTCCAAGTCTTTGAATCCGAGAAAGCCACGCTGGCCGTGGACTCTCGCAATTGGCATCCAAAACAGAAATTTGGAGGGAAAGGATTCGCCATAGCGGAAAAATATCACTGGACCTGGTGGTGGAAGTTTAACTACGTGCAAAACTCTTGTCAGCTGTGGAAGTCCGCGGATCCGTAAGTGCTCGAGTGATTTCTTTTGTTTCAACCAGATCAAAATGGGGCAGAATTTGTCAAAAGAGGAGAGAATTTCCTATAGACTTCTGACTTGCTTATTAAAGGATAAGGGAGTTGCAGTTTCAGAAGATCTTCTTTTACAGTTTCTAAAGATTATTATAGAATATAATCCATGGTTTTCTGATGAGGGTACATTGGATATTGAATGTTGGGAATGGATAGGTCAGAACTTGACAGAAGCTCAGCAGCAGGGGAAAAATTTGCCTCCAATTGTTTCTCCTTGTGGGAAACAATATTGTATTTGCTAGAGCCTTTCAAAGAAGAAAGACCTTCTCCCCTTGCACCCTCCGCTCCTAAAGAGAAGCAGAAAGATAAATTGGAGGAGTGGCCTTCATGTCCTGATTCTGAACATTTAAATCGCCACTAACAGAATCACCTATGCAAAAAGCCATCAGTAAAGGATTGAAGGACATGACAGTAGAAGATAGACTTGCTTTTCCTATTATACAAGTAGCTAATCCACAATTCCAAAATCAAATAATAAGACAGCATGAAAGAGTTGACTTTAAAATGATAAAGGCCTTGCGTGATAGTGTAATACAGAATGGTGCAAATGCTCCATTTACTGGAGAAATTATAACTAATATTTCTGAAGCGTTCCTAGCTCCTTATGATTGGTGAATACCTGTGCAACTCTGGATGGAGATGATTATTTGCCCTGGAAAGGAGAATTTTTAGAGAAATGTCAAGAGCAAGCCTCTTCAAATCTCAGGCAGAATGTTCCCATAACTTTTGAGATGCTTGCAGGACAGGGACAGTTTAGTGATGTTCAAAATCAGCTCCAATACGTCCAGCAGGCGTATGAGCAAATTAGACGTTGTGGACGAAAAGCCTGGTGGACTTTACCAACAAAAGGGGAACCTGAAAAAGCCTTTAGTAAGTGCATGCAAGGGCCCACTGAGTCATTCTCTGATTTTGTAGCTTGTCTCACTCGAGCAGTGAGAAGGCAGATTCAACATGAGACAGCAGAAGATATTTTGACTCAGCAATTAGCTTATGAAAATGCAAATGCTGATTGTAAGAAATGTTTAATACCTCTAAGAAAAAATAGTACCATTACCGAAATGATTTGAGCATGTCATAATGTAGGGCCAGGCATTTTTCAGGCAAGCTTACTAGCTGCCTCAATTACAAGAAGAAGCAAATTATGTTTCAATTGTGGACAACAAGGACATTTTAAAAAGGAATGTAAGCAACCAAAAAATGATGCTCAGGGAGAAGGCATAAATATTCCGCCTCCCAACTCAGGTAATGCAGGTCTATGTCCCAGATGTAAGAAGGGGAGTCATTGGGCCAATCAATGTAGATCTAAATTTCATAGAAATGGCCAGCCATTAAATCAAGACATAGGAAATGGCCAGCCACAGGAAAATGGCCTGAGGGGCTCCCCTCAGCCCCATTGTTAAATAAGGGGAAGTTCCACCCTGCCAGGTCCACAGTAGATTCCCTCCTTCAAGTCACTCCAGAAAGAAATGTTAACTTTGATCTTAATAGCACAATAACAATCACCCTGATCCCCGATATGGCTAGACAAGTTGTTCCTACAGGAATTTGGGGACCTGTGCCACCAGGTTTAATCCTAGGAAAGAGTGAAAATACGCTAAAAGGACTGTTTTTCTTGGAGTCATAGATTCAGAATATAAGGGAGAAATCAAAGTAATTTTAGAATGCAAACATATTATGCAAATTATTCCAGGACAAAAAAATTGCTCAGCTCTTGCTTTTACCTTATATTCAGCAAGGTGAAGTTATAAATAGGAGGAGAAGGACACAAGGATTTGGAAGCACAGATATATATTGGATACAGGAAATTAGCAAAACCCGTCCTATGATTAATCTAAAATAGAGGGAAAAATGTTTAAAGGTCTAGTAGACACTGGAGCAGATATTAGTGTCATCAGTCAAGAAATGTGGCCTCCAAGTTGGTCCATGGTAGAAGCTATGGGCTCTATCACAGGTGTTGGAATTCCTGATAACACACAACGCAGCGCTGCAGTGTTAAAGTGGAAAGATGAGGAAGGACAAACAGGATGGTTTCAGCCTTATATTGTCTCTGGAATTGCAGTCAACTTATGGGAATGAGACATTTTAGAAGGTTTACAAGCTTGTATTATTACTGGCAAAAGACAACAGTTAATAACTCAGATATTATATCAAGCTGGTCAAGGTTTAGGAAAAGATAATCAGGAGATTAAAGAACCCATTTAGGCCAAAGAAAACACAGGAAAACAAGAATTAGAATATCAGCCTTTTTAGGAGTGGTCACTGCTCAATCTCCTCACCCTCATGCTGAGCCTATACAATGGAAAGATAATAGGCCTATATCAGTGAATCAGTGGCCATTAACCAAGGAGAAATTAAATGAAGTAAGAAAAGATTGCCTTAAAACCTTAAATGACTTTCAAAAATTATTAGGGAATATTAATTGGTTAAGACCTTATCTAAAAATCTCTACAGGAGAAATGACAAATTTATTTAATATACTTAGAGGTGCCTCTAATCTTTCCTCACCCTGAGTATTGACAGATGAAGCTAGAAATGAGTTACAAAGAATTGAGCAGGCAATCTCCTTAGCCCAAGTGGTACGAGTACTGCCTGAATTGCCTTTATTGGGACAGATTAATCCTACTGCAAATAGTCCACTGGAGTCATCTTCCAAAATAAAAACTCTCTTGCTATTATTGAATGGGTCCCTCTAGGTCAGGGGTGGGCAAACTTTTTGACTCAAGGGCCACAGTGGGTTCTTAAACTGCACCGGAGGGCCAGAACAAAAGCGTGGAGGGAGTGTTTGTGTGAACTACTATAAATTCAAAGTAAACATCATTACATAAAAGGGTACGTCTTTTTTTTTTTTAGTTTTATTCATTTCAAACAGGCCAGATCCGGCCCGCGGGCCGTAGTTTGCCCACGGCTGATCTAGGTCATCAATCCTCTAAAACTGCAGTTACATATATATAGAGCTTATGGCTCAGTTAATATTTCAGCTTAGAAAACGCTGCAGACAGCTTAGAGGCCAAAAACCCCGATGTATTTACCTTCCCCTTACTGGGAAGCAATTAGAAATGTTATTTCAGACTGATTTAAATTGGCAAATTGGACTGAGTGGATATTCAGGGAATCTTAGTTGTCACCTACTAAAAGACAAATTTTTATATTATACTCTTATTATTATACCAAAAAATACTAGACAGGAATGTATTCCTGAAGCATTAACTGTTTTTATTGATGGATCATCAAATGGCAAAGCTGCTTATCATACAATGAATTTAGACCGAGTTATCCAAACTAGTCATACTTCTGTACAAAGAATTGAGTTAGAAGCTATTAAAGCTGCATTACAAGAATTGCAGGAACCTCTTAATATTATCTCTGATTCTTTTTATGCTGCAGGTTTATTAAATAGAATTGAAACTGCTCGTTTAAAATGTCTCAGTGACCAAAGTTTGTTTTTACTATTTAAACAAGTTCAGCAGATTGTGCAACAAAGACAATATCCTTTCTATATTACTCACATAAGGGCTCACAGTTTATTACCTGGCCCTTTGGCAAAAGAAAATGCACATGCTGATCAATTGGTAGCTTTATTAAAACAGGCCTCAGAATCTCATCAGATTTTACATCAGCCTGCCAAAATGTTGTCTAGACAATTTTCAATCTCTCGCCAGCAGGCAAAACAGATTCTCAGAGAATGTCCCACTTGCATGTTACATCTACTTCAAGGGCCTAACACAGGAGTCAACCCTAGAGGTTTGCTAAGGGACCATATCTGGCAAATGGATGTGACACATTATACTTCCTTTGGATGCCTTGGGGCATTGCATGTCTCTGTAGACACCTTTTCAAAAGTCCTTTGGGCTACTGCATCTACAGGGGAGACAGCAAAACAGGTTATTAATCATTGCCTAGCTGCTTTTGCCATCATGGGAATTCCAAAAATTATTAAAACTGATAATGGGCCTGCTTACACAAGCTGTCATTTCCAACAATTTTGTAAAAAGTGGAAAATTCAGCACATTACAGGAATACCATATAATTCCCAAGGACAGGCCATTATTGAATGACAGCATCAGTGGCTAAAACCCCAACTTGAAAAACAAAAATGGGGGATAATGATGGAGAAATCACCTGTGGGAAGGCTGCACCAAGTCTTAATTACCTTAAATTTTTTCACTTGTGATGCTGATGGCAAGACACCCATGGAGTTACACTGGTGTCAAAATAAAACAAAGGAAAATGGTCTAGTTAAATGGAATGATCTGGAATCTGGTTTATGGAAGGGACCTGACCCATTATTAACCTTTGGTTGAGGGTATGCTTGTATATTTCCAGAAAATTTCTCCAAACCTGTGTGGATTCCTGCTAGAAATGTTAAACTGCAACATGGATCCAAGAGAGGAACTAGCCAGATTAATGAGGACCTTGCGCCTGGAGCCAAACCATGCAGCTGTAGACAATCAGCTACCCCAGCCACAAACAGCAGCCCCAGGCAACACACTGAAGATAAGGAGTGGAAGAAGAACATGGCGGATGATGAACAGCCCAGAGATGACTTGGGGAGTGATAAAGAAGATGGTCCAGAAAGCTGAATGAATTTGCGAAGAGACCAGAACCCCAAGAACACCTGAAAATGTCTTTCTTGTCATGCTGGCAGTAACCAGCTGTGTGGGGATGTCCTCCCTGGGTAAAATCCCTTATATGGACTGATCCCCTGCCTAGTATAATAAATATATGGGCAAAGTATAATTACCCGGGTGTGCCCACCCAGCTTCCCTTTTTTATATGACACAAGAATCAAACTACTGCTCCTTTGTGTGTAGAATTAAAGCTGGCTAACATCACACCAAAGGAAGGGGAAGTGAAAACCTAATTAATTACTATCACTGCTTCTGGGAGAGTCCAAAAAAATTTAACATTACTAAGACCTCCCCCCATTAAGCCATTATGTAAAAAATCTTATGAATGGCACCTACTAACAGCAAACTTGAGAACAGTTTTTTCTTTGGTGGATTGAAGCCCCTATGGGTCTGCATAAAGTAATAATCAATGAAAATCAGCTGCTGCAATTGCACCAGTAAAATGATATAGTTTAAAATAATAACTTCAATGAAAAATCATCTTCTTCATGCTTACAGTAAAAATAACACCAACCTTGATATTTTAAAATTACAGCAACATCCTATCTCTAATAATAGACAAACATGGTAATTGACCATACCTTCACTATGCCTCCCATTGGCTAATCAGCATGATATGCAAATTAACTGCCAACAAAGATGGCGGCTAATTGGCATACTGCAGGCAGGGCGGGACAGCGCGAGCCGCCAGTGCGCCGCCATCCAACGCAGTCAGGCCCCAGAAGCCCCAGAAGCTGCCTGATATGGTAGTAACTCTATCAGTAAGCACTCTGAAAGTCAGTGGCATAAATGCACCAATTAAAAGACAGATTATGAGGTGAATCAAAAACAAAACCCACTTTAAATATAAAGACACATATAGATTAAAAGTAAATGAATTAAGCTGCAGCCTGTTTTGCTCAGTGGATAGAGCATTAGCCCGTGGACTGAAGGGTCCCAGGTTTGATTCCAGTCAAAGGCATGTATCTCAGTTGCTGGCTTGATCCCCAGTCCCTATCAAAGCATGTGCAGGAGGCAACCAATCAATGTGTCTCTCCCTTTCCCTTGACTCTCTCTAAAATTCAATGGAAAAATATCCTTGGGTGAAGATTAACAAAAACAAAGTAAATGGATTAAGAAACATTAAAGAGATTACAAGAAAAATATATTTCAAATTTTGTTAGTTGTATAATGGCTATGTTTAAATTATTAACACCTAAGAAATTGGGTGAAGGGTACATATAATATGCTGCAGTATTTTATATGGGTTTTTTTTACATGTATGCAATTATTTCAAATTAAAATATTAAAAAATTAAAAATTAATAAAATATTAATTGAAATATATCTGCATTACATGAAAAATCTAATTGTTTCTAGCATAATTTATTAAATTGTGCTAAAATTTATAAGGGTTCAATTAAAAATATCTTAATTCTAAATGATATAATAGAAAATATATAATAGTACAGTTATAAGCACTTATCT
Organism: Myotis nattereri; assembly: GCF_964212035.1. Classification (NCBI taxonomy): domain Eukaryota; kingdom Metazoa; phylum Chordata; class Mammalia; order Chiroptera; family Vespertilionidae; genus Myotis; species Myotis nattereri. The sequence goes on along the minus strand of NC_138077.1, from coordinate 110,622,309 downwards.
GAAAATAAAAATTTAAAGAAGTGAATTTAAAGAAGGGATTAGCCAAAGAAAATATATGCACAACCCATGGACACAGACAATAGTATGGTGATGGCCAGAGAGAAGTGGGGGGCAAGGGCTGGGTAGAGGGGGCAAAAGGGAGGAAATAGGGACATCCTATATTCTATATAATAATAGACAAACACGGTAATTGACCGTACCTTCGCTATGCCTCCCATTGGCTAACCAGCATGATATGCAAATTAACCACAAACAAAGATGGCGGCTAATTTGCATACTGCAGGCAGGGCGGGACAGCAAAGCCCCCAGCACCAGCCACCATCCCGGGCTGCAGGCTGGCCCCAGAAGCCCCAGAAACTGCCCAGAAGCCAGTGATCAGGGGGAGATGGGGGTCCCCTGCCCAGGCCTGAAACCTCTGGTGGAGGCGTCATGCCTGGGCAAGGGGCTGATCCTGTGATCGGAGGGTGATAGACGTCAATGCCTCTGGCCGAGGCATCAGGCCTGGGTGGAGGGCAGAGAAAGCAATCGGAGGGGTCTGGGGGTCCCCTGCCCAGGCCTGACGCCTGGGCCAGAGACATCAGGCCTGGGTGGGGGGGTTATCCGGCAATTGGAGGGTGATGGGTGTCCCCTGCCCAGGCCTGACACCTCTGGCCAAAGCATCAGGCCTGGGCGAGGGGCCAATCCAGCAACTGGAGTGAGATAGGGATCGATGCTTCTGGCTGAGGCGTCAGGCCTGGGTGAGGGCAGAGCCAGCGATGGGAGGGAGATAGGGGTCCCCTGCCCAGGCCTGAAGCCTGGGCCAGAGGCGTCAGGCCTGGGCCAGGGGGGCCAAGCCGGCAATTGGTGTGAACTACAGAGAAAACACCTTTTCTGACTGCTCATTAGCTAAGCTCCCTGTATGCCACTGGTAATATTCTTAGTAACTTACCCAAGTTAATAAGAATCCAAAAAGGTGATCTAGGGTTTTTCACCACACTCCTGGTGAAAAAAAAAGAAGGTCTGCTGCTGGAGGGCTAAGAAATGTCATATCCTGCTCTAGCTGGTTTGGCTCAGTGGATAATGCCTTGGCCTGCCAATGGCAGGGTCTGGGTTCAATTCTGACCGAGGGCATGTACCTAGGTTGCAGGCTCCTCCCTGGCCTCATGCAGGAGGCAACCAATAAAAGTGTTCCTCTCACTTTGATGTTTCTCTCTGTCTTTCCTTTTCTCTTCCACATTCTCTAAAAATCAATGGAAACATATCCTCAGGTGAGGATAAAAAAATAATAAGGAAATTATTATTATATGAAAGACACATCTTGAAAATGCCTAAAGAAAGTTGTCATTTTTTCATGGTGAGGAGATGAGTCCATGTTGATGAAAAAACCTTGCTGGCTACAGTGACTTGCAGTGGCTGCAGTAGCAGGGTGATGGGGCTGGTGCCTTCCCCTAATCAGCCTGGTCACCTCCCACAAAGGGAGGCCAGACTGTGACTTAGGCCCACTCCCCAAGGGGAGCAGGGAGCGGGCCTAAGCTGTCATTAGGACATCCTCTGAGGGCTCCCAGTATGTGAGACGGGGCAGGCTGGGTTGAGGGACACCCCCCCCCCCACCCAGTGCACAAATTTCGTGCAATGGGCCCCTAGTAATAATAATAAAAGGCTAATATGCACATTGACTGAACTGCAGAATGACCGGTTGCTATGATGTGCACTGGCCACCAGGGGGCAGATGCTCAATGCAGGAGCTTCCCCATGGTGGTCAGTGCACATCCATATGGGGAGTGGCACTCAGCCAGAAGCTGGCTCATGGTTGGGCAGCACAGTGGTGGTGGCAGGAGCCTCTCCCACCTCCGTGGCAGCACTAAGAATGTCCAAGTAATGGTTTAGACCTGATCCCTTGGGGTCCTAAGCCTTTAGTCAGACATCCTCCGAGGGATCCCTGGCTGCCAGAAGGATGTCTGATTGCAAGCTTAGGCCTGATCCCCCGGGGAGTGGACCTAAGTCAACAGGTGGACATCCCCCAAGGGGTCCTGGACTGTGAATGGGCGCAGGCCCGGCTGAGGGACCCGCCCCGAGTGCACAAATTTTTGCGCACCGGGCCTCTAGTCCTATCTAATAAAAGAGAAACATGCAAATTGACCATAACCCCGACACCCTTCCCATAGGCTAATCAGCATATCCTTATGCAAATTAACTGCCAACCAAAATGGCGGCTGGCAGCCAGGCACTGAAGCGAACAGGAGGCTTGCTTGCTCCAGTGATGGAGAAAGCCAAGGTTCCCCGCTTGCCGCTGCCGGCCTCTGAGCTTGCACTCTAAGAAACAATGTTGCAAGTACAGAAGCTAAACAAACTCCAGAAACCTGCTTTCAGCCAGCAGGGCTTCAGCCAGCAGGATCGCAGCAGTGTTTCAATTATAGAACCCAAACAAACCCAGGACTTGCTTTCAGCAGCCGAGGCCTCAGAGATGCAGCCGAGGTCTCAGAGCTGCAGCTGAGCCTCAGAGCTAAAGCCGGCCTTCAGCTCCAGTGACAGCCATGGAAGGTAAATAAATCCCAGAATAAAAGAAAAAAGAATAAAAGGAGAGATTGGGAGCTTCAGTCACCCACCAGCCTGAAAACGGCTCTCAGCCCCTCACCCAGACTGGCCAGGAACCCCAGTGGGGACCCCCTCCCTGAGGGGGTGTGACCAGCTGCAAACAGCCATCATCCCCTCATCCAGACTGGCCAGGCACCCCAGTGGGGACCCGCTCCCTGAAGCAACAAGGGGGTGGCTAATTTGTATACTGAAGGTGGGCGGCAGTGTGCAAGGCTGTCTACGGTCCCGGGACCGGATCTGTGACCCTGCCGGGCAGGGGGCAGCATGGGAGGCTATCCGCAGTCCGGGACCGGATCCGTGACCCTTCATGGTGGGGTGGCAGCTCGCACAGGGGTGGATTGGCCGGGTTTGGGCAGGGCAGGATGCCTGGCTTCCGCCCAGCCCTACTCACTCTGGGCAGGTGAGCAGCACAGAGAGCCTCTGGACAGGGGAGGCAGGCTAGCGGAGGGTGGCCTGTACTCCCCACATGGCAGTGGTGACAGCTGTGAGCGCACCAAGCGGAGCCTGCAGGCTGAGCTGAAGTAGCGCCTGCAGGCCATCAGCGCCCAGGAGTGGCTGCGCAAGATCCGCCTCCTGGCCCAGAAGGTGCAGGATCGCAGGGACAGCCACTGTGGTGGGCCAGATTGATATCTTCCTCCTGGCCACACCACGGGGGTTTGCAGATCTGCAAAGCCAGAGGCCTCTGGTGTGCACATCCCCCCCTGGCGTGCAAACATCTCCCAGCACACTGTCACCCTCCCATGCCTGCAACAGTTGCAAACCAAGGCATGCACAAGTTCCCCTACCTCTCCACTGCACTTCCATCACCCAGCATGCCTAACACCCCCACAGGATGTGCACACATCCCCTCTGATGTGCTCACGTCCTTTGGAGAGAGAGGGTGGAGTGGTGATGCCCTGTTCCCACAGAGGCCAGTGCAGCTACGAGATCACCTCTGGGGGATTAATGCAGGTGCTGAGGCAGGAGCAGGTGCAGATAGACACACCTGGTCGGCACAGGCAGCCCTCGCTGAGGTTCCTTCGGTCAGCGTTCAAGATCAAGAACCCAGAGGCAGAGAGGAATTCCATCCTCTCAGTGAAACAGTGGGATAGTTGGGGCAACTGTAGAGGAGGAATGTACACTTTGGGTGCCAGCACCCATGAGCAAAGGCTGCCCTGACTGAGCCTCGCTTGCTTGGGGCCTAGCTCACTCCTGCCGGGCAGCAGGTGAGAGGACGTGCTTTTCTGAATTAATGAGAGAAAACGTTGATTCTCCTGCTGCCTACGAAGGTGGAAAGTGAAGTGGGGAGACATGTGGGGAGTGAGCGAGGTTCCCTGTCTGGGGGTTCCAAATCTGCTGTTGGTTTCTTTCACTGCTGATTAGAGATATACAGGGTGTCCCCCCAAAATGTATACACACTTTGAATACCTACTAATTCCAATGGTTTTAAGCATAAGAAAGAAACAACAATGGAGCTGTTATCTGTTAAAAGTGTGGTCACAAACAGGTAGTTGGACATTCCCTGAGGGGTCTCAGATTGGAGAGGGTGAAGGCCAGACTGAGGGGCCCCTTCACCCCCCTACCCCAGTGCATGAATTTCATGCACCAGGCTACTAGTCCTATATAATAAAAGAGAAGCATGCAAATTAACCATCCCTCTGCTACTCTCAAGCCATGCCCATTGGCCAATCAGGAGCGGGTATGCAAATTAACCCAACTAAGATGGTGGTGGCCATGGAGCTGGAGAGAGAAGGAGGCTTGGGTTGGTTCCCCCAGTAATGGAAGAAGCCAAGCTTCCCGCCTGCCCTGGCTGGCCCTCGGCTCTGTTCAAGGCTACAAAGTTTCAATTATGGAAGATAAATAAATCCCGGATACCTGCTTCCAGCCTGCTGTGGCCTTCGCTCAAGGAGGGCCTGGGAACCAGGGCAGCCCAGGCTTCCAGCCAGACCTGGGCTCTGCTCAAGGCTACAAAGTTTCAATTATAGAAGATAAATAAATCCCAGAAAAAAAAGAAGAGGCTGGGAGCATGGGTCACTGGGGGTTGTGGCCAGCCTGAAAATGGCCATCAGCCCCTCACCCAGGCTGGTCACACTCCCATGGGGTGAGAGTCCCCGCTGGGTGGCTTGGCCAGCCTGAAAACAGCCCTCAGCCCCTCAACCAGGCTGGCCAGGCATCCCAGCAGGACCCCCCTCCCTGAAGGGGGTGTGGCCAGTCTGGAAACTTCCCTCAGCACCTCACCCAGGCTGGCCAGGCACCTAAGTGGGACCCCCACCCTGATCCGAGGCACCCTTCAGGGCAAACCGGCCGGCCCCCACCCATGCCCCAGTCCGCTATCCTATATAATAAAAGGGTAATATGCAAATTGACCCTAACAGCAGAAAGACTGGGAATGACTGGTCACTATGACACACACTGACCACTAGGGGGCAGATGCTTAATGCAGGATCTGCCCCTGGGTGTTCAGTGCTCTCCCAAAGGGGGCACTCTGCTCAGCCACAAGCCAGGCTGATGGCTGCCAGCATGGCGGTGGTGGCGGGAGCCTCTCCCTCCTCCTTAGCAGTGCTAAGGATGTCTGACTGCAGCTTAGGCCTGCTCCCTGCTGGCAAATGGACATCCTCCGAGGGCCCCCCGGGCTGCCAGAGGGATGTTTGACTGGCAGCTTAGGCCCGATCCCCTGGAGACCAGGCCTAAGCCAGCAGGTTGGACAACCCCCGTGGGGTCCCAGACTGTGAGAGGGCACAGGCCAGGCTGAGGGACCCACCCCAAGTGCACAAATTTTTGTGCACTGGGCCTCTAGTATTATATAATTATTCCAGGCAAACTGAAAAATCTAATTCCTTAGATGCCTGGAAGCAATTTAAAGAAAGAATTTGCTCCTTTACTTTTTCCTTTTAGCATAAACACTATTACCTGTCTCATTCTTGTTCTTATTTATTTAATTTTAGTCTGTAGATGCGGAATAAAAATTTTAAAAGAATTGAAACTCTGCAAGGGACATATCAACCTCTATTAAGAATTTGAAGAAGGGGGAATTGCTGGAGGCCTAGATCAGAAGTAATTGATATAAATGTGAGGAGTCTGGCAGAAGGCTGACCAGGACTCCTTTTGATATTCACAGGGTGAATATCTACATTTTATTACCTGCTGCTAACTCAATGGCCTAAAGCAAACTCCCCCAAAACCTGATAATCTTACTGTTTACTAAACATTACCATTGATATGTCTGTTTGCATTCCTAAAGGCAATTGTGTATTCTAGCTAATAAAAGCAGCTGGGAAAGGAGCAACAGAGAGAACTTGACTTCTATAGTTGAGTTGTCCTCTGGTTTCCCCAGTATTCAAAATAATATTTCGTCTTGTGTATCATTTGTGAGTCAGCCCTTCCTCCAAGTCTTTGAATCCGCGAAAGCCACGCTGGCCATGGACTCTCACAGAATAGCTCTGGGACAGGAAAACACTCTTATCATATTCCCTGAAAATGAAACTGCACTTACCCCACCTAAAGCCCTGTCAAAAAGAGACTTTTGAGTGATTAAGATTGATAGCTGTCTGACAGGCAAAGGTGGGCAGTGGTGGAACCCCAGGAATCAGGGGAAGTGTGCTGAACCAGCCCTGGGCCACGGGCAGCTGACAAATCTACTCTAGAGTGCAGATTGGCCCCTCCTGCTTGCAGCCAAGGCCTGAAGAGATAGAAGTGTTGGACTGGTGGATCACTTGGAGCTTCAACAGGGTGCTAAAAGCCAAAAGACAGTGCCTGACAGTGGTTAGCACCTAAGTGGTTAGCATCTAACAAGAAACCCAGAATTGGCAGACAGAACAGAAGAATGGGGTCCTAAGCCAGCTCCCATGGAGCATTAAAACTTGGATGAAATTAACACTTCACTTTTTTTGCACCTTTTTCTTCCTCCCTTCTCTTTTTTCCTCCCATTTTTCTTGTCCTTTCTCCTTTTTAGTTTTTCTCTTTACTTTCTCTTTTCTCCCTTTTAAAATGGATCTTCTTCATCTAGCTGCTTAGTTTTTTTTATTATTATCTTTTGTTAATTCTCACCCAAGGATATTTTTTCATTGATTTTTATGGAGAGTGGAAGAGAGAGGGAAAGAGAGAGAAACATCAATGTGAGAGAAACACATCGGTTGGTTGCCTCCTGCATGTGCTCTGACCAGGGCCTGGGCCGAGGCGGAGCCAGCAACCAAGGTACGTGCCCTTTACTGAAATGGAACCCAGAACCTTTGGTCTGCAGGCTAATACTCTATCCACTGAGCCAAACTGTCTAGAGCTATCTAGCAGCTTTATTGATTTGTTATTATTCTATCCTCTGTTGTTTTGTTCATATATCTAATTTTCATCTTCCCTGCTACTACTCAATTTTCCTTTCTCTTTTGCTGTGTCCCATAGAGTTTGGGTTGTTGCATTTTCATTTTCGTCTCAAGGTATTTTTTTTATTTATTCCTTGATCTCATTGTTAATCTAGTTGTTGTTAGTAGAATGTTATTTAGCTTTCACATGGTTGTATATTTTTCAGTTTTCCTTTTGTAATTGATTTTTAGTTTCATACCAATTTGATAGGAGATTCTTGATATAATTTCAATCTTTTTAAATATATTGACACTTGTGGTCTATCCTAGAAAATGTTCTATTTGAACTTGACAGGTTTGTATATTTGGCTGCTTTTTGGTTCAATGTACTAAAAAAAATCTGTTATGATGTGGCATTTAAGGCCAATGTTTCCTTCTTTATTTTCTGCCAAGCTGATCTACCCATTGATGTCAATAGGCTATTAAAGTATCCTACTATGAATGTATCACTGTTGACTTTTCCCTTTATACCTATCAGCTTTATATATTTAAAAAGTGCTCCTAAACCGGGTGCATAGATGTTTATGATTATTATATTTCTTTGTCTTTGGTTACAGCTTTTTTCTTTCTTTATTTTTAAAACTATATTGTTGAAAGTATTACATAGGTTCTCCTTTTTCACCCACTAACCTCTTCCAGACTCCTCCTGTCTTCCCACCCACCCCAGGTCCTCACCACCCCATTGTCTGTATCTACAGGTTTATGCATATGTGCATATATGCATATATGCATTGAAGGTCATTGGTTGATCTCTTCCCACCCTCTCTTCGTATGAGGTTCAACATTTTGTTCATGATTCTATGACTCTGGGTCTGTTTTTGATCATCAGTTTATTTGGTACATTATATTCCACATATGAGTGAGATCATGTGATACTTATCTTATTCTGACTGGATTTTTCTGCATCAATTGATATGATCATGAGATATTTGTCTTGCAGTCTATTTATGTGTTGTATCACTTTTATTGATTTGCAAATATGGTACCAGCCTTGCATCCCCAGTTTGCTAAAATTTTGCTGAGGATTTTAGCATCTATGTTCATCAGAGATATTGGCCTGTAGTTTTCTTTCTTTGTCATGGCTTTATCTGGTTTTGGAATTAGTTTGATTCTGGCCTCATAGGAAGAGCATTGGCAAATATGTTCTCCCATGCAGTGGGCTTTCTCATTGTTTTGTGGATTGTTTCTTTTGCTGTGCAGAAGCATTTTATTTTGATGTAGTCCAATTTGTTTATTTTCTCCTTAGTCTCCATTGTCCTAGGAGCTGTGTCAGTAAAGATATTGCTACATCATATGTCGGCTATTTTGCTGCCTATGGAGTCTTGTAGGATTTTTATGGTTTCCCATCTTATGTTTAAGCCATTTTGAGTTTGTTTTTGTGTATAGTGTAAGTTGGTGATCTAGCTTCATTTTTTTGCATGTATCTGACCAAATTTCCTAGCACCATTTATTGAAGAGACTATCTTGACTCCATTGTATGCTCTTGCCTCCTCTGTCAAATATTAATTGAGCATAATGGCTTGGGTCTATTTCGGGGTTCTCTGTTCTGTTTCATTGGTCTGTATATCTGATCTTGGACTAGTACCAGGCAGTTTTGAGAACTGTGGCTTGGTAATATAGTTTGATATATGGTATTGTGATCCCTCCAACTTTGTTTTTCTTTCTTAGGATTTCTTTGGCTATTCGGGGTCTTATTTTATTCCAGATGAATTATTGGAGAGTTTGGAGATCTTTGAAATATGCCGTTGGTATTTTAATGGATATTGCATTGAATCTGTAGATTGCTTTGGATAGTATGGACATTTTAATTCTACCAATCCATGAACATGGTATGTTCTTCCATTTGTTTATGTCTTCCTCTACCTCTTTTTAAAATATCCTGTAGTTTTCCAAGTACACGTCTTTTACCTTCTTAGTTATGTTTACTCGTGGGTATCTTAATATTTTTGGTGCAATGGTAAATGGGATTTTTTTTGTTTGTTTTTCTTTCTGTGAGTTCATTATTGGTGTATAAAAAAAGCCATAGATTTCTTGGTATTTCTTTTGTATCTGCTATATTGGCAAATTCATTTATTAGGTCTAGTAGTTTTTGATGGAGTCTTTGGGGTTTTCTATGTACAGTATCATGTCATCTGCAAATAAGGACAGTTTTACTTCTTCTTTTCCAATCTGGATGCCTTTTATTTCTTCTTCTTGTCTGACCGCTATGGCTAGCACTTCCAGTACTATATTGAATAGGAGTGGTGAAAGTGGGCATCCCTATCTTGTTCCTCTTCTAAAGGGGAATAGATTTAATTTTTGCCCATTGAGTATGATGTTGGCTGTAGGTTTGTCATATAAGGCTTTTATTATGTTGAGGGATGATCCCTCTATTCCCACTTTGCTAAGAGTTTTTATCAAGAACGGGTGTTGGATTTTGTCAAATGCTTTTTTTTTGCATCAATTGGCATGATTATGTGATTTTTATCTCTCAATTTGTTTATGTGATGTATTACATTTATTGATTTGTGGGTATTGTACCGTTCTTGCATCCGTGGAATAAATCCCATTTGGTCATGATGTATGATATTTTTAATGTAATGCTGGATCCAATTTGCTAGAATTTTGTTGAGGACTTTAGCATCTATGTTCATCAAGGATATTGGCCTTTAGTTCTCTTTCTTTATAGTGTCTTTAACTGGTTTTAGAATTAGGGTAATGCTGGCTTCATAGAAAGAGCTTGGAAATGTGCCTTCTTCTCGAATTTTTTGGAATAGTCTGAGGAGGATAGGTTTTATTTCTTCTTTGAATGCTTGGTAGAACTCTCCTGTAAAGCCGTCCGGACCAGGGCTTTTGCTTGCTAGATTTGTGATCACTGCTTCAATTTCTTCGTTGGTTATAGGCCTATTCAGGTTTTTTAACTCTTCCTGATTGAGTTTTGGGAGCTTGTAATTTTCTAAAAATTTGTCCATTTCATCTAGGTTTTCCATTTTGTTGGAATAGTGTTGTTCTTAGTATTTTTTTTCCATAATCCTTTGTATTTCTGTGGGATCGGTTGTTACCTCACCTCTTTCATTTCTGATTTTGTTTATTTGGGTCCTCTCTCTTTGTTTCTTGGTGAGCTCCGCTAGAGGTTCATCAATCTTGTTTATCCTTTCTAAGAACCAGCTCTTGGTTTGTTGATCTTTTGTACTGAGTTTTTGGTCTGTATGTTGTTTATTTCTGTTCTGCTCATTGTTATTTTCTTCCTTCTGCTTATGCTGGGCTTTTATTGTTGAGATCTTTCTAATTCTTTGAGTTGTAAGGGTAGATAGTTTATTACCATTTTTATTTTTATTTTTTTTATTTTTGAGGTACGCCTTTCAAGCTATGAACTTTCCTCTCAGGACTGCTTTCATCGTGTCCCATAGATTTTGGATTGTTGTATTTTCATTGTTGTTTGTTGCCATGCTTCTTTTTTTTATTTCCTCTTTGATCTCTTTAGTAACCCGATCATTGTTTAATAGCATGATATTTAGCCACCAGGTGTTTGATTTTTTTCATTGTTTTTATTGTAGTTGATTTCTAATTTTTATGACATTGTGATCTGAGAAGATGCTTTATATGATTTCTATCTTCTTGAATTTGAAGAGTCTTTGCCTGTGTCCCAATATGTGGTCTATCTTTGAAAATGTCCCATGTGCACTTGAGAAAAATGTATATTCTGTAGCTTTGCAGTGGAATGTTCTGAAGATGTCTATTAAGTTTACCTGATCTAGTGAGTCATTTAGGATTGCTGTTTCTTTTCTGATTTTTTGTTTAGAGAATTTACCCAGTGGTGTTAGTGGGGTATTAAAGTCCCCTACCATGACTGTATTGTTGTCAATCTCTCCCTTGACATCTTCCAGCAGGTTTTTTTTTTTTAATGTATTTGGGTGCTCCTATATTGGGTGCATATATGTTTACCAGAGTTATATCTTCTTGTTGAATTGTTCCCTTTAGTATTATGAAGTGGCCTTCCTTATCTCTTGTTATGGCCTTCACTGTGAGGTCTAATTTGTCAGATATAAGTATTGCTACCCCAGCTATTTTTTCATTTCCAATTGCCTTAAAAACCTTTTCTATCCCTTCACCATCAGTCTGTGTGAATCCTTTGTTCTGAGGTGGGTCTCCTGTAGACAGCAGATATATGGGTCAGGTTTCTTATCCATTCAGCAACCCTATGTCTTTTTGATTGGGGCCTTTAACCCATGTACATTTAAAATTATTATTGATAGGCATTTGTTTGTCGCCATTTTTATTCTTTATGTCTGTGTTCCTTGTTCCCTTCCTATTTCTTCTTTTTACAGCAGACCCTTTAGCATTTCTTGCATTGCTGATTTGGTGGTAATAAACTCCCTTAGTGTTCTTATGTCTATGAAGTTCCTGATTTCACCCTCAACTTTGATTGCTAGCATTGCTGCATATAGTATTCTTGGATTCAGACCCTTGCTTTGCATGACTTTGTGTATTTCGTTCCATTCACTTCTGGACTGATGTGTTTCTGTCGAGAAATCATTTGATAGTCTGATCAGAGCTCCCTTGTCAGTAACTTTCTGTCTCTCTTTGGCAGCCTTTAAGATTCTTATTTTGTTATTGGTGAGCTTTTTGTTATCTGTGAGCTTTTTGGACTTGTGTGAGTTTTTTTCTGTCCAATATCAGGTAATTTTTCTGTTATTATTTCTTCAAACAGGTTTTCTATTCTTTGCTCAATTTCTTCTTTTTCTGGCACCCCTATTATGCAGATGTTGTTTTGTTTCATGCTGCCCCAAAGTTCCCTTAGGCCAGCTGTGGGCAAACTACAGCCCACGGACCGGATCTGGCCTGTTTGAAATGAATAAAACTATTGAAAAAAAAAGACTGTACCCTTTTATGCAATGATGTTTACTTTGAATTTATATTAGTTCACACAAACACTCCATCCATGCTTTTGTTCCGGCCCTCCGGTCCAGTTTAAGAACCCATTGTGGCCCTTGAGTCAAAAAGTTTGCCCACCCCTGCCTTAGGCTCTCCTCTTGTTTTTTTTTTTTTTAAGTGTGTTTTTTTTTTTTTCCAGTTGCTGCTCTACTTGGTTATTTTTTTCCTGCCTTGTCTTCTAGCTCACTGATGTGGTCCTCCGCTTCTTCTAGTCTACTGTTGATGCTTTCTATTGTGTTCTTTATTTCAGTGATATATTCTTCATTTCTTCTTGGTTCTTCTTCATTTCCTCTTGATTCTTACAAATATTGTTGAATTTGTCTTCCATCCTTTTCAGCATCCTAATTACCATTGCTCTGAATTCCTTCTCTAACAAATTGGTTGCCTCCATTTCATTTACTTCCTTTTCTAGTGATTCCTCCTTTTCTTTCATATGGGGGCTATTTCTTTGTCTCCCCATCTTCACTCTTCTCAGGGTGTTTGGTTATGTATCTCTCTCTCTCCTGCAGTTACTTAAGGGCATAAAATACAACATGACAAGGCACAAGACATAGGCTGCCAAGCACAAATGTATTCATGATACCAATAACCGCAAATAAATGTGACTACCAGAGAAAAGAGAATTAGGGGAGAGAAGTGAGTGAAAAAATGATATTGAGAAAAGGAAATAATGTAAGAGAGAAAAGAAAGAGAAGAAAAAGAAGGGGAAAAATATATGTATATTGGGAGAAAACCACAACTAATTCGAAAAATGCAAATAACAAACACTCAGAGAAGAATGCAAACAACAACTAATTCAAAAAATTCAAACAACAAACACCCAAATAAGAAACACCCAGATGAATCTGAAGAGGCAGAGCTCATTTATAGAAGGTAAGGTCAAGGAATTGAATGAATGGGGAAATTTCCATGATTTAGTATATAGGAGGTAGAAAGAGAATAAGTATATAACAAGAAAAGTAAAAAACAAAATACAAAAAAAGAGAAAAAATAAATAAAAATATATGTATATTATATATGATATATATATATATATATATATATATATATATAATCTTTCCCCCTTCTTTATTCTATCTATGAATTCATCTATTTTTGGAAAAGGAGAATAGAGAGCAGATAGACCTGCATTTGTGATTGGAACTAATTCCACTGTTAGTATAAGAAGAGAACAAGTGAGGAGAGGAAAAATAGATGCAAAGCAAAAAGAAAAACAAACAGAAAAAACAAGCTAACAAACAAACTTCAACAAGAAGACAGAAAGAAAGAAAAAGGAAGAAAAGAAAAAAAATGGCTAGTGAAGAGAGAATTGTGCTTGGACTTGGAGCAGTGGAGAGGAAATCTATACTAATAAAAGGGTAATATGCTAATTAGACATCTTCTGGATGACCTCTCAGATGTCCTTCTGGACAAAGCCATGGTGGCAGGGCTGAGACAGAGGCATTTAGGGGGATAAGGCTGGCAGGGGAGAGCAGTTAGGGGTATCAGGCTGGCAGGGGAGCACAGTTAGGGTGATCAGGCCAGCAGGGGAGAGGACTTAGGGGGATAAGGCCAGCAGGGGAGATCAGTTAGGGGGATCAGGCCAGCAGGGGAGATCAATTAGGGGGATAGGGCCAGCAGGGGAGAGCAGTTAGGGGTATCAGGCTGGCAGGGGAACACAGTTAGGCGATCAGGCCAACAGGAGAGAGGAGTTAGGGGGATAAGACCAGTATGGGAAATCAGTTAGTGGAATCAAGCCAGCAGGGAAGAGCAGTTAGGGCAGCGGTTCTCAACCTGTGGGTCGTGACCCCTTTGGCGGTTGAATGACCCTTTCACAAGGGTCACCTAAGACCATACTGCATATCAGATATTTACATTACTATTCATAACAGTAGCAACATTACAGTTATGAAGTAGCAACGAAAATAATTTTATGGTTGGGTCACAACATGAGGGACTGTATTTAAAGGGCCAGAAGGTTGAGAACCACTGAGTTAGGGGGATCAGGCTGGCAGGGGAGAGTAGTTAGGGCTATCAGGCCAGCACGCAGGTGAGCGGTTAGGAGCCAAGAGTCCCAGATTGAGAGCAGGATGTCCGACTGCCAATTTAGGGCCTAAACTGGCAGTCGGACATCTCCCAACGGGGTCCCAGATTGGAGAGGGTGCAGGCCGGGCTGAGGGACCCTCCTCCTGTGCACGAATTTAGTGCTCCGGGCCTCTAGTCAGATATATGAGTAAGGCCAATTTTTAACAGGGAGTCAAAGGAAAGGATAGAGAAAAACTAAAGCAGGAAAAGGGTAAGAGAAACAAGACAAAAAAGGCAAAATTGAGAAAGAGAGTGTTGGCATAAAAGAAAAATTGAGATATAGTAAAATAATGCTAAAATAAAAATAAAAATAGAATGTAGAGCACTAATCCAAAAATAAAATAAAGAAAAAATAAAATAAAATGTAAAAAGCTAAAATAATAGTAATAATTATAAAAATTAAAAATAAAAATATAATAAAAAAGTAAAATAAAGGGAGAAAAATTTTAGTTTCTTATGTAAAAGATAAAAAATAAAAAAGTGAAGTAGTGAAGGTCGTTCACTTCAGTGGGGATTCAATAACCCATGGGTGCTGGTTTAAGACCCCTCTCTACTGTTCTGTCTGGCACGTCTGTTTCCTGTCAGGTAGTCAGCACAGTGTTAAAGTTCCCTGTGGTCCACCACTCTACTGTGTCATAAGCCACAACCTCTTTTTCAAGCAGGCAGGATCTCCCTGATCACTTTGTTCCTCTGCCTTCCTTCAGTTGTATTTACACAAGACTCACTTTCTGACACAACCCCTGGTGGTGGTGTTTTTGTATTAATTTCTGGGACTAAATGTCCCCTCTACCCAGTGTTTAGATTCTTCTTTCCCTGCCGCACTTAATACTGGAGGGACGGACTGACCCAGAGCTGGTTCCCTGCCTGTCTCTCCTCATTCTGATCCCCAGTTTCCACAAAAACAACTTTCCCCTGCAGTCTTGGTGAGTGCTTTTAACTGGAAGATCCTATGTACTGGACTTATCAAGCAAAAGCAAGGAGGGTTTTTTTAAAAAAAAAAAAAAAGACAAAGGGAACCACGCCAACTCAAGTCTTTTTTCCCCTGGCACTGTGCAGCCAGTATAGAACTTCAGGCTGCCTTTCGGTGCACAGGTTCTCATAGCTGTGGGCTTATATCTAGAGTCGCCTTCTGCCAGCAGCCCTGCGGACCCCCTTCCACTGTCAAAGGTTACACTGACCCCAAGGGCCGCAGGTTTGGTGGAGCGCAGTCTCCCACTGAGACTCTAGACTCCACTGCATGCATTTCTCCCTCCAGCCTGGATCCCATATCTTACCTCTGTCTAGGCGATCGATCTCTGACCTTTCTGTCCATGTATTGCCTCACCAGCTATGTTTCATTTGTCAATTTCAGGTGGGTGTTATTTGATTCAGCTGTTCCTTCTATCTGCTCTGTGAGAAGGCACAGGAGCCGTCCACATATTTGACAGCCACCTTGACTCCCCTGGACAAACTTTTTAGGTTCCCATGGCCTAAGAGGCTGGAGTCTTGGTGTTTGTGGGTTTGTAGCTGAGGCAGCTGGTCTGTGAGCATTGTGGTTGCAGAGTTCCTGGAAGTATCTGAGGTCTTCCTGGTTGAAGGTAAGGCTGGGGTTCTGATCACAGCTGCTCTCCCCTTCAAGATGATGTGGTCTCTGAGGCAGAGCTGGATGCTCAGCTAGATATTTCAGTAGTAGTAGAGGTTGCCCAGCTAGGGGAGCCTGGTCTGCTAGTCCCCAACCATCCTGTGAATATAACTGTGCCTCACCCACAAATACAGACACTCCATGCACGTCCATGCACTCTCCTTTTGCTCTGTCACTCACACACTATCTTGCAGCTTGCTGTCCTGTCAGCCACCATCTTCCAGCCTGACCCATTTTTAGTCTATTTTTTAATTGTTGTATCATTTAAAGTATTACAAAGAGTATTATATATGTCTCCTTTTTTTTCCTCCCCTTGACCTTTCCCTAGCCTCCCATACCTCCCAGTGTCTTGTGTCCATTGGTTATGCTTATATGCATGCGTACAAGTCCTTCAGTAGATCTCTTACCCCTCACCCCCCAACCCTCCCCAGCCTTCCGACTGTAGTTTAATAGTCTGCTCAATGTTGCTCTGCCTCTGTAACTGTTTTTGTTCATCAGATTATAGTGGTCTTAATTATCCATAAATGGGTGAGATCATGTGGTATTTCTCTTTCATTGACTGGCTTATTTCACTTAGCATAATGCTCTCCAGTTCCATCCATGCTGTTGCAAATGGTAAGAATTCCTTCTTTTTTACAGCAGCATATTATTCCATTGTGTAGATGTACCACAGTTTTCTAATCCATTCATCTGCTGATGTGCACTTAGGCTGTTTCCAGATCTTAACAATAGTAAATTGTGCTGCTATGAACATAGGGATTCATATATCCTTTCTGATTGGTGTTTCTGGTTTCTTTATATATTTTTTATTTTATTTTATTGTTTTACTGCTTAAAGTATTACAAAGGGTATTACATATGTGTCCTTTTTTTCTCTCGCCCGCCCTTGACAAACCCTGGCCTCCCCTACCCCCCAGTGTCTTATGTCCATTGGTTATGCTTATATGCATGCATACAAGTCCTTCGGTAGATCTCTTATCCCGCTCCCTCCTGCCCCCCAACCCTCCCTGGCCTACTTGGTTAAGTTTGACAATCAGTTTGAGGTAGCTCTGCCTCTGTATCTATTATTGTTCATAAGTTTATAATGGTCTTTATTATACATGAATGAGTGAGATCATGTGGTATTTTTCCTTCATTGACTGGCTTATTTCACTTAGCATAATGCTCTCCAGTTCCATCCATGACGTTGCAAATGGTAAGAGTTCCTTCCTTTTTACAGCAGCATAGTATTCCATCATGTAGATGTATCACAGTTTTCTAATCCATTCGTCTGCTGATGGGCACTTAGGCTGTTTCCAGATCTTAGCTATGGTGAATTGTGCTGCTATTAACATATGGGTGCACATATCCTTTCTGATTGGTGTTTCTGGTTTCTTGGGATATATTCCTAGAAGTGGGGTCACTGGGTCAAATGGGAGATCCATTTTTAACTTTTTGAGGAAACTCCATACTGTCTTCCATAGTGGCTGCACCAGTCTGCATTCCTCCCAGCAGTGCATGAGTGTTTCGTTTTCTCCACATCCTCTCCAGCACATGTCGTTTGTTGATTTGTTGATGATAGCCATTCTGACAGGTGTGAGATGGTACCTCATTGGTGTTTTGATTTGCATTTCTTGGATGATTAGTGACTTTGAGCATGTTTTCATATGTCTCTTGGCTTCTTGAATGTCCTCTTTTGAAAAGTGTCTATTTAGGCCCTTTGACCATTTTTTGATTGGATTGTTTATCTTCATTTTCTTAAGTTGTATGAGTTCCGTATAAATGTTGGAGATTAAACCTTTATAGGTGATAACATTGGCAAATAAGTTTTCGCATGCAGTGGGCTTTCTTGTTGTTTTGATGATGGTTTCTTTTGCTGTGTAGAAGCTTTTTATTTTGATGTAGTTCCATTTGTTTATTTTCTCTTTAGTTTCGAATGCCCTACGAGTTGTTGTATTGGTGAAGAAATTGCTTCGGCATATGTCTGAGATTTTGTTGCCTTTGGATTCCTCTAGTATTTTTATGGTTTCCCGTCTTACATTTAAGTTGTTTATACCTTTTGAGTTCATTTTTGTGTATGGTGTAAGTTGGTAGTCTAGTGTCATTTTTTTGCATGTATCTGTCCAATTTTCCCAACACCATTTATTGAAGAGACTGTCTTGACTCATCGTATGTTCTTGCCTCCTTTGTCAAATATTAATTGAGCATATTGGTTTGGGTCGATTTCCGGGCTCTGTATTCTATTCCATTGATCTATTTGTTTGTTCTTGTGCCAGTACCAGGCAGTTTTGAGAACAGTGGCTTTGTAATACAGCTTGATATCTGGTATTGAGATCCCACTTACTTTGTTCTCCTTTCTCAAGATCGCTGCAACTATTCAGGGTCTTTTTAATTCCAGATGAATTTTTGGAGAGTTCCTTCTAGGTCTGTGAAATATGCAATTGGTATTTTAATGGGAAGTGCGTTGAATTTATAGATTGCTTTGGATAGTATGGACATTTTAATGATGTGAATTCTACCAATACATGAACATGGTATGTTCTTCGATCTGTTTATGTCTTCCTCTATCTCTTTTTTCAACGTCCTGTGGTTTTCTGAGTAGAGGTTTTTTACCTCTTTAGTTAAGTTTATTCCTAGGTATCTTAACTTTTTTGGTGTGATGGTAAGTGGGATTGCTTTTTTAGTCTCTCTTTCTGCAAATTCACTATTGGTGTATAGAAATGCCTCAGATTTCTTGGGGTTAATTTTGTATCCTGCTACATTGCCGAATTCATTTATTAAGTCTAATAGTTTTTTGATGGAGTCTTTAGGGTTTTTTATGTACAATATTATGTCATCTGCGAATAAGGACAGTTTTACTTCTTCTTTTCCAATTTGTATGCCTTTTGTTTCTTCTTCTTGTCTAATTACAATGGCTAATACTTCCAGTACTATGTTGAACAGGAGTGGTGACAGGGAGCATCCCTGTATTGTTCCTGTTCTTAGGGGAAATGGTTTTAGCTTTTGTCCATTGAGTATGATGTTGGCTGTGGGTTTGTCAGATATGGCTTTTATTATGTTGAGGTATGATCCTTATATTCCCACCTTGCTGAGAGTACTTATCAAAAATGGGTGTTAAATTTTGTCAAATGCTTTTTCTGCATCAATTGATATGACTATGTTTTTTTCCCCCTCTAAATTTGTTTATGTGATATATCACGTTTATTGATTTGTGGATATTGTACCATCCTTGCATCCCTGGGATAAATCCTACTTGGTCATGGTGTATGATCTTTCTGATGTACTGCTGGATCCAATTTGCTAAGATTTTGTTGAGGATTTGGCATCTATGTTCATTTGGGATATTGCCCTGTAATTCTCTTTCATTGTGATGTCTTTACCTGGTTTTGGTATTAGGGTGATGCTGGCTTCAAAGAATGAGCTTGGAAGTGTTCCTTCCTCTTGAATTTTTTGTAATAGTCTGAGGAGGATAAGTTTTAGTTCTTCCTTGAATGTTTGGTAAAACTCCCCTGTGAAGCTGTCTGGTCCTGGGCTTTTGTTTGCTGGGAGCTTTTTGATGACTGCTTCAATTTCTTCCATAGTTATTGGCCTATTGAGATTTGTAAATTCTTCCTGATTGAGTTTTGGAAGCTTGTATTTTTCTAGGAATTTGTGCATTTCCTCCAGGTTGTTTGGTTTGTTCATAGTATTGTTTAACAATCATTTGTATTTCTGTGGGGTCTGTTTTTATTTCGCCTCTATCATTTCTGATTTTGTTTATTTGGGTCCTCTCTCTTTGCTTCTTGGTGCGCCTGGCTAGAGGTTCATCAATACTGTTTATCCTTTCAAAGAACCAGCTGTTGGTTTCATTGATCTTCTGTATTGTTTTTTTTTTTGTTCTCTATGTCATTTATTTCTGCTCTAATCTTTATTATCTCCTTCCTTCTGCTCACACTGGGCTTTTCTTGTTGCTCTCTTTCTAATTCTTTGATATGTAGAGTTAGATGATTTACTACCATTTTTTCTTGTTTTTTGAGATAGGCCTGTAGAGCTATAAACTTCCCTCTCAGGACTGCTTTCATTATGTCCCATAGGTTTTGGATTGTTGTGTTTTCATTGTCATTAGTTTCCAGGGTGTTTTTAATTTCTTCTTTGATCTCATTGATAACCCAATCAATAATAAATAGTATGCTATTCAGCTTCCAAGTGTTTGAGTGTTTTGGGTTGTTTTTATTGTAGTTTATTTCTAATATTATGCCATTGTGGTCTGAAAAGATGCTTGGTATGATTTCAATCTTCTTGAATTTGGGGATACTTCGCTTGTGACCCAATATGTGGTCTATTTGTGAAAATGTCCCATGTGCACTTGAGAAGAACATATATTCCGTGGTTTTGGGGTGAAATGTTCTGAAGATGTCAATTAAGTCTATTTGATCTAGTGAGTCATTTAGGATGGCTGTTTCTTTGATGATTTTTTGTCTAGATGTTTTATCCAGTGATGTTAGTAGTGTGTTAAAGTCCCCTACTATGATTGTATTGTTGTTGATCTCTCCCTTGATATCTTCCAGGAGTTTTTTTATGTATTTGGGTGCTACGGCATTGGGTGGATATATGTTTTTCATGATTATATCCTCTTGTTTTATCGATCCCATTAGTATTATGAAGTGGCCTTCCTTCTCTCTTGTTATGGCCTTCACTTTGTGGTGTATTTTTTCCGATATAACTATTATTACCCAGCTTTTTTTTTCATTTCCATTTGCCTGAAAGATATTTTTCCATCCCTTCACTTTCAGTCTGTGTGACTTCCTTATTCTGAGGTGGGTCTCTTGTTGACAGCAAATATATGGGTCATGTTTTTTTTTTATCCATTTAGCCACTCGATGTATTTTGATTGGAACATTTAGTCCATTTACGTTTAAAGTTATTATTGAAAGGTTCTTGTTTGTAGCTATTTCTATTTTTTGTGCCTTTTTTCTTTCTTAGCTTTTTATTTCTTCTTTTTACACCAGTCCCTTTAGCATTTCTTGCATTGCTGGCTTGGTGGTGATAAACTCCCCTAGGCTTTTTTTTGTCTGTGAAGCTTCTTATTTCCCCTTCAATTTTGAATGATAGCCTTGTTTGATAGAGTATTCTTGGATTCTGTCCTTGCTTTGCATCACTTTGTAAATTTCTGTCCATTATTTTCTGGCCTGATGTGTTTCTGTTGAGAAATCATTTGATAATCTAATGGGAGATCCCTTGTATGTCACTTTCCATCTCTGTCTTGCAGCCTTTAAGATTCTCTCTTTGTCCTGAACATTTGCCCTGGTAATTATTATGTGTCATGGTGTGGGTCTTTTCAGGTTCATCTTGTTTGGGACTCTCTGTCCAGTAGAGAAGGGGGTCCAGATTCCACTCGTCCGCACCTCCTCCCATTCCTCAGCATGGGTGAGTGTCTGTATCCAAAATTTCCTTTCATCAGGGTTCAGTGAAAAACAAACAAACAAATGCCGACTGCACAAATGGGGAAGACTGAGTCTCTGTGAGCTCCTCTCTTACCTGCACTGCATGGTCTGGTCAATGCTTCAGGCTGCCCCCTCTGGGCTCAGTCTTCCGTAATTATGGTACCCAGATCTCAAATCCCCGGGTGCCAACAGTCCTGCGGATCTCCTTTCCCTAGTCAGAGGCTGTACTTTTCCCAAGGGATGTGGCTGGGTGCAGCGCAGTTTCCCTCTGACCCTCTTGGCTCAGAGATCTGGCAAACACTCCTGCCCAGATACCTGTTTTTTACATTTCCAGGAGAACTCTGCCCTTCCTGGCTGCAAACTGTCTTACCAGCTGAGTTTCCTTCGCCAATTCGGGGTCGATGTTATTGGTTTCAGCTGCTCATTCTATTTGCTCCGCGACAAGCCTTGGGATGCATCTGCCTATTCCACTGATGTCTTGTCTCCTCTTTTTTCTTTCCAGGCTACCCCCTTGCATAGGTGTTAGGCAGTAGGTCTGAGGAAGATCCACAGAGAGGGTAGGCCTGAGATTCAGGGGAAGTCGGTTTCAACCAGCAGCAATGACTCCAAATCTGTGTTCATCTCAAGAATCCAAGGAAACAAAATAATTCCAAGCAAACAAATAACTTCGTCTTTTTGTTCTTTTTACAGCATCTTGCCTTTCAGGAGCTGCTCTTTCGCAATTTCCCTTCCACCTGCAACGCAGAAACCGAGATCCAGTTCATGTTGTACAGCCCCAAACCCTGGCTGTCTGACAAGCCGACAAGCCGCTGCGTGTTGACACTCGGAGCTGCTCGGTCAGGCTGAGCTGAAGCAGAGGCAAGAACAGGACCATTTTTATTCTTTATCCCTGTGTTTCTTCTTCCCTTGTAGTTCTTGTTTTTACACCAGTACCTGTAGGATTTCTTGTGTTACTGGTTTGGTGGTAATAAATTCCCTTAGCCTTTTTTTGTCTGTGAAGCTCTTGATTTCCCCGTCAATTTTGAATGATAGCCTTGCTGGATAGCGTATTCTTGGATTTAATCCATTGCTTTGCATCACTTTGTATACTTCATTCCATTCCCTTTTGGCCTGATGTGTTTCTGTTGAGAAATCAGTTAATAGTGTATTGGGAGATCCCTTGTTGGTAACTTTCTATCTCTCTCTTCAGCAGCCTTTATTACTCTTATTATGTACTTGATGTTTGCCAATTTAATTGCAATATGGCTTTGTTTTGGTCTTTTGGGGTTCATCTTATTTAGGACTCTCTGTGACTTCTTGGACTTGTGTGGCTTTTCTTCCCCCCAAAGTCAGGGAAGTTTTCTGTCATTATTTCTTCAAATAGGTTTTCTATTCCTTACTCAGCTTCCTCACATTCTGTCACCCCTATTATGCAGATGTTGTTTCAGTTGATGTTGTCCCAATGCTCCCTTAGTATGTCCTTTGGCTTTTTATTTTTGTTTTCTTGTTTCTTCTCTCTTTGCTGTTTTTTTTGTTTTTGTTTACATTGTCTTCTAACACACTGATTTGGTCCTCAGTTTCTTCTAGTCTACTGTTGGAACCTTCCATTGTGTTCTTTATTGCAGCTATGCCATTCTTAATTTCCTCTTGATTATTACACATGCTGGTGAATTTCTAATCCAGACATTTGAGCATTCTTATAATTATTACTATGAATTCTTTCTCTGAAAAATTGCTTGCCTTCATTTCATTTAGTTCCTTTGCTGGTGTTTCCTCCTTTTCTTTCATTTGTGGGTCGTTCCTTTGTGTCTCCATTTTTTGCCTCTCCTTTGTAATTGTTTCTATGTTTTAGATGTAATGGCTATGCCACCTAGATATTTTGAATTGGTCTTATACATTAGATGTTTTGTGGGACCCAGTGATGTAGGCTCTCATGTCTCCTGGGCTGAGTGTTCTAGGGAGGCCCACTCCTTGAGATATTTGAGTTCTACTGATTTAGTTGGGTCTTGAATGTTATTATTCCATTCATGGATGTAGTGTCCCCTCAGAGTGTCCAATTATCTGGCTCATTCCCTACCATGTAGTGCTGTTTTAGAGCTGCTGACTGAACAGTACCAAATACCACATGACAAGGCATGACATGGTTGGAACAGAACACAAATGTACACAAGCCAATTATTACCTTAATATATGTGCCTATCATAGAAAGAAGAACTAGGAAAGAGAAAAGAGAATAACATTCATAGTGAAAAAACATAAAAGAAAGAAAGAATATTGGGAGAAAACACACCAAAGCAATCAAATAAACCAAAAGACACAAACAAACAAACAAACAAAAAAACACTCAGAAAAAGGCAGAATCTGTAGATGCAGAGTTTAAATAAAGAACATAAGGTTAAGGAATTGGATGAGTAAGGGAAGGACCATGGTTTAGAATAGAGGAGGGAGAAAAGAAATGAGAAGATAAGAACAAACAAAAATAAACAAATAATAAAAAAAGGTGTTTTTTTTTGTGTGTGTGTGTTTTTTAAGCAGAATAGATGAGAGAGCAGATAGGTCTAAATTGAGGAAGTGAAACAAGTTAAAAAATTAGGAGAAGAAAAGAGTAAGAGAGGAGAGAAAAAAATAAATCAATAGTGAAGAAAAAGATAAGAGAAGGGGAAATGGAGTAGGAGCAGGGAAGAGGGAATTAGATATATGACTAAACCAACAGAGACTAGAATAATAACACATCAATAGATAAAGAAGATCATTTTTTTAAAAGGAGAAGAAAGAAAGGAAAGAGGAAAACTAAAACAGAGAAAGGAGAAGAAAAATGGAAGGAAAAAAAGAGAAGAGGGAAAAAAAGCACAAAAAATAAAAAAGTAAAAAATAAAAAAAAAATAAAAGTGAAGTATCATTTGCTTTAGCCGAGTTTTATTGCACCATGGGAGCTGGTTTAGGATCCCACTCTTCTGTTCTGTCTGCCAATTCTGGGCTTCCTGTCAGGTACTTAGATGCTGACCACTGTTAGTTATTATCTTCTGGCTTTTAGCACTCTGATTGATGATCCAAGTGATCCATTGGTCTTCTGCTTATGTCTGTTTCTGCATGCCTTGGCTGCAAGAAGGTGGGGCCAATCTTCCCTCTTTGCCTGTCTGCCAGCTGTCAATTTTAATCACCCAAGGGCTTTAGGTGTGATTGGTGCTGTTTTGCTTTTGGGGAATAAGATGGTGGATATTTTTCTTACACAGAGCTACTCTTCTGTGAGTGGCCCAAAATATTGCTCTGCCCTTGGTTGGTTAGAGATCCTTGTATGGATACCAATGGGGTTGGCTGGCAATCTAGAGTTTTTATCAGCCTGGTTTCCAGAATAGCGGGGCAGATGGCCCCTCTTACAATCTAGTCACTGAGGGCTCCTTGGGACTATTCTGACCTGTAAGCTTGGCCTTTGCCTGTTTCCTCTGTAAAGCTCAAAATGCAGGGTGTGGCAAGCTGTATCACCTGCCTTGAAGCTACTGGGAGGGGCTAGCTCTTCTGGGGAGAAATGGACGCTTATGTTTGGAAGCTTAAGAACATCCCAATGCAGGACTCCTGCAGTCTCCTTGCCCTGCTTCCCTCCACATCCTCTCTTCAGGCACCTCAAGTTCGTGCTTCCCTCCCTGTGCCAAAGTCTCAGGTAAGTGATTGCAATTGAAAAGTCTTGTGTTCGGAGTTTAGAGAATAAAAACAAAGACAAAACAAAACACAACACAACAACAAAAGCATGGCTTTCTCTCCCCCCAGCACCACTCTGCTTTCTCCTCGAAGTGCTGCCTTTGGAGGGGCAGCCTTTCATGGCTGTGGTCTTGGGTACAGATTCCCAGGCTGCAAGCAGCCCTGTGGCTTTTCCTTTTGACAGTTGGACATTAAATCTGCTGTTAAGGGACATGGCTTTGGTGCAAAGCCGTTTTCTCCTCTCCTTCTCAGCCTGCTGGTCCGCTGCCCATCTCAAGCCCAAGTCCCCATTTCAACCTGTTTCCAGGCATTTTCTTCCCTCTTGTTATAAGTTGTCTTCTCAGCTGTGCCTAATTTGTTAATTCGGGGTGTATGTTCTCTGATTTAGTTGTATTTCCATTCTGGCCCCTGGATGAAGTGTACAACACATCTGCCTATTCGGCCACCATTTTTTCATCCCAGCATTTTCTTTGAAAGTCTATTTTGTTTAATGTAAGTATTACTATAATAGGTTTTTTGTTTGTTTGTTTCTACTTGCATGGAATATTTTTTCCCATCCCTTTATTTTCAGTCTGTGTCTTTTAATTTGAATTGGGTCTCTTGTAGGCAGCATATGTATCTTTATTTTTCTTTTTTTATTCATTCAGCCAACCTATATCTTTTGATTAGAACATTTAGTCCATTTACCTTTAAAGTGATTATGGATAGCTATGTAGTTATTGCCATTTTGCTCAATGTTTTGTAATTATTTTTATAGTTTTACTCTGTTCCTTTTTTAGTTTCTTGTTATCTTCTTTTATAGGTTGATGACTTTCTGTAGTGTTATGTTTGGATTTTTTCTCTTTATTTATCTTATATTCCTTGTTATTTTTGTTTTGTGGTTATCATGTGCTTCCTATATACCAAGCTTTGTTTACAGTAGGGTATTTTAAGTTGGTGGTTGCTTAAGTTTGAACAAATTCTAAAATCACTACAATTTTTACTCACCCTCTCCACATTTTTACTTTTTATGTGCATGTGTATTTGTGTATCCCTTAATTTAATGTTGTAATTGTACATGATAGTCTTTCTTTTGCCTTTTGACTTTTGAAGTATATATTTTTATTAGTATCAAAGAGAAAGGGAAAAGGAGAGAAAGAGATAGAAACATCAATGATGAGAGAGAAAGAATCATTGATTGATTGCCACTTGCATGAACCACACTGGATTGAGCCTGTGACCTGGGCATATGGCCTGACCAGGAATTGGACTGTGACCTCCTGGTCCACAGGTTGATACTCAACCATTGAGCCACTTTAGCTGGACAAGATCCAGGATTCTTTAGTAGCAGAGCTGGCTATTACCAATCTTAGCAAAGTTAATTTCTCTAAAATGATGGGGATGGAAGCCATATTTTAGTAGTTTCCAGAATAAAAGAAAAAGCAATGAAGTACAGACAAGTGTAGGATTTTTTTAAAGGGAAATACAATTATTGGTAACCAAACTAACTTAAAAGTAATTATAAGCAAAGTAGAGGCCTGGTGCACAAAATTCATGCACTCAGGGTGGGGAGGAGGTCCATCAGCCTGGCCTGTGCCCTCTCGCAGTCCAGGAGCCCTTGGGGGATGTCTAATGAGAGAGGCTCCTGCCACTGCTGCTGCACTCACCAGCCATGAGTCTGGTTTCTAGTTGAGTGGTGCTCCCCCTGTGGGAGTGCACTGACTACCAGGGGCAGCTCCTGTGTTGAGCATCTGCCCAGTGCACATCATAGTGAGTGGTTAAGCAGCCTTAGCATATCATTAGCATATTACACTTTGGTTGAATGGACAACTGGATATTTAGCATATTAGGCTTTTATTATATAGGATACCAAGATTACTAACTATGAGGATGTAATGAAAAACCCAAAAGGGAATCAAGATTATTGGACTAAATCTTTTATTACAAGTTCATTGGACTAAACCTTTGTTAATTGAAAACAAACTTTCTTCAATGTATTTATTACAAATAAAAAGAAGAGAAGAGACACTTTAATAAAACTCTGAGAACAATTTGATACCCTGTTAACTGAAGAACTTAATATTCAGATAATAAGGGCTGATGCTTACAAAGTACAGATATTTGGTTACCTAATCATAGCTGAGATTTAGTGTCATACTTCATATGAATGCCAAATTTAGACAAAACGAAATGTAACATTAAAAATAAAAATGCATAGAAGGTCAATAGGGGAGACAACTAAGATGGCAGCATAGGTAAACACCTGAACTTGCTGCCATGCATAACCACATTAAAACTACAACTAAAAGACAAAACGAATATCATCCAGAACCACGGGAAGGCTGGCTGAGTGGAAATTTTATAACTAGAAGGAAAGAGAAAAGCACATTGAGTTTGGTAGGAGGTGCAGAGGTGTGGAAGTGTGGAGGTACAGAGGCGTGCGTGAAAGCGGCTAGCAGCTGGGTACGCTGTTGTCTTTTTCAATCGGGAGGGAGATACAAGCTCCTGACTGCTCTGACCTCCAGTTCTGGGAGAGTATTTGGGAACCCAGACTCATACAGAGAAAAACTGGACTGTCTGGCATTGGGCCAGAATGTGAGGGTGGCTTTCTCGCAGAGGTTCTTGCAGCGTTCATTGTTCCTGCACAGGGCCGGTGGGACAGAGAACCAGGGACCTCTCTGAGGCAGAGCAGACTGGTAGCCATAGCAGTTTGCTCCGCCCTGGTGATTTCCTGAAACCCCACCCCACCCAATTTACAAAATCACCCAACCTGTGCTCAGAGGCTTTTGCATACAAATGGCCTGGCCTTTCTCTGCCTAAAAACCTGTCAAACTGTAGCTGGGTCAGAGAACCCCAGAGCTTCCAAAAGAAGGCCTAATGGTCGCCAGCAGCCTGCATTGCTTCACAGCTGAGCCTCATTGGGGCACCTCCAAACCCCAAACAAAGAGGAGGAATCTCCAGATCTCTCTGTAGCTCCTACTGGGTGGCCTCAGGCAGTGGCTGACTTTGCACCTCCTTGGAGATCCAAAAGCCAGTGTACCCAGTAGTCATAGTGAGACCATCCAGATTACAACTCTTCACATCCATAAAAGACACACTCAGGGGGCAGACGCAGTGAGTGCCAAAGCCACACTGAAGCAAGTCCTGCCCCATAAGGGTGTCTCCAGCAGAAAAGTTCTCCCATTATAGACACAACTGCTCCTCACAGCCAGCTGGCCTGGAGGTCAATTCCTCCCAGTGATACCAACAGCAATCAAGGCTTAACTACAACAAGACTGTGCACACAGCCCACAAAGGAGTGCACTAAGATTGTCCACCTCAGGTAATTAGGGAGGCTGAGCCACTGGGCCCTATAGGACACCCAGCACACAAAGCCACTTTGTCAACATAGTGGAGAAGCCAAAATACGGAGACAAAGAAACAGGTCACAAATGACAGAAATGGAGGAAAGCAAACTACTGGATATAGAGTTCAAAACCACAGCTTACGGTTACTCAAGAATTTTCTAGAAACATCTGAAAAATTTAGTGAGACCCTCAAGGATATGAAAAAGGACCAATTAGAAATTAAGCATACACTGACTGAAATAAAGAAATATACAGAGATCCAACAGCAGACTAGAGGATCCCAAGAATCAAGTCAATGATTTGAAATACAAAGAAGCAGTAAACACCCAACCAGACAAGCAAAAGGAAAAAATAATACAAAAATATGAAGATAGTGCAAGGAGCCTCTGGGACAACCTCAAGCGTACCAACATTCGAATTATGGGGGTGCCAGAAGAAGAGAGAGAGCAAGATATTGAAAACCTATTTGAAGACATAATGACAGAAAACTTCCCCTACCTGGTGAAAGAAATAGACTTATAAGTCAAGGAAGTGCAAAGAACCCCAAATAAAAGGAATCCAAAGAGGGCCACACCAAGACACATCAGAATTAAAATGCCAAGGGCAAAAGACAAAGAGAGAAAATTAAAAGCAAGAAGAGAAAACAGTTATTTAACTACAAGGGAGTACCCATACAACTGTCAGCTGATTTCTCAACAGAAACTATGCAGGCCAGAAGGGAGTGGCAAGAAATATTCAAAGTGATGAATAGCAAGAACCTACAACCAAGATTACTTTATCCAGCAAAGCTACCATTTAGAATTGAAAGTCAGATAAAGAGGTTCACAGATAAGAAAAAACTAAAGGAGTTCATCACTGCCAAAACAGTATTATATGAAATGCTGAAGGGTATTCTTTAAGAAGAAGAAAAAGTAAAGATAAAAATTATGAACAACAAAGTGACTACAAATACATATGCATCTACAAGTGAATCTAAAAATCAAGTGAATAAAAAAATCTGATGATCAGAATAAACTGGTGAATAGATTCGAATCAGGGTCATAGAAAGGGAGTGGACTGATAATTCTCAGGGGGAAGGGGGTGTGGGGGTGTGGGAAGAGACTGGACAAAAATCGAATACCTATGGCCGAGGACAATGAGGGGGGGAAGGGCAGGGGGTGGGGTGGGAACTGGGTGGAGGGGAGCTATGGGGGGGGAAAAGAGGAACAACTGTAATAAACTGAACAATAAAGATTTATTTAAAAAAAAGAAAAAAGGTCAATAATGCCTTCAACTCCCCCAATCATGATAATAAGTATGTTATATGTCAATCTGAGTTCAATGTAAATAGTTTATTAAATAGTGTCAATAGATAAAAATCCTGGGCTCGGGAAGATGGCGGCGATATAGGGAGACGCGTCCCAGGTCATGTCCCGGAGCAAATGGAGTGTGCAGCTCAAACTAATAACACCCACACCGAATTGGCGAAATTGCTCAGCTGGTGAGACGGTTTGCAGCCAGGAAGAGGAGAACTCCCCTGGAAAGGTAAAAAAAAACAGGGAATTGGGCAGGAAAGTTTGCCAGACCTCTGAGCCCAGAGAGTCTGAGGGAGACCGCGTGGCAGACAGCCGCATCCCTTGGGACAGGCACAACCCCTGACTGGGGAAAGGAGAACCTGGCGCCGACAGGGGAATTGAGAGCTGGGTTCTGTGATCACAGAGGACTGAGCCTAAAGGGGGCAGCCTGAAGAGCTGACCAGACCATGCAGTGCTGGTAAGACAAGAAGCTTACAGTAACCAAGCCTTCCCCGTTTCTGCGGCCGGCGTTTGTTTGTTTGTTTTCACTGAATCCTGTTCATGGGACATTTCGGATACTCACCTGTGCTGTTCATGGGACATTTCAGACACTCACCTGTGCTGAAAAGAGGGAGAGTGTGCAGAGGAGTGGAATCTGGGGAGAGACTGAGGAGAGAAGGGGGGCCGGGAGAGGTGGCAGCGAATTGAGTGCTGAGACACCCCTGAGCCCAGGACTGGGACAGCCATTCTCTCCGGAGAGTGACACTCCTCCCCCCAGCCCCCAGGCAAGGAGCACAGCCACACCCAGATTCCACCCTGAATGAGATCAAGGATTAAAATATCCTGATCAGTTCCTGGGAGTTAACAGGGTCTGGCCTATAGAGGGATTTTCAATCCCAGCAACAACACAGCGCCGGTAACTAACTATTTTGCAGCCAGCTCTGGGCAGTGAACTTCCACTGGACAGACAGGCCCTATAGCCTCAGAGGCCAACCCCAGAACACTGCCACCCAGAGGCTGACCCACAAACTGACTCTTTGCTAAACACAAAATAAGGCAGTCTGGGAAACAAATGCGGCCTGCTTTAAAATAAGGACTGTGGTTTACAACACAGAGGAACAGTGTATCGCAGGGAAACTCAACACTCTCCTGAATACTTGGCAGGTCTTAGGCGAGCCACACTGAAGAATAGAAGAACTGAAGAACCTTCACTACTGCAATTTTTTTTCTTTTTTCACCTTTTAACTAAGAAACCAATTTTCTTTTCTTTTTTTTTTCTTTTTTTTCCTTCTTTTTCCATCACCTGAATTTACTCTTTTAATTAGTACCTTCTTATTTTTAACCAGTATTATTACTGCTACCATTTTACCATTTTTTAAAGTGACATTTTATTTTCTCTTTATTTTATTTTGGGATTAGTGTTCTCCATTCTATTTTCATCGTTATATTATTGGTTGTTTCTAGTTTTCATTCATCTCCAGGGAGCTGTTGCTGGAATTTGGTGGGATTAGTGGCTGTTTTATAGGAGTATTATCCTCATATAAAAAGTCTCTTCCCCTCTTCCACTTCATTCTCTCTTTTCGCTCTCTTTTTTTTTCTTTTCTTTTCTTTTCTCGCTTTTATTTTCCCCCCTCCTTTTTCCCAAATTCATTTTTGTACTCCTTTTTATGGTCCCTACTTTTCTTTTCTTTTTTCTCTTTTATCTTTTTCCCTTCCTTCCTCCTTATCCCCTAATTCTCTTAATTCGGGTGATCACCTTTATTTGGGGTTATTAATATAGTGAATATATGTGTGTATACTGCCTGGTACGTGGTGCCTTGTTGTGTTGTATTTTGTGCTTTTAAATCAACGCAGCAGATCCAAGCTACAGCAACCTCCTGAGCACCACACCCTCTGCTGAGGAAAAGCAGCTGTACGTGAAACCTCGCCCCACCAGCCAGAAGAGCCACCACAGCTGTGAACAGCACCCACCAAGGAGCTGCTGCCAACTGAAGAGCAGCTGCTACCACAACCCCCCGAAGAGCAACCACAAATCAAGGAGTCACTGCCACCAAGGGAGCAACCCCTGAATGACTCAACGTCTAGATATGTCAGTGAGATCAAACATGGGTAGACAAAGAAACCCCCAAAGGAAAGGGAAGGAGGACTCTCCAGAAAAGCAGCTAAGTAATACAGAGGCATGCAACATGACAGAAAAAGAATTCAGAATAAGGGTCCTAGAGTGCATAAACTGGATGGAAGAAAAAATCGACAACCTCTGCAAGAAGCAAGAAGAAACAGATGAAAAAATCGATAACTTATGGGAGAAGATAGAAGAAACAGATGAAAAAATCAACATCTTAAGTAAGACCCAAGAAGAAATGAAGAGTGATATAGCTGCAATGAAAAACTCCATTGAAAGTATCAATAGTAGACTAGGAGAAGCGGAGGACCGAATTAGTGAATTAGAAGACAAGGAAGCAAAACACACCCAAAATGTACTGCAATTGGAGAAAAAAATTAAAAGACAGGAGGAGAGCCTAAGGGAGGTTTGGGACAACATGAAACGAAACAACATACGAATAATAGGGGTACCAGAACAACAGAAGGATGAACAAGGATTAGAAAACCTATTCGAAGAAATAATATCAGAAAACTTCCCTGAGGTGGGGAAGAAAAAAGTCACAAAAGCCCAGAGAGTCCCAAACAAGGTGAACCCGAAAAGACCCACACCAAGACACATCATAATTACCATGGCAAATGTTCAGGACAAAGAGAGAATCTTACAGGCTGCAAGAAAGAGACGGAAAGTTACATACAAGGGATCTCCCATTAGATTGTCAAATGATTTCTCAACAGAAACACATCAGGCCAGAAAAGAATGGACGGAAATTTACAAAGTGATGCAAAGCAAAGGACTAAATCCAAGAATACTCTATCCAGCAAGGCTATCATTAAAACTTGAAGGGGAAATAAGAAGCTTCACAGACAAAAAAAGGCTAAGGGAGTTTATCACTACTAAGCCAGCAATGCAAGGAATGCTAAAGGGACTGGTATAAAAAGAAGAAAAAGCTCAGAAAGAAAACAGCCACACAAAAAAAGAAATGGCTACAAACAAGTACCTTTCAATAATAACTTTAAATGTAAATGGACTAAATGCTCCAACCAAAAGACATCGACTGGCTGAATGGATAAAAAAACATGACCCACACATCTGCTGTCTACAAGAAACCCACCTCATTAGAAGGGACTCACACAGACTGAAAGTGAAAGGATGGAAAAATATCTTTCAGGCAAATGGAAAGGAAAAGAAAGCTGGGGTAGCAATACTTATATCTGACAAAATAGACCTCAAAGTGAAGGCCATAACAAGAGATAAGGAAGGCCACTTCATAATACTAAATGGATCAATACTACAAGAAGATATAACCCTGGTAAACATATATGCACCCAATGCAGGAGCACCCAAATTCATAAAAAACTCCTGGAAGATATCAAAGGAGAGATCAACAACAATACAATCATAGTAGGGGACTTTAATACACCACTGACAGCACTGGATAAGTCCTCTAGACAAACAGTCAGCAAAGATACAGCAATCCTAAATGACTCACTAGATCAGATGGACTTAATAGACATCTTCAGAATACTTCACCCCAGTGCCACGGAATATACATTCTACTCAAGTGCTCATGACACATATTCAAAAATAGACCATATATTGGGTCACAAGCAAAGTATCCCCAAATTCAAGAAGATTGAAATCATAAAAAGCGTCTTCGCAGACCACGATGGCATAATGTTAGAAATAAAGTACAATAAAAAAAAAACGCAAAATACTCAAACACCTGCAAGCTGAATAGCATGCTATTATATATTGATTGGGTTACCAATGAAATCAAAGAAGAAATTAAAAACACCCTGGAAACTAATGACAATGAAAACACAACAATCCAAAACCTATGGGACACAATGAAAGCAGTCCTGAGAGGGAAGTTTATAGCTCTACAGGCCTATCTCAAAAAACAAGAAAAAATGGTAGTAAATCAGCTAACTCTACAACTCAAAGAATTAGAAAGAGAGCAACAAGAAAACCCCAGAGTGAGCAGAAGGAAGGAGATAATAAAGATTAGAGCAGAAATAAATGACATAGAGACTAAAAAAAAAATACAGAAAATCAATGAAACCAACAGCTGGTTCTTTGAAAGGATAAACAAGATTGACAAACCTCTAGCCAGACTCACCAAGAAGCAAAGAGAGAGGACCCAAATAAACAAAATTAGAAATGATAGAGGCGAAATAACAACAGACCCCACAGAAATACAAATGATTGTTAAAAAATACTATGGACAGCTCTACTCCAACAAACTAGACAACATGGAGGAAATGGACAAATTCCTAGAAAAATATAACATTCCACAACTCAATCAGGAAGAATGTAAAAATCTCAACAGGCCAATAACTATGGAAGAAATTGAAGCAGTCATCAAAAAGCTTCCAGCAAACAAAAGCCCAGGACCAGATGGCTTCACAGGGGAGTTTTACCAAACATTCAAGGACGAACTACAACCTATCCTCCTCAGACTACTACAAAAAATTCAAGAGGAAGGAACACTTCCAAGCTCATTCTATGAACCCAGCATCACCCTAATACCAAAACCAGGTAAAGACAACACGATGAAAGAGAATTACAGGCCAATATCCCTCATGAACATAGATGCCAAAATCCTCAACAAAATCTTATCAAATCGGATCCAGCAGTACATCAGAAAGATCATACACCATGACCAAGTAGGATTTATCCCATGCATTCAAGGATCGTACAATATCCGCAAATCAATAAATGTGATACATCACATAAACAAATTGAAAGAAAAAAACCACATGGTCATATCAATTGATGCAGAAAAAGCACTTGACAAAATTCAACACCCATTTTTGATAAAAACTCTCAGCAAGGTGGGAGTAGAAGGATCATACCTCAACATAATGAAAGCCATATATGACAGGCCCACAGCCAACATCATACTCAATGGACAAAAACTAACACCATTTCCCCTAAGAACAGGAACAAGACAGGGATGCCCCCTCTCACCACTCCTGTTCAACATAGTACTGGAAGTATTAGCCATTGCAATTCGGCAAGAAGAAGAAATAAAAGGCATCCAAATTGGAAAAGAGGAAGTAAAACTGTCCTTATTTGCAGACGACATGATATTATACATACAAAACCCTAGAGACTCCATCAAAAAGCTACTAGACTTAATACATGAATTTGGCAATGTAGAAGGATACAAAATTAACCAAAAGAAATCTGAGGCATTTCTATACACCAATAGTGAACTTTCAGAAAGACAGATTATAAAAACAATCCCGTTTACCATCGCACCAAAAAAATTAAGCTACCTAGGAATAAACTTAACTAAAGAGGTAAAAGACCTCTACTCAGAAAACTACAGGACGTTGAAAAAAGATATAGAGGAAGACATAAACAGATGGAAGAACATACCGTGTTCATGGATTGGTAGAATCAACATCATTAAAATGTCCATACTACCCAAAGCAATCTATAAATTCGACGCACTTCCCATTAAAATACCAACGGCATACTTCAGAGATCTAGAACAAACTCTCCAAAAATTCATCTGGAATAAAAAAAGACCCCGAATAGCTGCAGCAATCCTGAAAAAGAACAAAGTAGGTGGGATCTCAATACCAGATATCAAGTTGTATTACAAAGCCACTGTTCTCAAAACTGCCTGGTACTGGCACAAGAATAGGCATATAGATCAATGGAATAGAATAGAAAGCCCAGAAATTGGCCCGAACCAATATGCTCAATTAATATTTGACAAAGGAGGCAAGAACATACAATGGAGCCAAGATAGTCTCTTCAATAAATGGTGTTGGGAAAATTGGACAGATATATGCAAGAAAATAAAACGAGACCACCAACTTACACCACACACAAAAATAAACTCAAAGTGGATAAAGGACTTAAATGTACGACAGGAAATCATAAAAATTCTAGAAGAATCCAAAGGCAACAAAATCTCAGACATATGCTGAAGCAATTTCTTCACTGATACAGCTCCTAGGGCACTTGAAACTAAAGAGAAAATGAACAAATGGTACTACATAAAAATAAAAAGCTTCTGCACAGCAAAAGAAACCATCAACAAAACAACGAGAAAACCCACTGTGTGGGAAAACATATTTGCCATTGTCATATCTGATAAGGGCCTAATCTCCAAAATTTATAGGGAACTCATACAACTTAACAAAAGGAAGATAAACAATCCAATCAAAAAATGGGCAAAGGGCCTAAATAGACACCTTTCAAAAGAGGACATTCAGAAAGCCAAGAGACATATGAAAACATGCTCAAAGTCACTAATCATCCGAGAGATGCAAATCAAAACAACAATGAGGTACCATCTCACACCTGTCAGAATGGCTATCATCAACAAATCAGCAAACGACAAGTGCTGGAGAGAATGTGGAGAAAAAGGAACACTAGTGCACTGTTGGTGGGAATGCAGACTGGTGCAGCCACTATGGAAGACAGTATGGAGTTTCCTCAAAAAACTAAAAATGGAACTCCCATTTGACCCTGTGATCCCACTTCTAGGAATATATCCCAAGAAACCAGAAACACCAATCAGAAAGGATATATGCACCCCTATGTTCATAGCAGCACAATTCAACATAGCTAAGATCTGGAAACAGCCTAAGTGCCCATCAGTAGATGAATGGATTAGAAAACTGTGGTACATCTACACGATGGAATACTATGCTGCTCTAAAAAGTAAGGAACTCTTACCATTTGGAACCTCATGGATAGAACTGGAGAGCATTATGCTAAGTGAAATAAGCCAGTCAATGAAGGAAAAATACCACATTATCTCACTCATTCATGGATAATAGAGACCACTATAAACTTTTGAACAATAATAGATACAGAGGCAGAGCTGCCTCAAACAGATTGTCAAATTGCATTGGGAAGGCCGGGGAGGGTTGGGGGGCAGGAGGTAGGGGAGTAAGAGATCAACTAAAGGACTTGTATGCATGCATATAAGCATAACCAATGGACAGAAGACACTGGGGGATAGGGGAGGCTAGGGGACTGTCTGGGGGGGGGATAAAATGGACACATATGTAATACCCTTTGTAATACTTTAAGCAATAAAAAGAAAAAAAGAAAACAGATGAGACTTATTAGGAAACACTAAACATATTTATTAAATATTTATACCTCAAAATGCTTCAAAAAAAAAATAAAGAGGAATAGCAAATCAAATTTGGGAATTTACTTTTCATCACATGCTCAATTTTTATGGTTGCCTTTATTTAACTGTTTGATAAGAGAGTATACTCAGTCTCCTGGGAAAAATAGGAATATATGCATTCACTAAGTTGATTGGAAATGTATTCAGTCTCATCATAAAAAATAGTAATTACTAAATTTTTATGTTTTGTATAATGTATCCATAAAAAATGGTCTGTTTCTTGTTTGATAACAAAATTAACATCAAATTCACCCTCCTAAATACAAAATCAGTACCTTTTCTATTGCATATTAAACAAATAACACAGTGAATATTTAATAAAAATGTATATTTTCATGAGTCTGCTGGTATAGCTAAGCAGAGTTGATAATGTAAACTGTTGCTGCCATCTCCAGCATGAGACACTTTACAAGCATATTACTTACACTTATATAACTGGGTTTTGAACAACTTGCTTACTTGAAATATAAGAACTGTTTAATATCTGTTAGTTTTTCTATGTATTTTCTACAGCTAGCTTTAAACATAGTTAAAATATAACATATTTTAAAACATTCAAAGTATTTGTGAATATGATATAGATGCTAAAATAAATACTGAGATTGTATTTATTATTTGATTATGCTGAATTTGAAAAGGGAATTAAAAAGTCGATTAAAATAGTCTTTATGATTTATTTATACAAGAAAATATTTTCTAAATCTTTTATGTTTGACAAAATTAGAAAAATACTCCAATAAAATTTAAACATTTTCTCAGAGATCTTTTTCAGGTTTATCTATTTCCCACTTAATCTGTTATCTAGAATAGTAACCAGAGAGACAGCCACAAAAATGACATCAAAGATATAGTGAATATCTTTGATGAAATATTTTAAGTTGTTTTTTATATGCTGTTTTTCTGGAAAAGAGATAGCACATAGCATTGATGAGACTATTACTTATTCAGGTCTTAAGGGGATGAGAATACTTCTCTCCTAGTTTCCTGAATTCACATTCTATGTATTATAGAAGTTTTCCTTTTGCCATTTCTTGTCTACTCATATTCTCATAGTAGAAGGTGGGCTAAAACTTAATAGCTCTGTAAAATTTGTCAAGTTACTTTAACATTCCTGAGCATTGATTGCCTTATCTGTGCTTTTGGGCTTACAATAATAATTTTGTTGTATTGCATTGAAATTAAATGAGAATTGTATGTGAGATGTCTAGCATAATGCCTAAGATGTGCTCATAAATGTTAGCTTTTATATATTCATAAAAAATCATTTCATCACGTTTAGTTTTATTTCAAGCAAAATAACAAATTTCTATACTTCACATTTCTTATATTTCTATTGCAAGTGAACTTAAAAACCAGATATTTATAATTACACTAGAGGCTCAGTGCATGAAAATTCATGCACTGGAGGGGGGATCCCTCAGTCCGGCCTTTCCCCTCTCACAGTCTGGGAACCCTCAGGGGTGGGAGTCGACCCAGCGATCAGGGGAAGGTGATGCCCCCATCACACCTCTGCTGCTGTCATTGCTGGCAGAGGAAACCTCGGCCAGCCCTGGTTACCAGAGACTTGGGTGGGCCTGGGTGGCTGGGAAGCCACCATCTGAGGCTTGCCTGCACCTCGGGCCAGCCCTGGGTGGCTGGGGGGCTGATGGGACTTGGCGCCACCATCTGTGGCTGTGGGCTCCACCATCTTTGAGGGCAGGGCAGTCAATTAGCATATTCCCTTTTTATTGGCTGTGGGTGCTGCTATCTTTGAGGGTGGGGCAGTCAATTAGCATATTCCCTCCTTATTGGCTGTGGGTGCCACCATCTTTGTGACAGCATGAGGGTCAAGTAGCATATCACCTCTTTATTAGATAGGATAGAATATGCCAGAAAATGCATTTCGATTATTTTGATAATACTCGTTTGGAAGACAGTCATAAAAATACTGGCTCAGTTAGTAAATCCCAATATGGTTTTCTCCTTTTCTTCTAACAAAATTTTAATTACTTTATGTTTTTCTTTTTAAAATAAACCATAGATTCCATAAATTAATTAATTTAAATTACTGAAATCTGTAATGCCTGAATTTAACACCTGGACAACTGGATGAACTCTAATACATGCCACTAAGTACAATGTTCACATTTTGTGGCAAAAAAATGTCCTAGAGTAAGAAATAGAGTAAGCCATTTGAATTTAGAGAATTTTTATTAGAAATAACTTTTTTTCTTTCTAAGATAATCAACAGATTCCAACACAAAAATTACAAGAAAGAAAAATATTATAAATACTTTATTTTCCTCCTAATATTAACAATTAAAGACACTGTGACAGAACTGTAAAAATTAAATAAGAGAAAATTGTGAAGTACTAAACTTTTATCTTATTTCTTAGGTTTATTCTCATTTTGATAAAAACCAAATCTATAATAAATGTAGTATATAAACTGCATTTATGAATCAAATTTTAGTAAACTGCCATATATGCTGTCTAGGCCATACACTTATACTTCATATTACTGCTCCTCTTTAGGAGGAAAATACGTATGATTTACTAAATGAGTTTTAGTTTCCTTTCTCTAGGACCGTGGTCGGCAAACTGCGGCTCGCAAGCCACATGCGGCTCTTTGGCCCCTTGAGTGTGGCTCTTCCTAAGCCTTAGGAGTACCCTAATTAAGTTAATAACAATGTACCTACCTATATAGTTTAAGTTTAAAAAATTTGGCTCTCAAAAGAAATTTCAATCATTGTACTGTTGATATTTGGCTCTGTTGACTAATGAGTTTGCCGACCACTGCTCTAGGATATTATGAATAGGGAAAGATATTCAAGGCATTTTTTTCCCAGTACCTGTTGGTTTACTCAGACCTAGTTAATGACTTCAATATAGTTTCTAAATAAATTTCAAAGTACAAAAACAAAGTACATATATCCAGGAAAATAAGCTATTCTTTTTCTTTTTTAAAATCTTCACCCAAGGATCTGTTTTTATTTATTTTAGACAGAGAGGTAGTGAGAGAGAAAGACTGATGTGAGAGAAACATCAATTAGTTGCCTCTCATTCACACCTTGACTGAGGATCAAACCCACAACCTCAGTTTGTGCCCTGTTCAAGAATTGAACCCACAACCTTTTGGTGTACAGGACAATGCTCCAACCAGCTGAGTCACCCAGGCAGGGTGAAGCTATTGTTTAAATCATGATATAGCACTACTACTTGGAGGACACCTGGGCATGGCTGAATGGGAAAGTGTGGCCTATTTGCTGAAGAAGAGAGTCTAACTCATTAGGCACAACCTGAATTCCTGGGGTTTTTTCATCTTGGTGATAGCCATAATGATTCTCACTTCTATGTCTATGCTGTACTCTTGACTGGGAATGTTCTCCCAGACATAGATTTCCTGGTTTTGACCTCACCTGGCCTGGGGAACACACACTTATCTGATATGTTATCTACTCTCTAAGGGCTCTAATCTCCCACCCTAAGTGAATTGAATGTTAGTTCTTCTTGTGCCTTGATGTACATTCTTTTATTATAGCAGCTATAACACTGGATTACACCTGTTTGGGTGAGTGACATGGCCATACTTTCAGTTTCCTACAACAGAATCTGGAATTTAAGTTCTTAATATATCTTGCATCCCAAATTCAATCAAGTGCTAGGTTTTGTAAATTACTCTTCCAATCTTGCCTTGCATATATAGTCAGGGCTATATAGGATCTAGCCCCCAACTACTTTTTCTGGTGCAATGCATGCTTCTCTTCTTGTTTACTATACTCCAGTTCCTTAGCCTTTCTGTTTCTCAAACTTTCCCATCAGGCTCTTGATTTAGAGCCCTTGCATTTCCTTTTCCATCTGACTTTCCAAAATATTATTATAAATTGCTGCTTTCCTCCCTTTCTCTGGACAAATATAACAGCATCTCCATTTCTCTCCATTTCTTTATACTGAAGCCATTTTCTTTATAGTTTTGAGAATATAATGTTCTCTGCTCCTAGAAGGGAATTGATTGTTTTCCATTAGAGCAACAAGTAACAATCAAAACCAATATTTTAAGCAGGTTTAATCACTCAGTGACTGATTACAAAAGTGCACACACTTCTGAATGAAAACTAGTAACATCCTCTGCAATTAACTTCAGAAAATCAACTTTCCATATGCATCCAGGTCCAAAGGAGGAAGCCACAAGCTGTGAATTGCTGATAGCTCTTAGCAGGTTGCCCAGGACCAGTCATAGACAGTGTCTGACATTGGCCTGCACTAAAGTCACTCCAAAGAGGCCCAGAATCAATATACCCAATTGGATCCTGCTCAGGCAACAACAGATCAGGATCCAATAAGCTTCATAAGCAGCATATCCACAGGGAGATACTGGCAGGCATTAAGTCCTACTGAGGTGAATTTTGTGTGATCAGAACCTGCATAATAGCTTACACACTGTGTTGGAGGTTGAGCCTCGCAGTTGGCCATCCTGAGGATCAGTACCATGCACAAATGCACCAACAGACCTCAAGATTCCATTATAACAGGACGACACACATAATATGTACAAGGGGTATTTCTAGAGCATCAGCCTAGGTGATCAGGGAGACTGCACCACTGGTTCCACCAAAAACCTACTATATGAGGCCATACTATCAAGACTGGGAGTCATAGTAGATCTACCTAATACATAGAAACAAACACAAAGAGGCAACCAAAATGGGAATATAAAGAAACTGGCCCCAAATGAAGAAATAAGAGAATTTTCCAGAAGAAAAGCTAATTGAAATGGATGTAAGCAATTAATCATATATAGAGTTCAGAGTAATGATCATAAGGATGCTCAACAGCATGAAAAAATAACAGAAAAAATAAAAAAGGACCAGTCAGAAATGAAGAATGCCATTTCTGAAATAAATAATGCACTGGAGGGAATAAACAATAAGCTTAATGAAGCAGAGGCCATCAACTCAGTGACTTGGAAGACAAGATAGAAAAAAACCCCACACAAACAGAGTAGCAAAAAGAAAAAAAAATATTTGAAAATGAAGATTGTTTAAGGGACCTTCAGGACAATATGAAGTGTAACATTATCTGTGTCATAGGGATACCAGAAGGAGAAGGAAGAGAGCAAGGGATCAAGAAAATATTTGAAGAAACAGTGACTGAAAATTTCTCTAACTTGGTGATGGAAAAAGGCATGCAAGTCCAAGAAGTGCAGAGAGTCCCAAATAAGAAGGACCCTAAAAGGCTCATACCAAGATACATCATAATAAAATGGCAAAAGTTAAAGACAAAGAAAAAAATCTTAAAAGCTGCAAGAAAAAGACAATTACCTGCAAGGGACCTCCTATAAGACCATCAGATGATTTCTCAAGAAACATTTCAGACCTGAAGGGACTGGTATAAAATGTTCAAAGTAATGAGAAGCAAGGTTAAATAACCCAGGATATTTTACCCAGCAAGGTTATCATTTAAAATTGAGAGATAAAGAGCTTTCTAGGCAAGAAAAATCTAAAGGAGTATTTTACCACCAAACAAGTATTACAAGAAATGTTAAAGGGGTGCTTTAAGGAGAAAGAGAAGAAAAAGAAAAACCACAGAGGAATATAGTAAACAAAATAAATTGGTAATAAATACATATCTATCAATAATAATTTTAAATGTAAATGGTGTCAATGCTTCAATCAAAAGATATAAGGTAGCTAGATGAATACGAAAACAAGACCCATGTATATGCTGTCTTCAAGAGACCCACCTCAAAATTAAAGTTACACATATACTAAAAGTAAAGGGATGGAAAAAAATATTTCATGAAAGGGATAAAAATCTGGGGCAGCAATACTTATATCTGACAAAATAGACTTTAAAACCAAGGCTATAATATGAGATAAAGAAGGAAACTACATAATAATAAGGGATCAACCTAACAAAAAGATATAACCCTTTTAAACATTTATATACCCAACATAGAAGCACCTACATTTCTAAAGCAAATCTTGATGGACATAAAGGAATAGATTATTGAATATAGTTATAACAGGGGATTTTAACACCCCATTGACATCAATAGATAGATCTTCCAGGCAGAAAATCAATA
This sequence comes from Myotis nattereri, assembly GCF_964212035.1. Taxonomy (NCBI): domain Eukaryota; kingdom Metazoa; phylum Chordata; class Mammalia; order Chiroptera; family Vespertilionidae; genus Myotis; species Myotis nattereri. Next base: position 110,579,794 of record NC_138077.1, on the reverse strand, counting down.
AGGAGATGGTGGCCTGAAATGATACACTAGATCAAATGGATTTCATTGATATCTTCAGAGCATTTCACCACTAAGCAGTAGGATATACATTCTTTTCAAGTGCCCATGAAACAGTTTCTAGGATACACTATAGGTTAGGACACAAAACAAGTCTCAATAAACACAAAAAGATTGAAATCATATTGAGCATCTTCTCTGACCATAATGCTATGAAACCTGAAATCAATCATAGGAAGAAGAGAAAAATATGCAAATATATGGAGATTAAATAACATGTTACTAAACAATAAATAAATTAACAAGTGCAAAGAAGAAATCAAAAGATAACTTGAAATAAATGAAAATGATAACACAACAACCCCAAATCTGTGGGACACATGGAAAGCAGTTCTAACAGGGAAATTCATAACATTACAGGTCTATCTGAGGAAGAAGGAAAAGCTAAAATAAATAATCTAACTTTACATTTAAAGGAACTTGAGGAAGAACAACTAAATAAACCCAGAGTGAGTAAAAGGAAGGAAATAATAAAAATCAGAGCAGAAATAAACAAAATAGAGTTAAAAAAACAACACACAATTCACATATCAATGAAACCAAGAGTTGGTTCTTTAAAAGATAAACAAGATTGACAACACTTTAACCAGATTCATCAAGAAAAAAAGAGAGAAGACCCAAATAAATAAACTCGGAAATGAAAGAGGAAAAGTGACAACTGTCACCAAAGAAATACAAAGGATTGTAAGAAAATATTATGAACAACTATATGACAACAAATTGGACAATCAGGATGAAACGGGTAAATTCCTAGAAACTGAATCTTCCAAAAAGGAATCAGGAAGAATCAGAAAATCTGAATAGACATATTACAACTAATGAAATTGAAGCCGTAATAATAATAATAAAAAACAACTCTAACAAACAAAAGAACACAATGGCTTCACAGGTGAACTTTACCAAACATTCAGAGAAGAATTAACACCTATCCTTCTCAAACTATTCCAAAAAATTCAAGTGAAGGAAAGACTCCCAAGCTCATTTTACAAGGCTAGCATTATCCTAATTACAAAACCAGATAAAGACACTACAAAGAAAGAAAATTATAAGCCAATAACCCTGATGAACATAGATACTAAAATCCTTAACAAAATATCAGCAAAGTGAATCCAGCAGTACATTAAAAAGATATACATCAAAATCAAGTTGAATTTATTTGCGAATGCAAGGTTGGTACAATATCCACAAAATAATAAATGTGATATACCAAATGAACAAAATAAAGGATGACCACATGATCACATCAATAGATGCAGAAATAGCATTTGATAAAATTAAGCACTCATTTCTGATAAAAACTCTCAGCAAAGTGACAATAGAGGGAACATACCTCTATTGCCATATATGACAATACCACTGCCACCATCATACTCAATGGGCAGAACTAAGGGGCCTTAAGATCAAGAACAAGGCACGGATGTCCACTTTCACCATTCTTATTCAACATAATACTGGAAGTCCTAGTCACAGCAATCAAGAAGAAGAAGTAAAAGGCATCCAAATTGGAAAGAAATAAGTAAAGTTCTCATTATTTGCAGAGGACATGATACTGTATATAGAGAAATTTGAAGATTTCACCAAAAATCTACTAGATGATAAATGAATTCAGTAAAGTATCGGGATACAAAACAAATATCCAGAAATTAGCTGCATTTTTATACAATAATAATAAACTATCAAAATGGGAAAGTAATAAAAAAATCCTATTGCTTCAAAAAGACTAAAATATCTAAGAATAAATTTAACCAAGGATGTAAAAGACCTGTACTCAGAAAATTATAAAATACTGAAGAAAGAAAATGAAAAATATACAGCTAATCTGCAGCATATTCCATGTTTATAGGTAAGAAGAATTAATGTCGTTAAAATGTCCATACTACCCAAAGCAATCTACAGATTCAACTCAATTTCTGTCAAGATACCAATCATGTATTTCAGAGAACTAGATCAAGTCTTCCAAAAATTTATATGGAACCACAAAAGACCCCAAATAACAACAGTGATCTTGAGAAAGAAGAACAAAGTTGGAGGAATCACACTACCTGATATCAAACTATACTACCTTGGCCATAGTAATGAAAACAGCATGGTACTGGCATAAAAACAGACATATAGGTCAATAGAACAGAACAGAGAGCCCAGAAATAAATCTATGCCTTTATAGTCAATTAATATTTGACAAAGGAGACAAAAAACATACAATGGACTAAAGATAGTCTATTATAAATGGTTCTGTTAAATTGGACAGACATGTGCAAAATAATGAAACTAGACCACCTTCTTGCACCAGACAAAAGAATAAACTCAAAATAGATCAAAGACTTGAAATGTTAGACTTGAAACCATAAAAAAGCCTAGAAACAAATATAGGCAGTAAAATCTCTGACATTTCTCATAACAATATTTTTTTCTGATATATCTCCCCGGGCAAGGAAAACAAAACGAAGTATAAACAAATGAGACTATATCAAACTGAAGAGTTTTTGCACAGCAAAGGAAACCATTAACAAAGTGAAAAGACAAGCTACTGAATGGGAGAACATATTCGCCAATGATACATCAGATCAGGGGTTATTATACAAAATTTATAAAGAATTTATAAAACTCAACACCAAAGAAACAAACAATCCAATTAAAAAATAGGCAAAAGACCTGAATAGACATTTCTCCAAAGAGGACATACAGATGGCCAATAGACATATGAAAAGATGCTCAACATCACTAATCATCAGAGAAATGCAAATTAAAACCATAATGGGATATATCACCTCACACCTAATAGAGTGGCTATCCTCAATAAATCAACAAACAATAAGTGTTGGCTAGGATGTCGAAAAAAGGGAACCCTATTGCACTGTTTGTGGGAATGCAAATTGGTGCAGCCATGTGGGAAGCAGTATGTAGTTACCTCAAAAAAATTAAAAATTACCCATCAATCCCGCTTCTGGGAATGTAACCAAAGAAACCTGAAACACCAATTCTAATTGCACCCCTGTATTCATCACAGTGTTATTTATAATAGTCAAGATTTGGAAGCAGCCCAAGTGTCCACCAGTCTATGAGTGGATAAAACAGCTCTAGTACATTTACACAATGGAATACTACTCCACTGTAAAAAGGGAGAAAAAAAAATTATCCTTTGGGATAGCATGGATGGACTTGGAAAACATTATGCTAAGTATAATAAGCCAGTTAGAGAAAGTCAAATACCATATGATTCACTCCTATGTAGAATTTAATGAACAAATTGAACTAACAAGAAAAATAGAGACAGACTCTTAGATAGCAGGCAGACAGTTTTGGAGGATGGAGGTGGGGGTAGGAGACAGGGAGGGTTTGAGCAAAAAAGGGGAAAAAAGAGAAAAACTCATGGGCACGGTCAGCAGTGTGGTGACTGCAGAGGTGAGGGTGGTGGTGGAGGTAGGAGAGGTTATAGGTGGAGTAAGTGGTGATGTGAATAAAAATAAACAAAGAGAAAGAAAATCAGCAAATCAGCAACATATTCAGTCCAGCTAACGGATTTCTGACCAGCCAGTCTGCAACATTCTTACTCTGGTGATCCTGTTTCCACAGCTAATGTCAGCTCCTGTTGCTTTGTTCACTGCTAGAACTTAATGCTTGATATAAGCACCTAGCACATAATATGAATGTCACAAGCATTTATCAAATGCATCTTTAGATTAGGAATAATTGCCACTGAGCATAATATCCCCACTGCTTGAAACACTGCCTGGTGCATAGAAGTAATTTCATAAAACATTAGTTAATGAATGAATGAGTGAATTCATTGTCCATGCATGTTTTAAAATAATTGTGAGGGATATCCTTGAAGTAAACCAGTGATTATTCAAATATTTAAATTTCTGTAGGTTCATATACATCTCATATACATTTCTTTTTAAAAATACAAAGATGCCCACCTGCCTATTTGGGAGAGTTAAAAGCATTACAAATTCAATATGTTTAAAACTGAACCCATGCTTTTTATCCTATTTACTCCTGAATCAGATCCTCTTCTACTGTTTCCTCTGTCAGTAAATAGGATAGGTCTGAAATCTCCTTTCTCCTTTGAATTTCCATTTTCTACTCAGCATCAAGTAATGGTAATTTTACCTCCTAAATATATTTTGAATATTCTCAGTTCTCTCCCTTTAAATGAGTGAGCAGACATTAATCCAAGCTACCATTAGTTGTCACCTAAATTACTTTAGTAACCTATTAATTGGTCCATGGGCATCCTCTCCAGCCTTCTCACCACACTTAACTTTTATCAGTCAAGTCTCTCCTAATAAACTTTTATCAGATGCTTTGCTAATAGGACAGAGTCTAAATCTTTAACATGGCCCACAGGCCCCATTTATTCTCATCTGGTACCACATTCTTCCTCACTGTCTGAACTTCAATCACTGGCCTTCTTCAAGTAACTTGAGATTGTCATGTCTTCTCTTCCCCCATGAGAGAACTTTTGCAAATGTTAGTATCTCAGTCTGAAACATTCTTCCTTCTGCTCCTACTTATTCTTTATGTACTAAATCCCCATCACTCCTTTATTCCTTGACCAAGTCAAATATCCCTATCTTAGCCCTTTGTCTATTTCCTTTAAACAATTCTCATGTTCGAAATATTTTGTTTGTGTCATTATTGAATTAAGAGCTATTCTTTAACTAAACTATAAGCTATAAGAGGGGGAACTATACTTTTGGCATATAGAGGGAACTCAAAAATATTAAATTAATATAACAATGAATTAATGAATGAATTAATGGGAGGCATTTGGATCTGATTAGGTCTTCTCAGTACAATAAAAGTGAACAGTTAGATCCTGCCTTCTGAGAGGGTAGTGGGACAAAGGGAAAGCAATGCTGCTCAGAGGAGCCACCTCATTTAGCTGCATTCTTTTCATGGAAAATTTCACTGAACAATGAAAGTCTCTCTAGCCTCTCATGGATTCGTGTTAGGTGGTAAAGCAAAAATTAGAACATAGAAGACATATAAAAGTCAATTTCATCTTTACTGAGGAAGGGGAAGATGGATTTGTCATAGTGTGCTAATTCAGGAGTAAAGTACTAAGGCAGGTTTTACTTAATAAAATAGCCAATTTAAAAATGTGTGCTATAGTGTAAGAAGGATTTTTACCTTTAAGGAGTCTCTTTGTCTTTAGGTGTTATGTAGCTATTTTCACTTCTTTTTAGGGTTCATTTGGATAGTTTTTAAAAATACAAAAGCGATTGTAATTTTATAATGTACCATGTATAAATGGTATTTTTTCCTTCTATTCTTGCCTCACTGTGAAAGTTTCAATCACTGCTGTTACAACATCAGCAACAAAAATGTTTCATCTTAGAACTCAAAAGTAAAAGACAAGAAGAAGATATGAAACAAGATCAGCCTTAGGAAAAACATTTGGGATCTGAGCAGGTCTTGCACATACTGCCAAATTTTCCTTTGTTTTCATATCATTCTGTTACCTCATCAGGAAATGTTAGCTATTTTCCTCCATTTTATTAGTTAATATGGATCAACTTTTAAAATGCCATTTCATTTAGCTACTTATAAATTATCATAAATCACACACATTATGGTTAAAATAGATAAGAGGAAATGGAGAAAATATTGGGTTCTTAATTATCAACACAGCTCTGCAAAGTAGCAAATGGAAGAACTGAGAAGGGTCAGAAAAATTACATGTTTATGTTTATTCCTAAGTATCTTAATTTTTTGTTGCAATGGTAAATGAGATTATTTTTTTGTTCATTTCTCTTTCTGAGAGTTCATTATTGGTGTATAAAAATGCCAGAGATTTCTTGGTGTTAATTTTGTATCCTGCTACATTGCTGAATTCATTTATTAAATCTAGTAGTTTTTTATGGACTCTTTAGGGTTTTCTATGTACAATATGCCACCAGAAAAAATTGATTTCATCTATCTTCCTTCTCATCTTTAAACATATTATTTAACCAACTTTTAGCTTTTCCAAAATAAAGTCCTACTACACTAAGATTAATTAATAAAGTAAAAAAAAAGACTATTTACAAAAAAACATTTTAGAAATCCAGTTCTTTTGATTAGTAACCAGGTTTGGTACCAGAAAAACTTCAAAGTGCTCTCTAAACATTGAATTTTCATCAGTGATGCTGCAAGCCTTAGTTCTCATCTTTCATGCTTACTCATGCAATAACTTCAAAGGAATCAAATGAAAGGATGGTAATCTCTCAAAGCAACATTGTGCTAGGGCCAGTAATCTTGTTTTTAGCTATCATGCATTTACAACCAAATAATTGCTTCATTACACTATACTTTATTAAATATAATAATTAAAATTTTGTTACAAATGAGTAAATATTCAAATCATTCAGAAATGAAATCCAAGCCCAAGGGTTTCTAAAAAAAAGGAAAAAGAATTAGGGTCAAATGTCAACATCTTCAAGAGAAAGAGATAATTTAAACTTGTCTTTTACTTACAGAAATATGTTCTGCATATTTTATTGTTTTGTCATCTTGATTGTTATAATCCAGCCAGTGAATGTTCAAAGAACATAAAATCCTACAAATAAGTATACTGAGTATGAGTGAATTTATAAAAAGGCAACAATTTAAAACCAAGAGTCTCACATGCAATCTTTGATCACATAAAGCAATTTATCTTTCCTAGTGGTGCTTCAATAACATGTAATGTATCAGTAGAAGAAAAATAAAAAGAATTTGTAAGCTTCATGACACTTGTATGTTTAATTTTTCAGAGCAAAAGTAAGTTGAAAACCTTATCTGAATCAGCATGGTATCATCAGTAAAAATTTGGGTGATCAAGACTTTGTAAAATTAGATTGTAGAGCATTCTGAGTCAGTGCAGAAAGCTGTACTAGACACTGACTTTTGAACATGAATTAGACATATCATCATGGACTTTGTGGTCAGTAATTATCATCTGAGGAAGTACTGAAAACTATACCAGAAGGAACTTTGGAGGCAAAAGGTTAGAACTATGAGTTATGGAGTAGTAGCCTTGAACCAAAGGAGAACAAAAATTACGATGTACTTAAGAATTTTGCTGTTCAGATCAAGAAATGTCCTCATACTAGCAGCTTTTTAAAGGTCTCTTACAACAAAGTCATAAAATGGAGACAGCATTTAAAAATTAAAAATATAATTCTTCCTATAAATTTATTTAGAAGTCAGTAATTTATGCTGGTACTACAGGTGAAAAATTGTTTTAAAAGCTATGTTGGCAAAAAGTGTAAATGTTTTATAATATTATGGTAAAAAGGAAAAAAGGAAGGGAGCCATTGGATGTTCTCTGTAGTATCTTTCTCACTCAAGACACTGGAGTTAAAAATTATCTTTTAGATAATTGGGATATTATCTAGGTCTGTGCTTCTCCAACTTATAGTATATAGAGAATTGCTGATAGTACATTTTTGTCATCCACCAGTTACATATAAGAGGCAGTGGGGGCAGATTAAAGATGATCTCTTTTTTGATATAAACATTAAGTATAGGGATTATCAATAAGTCCAAATTGAAGTTTTGGAAAGGGGATATGTGTGTGTGTGTGTTTGTGTTGTGTGTACACACATGCATGTGTGTATTTGGAAAGATTGGTATTGAAGTGCTGAATGATCAAAATGGAAAAAGTGAGCAGGAAATCGCTAAATAAAAAGCCCTGTCAAAGATTAAAGTCCTCAGGATCCAAGAAGGTGGCAGACAGGACAGCAGTGAGAAAGAGTGTGAGTGAGTGAGGGACAGTTATATTCCGCAAGACTGTTGGGGACTGGCAGACCAGGCTCCCATGGCCAGGCAGCCTCTACTGCTGCTGAAATCTCTCCCAGGGTGGCCTACGCTGCTCCAAGTCCGCACACTCTTCCCTTTTCTCTTTCTTCGCAAGCCAATTTCTTTTCTGGTTGGTTGTTTGATTGTTTGTTAGTTTTTTTGTTTGTTTTTGTTTTTTATTTTATGATTTTGTTTTTCCTCTCCTTGCTTGTTCTCTTCTGCCGCTAATAGCTTAATTAGTTTCACTCACCAAACTCAGGCCTATCTTCTCCCTACTCTATTCTCCTTTTCCAAATATATATATGGTGAAATCATTTTTTATTGAATATTTTGTTTTTTACTTTTCTTCTTATATACTCATTTGCTTTCTATCTCCTCTAAACTAAATTGTGGCTATTCCCCCATTCATTAAATTCCTTTATCTTATCTTCTGGAAATAAGCTCTGCCTCTTCAGATTCAGGTCCCCTCCATTTTTTCTGGGTGTTTGCTGTTTGAGTTTTTTGGTTTAGTTGTTGGTTGTGTGGAGCTTTCCTGCCATATATGTATATATTTTTCCCTTATTTTTTCTTCTTTTTCTTTTCTCTCTTACCTTTTTTCCTTTTCTCAATATCATTTCTGCGTGATTTCCTCTCCCTTAAGTATCTTTTCTCTGGTGTTCACCTTTATTTGGGTTTATTGGTGTTGTGTATACACTCGTGTTTTGTTCCCTCTGTGTCTTATCTTGTAAAGTTGTATTTTGTGCTTTTTGATTAATGTGGTAGAGAGTGAGCAACATAACCAGACACCCAGAGAGGAGCAAACATGGGAAGACAAAGAAAGAGCCCCCATATGAAAGATAAAGAGAAATCACCAGAAAAGGAAGTGAATGAAATGGAGCAAGCAATTTGTCAGAGAAAGAATGCACAACAATGGTCATAAGGACACTGAAAAGATGGGAGACAAATTCAAAAACATGTGTAAAAATCAATAGGACATGAAGAATAATCAAGAAGAAATGAAGAATAACATTGCTGCAATAAAGAATACAATATAAAGCATCGACAGTAGACTAGAAGAAGCTGAAGACCACATCAGTGAGATAGAAGACAAAGTAGGGGAAAAAAACCCAATCAGAGCAGTAACTGGACAAAAAACTTAAAAACCAGGAGGAGAGCATAAGGGAGTTTTGGGACAACACAAAATGAAACAACATCCTCTTAGTAGGGGTAACCGAAGGAGAGGAAACTGAGCAAGGAATAGAAAACCTGTTTGAAGAAATAAAGACAGAAAACTTCCCTGATATTGGGAAGAAAAATCCACACAAGTCCAAGAAGCTAACGGAGTCACTAACAAGATGAATCCGAAAAGACCAACACAAAGACACATCATAATTACAGTGGCAAACACCAATGACAAAGTAAGAATCTTAAAGGCTTCCAGAGAGAGACAGAAAGTTACCTCCAAGGGATCTTCCTTTAGACTATCAACTGATTTCTCAACAGAAACACAAAAGGCCAGAAGGAATGGAATGAAATATACAAAGTGATGCAAAGCAAGGGATGGAATCCAAGAATACTATAGCCAGCAAGGCTATCATTCAAAATTGAAGGGGAAATCAGGAGCTTCACAGACAAAAAATGGTTAAGGGAGTTTACTACCACCAAACTAACAATGCAAGAAAAGTTAAAGGGACTGCTGTGAAAAGAAGAAATAGGAAGGGAAGAAGGAACACAGGCATAAAGAATAAAACAACTACCTATCAATAAGAACCTTAAATGTAATTTAAATAAATGCTCCAATCAAAGGACGTAGGGTAGCTGAATGGAGAGGAAAACATGACCCATATATCTTCTGTATACAAGAGACCCACCTAAGAACAAAGAACTCACAAAGACTGATAATGAAGAGCTGAGAAAAAAGAATTTAGGTGAATGGAAATTAAAAAAAAAAAAAAGCTGGGGTAGCAATAACTATATCTGACAAATTAGATCCCAAGTAAAGTCCGTAACGAGAGATAAGGAAAGCCACTCCACTAAAGGGAGCAATTCAACAAGAAAATATAACTCTGGTAAACATATATGCACCCAATATAGGAGCACCCAAATACATTAAAAAAAAAAACCTGCTGGAAGATATCAAGGGAGAGATCCACAGCAACACAGTCATAGTAGGGGACTTTAATACACCATTGACACCACTAAATAAATCCTCTAAACAAAAAATCAGCAAATAAACAGCAATCCTAAATGACTGACTACATCAGATGGACTTAATTGACATCTTCAGAACATTTCACCCCAAATCTACAGAATATACATTCTTCTCAAGTGCACAAGGGTCATTTTCAAAAGTAGACTGCATATTGGGACACAAGAAGTCTCTTCAAACTCAAGAAGATAGAAATCACATCAAGCATCTTCTTGGACCACAATAGCATAAAATTAGAAATTAACCACAATAAAAACAATGGGGAAAAAATCAAACACATGGAGGCTAAATAGCATGCAATTAAACAATGATTGGGTTATCAAAGAAGAAATGAAAAGCATCCTGGCAAGATACGACATTGAAAACACAATAATCCAAAATCTATGGGACACAGTGAAAGCAGTCTTGAGAGAGAAGTTCATAGCTCTATAGGCCTACCTCAAAAAAACAAGAAAAAAATGGTAACAAATTATCTAACCTTATATCTCAAAGAATTAGAAAGAGAGCAACAAGAAAAGCCCAGAGTAAGCAGAAAAAAAAGGAAATAATAAATATCAGAAGAAAAACCAAGATGGCGGCATAGGTAAACACCAGAGTTTGCTTCCTCGAACAACCACTTCAAAAAGCAACTAAAAGACGGAATGGACATCATCCAGAACCACAGGAAGGCTGGCTGATCGAGAGTTCTACAACTAGGAGGAAAGAGAAAAACATACCGAGACTCAGAGGAGGCACAGTACTGAAGTAAAATACTAAGGTGCGGAGTGCATGCGGAGCGGGCTGGTGGCTGAGGGCGCAGTTGTCGTTTTCAATTGGGAGGGAGCCTCAGGCTCTGAGCTTCAGTTCTGGGCGAGTCTCTAGGGACCCAGACTCATACGGGAGAAGCGGGACTGTCTGGCATCGCTCAGAACCCTAGGGAAGCTTTCTCTCTGTGGGGCTTGGAGCAATTACTGGGACACTGGGAAGCAGAGCCTCTGAGGGCAAGACTCAGAGCAGCCATAATTGCTAACCCCGCCCTGTTGATCCTGTGGGACCCGCCCCGCCCAAGCCCTGTAGGGAGACTTTTGCTGGATAGCCTCAGGCAAAGGCTAGATTAGCACCTCCCTAGAGATCCAGGAGCCAGGAAACCCAGAGGTCAGAGTGGGACCATCCAGTTTGCAGCTCCATGGAACCATAAAAGACACACGCAGGGGGCAGACTCAGTGAGCACCAAAGCCCCATCAAAGCAAGTCTAGCCCCAGAGGGGTGTCTCCAGCACAGAAGTTCTCCCACTGCAGACACAGCTGATTCTCACAGCCAATTGGCCTGGAGGTCAATTCCTCATAGTGATAACTACAACAATCAAGGCTTAACTACAACAAGACTGTGCACAAAGCCCACAAGGGGGTGCACCAAGAGTGTCTACCTCAGGTAATTGGGACACTTAGCACAGAAAGGGACTCTATCGACACAGCGAAGCATAAAAAATGCTGAGACAAAGAAACAGGACACAAACAACAGAATTGGAGGAAAGCAAACTGTTGGATATAGAGTTCAAAACCACACTTTTAAGGTCTTTAAAGAACTGTCTCGAAGCCACCAGTAAATTTAATAAGGCCCTCGAAAAGACTGGTGAGACCACCGATAAATGTAGTGAGATCCTCAAGAAATCTAATGAGACCCTCGATGTGTGATAAAGAACCAACTAGAAATTAGGCATACACTGACTGAAATAAAGAATATTATACAGACTCCCAACAGCAGACCTGAGGGTTGCAAGAATCAAGTCAAAGATTTGAAATACGAAGATGCAAAAAACACCCAACCGGAAAAGCAAAATGAAAAAAGAATCCAAAAATACGAAGATAGTGTAATGAGCCTCTGGGACAGCTTCAAGCGTACCAACATCCGAATTATAGGGGTACCAGAAGAAGAGAGAGAGCAAGATATTGAAAACCTATTTGAAGACATAATGACAGAAAACTTCCCCTACCTGGTGAAAGAAATAGACTTACAAGTCCAGGAAGTGCAGAGAACCCCAAACAAAAGGAATCCAAAGAGGTCCACACCAAGACACCTCATAATTAAAATGCCAAGAGCAAAAGACAAAGAGAGAATCCTAAAAGCAGCAAGAGAAAGAAAATCAGTTACCTACAAGGGAGTACCCATATGACTATCAGCTGATTTCTCAACAGAAACTTTGCAGGCCAGAAGGGAATGGCAAGAAATATTCAAAGTGATGAATAGCAAGAACCTACAACCAAGACTACTTTATCCAGCAAAGCTATCATTCAGAAGTGAAGGTCAGATAAAGAGCTTCACAGATAAGAAAAAGCTAAAGGAGTTCATCACCACCAAACCAGTATTATATGAAATGCTGAAAGGTATCCTTTAAGAAGAGGAAGAAGAAGAAAAAGGTAAAGATACAAATTATGAACAACAAATACACATCTATCAACAAGTGAATCTAAAAATCAAGTGAATAAATAATCTGATGAACAGTATGAACTGGTGATTGTAATAGAATCAGGGACATAGAAAGGGAATGGACTGACTATTCTTGTGGGGGGGGGGAGGAAAGGGGTGTGGGGGTTTGAGAAGAGATTGGACAATAATCATGCACGTATGGATGAGGACAGTGGGTGGGGAGTGAGGGAGGAGGGTGGGGTGGGAACTGGGTGGAGTGGAGTTATGGTGGGAAAAAAGAGTAACTAATGTAATAATCTGAAGAATAAAGATTTAATTGAAAATAAATAAATAAATAAATATCAGAGCAGAAATAAATGACTAGAGACAAAAAAGAAATCAATACAAAAGATAAATAAAACCAAGAGCTGGTTCTTTGAAAGGATAAACAAGATTGATGAGCCTCTAGCCAAGCTCACCAAGAAGCAAACAAAGAGGACCCAAATAAACATTATCAGAAACAAAAGAGGTGAAATAACAATCGACCTCATAGAAATACAAAGGATTATGAAACAATACTATGAACAACTCTACTCCAAAAAATTGGACAACCTAAACTAAATGGGCATATTCTTAGAAAAACACAAGCTCCCAAAACTCAATTAGGAAGAATTAAAAAAAAAACCTGAATAGTCCAATAACTACCGAAGAAATTGAAGCAGTAATCAAAAATCTTTCAGGAAAAAAAAGCCCTGATCCAACGGCTTTCCAGGGGAGTTCTACAAATCCTTCAAAGAAGAACTAAAACCTATCCTCCTCTGACTACTCCACAAAGTCCGAGAGAAAGGCAAATTCCAAGATCTTTCTATGAAGCCAGCATTACCCTAAACCTAAAACAAGATAAACACACTATAAAGAAAGAGGACTAAAGGCCAATATCCTTGATAAACATAGATGATAAAGTCCTCAACAAAATTCTAGCAAATTGGGTCCAGCATTACATTAGAAGCATCATACTTCATGACCAAGTGGGATTTATTCCAGGGATGCAAGAAAGGTACAATACCCACAAATCAATAAATGTGATACATCACATAAACAAATTGAGAGATAAAAATCACATAATCATACCAACTGATGCAAAAAGAGCATTTGACAAAATTCAACACGATTTCTTGATAAAACTCTCAGCAAAGTGGGAATTGAGGGATCATACATCAACATAACAAAAGCCTTATATGACAAACCTACAGCCAACATCATACTCAAAGGGCAAAAACTAAATCTATTCCCCCTTAGAACAGGAACAAGATAGGGATGCCCACTTTCACCACTCTTATTCAATATGGTACTGGAAGTGCTAGCCATAGCGGTCAGACAAGAAGAAAAACTAAAAGGCATCCAAATTGGAAAAGAAGAAGTAAAACTGTCATTATTCACAGATAACATGATACTGTACATAAAAAACCCCAAAGACTTCACCAAAACACTACAGTACTAGATTTAATAAATGACAATATAGCAGGATACAAAATTTATACCCAGAAATCTATGGCTTTTTTATATACCAATAATGAAGTCACAGAAAGAGAAACTAAAAAACAATCCTGCTCACCATTGCACCAAAAACATTAAGATACCTAGGAAAAAACTTAACTAAGGAGATAAAAGACCTATACTCAAAAAACTACAGGACATTAAAAAGAGATAGAGGAAGACATAAACAAATGGAAGAACAAACCGTGTTCTTGGATTGGTAGAATCAACATCATTAATATGTCCATACTACCAGAAGCAACTTATAGATTCAATGCAATCCCATTACAATACCAATGGAATATTTCACAGACCTAGAACAAACTCTCGAAAAATTCATCTGGAATAAAAAAAAAAAAGCAAAAAACTCCTAATAGCCACAGCAATGCTGAAAAAGAAGACTAAAGTTGGAGGGATCACTATAGCAGATATCAAGCTAATTATAAAGCCACGGTTCTCAAAACTGCCTGGTACTGGCACAAGAACAGACATATAGACCAATGAAACAGAACAGATAACCCAGAAATAGACCCAAGCCAATAAGCTCAATTAATATTTGACAAAGGAGGCAAGAACATAAAATGGATTCATGACAGTCTCTTCAATAACTAGTGCTGGGATATTTGGTCATATATACATAAGAAAACAAAACTAGATCACCAACTTACACCATACACAAAAACAAACTCAAAATGGTTAAAGGTCTTAAATGTAAGACAGGAAATCATAAAAATCTTATAAGACTCCATAGGCAGCAAAACATCAGACATATATAATAGCAATATCTTTACCGATACAGCTCCTAGGGCAATGGAAACTAAGGAGAAAATAAACAAATGGGACTACATCAAAATAAAAAGCTTCTGCACAGCAAAAGAAACCATCAACAAAACAACAAGAAAGCCCAGTGCATGGGAGAACATATTTGCCAATTCTATTTCAGAGAAGGGTTTAATCTCCAACATTTACAGGGCACTCATACAATTTAACAAAAGAAGATAAAAAAATCCAATAAAAAAATGGGCAAAGGACCTAAATAGACCATTTTCAAAAGAGGACATACAGAAGGCTGAGAGACATATGAAATATGCTCAAAGTCACTAATCACCCAAGAGATGCAAATCAAAACAATAATGAGGTATGATCTCCCACCTGTCAGAATGGCTATCATTAAGAAATCAACAAAAGACAAGTGCTGGTGAGGATGTGGAGAAAAAGGAACCCTCGTGCACTGCTGGTGGAAATGCAGACTGGTGCACCCACCGTGGAAAATAATATGGAGTTTCCTCAAAAAGTTAAGAATGAAACTCCCGTTTGGCCCAGTAATCCCACTTCTAGTAATATATCCCAAGACACTAGAAACAACAATCAGAAAGGATATATGCAGCCTTATGTTCACAGCAGTACAATTTACCATAGCTAAGATCTGGAAACAACCTAAGTGCCCATCAGCAGATGAATGGATTAAAAAATGATGGTACATCTACACAATGTAATACTATGCCACTATAAAAAAGAAGGAACTTTTACCATTTGCAACAGCATGGATGGAACTGGAGAGCATTATACTAAGTGAAATAAGCCAGTTGGAGAAAGATAAATATCACATGATCTCACTCATATGTGGGATATAATGATCAACATAAACTGATGAACAAAAATAGATCCAGAGACAAGGTAGCCAACCTCAGAGAGAATGCAGGGGAGGGGAGTGGAGGAAGGTTAGAGATAAAGCAAAGGACTTGTATGCATGCATATTAGCATAACTAATGGATGCAGACACTGGGGAACTGGGTGTTTGCCCTTGGGGGTGGGAGAGGCTGGGGGGTTCAATCAGGGGAAAAGGAGACATGTAATACTTTAAACAATAAATATATAAATTAAAAGCCCTGTCAAATGGGAAGAGAAGAATAAGGAATGAAAGAAATATTGGGTGTCAGGCAAGATTGGCTGGAATTGTTATATGTGTAGATAAAAATAGGAATTGAGGGTGACGGCTTAGTAAGTATAAAAACATAGTGGTCTATGTATAAAAATTCTCCCTTCTTCCAACAGTAGGGAACCAAAGAGTTAAGTTAAAGTAACTCCTCTTAAATTTCTGAAGAAAATACTCTCTCTTTATATATCTATATATCTATATATCTATGTATATCTATTATTCTATATATATGATCTCTTAACCACCCTCCTCCCCTGCCTTCCCTCTGAGGTATGAAGGTCTCTTTGGTGTTTCTCTGTCTCTAGATCTATTTTTGTTAATCTGTTTATGTATATATCTATTTATCTATATCTATACAGATATATATCTATTTATTTATATCTAAAGATATTATCTACCTATATACCTATATCTATATCATCTATATCTATATCATCTATATCTATATCTATATCTATATCTATATCTATATCTATATCTATATCATCTATATCTATCTATCTCTATATATCTATATCTATGTATATCTATCTATCTGTATCTGTAGTTATATCTATTCTATATTCATATCATGTATAATCTATCTATATAAATTCCTTAAATAGGTATCATTGAAGTCACTAGGGAATTATTTTTAGTTCATATATTTCCTAAGTGTCTTTAGAAGAGACTGAGAAAATAGAGCCTGTTATTTTTCCCACAGCAGCACACATTAATATAACCATAAGATTTACATTCTTAAAACCCAGAACAACAACAAAATATGAGAGTTAGAATGTAGGATTATTTTATTTTTTAAATTTGTCTTTATTGTTGAAAGTATTATAGGTTTCCTGCCTTTTCCCTCATTGAACCCTTCAACCCCACATGTAGGTTTATTTTTATTTTATTTACTTTGTTGGTTAATTAATTTATTTATTATTTTATTTTTTTATTTTTTTATTGTTTAAAGTATTACATATGTCTCCTTTTCCCCTATCAATCTCTCCCTGGCCACTCCCAACCCACACAACAAGCCCCCACCAACCCAGTGTCCATGTCCATTGGTTATGCTAATATGCATGCATACAGGTCCTTCAGATGATCTCTTAACCACCCTCCTCCCCTGCCTTCACTCTGAGGTTTGAAGGCCTGTTTGGTGTTTCTCTGTTTCTAGATCTATTTTTGTTAATCTGTTTATATTGTTCACTGGAGGGCCAGTTCATAAAATTTGTTCACTTGGGGGGTTTCCTCAGCCTGGCCTACACCCTCTCACAGTCCGGGAGCCCTTGGGGGATGTGTGACCGACATCCTTAGCACTGCTGTGGAGGTGGGAGAGGCTCCCACCACTGCTGCTGCACTCTCCATCCATGAGCCGGGCTTCTGGCTGAGCGGCACTCCCCCTGTGGGAGCACACTGACCACCAAGGGTCAGTGTACATCATAGTGGCTGGTTGTTCCGCCATTCGGTCGATTTGAATATTAGCCTTTTATTATATAGGATGAGAGGACCAGTGCATGAATTCGTGCACCAGTGGGGTCCCTCAGCCTGCCCTGCGGGATTGGGCCAAAACCGGCTCTCTGACATCCCCCGGGGGGTCCAAGATTGTGAGAGGGTGCAGGCCAGGTCAAGGGACCCCACCAATGCATGATCGGGGCCGGGGAGGGACCGCGGGAGGGCTCTAGGGCATGTCCAGCCTGTCTTGCTCAGTCCCGATCAGCTGTACCCCAGCAGCAAGCTAACCTACCAGTTGGAGTGTCTGCCCCCTGGTGATCATAGTGACTAGTCTACCAGTCAACTGTCTGCCACCTGGTGGTCAGTGCACGTCATAGTGAGCGGTTGAGCGGCTTTAGCATATCATTAGCATATTATGCTTTGATTGGTTGAACGAATGACAAGACACTTAGCATATTAGGCTTTTATTATATAGGATGTTATTTGGTTGATTACATCATACCCGCCCACCCAGGATTGGGGCCGGGGAGGGATGTAGTAGGTTGGCCAGATGGGGAGGGACTGCAGGAGGTCTCCAGGGCAAGTCTGACCCGTCTCGCACAGTCCCGATTGGCTGGATACCAGCAGCAAGCTGATCTACCAGCCGGAGTGTCTGTCCCCTGGTGGTTAGTGAACATCATAGCGAGTGGCTGAGAGGCCTTACCATATCATTAGCATATTATGCTTTGATTGCTTGAACAGATGACTGGATGACCAGGCACTTAGCATATTAGGCTTTTATTATATGTACTAGAGGCCTGGTGCACAAAATTTGTGCATGGGGGGTGTCCCTCAGCTGGCCTGCACCCTCTCCAATCTGGGACCCCTCGGGGGATGTCCAACTGCTGGTTTAGGCCCACAGGAATCATGCCTACACCAGCGGTCGGACATCCCTCTCACAATCCAGGACTGCTGGCTCCTAACCGCTCGCCTGCCTGCCTACCTGATTGCCCCTAACCGCTTCTGCCTGCCAGCCTGATCGCCCCCTAACCGCTCCCCTGCCAGACTGATTGATGTCTAACTCCTCCCCTGCTGGCCCAATCACCCCCAACTGTCCTCCCCTGCAGGGCTGGCCATCCCCAACTGCCCTCCCCTGCCAGCGTGGTCACCCCTAACTGCCCTCCCCTGCAGGCCATCTTCTGACAGCCATCTTGTGATGAGTGAGGGCATCACATGAGGGCACAAGGACCACCTAGGCTTTTATTATTATAAGTAATAATAAAAGCATAATATGCTAATTAGACGGGACAGCTGAACAATCTTTAGGACGTCATTCTGATATCCTTACCGATGAAGCCACGGTGGAGGGGGCTGAGGCAGAGGTGGTTAGGGGCAATGAGGCAGGCAGGCCAGCAGTGAGGGGCAATGAGGCAGGCAGGCAGTGTGGTTAGGGGCAATCAAGCAGGTGAGTAGTTAGGGGTTATCAGGCAGGAAGGCAGGCAGGCAGAGCGGTTAGGGGTTAGGAGTGATCAGGCAGGCAGGTGAGCTGTTAGGAGCCAACAGTCCTGGGCTGTGAGAGGGATGTCCAATTGCCAGTTTAGGTCCAATCCCTGTGGGCCTAAACCAGCAGTCAGATATACCCTGAGGGGGCCCAGATTACGAGAGGGTGCAGGCTGGGCTGAGGGACCCTGCATCCCATGTATTAATTTTGTGCACTGGGCCTCTAGTAGGATTATCCTATCTAATAAAAGAGAAACATGGTAATTAGCATACGACCGCTACCCTTCCCATTGGCTAATCAGGGAGATATGCAAATTAACTGCCAGCCAAGATGGCGGCCGGCAGCCAGGCAGCTGGAAGTGAACATGAGGCTTGCTTGCTACAGTGACGGAGGACTCCAATGTTCCCTGCCTGCCGCTGCTGAGCTCTGAGCTGCTAAGAAACATTGTAACAGATATAGAAGCTAAACAAAACCCCAGAAACCTGCTTTCAGTGAGCCGGGATCTCAGAACTGGAGTTATACATTGTTTCACTTATAGAACACAAACAAACCAGATACCTGCTTTCAGCAGCAGAGGCCTCAGAGCTGGAGCCAGAGCTAAAGCTGGCCGAGAATAAAAAAGAAAAAAAGGAGAAGTTGGGAGCTTCAGTCACCCGCCAGCCTGAAAACAGCCCTCAGCCCCTCACCGAGACTGGCCAGGCACCCTAGTGGGGACCCCCACCCTGAAGGGTGTGTGACCAGCTGCAAACAGCCATCATCCCCTCACCCAGGCTGGCCAGGCACCCCAGTGGGGACACCCACCCTGATCCAGGACACCCTTCAGGGCAAACCAGCCAGCCCCACCCATGCACCAGGCCTCTATCCTATATAGTAAAAGGGTAATATGCCTCCCGGCACCGGGATCAGCATGAAAGGGGGCAGCGCCCAAAACCCCTGATCGCCCTGCAGCTCTGTGTGTGACAGGTTGCAGCGCCTCCCCTCCCCCCGCCACCCACGGGCCCTGCTCTGTGTGTGATGGGGTAGAGCCATAACCTCCCCATTGGCCCTGCCCTGAGTGTGACAGTGGTGGCATCCCAAACCCCTGATTGGCCCTGCTCTGTGTGTGACAGGGGGTGGTGTCCCAACTCCCCTATCGGCCCTACTCTGTGAGTGACAGGGGGGAGCTCCTCAACCCCCTGATGGGCCCTGCTCTGTGAGTGACAGGGGGCAGCGCCGCAACTCCCCGATTGGCCCTGCTCTGTGCATGACAGGGCGTGGCGCCGCAACCTCCCCATCTACCCTGCCTTGAGTGTGACAGGGGGCGGTGCCCCAACCCCCCAATCGGCCCTACCCTGAGCGTGACTGAGGGTGGCATCACAACCTCCAGATCCACACTGCTCTGTGCATGACAGGGGGCGGTGCCCCAACTCCCCAATCAGCCCTGCTCTGAGCCCGACCAGGGGCTGCACCTAGGGATTGGGCCTGCCCTCTGCCACCCGGGAGCAGGCCTAAGCCAGCAGGGCGTTATCTCCCAAGGGGTCCCAGACTGCGAGAGGGCACAGGCCGGGCTGAGGGACCCCGCTTCCCCCCCTCCCCCCATTGCACAAATTTTTGTGCACTGGGCCTCTAGTATTCTATAAATGAATGAGATCATATAATATTTATCTTTCTTCAACTGGCTTATTTCACTTAGCATAATGGTCCATCCATGCTCTTACAAATAGTAAAAGTTCCTTCTTTTTTATAGCAGCGTAGTATTCCATTGTGTAGATGTACCACTGTTTTTAAATCCACTCATCTGCTGATGGGCACTTAGGCTGTTTCCAAATCTTGGCTATTGTAAATTGTGCTGCTAAGAACATAGGGGTACATATATCCTTTCTGATTGGTGTTTCTAGTTTCTTGTGATATTTTTCTAGAAGTGGGATTACTGGGTCAAATGGTAGTTCCATTTTTAACTTTTTAGGCAACACCATACTGTTTTCCACAGTGGCTGCACCAGTCTGCATTCTCACCCAGCAGTGCACAAGTGTTCCCTTTTCTCCACATCCTCACCAGCACTTGTTTGTTGATTTGTTGATGATAGCCATTTTGACAGGTGTGAGATGGTACCTCATTGTTGTTTTGATTTGCATCTCTTGGATGATTAGTGACTTTGAGCATGTTTTATATGTCTCTTGGCCTTCTGTATGTCCTCTTTCAAAAAGTGTCTATTTAGGTCATTTGCCCATTTTTTGATTGGATTGTTTATCTTTCTTTTGTTAAGTTGTATGAGTTCCCTATACATTTTGGAGATTAAACCCTATTGGAGATAACATTGGTAAATATGTTCTCCATGCTGTGGACTTCCTTCTTTCCTTTCTTCCTTCCTTCCTTCCTTTCTCTCTCTCTCTCTCTCTCTCTCTCTCTCTCTCTCTCTCTCTCTCTCTCTCTTCCTTTCATGGTTTCTTTTGCTGTGCAGAAGTTTTGTTTTGATGTAGTCCCATTTGTTTATTTTCTCTTTAGTTTCCATTGCCCTAGGAACTGTATCAGTAAATATATTGCTATGACATATGTCTGATATTTTACTGCCAATGGAGTCTTATAAGATTTTTATGGTTTCTCGTCTTCCATTTAAGTCCTTTATCCATTTTGAGTTTATTTTTGTGTATGGTGAAAGTTGGTGATCTAGTTTCATTTTTTTGAACGTATCTGACCAATTTTCCCAACACCATTTATTGAAGAGACTGTCTTCACTCCATTGTATGCTCTTGCCACCTTTGTCAAATATTATTTGAGCATAATAGATTGGGTGCATTTATGGGGTCTCTGTTCTGTTCCATAGATCTATATGCCTTTTCTTGTGCTAGTACCAGGGTGTTTACATTATGGTGGGTTTCTAGTATAACTTGAAATCTTGTATTGTGATTCCTTCAACTTTGTTTTTTTGTTGTTATTTTCCCCCCCTAAAATTGCTTCAGTTATTTGGGGTCTTTTTTGATTGCATATAAATTTTTGGAGTTTTGTTCTAGGTCTGTGAAATATGCTCTTGGTTTTTAATAGGGATTGTATTGAATATGTAGATTGCCTTGGGTAGTATGGACAATTTTATGATGTTGACTAGATGCCTGGTGTATGAAATTGGTTCACACAGGGGGTGTTCCTCAGCCTGGCCTGCACCCTCTCCAATCTGGGACTCCTTTGGAGATCGGGCCTAAACTGGCAGTTGGACATCCCTCTCACAATCTGGGACTCCTGGCTCCTAACCTGCCTGCCTGCCTGAATGCCCTTAACCACTTCTGCCTGCCAGCCTGATCGCCCCCTAACCACTCCCCTGCTGGCCTGATTGATGCCTAACTGCTCCCGTGACAGCTTATTTGCCCCCAACTGCCCTACCCTGAAGGCCTGGTCCCCCCTAATTGCTCTCCCCTGCAGGACTGGTCGCCCCCAACTGCCCTCCCTTGCTGGCCTGTTCACCCCCAACTGGCCTCCCCTGCCAGCCTGAGTGCCCAAAACTGCCCTCCCCTGCTGGCCATTTTGTGGTGACCATCTTGTGGCAGCCATCTTGTGGTGTCCATCTTGTGGCAGCCATCCTGTGATGATGTGAGGGCGGCCATCTTATGACAACCTCGCTCAAGGGCGTCACACGACTCCACCTAGGCTTTTATTATATAGGATTCTACCAGTCCATGAATATGGTCTTGTCTTCCACTTGCTTATATCTCCTTCTATCTCTTTTTTCAGCATCCTGTAGTTTTCTGAGTACAGGTATTTGTCCTCCTTTGTTAAGTTAAATCCTAACTGTTAATTTTTTTGTTACAATGGTAAATGGTTTGTTTGTTTAGTTTCTCTTTCTGAGAATTCCTTATTGGTTGTGTATACAAGCCATTGATTTTTGGGTGGTGATTTTGTATCCTGCTACTTTGATAAATTCATTTATTAAATGTAATAGTTTTTTGGTGGAGTCTTTAGGTTTTCTTTAGTCTTTCGGTTTACAATATCATGTCACCTGCTAATAATGAGAGTGTTACATCCACCTTTCCAATTTGGATGCCTTTTATTTCTTCCTCTAGTCTTATCGCTGTGGCTAGGACTTCCAGTACTATGTTGAATAAGAGTGGTGAGAGCAGACATTCCTGTCTTGTTCTGGTTCTTATGGGAAATGGCTTTAGTTCTTCCTCATTGAATATGATGTTGGCTGTAGGTTTGTCATATAATGCTTTTATTATGTTCAGGTATAATTCCTCTATTCCCACTTTGCTGAGAGTTTTCTTTTTTTTTAATCAAAAATATGTGTTGGATATTATGCAATGTTTTTCTGCTTCTATTGATATGATCATGTGATTTTTGTCTTTCAATTTGTTTATGTGATGTATCACGTTTATTGATTTGAAAATATTGTACTAGCCTTTCATCCCTGGAATAAATCACACTTGGTCAAGGTGTATGATCTTTGTAATATATTACTGGACCTGATTTGCCAACATTTTGTTGAGGTTTTTAGCATCTATGTTCATCAGGGATATTGGCCTATAATTCTCTTTATCTGTAGTGTCTTCATCTGGTTTTGGAATTAGGATAGTGCTTGCCTCATAAAAAGAGCTTGGAGGTGTTCCTTCCTCATGGATTTTCTGAAATAGGTTGAGAAGTATAGGTATTCATTCTTTGAATGTTTGGTAAAACTCCCTGGTGAAGCCATCCGGGCTTTGGCTTTTGTTTGCTGGGAGGTTTTATTACTGCTTTTATTTCATTAGTTGTTATTGGCCTATTCAGGTTTTCTGATTACTCCTGATTCAGTTTGGGGAGATTGTATTTTTCTAGAAATTTGTCCATTTCTTGGGCATTGTTCAGCTTGTTGGCCTATAGTTGTTCATAGTACAGTGGGGCCTTGACTTATGAGTCTAATTTGTTCCATGATAGCGCTCATAACTCAAATTACTCGTATGTCAAATCAAGAAGTGAATGAGTGAGACACGTGATGCTGGGCTGATGTTGTGGTGTTCACTGTGACGTTCGCTGCTCCAACTAGTGGTCGGGTATCTGAAGCTGGCTTGTAACCCAAATTTTAGTTCACAACTCAAAGCAAAAAATCAGCCGAGAGAAGGCTCATAACTCGAAAAACTCGTTAGTCGGGACACTCGTAAGTCAAGGCCCCACTGTATTTCCTTACAATCCTTTGTATTTCTGTGGTGTCAGAAATACAACACAGAAATACACTTTTGTTTCTGATTTTATTTATTTGGGTCCTCTCTCTTTGTTTCTGACAAGTCTAGCTAACGATATATCAATTTTGTTTATCCTTTCAAAGAATCAGCTCTGGGTTTCATTTAGTTTTTGTATTTTTTTTTTTCAGTCTCTATGTTATTTACTTTGGCTCTGTTTATTATTTCCTTCCTTTTACTTACTCTGGGCTTTTCTTGTTCTTTCTAGTTCTTTAAGTTGTAAGGTTAGTTTCTTGTTGACTTTTCTTGTTTTTTGAGGTATGCCTGTAGTGTTTTGAACTTGCCTCTAAGGACTGCTTTTGCTGTGTCCCAGACATTTTGGGTTGCTGTGTGTTCCTTTTCATTTGTTTCCAGGAAGGTTTTTATTTCTTTCTTGATATCATTGGTAATCCATTCATCATTTAATAACATGTTAGCCTCCATGTGTTTGAATGTTTTGGGGTGTTTTTACTGTAGTTGATTTTAATTTCATTCCACTATGATGTGAGAAGATGCTTGATATTTCAATCTTCTTGAACTTTTAGAGACTTTTTTTGTGTCTGACATGTGGTCTATCTTTGTGAATGATTTATGTGCACTTGAGAAGAATGTATATTCTCCTGTGTTGGGATGAAATGTTCTATCAATGTCAATTAAATCCATCTGACCCAGTGTGTCCTTTAGGTCACTGTTTCTGGGTTAAGTTTTTGTCTGGAAGATCTATCCAGTGAATTCAGTGGGGTGTTAAAAGTCCCCTACTATGACTGTATTTTTGTTGATCTCTCCATTAAAGTCCTCTAGAAGGTTTTTTATATATTTAGAATCTCCTATATTGGATGCATATATGTTTACCAGGGTTATAGCCTCTTGTTGGATTGATCCCTTCAGTATTATATAGTTACTTTGTTGTCTCTTTTGTTGGCCTTCATTTTGAAGTCTATCTTGTTGGAAATGAGTATTGCTATTCTGTTTTGTTTTTCTTTTCCATTTGCTTCGAAAATTTTTTCTTATCCCATCACTCTCATCCTGTGTGTGCCTTTTGTTCTGAGATGGGTCTCTTTTGGACAGCATTTAGTTGGGTCATGTTTTTGTATCTATTCAGCTATCCTATGCCTTTTGATTGAATCATTTAATCCATTTACATTTAGGGTTATTATTGATAGGCACTTATTTATTGCCATTTTAATTCTGAATGCCTAGGATTCTCTCCGTGTTTCTTTTTCTCATTACAGCAGTCCCTTTAGCAATTCTTGTTAAATGCTTGCTTGGTCATGATACACTCCCTTAGTTTTTTTGTTTTTGTTTTTGTCTGGGAAACTCTTTATTTGACCATCTATTTTGAATGACAGCCTTGTTGGATATAGTAATCTTGGTTTCAGATCCTTGCTTTCCATTATCTTGAGTACTTCATGCCATTCCCTTCTGGCCTGTAGAGTTTCTGGTGAGAAATCAGGCGTCAGCCGTATGGGAGTTCCTTTCTAGGTAACAGTTTTCTTTCCTCTTGCTGCCTTTAAGATTTGCTCTTTGTCTTTAAATTTTGGCATTTTAATCATGATGTATCTGGGTGTAGATGAGTTTAGGTTCTTCTTTCTTGGTGTTCTCTGTGCCTCCTGAACCTGTTTGAGTTTTTCCTTTAACAGTTCAGGGAAGTTTTCTGCCATTATTTCTTCAAACACATTCTCTATCCCTTACTCCCTTTCTGCCTCTTCTGGCAACCCTGCTATTTGAATATTGTTATGTTTCACATTGTTCCACAGCTCCCTTAAGCTGTCCTGTTTTTTTGGTTGTCTGATTGAGCGAATTTTTTCAACCCTGTCTTCTAATTCACTGATTTGGTCCTCAACTTCCCCTAATATGTTGCGTATTCCTTCCATGCGTTCTTTATTTGTGTTATGTCATTATTCATTTCTGACCATCCTTTTTTCATAGTTACTATATTTTTGTTCATGCTGTTGAGCTTCTTTGCCATCATTACTCTGAACTGTTTCAGATAAATTTCTTATCTCTGCTTCATTTTCTCTTCTTCTGGAGAATTCTGTTTTTCTTTCATTTGGATTTTTTTTTTCTTTGTCTCCTCATTTTGGCCATCTTTTTGGGTTAGGTAGATCCTCTATGCCTCTCAATCTCTAGTGCAGGACAGTGTCAAATGCTGTTTCTGACTAATTAGACCAGCAAAGACTTAAAGACTCCAGAGACCACCTCTGTCTACAGCAGTGGTTCTCAACCTTGGCTGCACATTAGAATCACCTGGGAAGCTTTTTAAAATCCTGATTTATGGGCCTCACCCTCCAGAAATTCTGTTTCTTTGTTACTTCTGGAATTACAACTAAAATACAGAAAAATACAGAAATTCTAGAAACAGAATTTCTGGAGGATGAGGCCCAGAAATCAGGATTTTAAAAAGATTCCCAGGTGATTCTAGTGTGCAGCCAAGGTTGAGAACCACTGGTCTACAGACTGATAGGATTCTGACTTTAATGGCCCTAGAGCCTAGACAATTGTCCTCAGGTGAGGCTAGAGTTTTTTTTTCAACAGGGTGGGGTGGTTGCTGCCTGGAGGCTAATTGTTATTTTTAGTCTCTTAAGTGGCCTCAGGGCAAGGTGTTTTCCAATAGGATGTGTCAACTGTCTTCCCCCCACGCAAAGCAAATGTCTGTGTGGGAAAGATGTCCTCTGCTGTGTGAGGGAATGACTCAGCACTGGAAACTGTGCATATCTGCCTTCTGAGCTCTAACCCCCAAGTCTTCAATCCTAGCTCCTGCTCACCTAGCTCTAGTACACTCTGCCCTCCCTCTGTGGAAGCACCAGGTGGGTCATTCCACAGGGAATTTTGTGTATTGGCCCTTTAAGAGGGTGTCTGAAATTCCAACTCTCTCTTCCTGGCAGATAACTACCCTGCTGCTTTTCACAGCCACATGTTATGTTGGTACCCTTCTCAGGAGTGGTGATCTCTGCTGGGGAGCCCATATTGGAGCTTAGACCCCAGAATTCTCAGTAGCAACCCCCCACAGCTGAGATATCTCTCCAGAACTTCAGTTGCTTTCTGTGGGTGCCTGGCCAGCCCTTTTGTGCCTCTGCCCCTCCTACCAGGCTCTATGCAGTCTCCACATTCGGTCCTTGTGTATCAGGGTTCTCTCCTGCGAGTATTCCATTGATTATTATGGAAGTTTTTTCTCTATTTTAGTTGTAATTTCAGTTTGTTTCTGGGAGCATGTTCATGAAGCATCCACTTACTCTGCCACCATTTTTAATCTTCTGTAGGTTTATTTTTAAATTCCATGAGTTTTTGTTACTGCACTGAAAATGCTGGGCAGTGAGCAAGATATTGGAGGGACATGAGGAACAGGAGACAACCAATCCTTTGGCACAGATATTATCAGACTTCTATTCTTCTATC
Organism: Myotis nattereri; assembly: GCF_964212035.1. NCBI lineage: Eukaryota > Metazoa > Chordata > Mammalia > Chiroptera > Vespertilionidae > Myotis > Myotis nattereri. Next base: position 110,552,453 of record NC_138077.1, on the reverse strand, counting down.
CAAAACCAAAGAAGAAAAGGTTGCTAATTAAGTTGAAAGTTGGAAAGAAAGGACAGACATAATATCTTTATAACATGGAAAATCTGCCATCTCCTATATCTATGCACACATCAGAAGGGCAAGAACAGGGCTCTTTTCACATTCTGAACATCACCTAGTTCATTCTTAAGCAATGAAACTGCCCTGAATTTTATCTAGGGTAAATAATTGGGATACTTTTGTTTACATATTTTTCAGTGAAAGTGAAAACAAGCCAAAAATATAAATTGAATTTGAAAGAGAAGGGAAACTCAGGTTTTGAGGAAATACAAGAAGGTCTGCCTACCAGAAATGCATTCTCATTCCTGAAGAATGTTGGTTCTAAACTAGCCTTCTATATAAAGCTTAGAACTGGGGGAGTGTGAAATGCTGTAATTGACAATTGAAAGGGAGAGAAATAAGTCAGTTACACTCTTCAAGACCATACTTACAAAGAGAAAACAGGCACCAATCATGGCTGCTTTGACCCTCACATCTAAATCCGCAGGAACATGAATCCCAAAGTTGTCAGCATTGGTGAAAACATTGTTTACAAACCCGGACCAGTACTTTGAAATCTTCCCAATTGTAAGATTTTCATTAACGGTCTTCACCTTTAAAAAGAAAATAAGAGGAATGTAAACAGATGGTCTTATATTTCTTCACATGCTTATTTCATGAGAGATTATTTTATTCATCGTCTCTAAATGACAATATGATGTTACTCATTCCTTTATATAAGCATAAGTTTATATATTTAACTTTCCATTTCACTGTTCAGGAATTTTGCTTTCCTGACAGTTTTCTAATCCATCATAAATTTTTATTTTGTTTTGGATATAGATGGAGAATATAATAGCAATACACAATTAAGGCCAGCTGACCACAAGATGGCAGCAGGTACATATATAGTTTCAATTATGTGGTCTAACCAGAAAGGTGATTCCTTACTGGAGGTCCAAATTTTAAACCTCAATTCCTCATAAAAAAAAAATAAAATAAAGAGAGAAAGAGAGAGAAAGGGAGAGAGAGAGAGAGAGAGAGAGAGAGAGAAATAGATAAAGGCTTTAGGAGGAATTAGCTTCACTTCTAGATACAATTTGTTAACTTCTAAATTTTATTACTGATTTTATAAATACAAACACATTTAAATTTTATTAGCCATTGCTTAATCTCATTTTTATATTATACTTAGACATTTACTAGCTAATTTCTTGAATAACCAATCATAAGCAATATTTTTGCATTAAAAAGTCCTAATATACCACATAGGAAGTTCAGACTAATTTGACATAAAAAAAAAAATCTATAGTCCTCCTCAGCTAGGTGTTCACAATGAAACTTTATCAGCTATTCATTTGCTTGCCTTGTTTCCCATTCAAAGGCTGAAAATGATTCAATATAAACTTTCATTTTCAGTATGTCAGTAGAAGATAGAAAATAGAGAAAGTTACTTAGGACATCCCTATACCCAGAATATTAAAACTCTATGTCTAATTTCTTCTTTGATCATAGGGCATGTTTTTATACTTTATTCTTATTAGAGCCACGCCACGTCTTTTTGGAATGGAGTGGAGTTAAGAGATCTCCTTTTGCAAAATTTTCATTGTATCTTATGTGAATGCTGTTAAACTGAACATCTTAGGTGGTGCACATGAATGAATAAATAAAAAATTAATATACAGTTTAAATCAGACCATATCCTCTGCCTAAGGTGGAGAAACTAAGATAGTTCATATTGATATGAACATATTGTTTTTTAACATTCAATTCACATAAATACATTTATGTGAGAATATCTTGTTCTATAAAACAAAGATAGCAGGTCTTATGAACATAACTTTTCAATTAGTGATATTTTAATGGAATGTGCTTCTGAGATGAGATCTGAACTGGGGTATGTTACCACCAGGGCTATAGGATGTAATTTATGTGACTCTAAACTATATATATTTGCTTTATACCATGGGTGCTATACTTCTACATAAATAAAATTTTTGTAGTATGTTTAAAAATTCCTTAGTGTTTCTGAAATTATGAGTTACTATAGGGATGTAAAATATTGGTTTATTACATTATTTCACAATATATATTATTTTCTAAATTTATTACAGAAATATTTTATTATTTGAACATTTAAAAGAATTGAATTATGTTGCAACAAATCAGGATCTAAGCGAAAACTTCCTTCATTTTGTCGATCATACCTCAAAATCCACATCACCAAAACAGCCACATGTTGCACAAGGACCAACAATTTTCAAAATATCTTCTTTGTTTGCATTTTGTATTGTGAATTTAGGCAGAAATGGGTCCCACTTCTGTGCCACATAACCAACTACAGTACCAGGAGGAGCTTGGATTTCTAACTGGAAGAAGAAATAATAATAAAATAAGATTCTCTAAGGTTATTGTATTTTAATTTTATTATAATTTAAATTTACTTCTAAACAATATACTTTTATGAAATTATTTTCACATTATACAAGTCATTTTAAATATCTGGTTCTAAGGAAGCAAAGCAGTGTTTATTCATATTTTATAGAAATGAAGAAACTCACTGTATAGATATATGTTTGGTATTATGCACTAAAAGTCCATATCTTTGATCTTATTTCCTAAAGAGAACCTATCCCAGAACTGTCTTTTGAACCTGGGACACTGGATTCTTTGCCATTTTTGTTCCAATTACAGCAGTTTGTCAAGCATGGAAAGTTGTTTCCCCTGAGGGCCCTAGTATCTACTTCTTTTCAGTTGTTGCCACAATACACATCTATTTTTAAGCCTCTTATCAATTATTAAGTATGCATATTTCTTCTCTTCAGATTGTCAACTTCCAGATCCTCTGTGTTCTATTAAAAGTAAATGTTTCTGAAGAGTTCAGTTATTACACACCTATATCATCACTGTTTAACTTTTTCCAAAGTGTTAAAAACAAGCAATTATTGCATTTTCCCAAATAAAATCCTTTGTATAATAATCTGGAAGTGGGTGCAAATAATGAAAATTGTTTGCTTTTAAATCAAACTAACTCTCCATCATCAGATCTCATTCTGTCTTTTCTTATTTATTAAGTTAATAGTCTTATGTATATGTCTATAGTGTTTTTGCATAAACAAAAGTAGTTTCAACAAGACTGCTTAGAATTACATAGAATTGTTCTGGGATCCCTTTCAAAGTTATTGGTTTGATTATGACAAAAATTTTTAAATTATTAATGGGTATCAAGATACATCTAATGTTTAATTTATGTGATAATGACTACTATAAAAATAAAATATCAATTATCAGAAATATTCAAATATTCTGTGATTATACTGACTATACCATGTTGGGCCATATTAGATCTTAAATATCCTCAGTGGGAGGATAGAAATTCTTGGGTTCATGTATAAGTACCTTAGCTATCTTATCACTTAGCCAGGTGATTAGCTATAAATAGTTGGAGAATTAGTTGGAGAATAAACTTCCCTAATTATCCTTCTTACATTAATATTTATTTCCATTGTCCTAAATAGAGTATATATACACTACTTAATAGAGTATTTGTACACTACTTCATTAAGACACATAGGCTTGAATAAGAACACATGGATCAAGTCCCATTTATGAAATTTTCTAGATATGTGATCGTAGGTTAATCATCTCCAGTTTCTAAGCACCAGTTTGCTCAACTGCAAAATGTGGAGAGTAAAATCTGTTCTTTCTAGCTCATAGAGATGTCATGATACTGAAGATGTCTAAGTAAGTAAATGTTCTTTGTCACCTGCATTATGTCAATAAGAGCTATTATTACAGGTCCATTAAAGAGTAATGGAATTTATTATATATTGAAATAAAATAATTGAATCATTCCCTCTAGAACAGCAGTTCTCAATCTGTGAGTCACGACCCCTTTGGTGGTCCAACGACCCTTTCACAGGGGTTGCCTAAGATCATCCTGCATATCAGATATTTACATTAGATTCATAACAGTAGCAACATTACAGTTATGAAGTAGCAACGAAAATAAATTTATGGTTGGGTCACAACATGAGGATCTGTATTTAAAGGGCCAGAAGGTTGAGAACCACTGCTCTAGAACAATAACATTGTCTTTTCCAAACCTTGATGTTTCTCATAAATGAGAGCATGCAATGTGACATCTGTACTAAATAATATTACATAACTAAGAGAAACCACCTTAGAAGAGTTCAGTATTACTTGACACTTCCTGAATTTTGCTACAGTGAGAGAAGACAAAGGGACAAAGGATAGATTTGCTTAATGGTGGAACTCATAGATATTACAATTAAATGCTATTAACAAGATTCAGGAAGGTATGTCTCATTTACATGATGCATGAGCTGTCTTCACCAATTAACATCACAGAAGCCAGTATCATTTTTGGTTGGAAAGGGAAAAAATATTAGTGAATTACCAAATCTTCAAGGTGTTCTAATTCTAAAGGAGTGATGTACCAATCCAAACAATTGAAAGGCCCCATAGTTCTAAATGAATGCCATTTATTAAAGAAATGTTTGCTAATCTTTTCAAAATTAGAAGGGAAAAGCACACCAGAGCCAACCTCTTGTAGGAAGCAAGGACACCAGCAGCTGTCACACCTCAAAGGCCTGTTTACTGTAATCACCTCTTGACCCGAGTTGTCTGTGATCCTTAGAGTGCAAGATCGAAGTGTGGAACAGAAAGTACGATTGAAGCAGACACTTTCCTCCACGGCAAAGTATATTCTTTGTCCCAAGTTGTTTTTAATCTCATATTTGTTTACAGTTTCAGTGCCAAGTATCACTGATGGAGCAAAAAAGAAAATTCATCAAAATAATGCTGTGCTTAGTATCATGCCTTTAAACGAAAAACAAACACAGTGACAGATTATTTATTAAGAATATTGTACTTTCTTTACACAAATCTACATCCATGCTCTAAAATTTGAGCATTCTCCATGAAAGTCAAAGTAAACTCTGAGAACAGAGCTGTGCGATGAATAAATTTTTATTCTAGATCAATGCTCTACTTGGAAACATGCAATACCACTTTCAACTGGGAAAGCAATGCTGTCAACAATAACCGAATGCTGTACTCAAATAATAATTCTGTCATTGGTATGAAATTTATTGGAACAACTCATATGATACTAAGAATTTTGTCTAAAACCTCTGTCTGGCAATATATCTGCAGGTGTATGTTCTTCTACTATCTATTTCAATTTTGACATATTTTAGAAATAATATCATATGTTAAGAACAAAAATACTCAAGTAATTTGCAAGTTAGTCACACTTGTAAATTTGTTTATTGTTAATTTGCCAATTTGATGAATCACTGATGAAATCATAAAACAGTGGAATTTTGTTTAGATAATTTTTTAAAAATTTAGTCTTAAACTTGATTTCCATTTCTGGAATTATTAAGAAAAATTAAAAGTACTAGCAACCAAGGAAATGATCACATTTTAAAAAAATAATTATAAGATTAAAAATAATGCTAGATTTCTAATGGCATATCACCAAAGACTTGGAGAGTTTTATGCTTTTAGGCTTATTTTCATCAGCCTAATAATTTCACTTTCAATGTTTATTTTTTAAAAATAAAATAGTGCTATTTTTAGATAAAGTTATTCTAAACATTTAACTATCATTTATAAAATATTTAGATATAAAGGAACTTCTGAAACCTAAGATATTTTCAACAACTTTAATAGAAGAGTATACACTTACTTCCAAGAAGCTCCACCTGCTGGTGCACAACGATCAGGTCTAACTGTGAGGGAGACAGAACCGGAACATTACATCACAACACTGAAAACTTGTGGGGATATTCTTCTTTTTCTTTTTTCTTTCTTTCTTTTTATTTTATTTTTTAAATTTGAGAAGCATGTTTATTTTCACAAAAAAAACAGGAAACATGGAAATTGGCTATTTGTTTAAAAGCTCAAAAAATATTCCACTTTATATGTTTTAAAGTTTATACAACTGGTCCAAAAAAAAAAAAAAAAAGCCTACCTGATTCAGGAATTGTATTCTCGCTATAAATACCTTAAAAAACAGAAAATATATATGAAAATGTTCTTTTCAGATATTTGAAAAAAGGCCTTACAGGACTGTGGTACCTAAGAGAAGGAAGAAAATGAAGTAAATCTTACAACTGTCCTATATTACTGCAGGAGTCTGTTTCCCAGCCCCAGCAAAGGCTGTGTAAAACGAGAGTCTAAGAATCTTGCAGAGCTGAAGAGACAGCTATTGGAATTCAGATAGGCTGAAGTAGCTATACTATTTTTTCTTTTGTAATTTTTATCTTTTCTTTCTTTTTTTTCTTTATTAGTTAAGGTATTACATATGTGTCCTTATACCCCCATTGCCCCCTGCCATGCCCTCACCCCCCTGGTGTCTGTGTCCATTGGTTAGGCTTATATGCATGCATAGAAGTCCTTGGGTTGATCTCTTCCCCTTACCCCCACCCTCCCCTTCCCTCTGACCTTTGACAGTCTGATCGATGCTTCTCTGTCTCTGGATCTGTTTTTGTTCATCAGTTTATGCTGTTCATTATATTTTGTGGGGATATTCTTAACCAGTTTACTAGACTATATACAATTAGGTCTAACTGTTAAAGATGACATGAAGGCTATGAAACATTACATCACAACATTTTGAAAACTTTTAGAGATATTATCAACTGTTTACTAGAGTATATAAAATTAGATGCTTTTCATGTTCTCTATTATCAAAACAGTTGAATACAACTCACATTTATTTTATCTGATTATTTATTTTTAAATATATATTTTTATTGATTTCAGAGAGGAAAGGATAGGGAGAGAGAGACAGAAACATCAATGCTGAGAATCATTGATTGGATGCCTCCTGAACTAGCCCCACTAAGCCTCAAGACTGCAACTTGGGCATATACCCTGGCCTGAAATCAAACCATGACCTCCTGGTTCATAGGTCGATACTCAACCACTAAGCCACGCTGGCCAGGCACAACTCACATTTTATATTAAAAAAGAAAGTAAAATGTTTTTTTTATTTTTTTATTTAAGTGAAAATAAGAAATTACAAGAACCTTGATGATTCCTATGCAGATTTGCCTAGAATATAAATAGAAACTGTGCTTAACTATGCTCTCTTTTTGTGGTAATGGATAAAAGAGTAGCTGTTAGAATCAATACTTTGAGAAGATTTTTAAACAATCTCTGTGAATAATAATCCCTGTGATTTTTAAAAAGTTGATTCCCCTTATTTTTATAAGAAAACGAAATAAAACAACAAGGATCTGAATGTCTGGCCGCTTGTTCTAACCCTGCCTAACTTTACTCCTACTGAGTCATGCAGCAGTTCATTGCCCTCAATTACAGCAGAAAGAGCTTACTGTGGAAAATTTTTCATTCACATCTCCCTCTGGACTAGAAAAAAATCAGATATCCTGCTGATGTTGATAAAATATCAATTTAAGCAGAATAAAAGTTATGTCACTAAATGCATAACAGTAAAACTTTCCTTATGTAATTAGAAATGAAGTCCATTTACAGGGATACAGTATCCACACAATTGAGAAATGACTATATTAAAAAGTAGGTAATGCAAATTGTTTTTAAAGAAAATAATAAAAATGTGCTTTTAGAATGAATGAATGAATTTGTATATATTTTAAATTTGACATTCAGTACTTGAACTCATAAATACAAAATCTAATGCTGATTGTCTTTTCTAATGTTTAATTTTCTATGTTGCCTTTAAATGTACTTTATTCTCTTCCACATTAATACACTCATATGTAATTGTTAAGTTGAAGTAGACACTACTAATATTTGGCATTGGGCATCACAAAATCAAAAAAGTTGGAAGTTACCTTATTTTGTTTATTCTTATATATACTGACATGAAGGTAAAACTAATATTTCTTTAATTCAAATCTGGTTATTGATAAAAGTGTGCATGTGGCCTCTTAAGATTTATAACAAATATTTTCCAAAAATAATTTATGATTTTAAATATTCTAAAACCTATTTTAACAATTATGCAAATAAAAAAAATAGAACCAACCAAATGGGAGAATGCATTTGCAAATAACAGCTCCAGTAAGGGGTTAATATAAAAAATATATAAAGAACCCATACAACTCAACAATAAAAAAGATACCAAATAATTCAATTAAAAATGGGCAGAGGATCTGAACAGATACTCCTCCCAAGAAGACATAAAAATGGCCAACATATATGAAAAGACATTCAACTTTACTAGCTATTAGGGAAAATGCAAATCAAAACTACAATTAGATACCACCTCACATATGTTGAAATAGCTATTATCAAGAAGACAAGTAAGTGTTAGAGAGGTTGTGGAGAATAGGAATCCTCATTCACTGCTGGTGGTAATAAAAACTTATACCACCACTATGGAAAAGAGTATGGAGGTTCCTAAAAAAATTCACAGTAGAGTTACCATATGACCCAGCAAACCCTCTTCTGTGTATCTACTTGAAATTTTTGAAAACATCTATTCTCAAAGATATATGCACCCCTATGTTCATTGCAATATTATTCACAGTGGCCAAGATATGAAAACAAACAAAATGTCCTTTAACAGAGGATTGAATAACTAAGATATTATATATATAAGATATATATATATATATATATATATATATATATATATATATATATAGACTACTAATAAAGGAATATGCAAATTGTCCAGGACCCCATCACAGTAACAGTAACAACTGAATAAGCAGGCTGCGTGGGGGGACCAGGCTGGCAGGGGGGGTTAGTGAGGGACGACCAAATGACTGAACAGCAGGCTGCATGGGGTGACCCGACTGGCAGGGGGGGTTAGTGAGGGATCACCAAACGACTCAACAGTAGGCTGCATGGGGCAACCAGGCTGGCAGGGGGTGAGCAGTTGGGGGTGACCAGGCCAGCAGGAGGGGGGGGGGAATTGGGGGTGACCAGGCCAGCAGGGGGGCAGTTGGGGGCAACCAGGCTGGCAGGGGGGGTGCATTAGGGGCAACAAGTCTGGCAGAGTGGGGCAGTTGGGGGCAACCAGGCCGGCAGGGTGGGGAGGCAGTTAGGGGCAAACAGGCTGGTGGGGGTGTGGCAGTTGGTGGCAACCAGAACAGTGGGCAGGGGCAGTTAGGGGTGATAAGGTAGGCAGGCAGGTGAGCAGTTAGGAGCCAGTGGTCCCAGATTGTGAAAGGGATGTCCAACTACCAGTTTAGGCCCAATTGCTGGGATCGGGCCTAAACTGGCAGTCGGACATTCCCCAAGGGGTCCTGGATTGGAGAGGGTGCAAGCTGTGCTGAGGGCCCCCCACCCCATGCACAAATGTCATGCACTGGGCCACTAGTATATATATGTGTGTGTGTGTGTGTGTGTGTGTGTGTGTGTGTGTGTGTGTGTGTATGTGTAGATACACACACACACACACAATGGGGTACTACTCAGCCATAAGAAAGATGAAAAACTGCCATCTGTGACAACATACATGTATGTACCTTGAGAATATCATGCTAAGCAAAATAAGTGAGATAGAAAAAAAATTAAGAACAATATGATTTCACTCACATGTGGGATATAAAACTGAAAGCAACAAATGAACAAACAAGACAAACAAACAAACAAAAACTCATAGACATAGGCAACAGTATGGTAGATACTAAAAGGAAGAAGGGTAGAGGTATAATTAAGTGTAGAGGGGGTAGACTGTATGATGTTGGAAAGAAATTTGACTTTCATTGGTGGGCACACCATAGATGTATTATAGGGTTATAGAGTTGAAACCTATATAATTTTATTAATGTCACCTCAATAAAATTATTAAAAAATTATAATCAGTTTTTCTAGTGTACTATTGTTTGTTCTGGTCTCTTCTTTTTAGGAAAAAAAAAATGGAGGGCTTTGGGAAAGGAATACATTAGCCTCATAAAAGCTATCCATGATGATTTACCAGTGGATATATGTAGAAGTAACTTAGGAATGAGGGAAGAACTATGAGGGCAAGACTAAGGTTTTGAATTTAGGAATTTTGAATATTAGTGTCATGGATCAAGTTTTAGTCTTGAAAATGAGAGGCCATCAATTAAGATCTGCTGTTCAGAAAAGAGATTACAAACAGTGGTGGAGAAAGTGGATGCTGCATGGAAATGCTCCCAGGACCAAACTGAAACTACAAATAAAATATAGAAAAACTTCCTGATGACTGTGGACCAACAGTGGTGACCACATAGAGACAGGAGGAAAGTGCAGAGGTGCAAAAGGGCTGGTGGGCTCCCACAGACAGCAACTGAAGTCCCAGAGAGATATCTCAGCTGTGAAGGGTTGCCACTGAGAATTCTGTGGTTTAATCCCCAAGATGGGCCCCCCAGCAGAGAGCACCACTCCTGAGAAGGGTACCCACATAACATGTGGCTATGAATTTCCAGGAAGAGACAGCTAGAAATTCAGGCACCCTCTTAAAGGGCCAATGCACAAAATACCCTGTGGAACCACCTACCTTGCGCTCTGGTGGAGGGAGGGTAGAGTGGACTAGAGTAGTGTGAGCAGAAGCTAGGATTGGGGACACAGGGGTTAGAACTTAGAAGGCAGACACCCCCAGTTTCCAGTGCTGAGTCATTCCCTCACACAGCAAAGGACATCTTTCCCACACAGAGATTTGACTTCCTGGGGGGAAGACAGTTGACCTACCCTATTGGAAAACACCTTGCCCTGAGGCCACTTAAGAGACTAAAAATAACAATTAGCCACCAGACAGAAGCAACCACCCCATCCTGTTGAAAAAAACTTTAGCCTCACCTGAGGACAATTGTCTGGGGTCATTAAAGTCAGAATCCTATCAGTCTATAGACCAGTGGTTCTCAACCTTGGCTGCACATTAGAATCACCTGGGAATCTTTTTAAAATCCTGATTTCTGAGGTGGTCTCTGGAGTCTTTGAGTCTTTGCTGGTCTAATTAGTCAGAAACAGCATTTGACAGTTTCCTGCACTAGAGATTGAGAGGCATAGAGGATCTACCTGACACAAACCCAAAAAGATGGCCAAAATGAGGAGACAAAGAAAAAAATCCAAATGAAAGAAAAACAGAATTCTCCAGAAGAAGAGAAAATGAAGCAGAGATAAGAAATTTATCTGAAACAGTTCAGAGTAATGATGGCAAAGAAGCTCAACAGCATGAACAAAGATACAGTAACTATGAAAAAAGAATGGTCAGAGATAAATGATGACATAGCACAAATAAAGAACACATTGGAAGGAATACACAACATATTAGGGGAAGTTGAGGACCGAATCAGTGTATTAGAAGACAGGGTAGAAAAAAATCACTTAATCAGAGAAACAAAAAGAAAAAAAAAATTAAAAACAGGAGGACAGCTTAATAGAGCTGTGTGACAACATGAAACATAATATTCAAATAGTAGTTGTGCCAGAAGAGACAGAAAGGGAGTAAGGGATAGAGGATATGTGTGGAGAAACAATGACAGCAAACTTCCTGAAACTGGTAAAGAAAAAAACTCCCACAAGGTCCGGAGGCACAGAGAACACAAAGCTAGAAGAATGCAAATTGGCCTACACCCAGACACATCATAATTAAAATGCCAAAAATTAAAGACAAAGAGAGAATCTTAAAGACAGCAGAGAAATAAAACTGTTACCTGGAAAAGAGTTCCCATAAGACTGACACCTGATTTCTCATCAGAAACTCTACAAGCCAGAAGAAAATGGCATGAAGTACTCAAGGTAATAGAAAGAAAGGATCTGAAGCTAAGATTACTATATTCAGCAAGGCTATTATTCAAATTAGAAAGTCAAATGAAGAGCTTCCCAGACAATGAATAAATAAATAAATAAATACATAAATAAATAAATAAAGGCTAGAGTACATCCACACCAAGACAGCATTACAAGAAATGCTAAAGGGACTGCTAGATGAGAAAAGATAAAAAGAGAGATACCTAGACATAGAGAATTAAAATAGCAATAAATAAGTACCTATCAATAATAACTTTTAAAGTAAATGGATTAAATGATTCAATCAAAAGGCATACGATAGCTGAATGGATACAAAAACATGACCCAACTATATGCTGTCTACAAAAGACCCACCTCAGAACAAAAGACACACACAGGATGAGAGTGAAGGGATGGATACAATTTTTCCATGCAAATGGAAAAGAAAAAAAAAGCTGGAGTAGCAATCCTCATATCCAATAAATTAGACTTCAAAATGAAAGCCATCACAAGAGACAACAAAGTCACTACATAATACTGAAGGGATCGATCCAACAAGAGTATTAACCCTAGTAAACATATAAGCACCCAATATAGGAGATTCTAAATATATGCAAAACCTGCTAGAGGACTTTAATGGAGAGATCAATAAAAATACAGTCATAGTAGGGGATTTTAACACCCCGCTGAATTCACTGGATAGATCTTCCAGACAAAAACTTAACCCAGAAACAGTGACTCTAAAGGACACACTGGGTCAGATGGATTTAATTGACATTGGTAGAACATTTCACCCCAAAGCTGCAGAATATAAATTCTTCTCAAGTGTACATGGGTCATTCTCAAAGGTAGACCACATGTTAGGACACAAAACAAAACTCTACAAGTTTAAAAAGATTTAAATCATATCAAGCATCTTCTCAGAACAATGTGGAATGGAATTAGATATCAACTACAGTAAAAACACAGAAAAATATTAAAACACATGGAGACTAAATAGCATGTTATTAAACAATGAATGGGTTACCAACAAGATTAAGAAATAAATAAAAAAAAAACTTCCTGGAAACAAATGAAAGTGAACACACAACAACCAAAACCTCAGAAACTAAAAAAAACAGTCTTGAGAGGGAAGTTCTTAGCACTACAGGCATATGCACCACTCCCCACCAAAAAAAAAAAGAAAAAAAAAAAAGTCAACAGCAAACTATTGCTCTAGCCAGTTTGTCTCAGTGTATACAGCATTGGTCTGTGGACTAAAGGGTCCCAGGTTCAATTCCAGCCAAGGGCACATACCTGGGTTGCAGGCTTAATCCCCAGTGTGGGGCGTGCAAGAGGCAGCCACTCAATGATTCTCTCTCATCATTGATGTTTCCATCTATTTCACCCTCTCTGAAATCAATAAAAATATATTTTCAAAAGCCAAAAACAAACTAACCCTACAGCTTAAAGAACTAGAAAGAACAAGAAAAGGCCAGAATAAGTAGAAGGGAGGAAATAATGAGGAGTAGAGCTGAAATAAATAACATAGAGACTATAAAAAAAAAATACAAAGACTCAAGGAAACCAAGAGCTGGTTCTTTGAAAGGATAAACAAAATTGATTTACCACTAGCTGACTCATCAAGAAACAAAGAGAGAAAGGAAGATGGTGACTGGCAAGATGTCAGGGAGGTGGAGAATGTGAGAGAATGAGAGAGCTAAAGGTGAGTTTGTGAATGTTTGTGGTGTGTGTGTGTGTGTGTGAGTTAGAGACAGTTAGATCCTGCAGGACTTTCAGGGGCCAGAGGACCTGGTGATCATACACTTTGAGGCCCCACTGCTGCTACAAACACACCTGGGCAGCCAGTGCTGGCACAGAAACCATGCCATCTTGAAGGGAAGAACTGCTGTGACTAGGATCCTAGCCTCACCACCACCCAAAATGGCCTCAGGTGCAAAACAGGAACCTACAGCCACTCTGAACAAAGACATGCTACCACAACTGCAGACCCACAGACACTGAGACTCCAGACATCCAGGCCACAGATTTCTGTGAGTCACAGAGTGCATTCTTCTCCCCGCTGGCCCACTGCAGAAGCATAGGGCCTGTGTGACCTGTGACGTGCGAGCAGGCCACCTGCCAACACAAGGTGGCTGTGCAACCAGGGCCCCCTAGCAGGCCAGGGACTCTGATTTTCGGCATGCAAAGTGAGGCTGCACCCAAGAGCCAGTGACTCCGATTCTCGGTTCTTGGCGCTCACACATGGGGACTCTGATTCCTGGTGCATGCTTGAGGACTCTTATTTTTGGCACATGTGCACAAGGACTCTGTTTCTCAGCACATGTGTGCAAGGACCCTGATTCTAGGTGCACGAGCAAAGCCACACCAAGCACCAGTGACACTGATTCTAGGTGCACGCAGCTCCCACAGACCCACAACAGCCACACACCTCAGTGTTTGAGCTCTTCAGAGATACTTAGGTGGTGCGATGTTCCTGCTGCACACAGCTCAGGCCCCCATAACTCGGCTCTTGAACCTTCTGGTTATAGCTAGAATGGGGAGACATGAAACAATCCCCAAAGGAAAGAACAAGATGAGTCACCAAGAAAGGAACTAAATGAAATGAAGGCATACAATGTCAGAAAAAGAATCCAGAGTAATGGTCATATAGTTCATGAACCGGATCAACAACCTATGGAAAAATCAGGAAAAAATCAAAAGTGATATAGCTACACACAAAAATGTGATGGAATGTTTCAACAGTAGTCTAGGAGAAGCGAAGGACCGAATAGTGCGTTCACAAGCCCAATCTGAACAGCAACTGGAGAAAAAAAATTAAAAAGCAGGAGGAGAGCCTAAGGGAGCTTTGGGACAACATGAAATGAAGTAACATACATATGATAGGGCTGCCTTAAGGACAAGAAGAGCAGCAAGGATTAGAGAATCTATCTGAAGAAATAATGACAGAAAACTTCCCTGATATGGGGAAGAAAAAAGTCAAATAAATACAGAGAGTCCAAACAAGATGAACCCGAAAAAGCCCACATCAAGACATGTCATAATTACAATGGCAAACATTAAAAAAAAACAAAGAGAGAATCTTAAAGGTTGCAAGAGGGAGATAGAGAGTTACCTACAAAAAATTCCCCATCAGATTATCAAATAATTCTTCAACAGAAACATATTAGGCCAAAAGGGAATGGAAGGAAGTATATAAAGTGATGCAAAGTAAGGGACAGAATCTAAAAATACTCTATCCAGCAAGGCTATAAATCAAAATTGAAGGGAAAATCAGGAGCTTTGCAGACAAGAAAAGCCTTAGGGAGTTTATCACTACCAAGCCAACAATGCAAGAAATGCTAAAGGGAATGCTGTAAAAAGAAATAGAAAAGGGGGAAAGAACACAGGCATAAAGAATAGAAATGGTTAAAACAAGTACCTATCAATAATATTAAATGTAAATGGATTAAATGCTCCAGTCAAAAGACATCAGTGACTGAATGGATAAGAAAACACGACCCATATATATGCTATCTATAAGAGACCCACCTCAGAACAAGGGACTCAGACTAAAAGTGAAGGGATGGAAAAATATCATTCAGTCAAATGGAAATGAAAAAAAAAATCTTGGGTAACAATATTTATATCTGACGAAATAGACCTTGAAGTGAAGGCCATAATAAGAGATAAGGAAAGCCACTTCATAATTCTAAAGGGATAGACACAACAAGAGGATATAACTCCGATAAACATATATGCACCAAATGCAGGAGCACCCAAATATGTAAAACAAAAAAACTTCTGGAAGATAGCAGGGGAGAGATAGACAGCAATACAATCATAGTACAGACTTTAATACCCCAATTTCATCACTGGATAAAGCCTCTAGACAAAAAATCAGCAAAGAAACAGCAATCCTAAATGACTTATTAGATCAGATGGACTTAATTGACATCTTCAGAACGTTCCACCCCAGAGCTACAGAATATACATTCTTCTCAAGCGCATATGGGATATTATCAAAGATAGACCACATATTGGGACACAGGCACAGTCTCTCCAAATTCAAGAAAATTAACCCCTAGAGTGCCTGGGAGTGCTATCACGCTCCTCCTGCAGTGTCACTATTAGATGCTAGTAGTTCACTCTTTATGTGGGAAAAAAAAATTTAAAAACCTTAACTCAAAATGCCTTGGCAATTTTAGCATAGTTCCTAGGATATTGGTTGTCACTCAAAGGGTTAAAATCATATCAAGCATCTTCTCAGATCAGCCTATATAATAAAAGGCTAATAGGCAAATTGTCTCCTCAGGAATTAAAACAACCAGGAGTTTGACCACTTGTTATGGTGTGCGCTGACCATGAGGGGGCAGTGCAGAATGAAGGAAGGTCCCAGCCAGCATGCAGAATCTGAGGGAAGGAAGGCCGTGGCCAGCAGCCAGCAGCTGGGGGAAGGAAGGCCCTGGCAGGCAGCCAGAAGCCAGAAGGAAAGCCCCAGCCAGCACCCGGAAGGTCCTGATTGGCCCTGATTGCCGGGCAGGCCTAGTGACCCTATCCATGCACAAATTTTGTGCCCCAGGTCTCTAGTATTAGAAATAAACTACATTAAAAACAATCCAAAAAATTCAAACACTTGGAGGCTGAATAGCATATTACTAAACAATGATTGGGTTACCAAAGAGATCAAAGAAGAAATAAAAAACATTCTGGAAACAAATCACAATAAAAACACTATACAAAATCTATGGGACACAGTGAAAGCAATCCTGAGAGGGAAATTCATAACATTACAGGCCTACTTCAAAAATGAACAAACAAGAAAAACTGATAATAAACCATCTAACTCTGCAACATGAAGAATTAGAAAGAGAGCAAAAGGAAAAGCCCAAAGTGAGCAGAAGGAAGAATCAGAGTGAAAAATAAATGACATAGGACCAAAAAAAAAAAAATACAAAAGATCAATGAAACCAAGAGCTGGTTCCTTGAAAGGATAAACAAGATTGATGAACCTCTATCCAGGCTCACAAAGAAGCAAAGAGAGAGGACTCATACAATCAAAATCAGAAATGAAAGAGGCTAAATAACAACAGACCCCACAGAAAAATGAAGACTCATAAAAAATTATTATGAGCAGCTCTATTCCAACAAACTAGTCAACTTAGAAGAAATGGACATATACCTAGAAAAGTATGACCTTCCAAAACTCAATCAGGAAGAATAAAAAAAACCGATAGGCCAATAACTCTGGAGGAAATTGAAGCAATGATAATAAAAAAGGAAACTTCCAACAAACAAAAGCCCTGGACTAGATGGATTCACAGGGGAGTTTTATCAAACATTCAAAGAAGAACAAAAACCTATTTTCCTCATACTATTCCAAAAATTCATGAGTAGGGAACACTCCCAAGCTCTCTCTATGAAGCCAGAATTACCTGAATCCCAAAACCATATAATGACAATACAAAGAGCCCTAATTGGTTTGGCTCAGTGGATAGAGCATCGGCCTGCAGACTGAAGGGTACCAGGTTTGATTCTGGTCAAGGGCAGGTACCTTGCTTGCAGGCACATCCCCAGTATGGGGTGTTCAAGAGGCAGATGATTGATGTTTCTCTCTCATCAATGTTTCTAACTCTCTATCCCTCTCTCTTCCTCTCTGTAAAAAAAAATCAACAAAATATATTTTAAAAAAAGACAATACAAAGAAAGAGAATTACAGGCCAATATCCTTCATGAATATAGATGCCAAAATTCTCAACAAAATTCTAGCAAATTGAGTCTGGCATTACATTAGAAAGATCATACACTATGGCCAAGTGCGATTTATTCCGAGGATGCCAGGATAGTATGATATCTGAAAATCAATAAACATGATACATCACATAAAAAATTGAGATATAAAAACCATATAATCATATCAATTGATGCAGAAAAGCATTTGACAAAATTCAACACCCTTTCTTGATGAAAACCCTCAGCAAGGTGGGAATAGAAGGGTCATACCTCAACATAATAAAAGCCACATATGACAAACAAACAGCCAACATCATACTCAATGGGCAAAAACCATTTCTTCTAAGAAGAGGAATAAGACAGGGATGCCCACTCTCACCACTCCTGTTCGACATAGTACTGGAAGTGGTAGCCAAAACAATCAGACAAGAAGAAATAAAAGGCATCCAAATTGGAAAAGAAGAAGTAACAAATTGGAAAAATCTAAGTAACAAAATAAATTGATGAATGGAGTGAATACAGAGACATGGAAGCATGGAACAGAGTGCAGAATCTCAGAGGCAAGTCAGGGGAGGAAATGTGGTGGTTAATCAACCAAGGATCTTGTGTGCATATATGCATAACCCATAGACACAGACCATGGGCAGTGAGGGCCTGGGGTTTGGGGGTAGGGTGGGCTGGTGGGGGTTTGTTCCCCCATTAACCCCCACCAACCCACCCTACCCTATGTAATACTTTTAAACATAAATAATTATTTAAAAAAATAAAAGATCTGCTCTACAATGGAAAGGGAAATTGTACCTCTGTAATCCTATATAATAAAAGTCTAATATGCTAAGTGTCCAGTTGACAGGTCGGCCATTCAACCAATCAAAGCTAATGATATACTAAGGCCACTCAACTGCTCGTTATGACATGCACTGACCACCGGGGGCAGACCTGCGACTGGTAGCTTAGCTTGCTGCTGGAGTCCAGCAAATCAGGACTGAGTGAGAAGGGCCAGACATGCCCTGGAGCCCTCCCACGGTCCCTCCCTGGCTGGCCAACCTCCCGCATTACTCCCCGCCCTGATCATGTACTGTGCACCAGTGGGGTCCCTCATCCTGGCCTGTGCCCTCTTGCAATCCGGGACCCCTCGGGGGATGTCAAAGAGCTGGTTTCGGCCTTATTCCGCAGGCCAGGCTGAGGGACCCCACTGGTGCATGAATTTGTGCACTGGGCCTCTAGTATCTAATAATGGCAGTAGTTTGTTTAATGACTTCTCTGTAGTAGTTACTCTGCTAAATATTTTGACATAGTGTCTGTTTTAATTTTCATAAGAACTCAGAGGTAGATATCATTGTTTTACATATGCAGAACCAATCCCAGGTAGATTAAGTAGTTTGTCCCAGAATTACAGTTTGCAAATTGTTAAGCCAGGACTTGAACCCTGGCTGTACTGTAGCCAATTTTGATATTCTTTCCAGTCTGTTACACTGGCATCACTAAACTAATCTTAGAACCTGGTAAAAACAATTCTTTAGCGATACTATTGAACTTTTGAATACCTTTCTTCCATATTTTCTCTACTCTAATATTCACCCCATCTTCTGTAAAAACATTTGATTTGATTTGATCTATCTTTTGAGAAAATCTACATTTGAGGGTCTCATTTTGGTTGTTCTTGTAGTTTCCTTTATTCCTAGGCCATATATCAACCATGGTCCAAATGAGCCCTTTCCATCAATTGCTATTAATATATAAACTGGGAATTGTTGGAAAGTGTAAACTTTGAACTTTACTGAGTCATATATACAGGTGTCAGGGCAAGTAAAGTACTCCTGAAGTATGAAAGTTGTAGAATGGATATCTAATGACAGCATTGAATATATAGCTTAATAATAAATTCTTCTCCATAATTTATCATGTTTACAAGTCTCAGTAATTGCATTTAATATATGTACAGTTGACTCTTGAACAAACCAAACTTGAATTGCATGGATCCACTTATGTGCAGATTTCAATAATTACTATTAATATATTTTATCTTCCTTATGATTTCTTAATAACATTTCTTTATCTCTAGCTTACTTTATTATAAAATACAGTTTATAGTACATATAACATACAAAATTTTTGTTAATTGAGTATGTTATCAGAAAGGCTTCCAGTCAATAGTAGGCTATAGAAGTAGTTAAATTTGGAGAAAGTCGAAAGTTTTACATGGACTTTTGACTGTTCAGTGGATCAGTGTCCCTAACCTATGCATTGTTCAAGGCTCAACTCTACTTCAAAATAAACTTAATCTTTACATTTTTTTGTAGACTATAACTCACTACTTTTATCTCTAGGTAAATAAATTATAATAATTATACTTTGACACTTGTAGAATAAAATATCTTTGACTATTATGAACATGTTAATCTAATCTGGAAGGAGAAGCTTTATATTATTCTTAGGTTTAACCTACACAAAAAAAACATACATCTACAAATATGCATATATACACATGTGCATACACACACACACACACACACACACACACACACACCTGGGAATTTATTTACAAATTGTAAATGAAAAAAAAGATTTTCAATAGTGATTGAGTGAACTTGATTAAAGGAGAATAGATGATTTTTTAAAAAATTTTACTTTGATATTTTTAATTTAGAGAATTTTGTATATTTTTGTGTATTTTTCTGTTTGTTTACAGAAAAAATGTATTATTTTCCAAAGTTCATAACTTTACTTAATTCTTATGGTTCTTAGATAAAAGTTAATGCATTCTATGTCTCTTACGGGCTTGTGGTATAAAGCTTTTAAAATGGTCATTCATTCTGTTAAAAATACACTGCTTTAAAACAAATATGTATTTTTTTAGTGTATAATGAATAGACTACCTTTTCCTTTGAAATAAAATATTTACCAATTTGTGGTATATTTTTGTATTCTGTAAAATATTGCCAAAGATATATTCTTGGAAAATTGACTTTGCTTTATAACTGAAGCCAATGAGCTTATACCTCTATTTATTGAATGTGGAAAAAAAATGTATTCATGTCCAGCATCTTGCTCTAGGTGTGTCATCATTCATGGACGGAAGAAGAATATGTGATGACCGTATGTGATCATCAAACCTCAGCCCTCTGTTACTGGTCTATCACTCTTATCCTTGGCAAAACCTTGTCTGACAATGTTCCCAAACAGCTTGCAGCAGTTAATCAACTCTAGTCAGCTCTTTTACACATCTCCCTGAGCTCTGCAGTCTCTAAAGTACATTTGTCTGCCAGTGGGTTTCTGGAGAAAGCATCTGCAATAATAAACATTTTCCCAGGAACATATGCTGCATGCAGCTTAAACCTATCAGGCATAACAGAAATCTCTTGCACCTTAAGGGAATTAACACAGATTTGATTTTGCTAAAGGAGATAAACTTGATACTTTGAAAGAATGCCAAACAAGCAGAAAATTGCAGCAGATGTGCTCACATCTCAATATTAGTGTAAGTGTATTTCCAATCTTTTGTAGAATAAAATACTCAAACAACAACTGTACATATATAATCGCTATTAACGTGTCACATAATTCTGATGATATTTCTTTACTGAATTATTATAAGGCTTGAATTATTATAAGCCTTATTATTATAAGCCTTACCGTAACTCCAATGATGACTAGTGGCTATATATAATAATATGATTTTTCAAGCAAATTGGCTTGGAGATGCACAATGTCAAAGACAATATTATCAACTTGGTGTTTGATTTCCCTTGGATTTCCACCCACCTTTTTTTTCTTTATTGATTAAGGTATTACATATGTGTCCTTATCCCCCCATTGCCCCCCACTCCCCGCACTCATGCCCTCATCCCACTGGTGTCTGTGCCCATTAGTTATGCTTATATGCAAGCATACAAGTCCTTTGATTGATCTCTCCCCGTTACCCCCACTCTCCCCTACCTTCCCTCTGAGGTTTGACGGTCTGATTGATGCTTTTTGTGTCTCTAGTTCTGTTTTTGTTCATCAGTTTATGTTGTTCATTATATTCAACAAATGAGTGAGATCATTGTGATATTTATCTTTCTCTGACTAACTTATTTCATTTAGCATAATGCTCTCCAGGTCCATCCATGCTGTTGCAAATGGTAGGAGTTCCTTCATTTTTACAGCAATGTAGTATTCCATTGTGTAGATGTACCACAGTTTTTTAATCCCCTCATCTGCTGATGGGCACTTATGTTGTTTCCAAATCTTAGCTATCTCAAGGCCATATATCAAGCTGTATTACAAAGCCACTGTTCTCAAAACTGCCTGGTACTGGCACAAGAATGGACATATAGACCAGTAGAATAGAACAGAGAACTCAGAAATTGACCCAAACCACTACTCTCAATTAATATTTCACAAAGGAGGCAAAAGCACACCATGGAGTCAACACTGTCTCTTCAATAAATGGTGTTCGGAAAATTGGACAGATACATGCAAAAGAAAACTAGACCACCAACTTACACAAAAATAAACTCAAAATGGATAAAGGACTTAAACATAAGATGGGAAACCATAAAAATCTTAGAGGAATCCACAGGCAGCAAAATCTCAGGTACATGCCAAAGCAATATCTTCACCAATACAGCTCCTGGGGCAACGGAAACCAAAGAGAAAATAAACAAATGGGACTACATCAAAATAAAAAGCTTCTGCACAGCGAAAGAAACCATCAGCAAAACAACAACTAAGCGCACTGCATGGGAGAACATATTTTCCAATGTTATCTCTGATAAGGGTTTAATATCCAACATTTACAGGGAACTCATACAACTTAACAAAAGGAAGATAAACAACCCAATCAAAAAAATGGGGAGAGAAACCAAGATGGCGGCATAGGTAAACACCGGAGTTTGCTGCCTCGAACAACCACTTCAAAAACACAACTAAAAGATGGGATGGACATCATCCAGAACCACAGGAAGGCTGGCTGAGTGGAAATTCTACAACTAGAAGGAAAGAGAAAAGCATACCAAGACTCAGAGGAGGTGCAGTACTGAAGTAAAATACTAAGGTGTGGAGGTGCATTCGGAGCGGGCTGGCGGCCGAGGGTGCGGTTGTCATTTTAAATTGGGAGGGAGTCTCAGGCTCTGAGCTCCAGTTCCGGGTGAGTCTCTAGGGACCCAGACTCATACGGGAGAAGCGGAACTGTCTGGCATCAGTCGGAACTCGAGGGCAGCTTTCTCTCCAAGGGGCTTGCAGCGATTACCTGGACACTGAGAAGCAGAGCCTCTGAGGGTAAGACTGAGAGCAGCCATAGCTGCTATCCCTGCCCTATTGATCCCGTGGGACCCACCCCACCCAAGCCCTGCAGGGAGGCTTTTGCTGGATAGCCTCAGGCAAAGGCTAGATTAGCACCTCCCTAGAGATCCAGGAGCCAGGAAACCCAGAGGTCAGAGTGGGACCATCCAGTTTGCAGCTCCATGGAACCATAAAGGACACACTCAGGGGGCAGACTCAGTGAGCACCAAAGCCCCATCGAAGTAAGTCTAGCCCCAGAGGGGTGTCTCCAGCACAGAAGTTCTCCCACTGCAGACACAGCTGATTCTCACAGCCAATTGGCCTGGAGGTCAATTCCTGCCAGTGATACCTACAGCAATCAAGGCTTAACTACAACAAGACTGTGCACAAAGCCCACAAGAGGGTGCACCAAGGGTGTCCTTCTCAGGTAATTGAGGAGGCTGAACCACTGGGTCCTAGAGGACACTCAGCACAGAAAACCACTTTATCAACACAGGGAAACATAAAAAATGCCGAGACAAAGAAAAAGGACACAAATGACAGAAATGGAGGAAAGAAAACTACTGGATATAAAGTTCAAAACCACACTTTTAAGGTTTTTCAAGAATTTTCTAGAAACTGCTGATAAATTTAAGGAGATCTACAAGAAATCTAATGAGACCCTCAAGGTTGTGATAAAGGACCAACTAGAAATTAAGCATACACTGACTGAAATAAAGAATATTATACAGACTCCCAACAGCAGACTAGAGGATTGCAAGAATCAAGTCAAAGATTTGAAATGTGAAGAAGCAAAAAACACCCAACCAGAAAAGCAAAATGAAAAAAGAATCCAAAAATGCGAGGATAGTGTAAGGAGCCTCTGGGACAGCTTCAAGCGTACCAACATCTGAATTATAGGGGTGCCAGAAGAAGAGAGAGAGCAAGATATTGAAAACCTATTTGAAGAAATAATGACAGAAAACTTCTCTTACCTGGTGAAAGAAATAGACTTACAAGTCCAGGAAGCGCTGAGAACCCCAAACAAAAGGAATCTAAAGAGGACCACACCAAGACACATAATTAAAATGCCAAGAGCAAAAGACAAAGAGAGAATCTTAAAAGCAGCAAGAGAAAGTCAGTTACCTACAAGGGAGTACCCATACAACTATCAGCTGATTTCTCAACAGAAACCTTGCAGGCCAGAAGGGAGTGGCAAGAAATATTCAAAATGATGAATGCCAAGAACCTACAACCAAGATTACTTTATCCAGCAAAGCTAGCATTCAGAATTGAAGGTCAGATAAAGAGCTTCACAGATAAGGAAAAGGTAAAGGAGTTCATCACCACCAAACCATATTATATGAAATGCTGAAAGGTATCCTTTAAGAAGAGGAAGAAGAAGAAAAAGGTAAAAATACAAATTATGAACAACAAATACACATCTATCAACAAGTGAATCTGAAAATCAAGTGAATAATCTGATGATCAGAATGAACTGGTGATTATAATAGAATCAGGGGCATAGGAAGGGAATGACTGGCTATTCTTGGGGGGAAAAGGGTGAGAGGGATGCAGGAAGAGACTGGACAAAAATCGTGTACCTATGGATGAGGACAGTCAATGGGGAGTGAGGGAGAGGGAGGAGGGTGGGGTGGGAACTGGGTGGAGGGGAGTCATGGGGGAAAAAAAGGAACAAATGTAATAATCTGAACAATAAAGATTTAATCAATAAAAAAAAAATGGGCAACGGACCTAAATAGATACTTTTCTATAGAGGGTATACAGAGGCCAAGAGATATATGAAAATATGCTCACAGTCACTAATCATCCAAGAGATGCAAATCAAAACGACAGTGAGGTATCATCTCACACCTGTTAGAATGGCTATCATCAACAAATCAACAAATGACAAGTGTTGGTGAGGATGTGGAGAAAAAGGAAGCCTCTTGCCCTGCTAGTGGGAATGCAGACTGGTACAGCCACTATGGGAAAGAGTATGGAGTTTCCTCAAAAAAGTAAAAATGGAACTCCCATTTGACCCAGTGTTCCCACTTCTAGGAATATATCCCAAGAAACTAGAAACACCAATCAGAAAGGATATATGCATCCCTATGTTCATAGCAGCATAATGTACAATACCTAAGATTTGGAAATATCTATCGACCTTTTGATATTCAGTGGAAAACACTTAACTCTAAGATCATTTTAGAAGCCTCTCTTCAGGTATAACAACTTTTTCCCCTTCTATGCATATGCTACAGTTGTGTGCTTATCTGGCTTTGGTACATAGCCTGGTGCTTTTTGTCAACATTTTTTGTCTTGCCAATTAGGTTGAAGAATGTTTGGGTGAAAGGGTCTAGGTTTTATGTTTTCTATGTGCCTTGATTTTAGCACGTACTCAATAAATATTCTTTAATTAAATAGCTCTAGGTGTCAAGACATACATATTAGACAAAGATCAATTTGCTGATACTTTGAGCAATGAGGATAAATGTGCTCTTGTTACTCTGTCAAATAAAGGAAACTAAAAGTGGTAATAAATGTAAACATAAATTTCTTCCCTCAAAGTAGAAATAAATAAAATAAAAAATTATAATTTGATGTTTCATAATACTATTCTTTTTTTTGTATTATCAATTTTTTTTATTGCTTAAAGTAATACAAAGGGTATTACATATGTGTCCATTTCCCCCCCACCCCTACCCTAGACAGTCCCCTAGCCTCCCCTATCCCCCAGTGTCTTATGTCCATTGGTTATGCTTGTCCTACCTCCTGTCCCCCAACCCTCCCCGGCCTTCCCTCTGCAGTTTGACAATCTGTTTGAGGCAGCTCTGCCTCTGGGATGTTTCATAATACTATTCTTAATTCAGTAAGTTATTTGTTGAAGTCTTTCAACCTTGGTTGAAAAGCAAGAAATCACATTTGTATTCATATCGAGGGGAAATATATAGAAATAGAGAAATAAAAAGCACCTGACTTAAATAATCTAGACCAGGAGGGAGGCTGCCTGGTGGAGGGTGACCTGACTGCCACACTTGGTTCTCTGGATTGGAAGATGAGACATAAAGGCTGTGGTCTGGGTCTGAAGCTCCAGGAAGAAAACCAGGTAGGCCTCTACTTCCTTGGTTCTGTGCATCTACAAGAGAATGAAAAACCCAGATTACATTTAAATTCAGACAGACCATTACATTTAGTCTTTCTTATAATGTTTGTTACTTCTTAATTCAGTGGATAGATTCTCTTCTGCTGCCCTTTACTTCATTTTTTTGGGGGGGGCAGGGGGTGCTTTTTTTTATTGTCTAAAATTTTACATGTGTCGCCTTTTTCCCAGATTGACCTCCCACCACTCCATTTCCATCCCTGAGGGCAAGCCCCCACTGCCCCGGTGTCTGTGTCCATTGGTTATGCTAATATGCATTCATACAAGTCCTTTGTTTGATCTCTAACTCCCCCACCTCCCTTGCCATTTGTCTCTGGATCTATTTTTGTTCATCAGTTTATGGTGATCATTATATCCCACATATGAGTGAGATCATGTGATATTTATCTTTCTCTGACTGGATTTTTTTTTGCTTAGCATAATGTTCTCCAGGTCTATCCATGCTGTTGCAAATGGTAAAAGTTCCTTCTTTTTTATAGAGGCATAGTATTCCATTGTGTAGATGTACCACAGTTTTTCAATCCACTCATCTGCTAATGGGCACTTAGGTTGTTTCCAAATCTTAGCTATTGTAAATTGTGCTGCTGTGAACACAGGGATGCATACATCCTTTCTGATTGGTGTTTCTGGTTTCTTGGGATATAGTCCTAGGAGTGGGATTACTTGGTCAAAAGGGAATTCCATTTTTAACTTTTTGAGGAAACTCCATACTGTTCTGCACAGTGGCTGCACCAGTCTGTATTCCCACCAGCAGTGCACAAGTGTTCCTTTTTCTCCACATCCTCTCCAGCACTTGTTGTTTGTTGATGATAGCCATTCTGAGAGGTATGAAATGATATCTCATTGTTGTTTTGATTTACATCTCTTGGATGATCAGTGACTTTGAGCATGTTTTCATATATCTCTCAGCAAGAAAAGTGTCTTCTTTCAAAAGTGTTCATTTAAGTTCTTTGCCTATATTTTGATTGAATTGCTTATCTTCCTTTTGTTAAGTTTTACGAGTTCCCTCTAAATTTTGGAGATTAAACCCTTATATGAAATAGCATTGGCAAATATGTTCTCCCAGGCAGTGGGCTTTACTTCATTTTTCCTTTTCACTGTCACTACCATTTGCACCTCAAAACAGAGAAAATGAATGTAGAAGATTGCTAGCAGTAGCTGTGAGAAAAAATGGATAATTGGGGCAAAGTACATGATTTTTTAAAATATATTTTTTGAAGGCCCTAAAGACTTCTGTTCAAAGAGCTAAAAAATCATAAACTACAAAATAAAAGGAAATGGTAAAAGGAACCAAGTATTCTCTACTTGTAAAAGGATAACCTTAGATATAGGTTTTGAATCATATTATAACTTTCAAGGCACATTCTCTCTTCCCCAAATATTATGAGGGTGTCTCATAATTTGAAGATTACTTTGTGTCCTTATCAATCATGCTGTGATGACTAAATTTAATTCATAATTCTTATCCTTTAGCCAGCCCCTGAACCACCTGGAGACCTTGTGATAACAAGATTTCTGGACCTCACTCCAGAGTTTCTGATTTAGTAGTTGGGGTGGGGCTTGAGAATTTGCATTTTTAATAGGCTCCCAGGTAAGCTAATGCTGCTTGTCTGATGATATACTTTGAGAACTAATTGTTTAATTCTATATACTATGAGAATATTCATAATTAATTTATGGGCTTCTTAAGAACAACATAATATCTAATCCTACCTAATAAAAGAGTAATATGCAAATTAACCATCACTCCCTCACTCTGTCACTCCCTCACTCCATCATAAAGATGGCAGTGGCCACGGAGTTGGAGCAAGCAGGAGGCTTAGGTTGCCCCCGGCAATGGAGGAAGCCAAGCTTCCGGCCTGCACTGGTCAGACCTGGGCTCTGCTCAAGGCTACAAAGTTTCAATTATAGAAGATAAATAAATCCCAGATACCTGCTTACAGCTGGCGTGGCCTCTGCTCAAGGAGGGGCTGGGAACCTGGGTTGCCAAGGGCAACCCAGGCTTCAAGCTGGAACAAGGCTACAAAGTTTCAATTATAGAAGTTAAATAAATCCCAGATACCTGCTTCCAGCCCACGGGCGTGGCCAGCCTGAAAATGGCCATCAGCCCCTCACCCAGGCTGGCCAGGCACACCAGTGGGACCCCCCCACCCTGAAGGGGATGTGGCCAGCCTGCAAATAGCCATCAGCCCCTCACCCAGGCTGGCCACACCCCCATGGGGTGAGGGTCCCCACTGGGGGGCTTGACCAGCCTGAAAACAGCCATCAGCCCCTCACCCAGGCTGGCCAGGCACCCCAGTGGGACCCCCAACCTTATCCAGGACACCCTTCAGGGAAAACCAGCTAGCCCCCACCCATGCACCAGGACTCTATCCTATATAATAAAAGGGTAATATGCAAATTGACCCTAACAGCAGAATGACTGGGAATTACTGGTCACTATGACACACACTGACCACCAGGGGGCAGACGCTCAATGCAGGGTGGGCAGTGCGCTCCCACAGGGGCGCTCTGCTCAGCCACAAGCCAGGCTGATGGTGCTGGAGGGAGCCTCTTCTGCCTCTTTAGCAGTGCTAAGGATGTCCGACTGCAGCACCTGGTGCACAAAAATTTGTGCACGGGGGAGGGGGTGTTCCTCAGCCTAGCCTGCACCCTCTCCAATCTGGGACCCCTCAAAGGATATCCTACTGCTGGTTTACAGGGATCGGGCCCAAACCAGCTGTCAGACATCCCTCTCGCAATCCGGGACTGCTGGCTCCTAACTGCTCACCTGCCTGTCTGCCTGCCTGCTTGCCTGATTGCCCCTAACCACTCTGCCTGCTGGCCTGCTTGCCCCCAAATGCCCCCCTGCCAGCCTGATCACCCCCAACTGCCCCCCATGCCAGTGTGCTCATCCCCAACTGCCTCCCCTGCCAGCCTGCCAACCCCCAACTGCCCGCCCTGCTGACCTGCACACCCCCACCTTCCCTTCCCACTGGCCTGCTCACCCCCGCCCCCTGCCCCCCTGCTGTCCTAATCACCTCCAACTGACCCCCACTGACGACCTGCTTGCCCCCAACTGGCCCCTCTGCTGGTTTGCTTACCCCCAGTGGCCCTGCCCCCCACCAGCCTGATCACCCACAACTGCCCTACCCTCTTGGCCTCTAACTGCCTCTGCCTAGGCCCTGCCACCATGGCTTTGTCCAGAATATCCGGAAGGTCTCCTAGAAGGTCTCCCAGTCTTAATTAGCATATTACCCTTTTATTAGTATAGATTAGCTTAGGTCTCAGTATTTTGTATAAAAGCTTTAAAATTAAAAAATATATTTTTTATTGATTTAAAGAGAGAGAGACATAAATTTGTTATTCCACCTATTGAGGCATTCCTTGATTGATTCATGTATGTGCCTTGATTGGGGATTGAATTTGAAAGGTATCTGGAAGACAAACTTAACTACCCGGCCAGGACTAAAAATTTTTTCTTTCACAATATAAATCACTTTGTAGCTCACCTAAGATAAAATAATTACAGATTTCTATAATGCTTGGATTTTTTTTAGAGAATAACCTGTTTTTTATATTATTGCCAGGTAAAAATGTTGCTATTTCAATGATCTCTTAGATTGAAATTTGGAGATTGCTATTTCTCCTGTATTAATCTGGAGCCTGTGTCAAATTGTGCATAAGCCCTAATAAGTGCATACAAAAGCATTCTTCTTTGTTAAAGAATAGAAATAATTCTTTCTATGATTATTTTTCCTTTTTTTTTTCATATGATTGCCATTTGGATACCTTCCTCAATAGATACCAATTTTTTAAAAAATTTATCAGTGTTTTTATTTCTCATATTTATTAATCCATTAATTAACAAGTTATCACATGTGCATTCATTTAGTTTATCAATACTATGCAGTTTTAGAATAAGTGTAGGTGTGGATTAAGTTTCATGACCCTTCACATATTAGAGGGGCCATTATAAAGACAAATAATTCAGACTATTCTAAAGACAGATGAATAGAAAGGTCAAAGAAAATGTTTCTGGTTTACTATAAGAAAGAAATTTCTTCCATTTGCACAAAGATTTGAACAAGTATTCTCATACATAAACTAAAGTTAGAGTGACATCTATATAATAATTCACAATAAATTAGAATGATCTCTCTTCAGCATTGATCCTCAAATTCATATAAGTTCTGTAAGTGTATGTGGAGGGGGTGTTTTCTGAATCTTTTAAATCTCTAAAAAATAAATTTGGGAAAGGACTGAATTGCCCTTGGAGTTACTAAGTTCCTCATTATTAAGAGAATTCAACTTTAGCCAGGATGAGCACGTAGGGATTTTTTTAAAATCACAAAAAACTGGTGAAGAAATATACGCATCAAAAAATGGTCTTTTGAACACTGACATAAACTGTTTCTAGTAATGGGAGGTCATTAAGGCTCTGTGTAGGTGTGGCGTTAAAGAGGAACAATAGCAGATTATTCCTTTATTTATTTATTTATTTATTTATTTATCCTTAAGATAACAAAAATAGACAAAGATGGATGTTTGTACTGCTCTGTGGCATTTAGAATTTAGACAAGCTTTGGGGTTAAGACCATAACAAACTTTTCATTTGGCCCTACTAAAATAGAGCTCCCTACCTGTAACATAGCAATTTGCTTCCCACAAGGACCCCATTCTGAACTTCTCTCAGCTCTGGGCAGACACAGAGGATAGAAGCTTTAGAACTAATTCCTCTTCCACTTGAGAAGGAGCCTGAATGGGACCCTAAGTGGTAACCTGAGAGGAAGACTACATACAGTACATCAGATTTGGGAGAGGAGTTAATGGTTAGTGTAGTAATAACTGCTGAAAAATAACAGGCAACAAACATCTTTTCTTCAGTATTAGTGCCAAAGCACTGTTGCCATTGACTTTCAGAGAAACACACAGGCAAAATCATGATCTAGGGACAACTAGTTCATGATGATAAAATTAAGAATAGAGCTTTTTGGGAGTTAAGGTATATGGCTAGTGACTGGAAATGGAACTTTATGAGGTACTAGAAATGTTCTATATCTTGATCTTAGTGGTAGTTACACAAGTTTATCTTATTTAAAAACCATACAGATTAAGTTGGATGCTCATTATGTACTTTACTGTTCTCATGTTATCCTTTAATTAAAAAAAAACACGTGTGGGAATCAATTTCTAATAATAGCTGGTAGAAGATTATTAGATTCTCTCTGTCGATGTTACTACTAAAAAAGATTAGCAAATTACTCTAATTTTATCATGTAATCTATGTCTGCTATAACAAAATGTAGTAGGTTATTGAGTGTCTGTCAAGTGGCTCTACAGTCCTGACCCAGGTCTGTATAGTTTCTTAGACATCACAGCAGGCCCAGGGGAATTAATACACATGAGCCCACAGCAGATCATGTCCAAAGTCTTAATTCATTAGTAGCTCCAGTAGCTGGAGACTGTTAGGGTCCCTATTCTGAGATCACTTGCTTCATCTTCTGGGATTTCAGTTCACCTTGGAGCAGCCTTTAAAGCAGCGGTTCTCAACCTGTGGGTCACGACCCCCCTTGGGGGTCGGATGACCCTTTCACAGGGGTTGCCTAAGACCATCGGAAAACACATATATAATTACATATTGTTTACAGTAGCAAAATTACAGTTATGAAGTAGCAATGAAAATACTTTTATGGTTGGGGGTCACCACAGCATGAGGAACTGTATTAAAGGGTCGCAGCATTAGGAAGGTTGAGAACCAGTGCTTTAGAGAGATCTCTTATCAGGTTTGATCATCCTGGAAAATCCATTTTTCTCAAACTTAAAACAAAGTTTCATACCAACCTGTTATTAAATTGTGTTTATTTACACTAACAGGGGGCTTCAGACTACACAAATATTTTTTCAGTTCTAATGACGTCTAGTATTCAGACTATCCTTTGATTTAGTGGTGCCAATTGAACTGCCTAAAAAATGTGTGAAATGTCCAATAAGCCTGTATTCCTTGGGAAAATTATAATTGCCTATATAGTTTCACTGGCCAGAAAATATTCATATTACAAATAATGTCTTTAAATGTATCTGAAGAAAACTGTCCACAAAAATGTTTAAGTAAATAATGATGATAATTCAACTTGCCACCTCAAACATGATTTCTAAATCAAAAGAATGCTTCATTTTTATTCCCTTTAAGCAGTTTAGGGACTCTAACAGATGTTTTACCCACTCCACAGGTTATTTTGAGTTGGTTGCAGGAATTTTAGTTTTCCACCAGAAGTTTTACCTCTAAGTTTAGTGTTGAGCACTTATCATTAATGAACTTCACTGCTTTCTTGGTAGGTTAATCATATTCTGATCATAGTATTGCTTTCTAGTCACACGTTTCTTCAAAGACTCAGACCACCAGATAAAGAAGAAACTCCTTTGAATTTCCATCTGGCTTTGAATTTCTATCTACTATTTTAAAAATGTATAACTAGCTCATAAATATTTCAAGTACTCTGTAACTCTTTACCTTCCAGGCTATAGTTTTATAACTCTTATTTTATAAAGTGATGAAGTGTTTTGAACGAAGTGTTAGTGCTAGTCTTAAATGAAAGAAAAGACCTGCCAAGATTTTTTTGTCTTCAATGTAAAAATGAAGCACATATATTAAAATGAATGATTTTGATGTCTCAAGCCTATATTTCACAATTCGTTTGAGCTTTCTCAATAATACTCAGGAACTGGTATACATTAAATGTTGATGAAAAATAAAAAGTTACATTGCTTGTTCCATATTAAATAGCATCCAGTGTGTATTTTGATGAAAGAAGCAAAGAAGCATACACATTTCTTTTAATGGGTCATTAATTTAATTTAGGATATTTTAAATTGGTAGACTCTAATACCCTATGAGTAACTAGGTTACGTTTCCACCAATTATTAATCATAGTTATTCATGATAAAACTTTTTATTATAGCTTAGAGTTTAAGGACTTGTTCTGATGATGGAATGAAAGCACATTGCAATTTCATTTGTTTTTATAATCTCACAAGTGTTTTTAGTAAGGATGCTATTTATTACCTTAAAAAACAATGATATCTCTTGTCTTTTTGAGAAGTTCTTTAAAGTAAGAAAAGTTAGACAACACTAATGATATTTATACAATTTTAGGGATTTGAGGAAACACTTACCAGCTCCCTCCTCCAGTACCTAATTAACCTGCTTGCTTAATTTAGTTATTATATATAAAATTTACTATCAAAGACATTTTGAAAGAATTTCTGCTTTGTAATTCAGAAATATTAAGTTCTAGTCCATTAAATTTTTAAGATTTACTGATAACACATGTTGAATTCATTATAATAAATGATATATCACCTATTTTCAACAACAAATGGAAATTTTTTAAACACTGAACTGTACTTTAACACTTTTTAACTTATGTGTGAAGAGTTTTCTTCAAATCCCTTTAAACTTGGAAGATCAACCTATTCTTGTGTTTGGCATTAAATATTTCCATTCTGAATTTTGCTATGAAGCTTTTCTTATTAATTCACTATTATATTCATTATAGCTAAGACATTGTTTATAGCTTAACTTTCACATTCTATCAGATAGTGTGTTTTTATTTACTTAATGCAATATGCTCCTTGAAGTTAAAATTTAAAAAATTAAAGTATCAATCTCTAGATTTTGAGTCATAATATGAAGAAAAATTTATTACCTGGCTATATTACTCTTACCTTTAGAGGCCATGAATATTTCTGAGTCACGTCTTCAAAGATAGCCAGGTGAAAAGAAAAGGTTTTTCTTGTTGCAGCAAAGAGAGGAAACATGGCATGAATAAAACTTCAGAAGGTGTCTGTCTGCTCCATGTCAACTTACAAATAACAGAGAAAGGGAATGCTTCATTCAGCCTCCAGAGAGCTGTATTTTATCACTCCGAATAAGAGGGGAAGACGAAGCTACCAACAAAGGTAAACTCTACTCAGAAACCATCATATTACTTGGTGGTTGAAAGAAAAAATTAAAAATAATGAAAACCAAAAAGGAAAATATATAACACTCATTTTAAAAGTCTTGTTTCCACTTAGTTGTTTTTGTGTTCCTTGGAGTATATACTTTTGCTTTCACTATACATTAGACATTCTATTTTCCTGGTTGCTATAAATCTCCTGTGCCAGAGTCATGATAAAATATTCTATCATGTATAACTTTCTGATAGTTCTAAGTACAATATTTTATATTTTGAAAATGTTTGAACATAAACTTTCTTATTTTTCTTTCGAGATTTCTACCTACTCTCTCCCACAAAACAAATAAAAAGAACATGTATCCCCTCCTATTTATGTACATAAATAAATCTTTATTTTAATTTTTAATTGAATTTGATGAATCGGAGACATTTGGAAATACAAACCTTCGATAACCTTGCAGTTCATTGGAACATACAGGTGATATTTAGCTGCACTGCATACAGCAGGGGAAAAAGCACTGAAACCTGGCAGCTCACATTTCTAAAAGCAGCTGATCAGGTGAACATGGAAATTTTGCTCACCAAGTCAATTGCCCTGGATGGCACAATTTGCAAAAGTTGAAGTTGCTTATATATTACATTATCAGCAACAATCTCTACTTCCAAAAATAGTTAAGCAGCATGAGAAAGCATAAAGAATGATGAAAACTTATAAAGTCAACCTCACAGGTTGTAGATAGCCAAAAGTTTAGGTTCTTCTTATTTGGCAAAGAGAGATTTCTTTTTATTATTGTTGTTTGGAAGTGTTCGGGATTAAAAAGAGTTGCCATTATTTGAATTGCAGGAAAGATATATAAACATGATCAGTATTTTTAAATTAAATTATCTGTTTGCTAAATTTCTTAATGTTTGTCATGAGCATTTGGAAACACTTTACTCTAAAAAAAACCCCCTAAATTGTTGTCAACACTATCAAAGTTGGTATTTTAAATTATGGTCATAATTGACAAGTTAATTTTTACTTTCTCTAAAGCACCAATTTGAAATTAAAAAATAAAAGCCTAAGTGAATTAAGCATATATATTGACCTGTACAAAGCCAACCATCTATGTATTTGTATTGGCCATATGACTAACTGATAGACTCTGAATATTTAGCTGCAACAAAGACTTTCCAGGCCATCTAACTTGGTAAAGTTTCTACCCATTTCTTTTTTCATGCTTTCTCCCTCAGTTCTGCTAAAGACACAGCAGATACTAACCTGAGGTTTCATCTCCTCTTCCCTATACTCTTTTCTGTTTGCCAGCCTTTTTCTAGGTCATACTCACAAACCTTCCTTAATAGATTTCTCAGATGTTCATGTGTCCTGTTAATGTGCGCTTCTGCAGCCAGGCGATATTTCTCCAGGAGCTGGCCTCACCTCCTCTCCTGCTGCTGTTGCTGCTGCCCTTCACCTTCACGGTACACTCAGTCCTCCTCTCCAAACATTTCCCACCTCCAAGAAAGAACCAGTATCACCATTTATCACTCAAAATGGTCACAGCATCCTCATCTCCCTCTATGAAGCCCTTGGCTTTTTCAAGCAGCATCAGTATCAGTTTCACTCTGCCATCAGGTTGCAGGTTTCTGCTCCGCTCCCTTGATTCCAGGAAATATAGCAATACAAATATGTTTAACAGACATAACCCAAGGCTTGAAGGTAACATAATGGGAATGCAGTACAAGAAAAAAGACTTACAAGTGAATATCAGCACAGATGGGTCTCAGGAAAATTAGCTCCCTCTCTCACCTGAGCCTCTGCTCTGCTGCTTGGCATGCTCATTCCTCAGGATGTTCTGCTTTGTCTGTCCTTGTCCCTCATGAAGGAGGGGCCTCTGTATTCTCACTGTCTTCCGTTATTGCCAAGAGGAAATAAAAAAAAACCAACAATCACATCATAACCTCACCATCATTGCCTCCTGCCCATGGCCTTTTTTGTAGGGCAGGCTATCACTAGTTTTGAAGGTCTGTTCTTCAATATTACATCATTAAACAGAACTTCCTTATTATTTAACTAGTGGCCCAGTGCACGAAATTCGTGCATGGGGGGGGAGAGGGGGTTCCCTCAGCCCAGCCTGCACCCTCTCTAATCCAGGAACCCTTGGGAGACATCCGACTGCTGGTTTAGGCCCAATCCCTGGGATCCCCCTAACTGGCAGCCGGACATCCCTCTTGCAATCTGGGACCACTGGCTCCTAACTGCTCACCTGCCTGCTGACCTGATCTCCCTAACTGCTCTCCCCTGCCAGCCTGATTGTCCTAACTGCTCTCCCCTGCCAGCCTGATCGCCCCTAACCGCCTCTGTCTCGGCCCCGCCACCATGGCTTTGTCCAAAAGGACATCCAGAAAGTTGTCTGGAAGTTGTTTTGTCTAATTAGCACATTACCCTTTTATTAGTATAGATTGATTTCAGAGAGGGAGGGAGATAGAAACATCAATGATGAGAGAGAATCATTGACTGACTGCCTCCTGCACGCCCCACACTGGGGATCAAACCCATAACCCAGGCATGTTCCATACCAGGAATTGAACTCTGGGCCCTTCAGTCCTCAGGCAGAGGCTCTATCCATTGAGCAACACTGGCCATGGATACACTTTCCCTTTCCACTGGGACGTGTTCTGTTTGCTGGAGCTGAAACACTGAAGCTGTCTCACTGGGGCAGAGTGAGGTGCAGTGGGTTGGAGTAGGCGAAGCCCCCTGAAAGATAGAGAGGGGCCTTGTTTAACAGCCAGACTGTTTCATGGCTGTGCTGCCTCGCAGTTGAATGGCCACACTGTTGGGCTGCGCTACTGTCAATGGGAGTTTACACAACTGAACTGTCTGCAGGGATAGTTTCCTCCTCACCACACCCCCAAGCTGGGGGTTTCTCTTAGGGTTGAAGGGACACCGACCACCCTTGGTTGGTAGCCCAATCAGCCACTTTGGAAAGAGAAGTGGGGAATCCTGATTTTACGTGAATGCTCCAATTTCTTAAGTTGGCAACTAATGCGAACTTCAGATGTTTGGGCCAAACCAGAGAGATGGTCAGGGCTGGTGTCCAGGCCACTGGGCGGCACTGGGCTCAGCCCAGCCATAAAGGGACCTAGGCGTCTGGGCAGGTGAAGGGGTTGGGAGTACGCTTGGGTAATTCCGATGTCACCCCACTTGTTTTTTTCCCCCACTGATCACAATTTATTATAATCTGTTGGCAGCATAGATAGATATTAGTTACCAGAACTATGTCTTCATAGAAGTGGAGAGTATGTAGCCATTCTATGGGGAACTGTGTGCACTTAAGCATCAGCATGATCTTTCAGTTTCTTTTATTTTTTTTTGTTAATGAAAATAAGCTTTATTACATCAAGTAATAAATACATACAAAGATGCAAACACTATTAGTCACTGTCTTCCAGATGTTTGGATCCACTGATGGGAAAGGCGGAACTGAAATGTACATACATCCTTAGGGGAAATTTCAGGGGTCCTCATCAGGCGAGATTCAATAAATTGCTCTTTCTTCTGTATTTATAACTTGTGCATTTTAAAGATTGACTTCAAAGTACTAATAGTCATGCAAATGCTTAAGCAAAAAAAAGAAAAGTTACATTGAAAAGAATTTATACTGTGTGGTAAATGGGCACTGGCTACTAAAGCGCTGCCTCAGGACTCACTGAAACAAACCCTCAGACTTGGATCAGCTCAGAAGAGAAACATAAAGAACCATGTGAGTAACAGAAATGTATCCAGAAGAGAAACAGGTATCTGGGAGGCCAACTACAGTTTGCTGTGATAGGTAACTGACATGCATCATGTAAGTAAATGCTTTAAAGAAACACACAAAATGCCCTGGGTAGTTCGTAACTAAGATGTAAATCTAATAACTGCAAAAATCTCTTCTCCATCTCAGCGATGGGAGGTTCAGAGCCTGATGAACCATGGGAGTGGCACGGGGAGGAGAAACCAAGCTGTTACCATTTTGAAACCAAGTTTCATATGAAGGGGGTTGCAAGCATGAGCTGTCACTTCTTGGAAGAAGAGGGAAAGCCTTTCACGCTGACTTAGGGGCTAGGACCTGGTGTTCTGCTCCATCTCGGCCAAGCACTCCCGAACCGGCCCTGTTGTGTGTATGATGCCTCGTTTCAGTCTCTCCATCGCGCTCTTACTGCCCACGTACGTGAGTCAGATCTCCTTCCCTAGTTCTTCGATGATGACCAGCAGCTCAGCATATTTGCTCTGGGGCACCTGGCTGTTCTCTGTTCCCTGCGTGTTAGAGATGCTGGTCCTAGTCACTCAGCAGCTGGTGGTACTGGGAAGATGTTGCCATGCTGGTGGAAGGCCGGTGAACACTCCCAGAGGCCTTGATGGAGGTGGCGGGCATGTGCATGGTCAAGTTCGGTTTGTAAGACATCCCCCCCCCGCCCCCCGCCTCCCGCTGCGGGGCGCAGGCCCCATGAGATGGCATCGGCAGCGGTGGCCGTGAGGCCAGGCTGTGGTGAGGTAGGCCTGGGGTCTGTGTGCCTGTCTGTGCCCCTGCCCAGCTCCCACACACTTTTTGTTGTTGGCAGCTCAGGCGCACTGGCAAATATGGCTGTCCCCTCACCCTGACACTGCTGCAGTATCATGATCTTTCAGTTTCTTGATGTTCTGCTTGTGCTGTTCAACTTCTTTCTGCAGACGCTCAAATCTCCTTTTTATGATGAGTGATCTCTTCTTCATGTTGTTTCTTCAAGGCTTCCACCTGTTCTTTAATGCGCTCTGAGAAGTATCCTTCCTCTTCAGCCGTCTCTTTTTTTTGTGAAGGTCCCAATGGCTTCCCTGATTGCGCCTGCCTTGGAGCTGAAATTATCTGACAATTGCAGCCAAAGTCTCTGGCTTGCATGGCCCTCACACCCCACACTTCAAGCTGCAGATGTACCACTGACGCAGAGACTGCCCTGGTTGTCAGTGCCGCACAATTCTGGACCACCCCACTTAGTTTTAAATGCAAACCTGCCTTGGACAGGCCTTGAAGGTCTTTTTTCCATGGCAATCACAGGGTAGCAGGCCAGCCGGCAACCCGGCCCGGAGGGTCCGGGGGTGCCGGCTGGCCTGCGCCTTGGCTCTCTCTGCCCCCATTGCCATGGTGATCACGGGGAAGCAGGCCAGCCGGAATCCCCAGTCCAGGGGGTCCGGGGGTGCCGGCTGGCCTGCTGGGCTCTCTCTGCCTCCGATCACCATGGCGTTCACGGGGAAGCAGGCCAGCCGGCACCCCCAGGGGTTCTGGGGGTGGCGGCTGGCCTGTGCAGCGGCTCTCTCTGCCTCCAATACACAATGCAATCACCGATTACTGGCCGCCTTTGCCCACCCCCCACCTCTTGCCTGCCGCCTGGGTTTCGATCCCTTTCACCTCCCAGCATTGCAGCTACTATGCAAATTAACCACCATCTTTGTTGGCGGTTAACCGCCATCTTGGCTGGCAGTTAATTTGCATATCGCCCTGATTAGCCAATGGGAAGGGTAGGGAAGTTATGGTTAATTACCATGTTTCTCTATTATTAGATAGGATTATTTAACAGCTAGATATTTGAATTAAATTTTCATGACAGAAAGACTCACCAATTTAGTCTTTTTTAGTACAAAGGAAGAGGCTGCCAGTTTATTTAAATCTAGAGTGATGCCTGTTATAAAACAAAAAAAGAACAGCAATGTGTTCCAGTTTGCATTTTCTGGGGCAAGGATGGGGAATGGAGCAAAATGTTAGCCTAAAGGTCAGGGACAGGACTAAGAACCAAAGACTGGGATGAACTAGTCTTAGGAATATTTACATAGTTTTATGGTTAGTCTGCCCTTGGTTTTACTATAAAATCGTGTGTTCCTAAAAATCATATATACATATACATACATATATAAATATATATATATATGTCCATATATAATCAAATATATATGGAATGGGAGAGAATTATTTGTTTTTCTTGAGTTATATAAATATTATTTTGGTAAAATTCTAAAAAACATTTTATTCAGTTGAAATTACATTTTTAAAAATTCATGGTAATGCATAAAATAATATTTATTTTCAGAAACTGCATGTTATTACATTTTATGAATATAATAAATACAGTTATTGACCATTGCCCTTTTAATAGACATTTGGATTGTTTCTTTTTGTAAGGCAGTGGTTCTTATGCACATGTGTAGCTGTCCTTTGAAAGTATATGTCTGGAAAGGAAAATGCCAGCTGATGGGGTATGAAGATCTTTATTTTTACCAGATATTATCAAATAGATCTCCAAAGTGCTTGTGCCAATTTACAAGCAACAGTAATGGATAAGCATTCCCTTTTCCACATTTCCCTTTCAAAACAGGCTTGGTTGGTAGAGTGGGAAATCAACAAGGGATACCCAGATATCGATTTATGAGAAGGCAGCATCCAGGGGTGTTTTGTTATCACCTGAGTAATGTAAAAACCTTTGTGTGTGTTTGTTTTCAGCTCTTCCTATCATGCTATATCATGTCAGAGTAACTAAGAGCAACTTTTATAAATATCTGGTTAAAAAAGTAATGCTATAGATAGGAAGTGGTTCACAAATGGACTATAATTTAGTGATAAAATAGCTCCTTTCATTCAGTGAGTCTAATGGCCTGACTTCTTAAAATGTGAACCACAGACATGCAGTGTGTATAAAATACCTCTGAATTTATAGTTTTTTGCATTAAATTTGCTATGAAACAAAGCAGGATATGTATAAAGAAATTATTGAAGAAAATAAAACAAATCTAGGGAGATATATTCTTTTTATAATTTTTTTCTTTATTGATTAAGGTATTACATATGTGTCCTTATGCTCCCATTGCCCCCAGCCTTCCCACTCATGCCCTTACACCCCTGGTGCCTGTGTCCATTGGTTAGGCTTATATGCATGCATACAAGACCTTTGGTTATAACTATATTATTAGATATCAAATAGTCAATCCTTTAATGTAGATGTGGCAGTGTCTTCCCTAGGAATGTGCAACTCTTATTTAAGCAACCACTTATCACACTGTGCAAACTGCCTATCAGAATGCATTTTTTTACTATTTTATTCAAACATACTAGAGGCCTGGTGCACAAAATTTGTACACACAGCTGGGGGGGGGGGAGGGGCAGATCCCTCAGCCCGGTCTGTGCCCTCTTGTAGTCTGGGAGCCTTCGGAGGATGTCCAACTGCCAGCTTAGGCCCGCTCCTATGGGAGCGGGCCTAAGCTGGCAGTTGGACATCCTTAGCGCTGCTGCAGAGGCAGGAGAGGCTCCCATCACTGCCGCTGTGCTCACCATCCATGAGCCAAGCTTCTGGTTGAGCAGTGGTGTCCCTGTGGGAGTGCACTGACCACCAGGGGGTAGCTTCTGCATTGAGTATCTTTCCCCTGGTGGTCAGTGTGCATCATAGTGACTGGTCATTCCGCCATCAGGTTGAAACCGGCTCTCCAACACCCCCAGAGGGGTCCCAGATTGTGAGAGGGCACAGGCTAGGCCGAGGGCCCCCGCTGGTATATGATTGGGGCCAGGGAGGGATGTGGGAGGTTGGCCAGCTGGGGAGGGAGGATGGGAGGGCTCCAGGGTGTGTCCGGCCTGTCTCGCTCAGTCCTGATCAGCCGGACCCCAGCAGCAAGCTAATCTACCAGTCAGACCGTCTACCACCTGGTGGTCAGTGCATGTCATAGCGACTGGTCAACCAGTCAACTGTCTGCCCCCTGGTGGTCAGTGCACATCATAGCGAGCAGTTGAGCAGCCTTAGCATATCATTAGCATACTATGTTTTGATTGGTTGAATGGTGAACTGGACAACAGGACACTTAGCATATTAGGCTTTTATTATATAGGATTCTTTTGATACAGTGCTTCATTCATTCATTCATTCATTCAATAAGCATGTATTAACTTTTTACTATAAGCATAGCATGATAGAGCATACTGAGATATAATGATACAACCTCCACCCTGAGGGAACAGGTACTCCAGAGGAGTAGCACAATAAAGGGATGCAATATTTTTATTTTTAAAAACTAAGTTACAATATCTTAAGAATGGCAATGATGTAAGTCATTCTCTCCTTCTAAAGCAAAACTAATTAAAATCAGTAATTCATCTTTCAAATGAGCAAACTTTGTTTCACATATACATGTCTAATTTTCCTTTCTTCTGTTCCTTTAAACAGGAAAATAATAACTCTTAAGATATTCTTTCTTAAATGATGAAAGGATAGTAAACCAGATCGTGCTTCTTAGCTTTTAGAAAGACATGAATTTCTTACTACACTTTTTCTGCCTACTTAAAAAGATATCGATTTAAAAAAATTGAAAAAAGGAAAATAATCCTGGATACAGAGAAGAAGAATCTGGGAAACTAAGATAAACTGGTTCTGGAGCAAATATATCAAGCGGTTCCCATTTTCCAAGATAATATGGAAAAGATTCCTAATTAGAGTCCTGTGTACAGACCCAAGGGGCAATGGTACCTCATAATCAGTACGTTGTAAAGCCCAATGCAGAAGCAAAAGCTTAGTTTATATATGGAAGTTATTTTTAAATATTCAGCCTTATACATTTTCTTTAGGTAAGACTAAGTTAAGTTTAATGGAGTTCTTTGAAGTAATCTGTCTTTACAGTGCTCTGTCTTCTGGAATTTGCTTGATCTATTATGAATAATGTAAACTGTTTTCCTAATGATATTTTCCTCTAAAAGAAGACAGAATATTCTGAGAGGTTCTGACTTATTCTAAGTTATATTACTAGAAAAAGAGACAGAAATTATTTGCAAAAAACATTACAGACATATGGCATATCAACAACTCTTTATTTAGATGTTCTACAGGGTATAGAACATTATGTGCATGTCTGAGAAGAGAGGAGAGAGAAGGAGAGGGATATATGATACCTATCTATCATCTATCTATCTATCTATCTATCTATCATCCATTATCATCTATCTGGAGAAGAAATTGGAGCTAGATTGAGAGAGAGAATTAAGAAGACAATAAAAATCTTCAGAGACCCCAATGTTCTCCAAGAACTACTTCATCATTTTGAAAATCTCTATTTCTACCATTATTTCATTTTATTTTCAGATTTTAGCTTTTTATGTAGGTATGTTTCATGTATAAAAATTTTGAAGTCGCTTGCAAAATATTTACACCACTTGTCATCTATTTACACATTTTAAGAGCAACTTTTCTAACAAACAAAACTAATTTATCAAGTTATGAAAATTTTCGTAAAAAACCTTACTATATTACCACAAAATAAATAAAGATAAATAATATTTTAAAAACAAAATTAAAATTTTATTTCAATTAAGACCCCTTTTGGCATTTTGCTTATTTATTCTGCCCTTTGGTTAAAAGCATCAGCATCACATTACTATTTTATATTGCATATATGCAGCACTTGCTTCCTTAAGTTTTCAACATGTCATCTGTAATTAAAGGTAGACACTGAGTCAATATGAACAATAGATTAACTAAACTGCACTGTAATTTAGGTAAAATTACTGTGTCACTGTATATTACATGCAAAATCCACTTAAACGGTCATTTAACCAACAGTACTGCATGAACAAATAACTCAGTATATGAAAATTGCATCATAAATTCAACATTTTTCATACATGAAAACTGCATCATAAACTCAACATTGCCATGTGAAAAACTACGTAAGTCCTCCTCCTGTAAAATGATACTGTTTAGCTTATTTTAAGAGGTTTAACTTTCATATATTGTAACTATCTTTAAGCTCTTCAGTTCACAATTCATATAAAACTCTTTCATATTTAAAATAAACAATCCAATTTTAATCAGTGCATTAAATCTGCTTTTTAAGTTCATTTGAATGATGATTATCTTTCCCCCTAAAGAAATTATTTTGATAAGGTTTTAAGAGGTATCTTACAACAAAATTCTAACTGTAAATGTATTCATAGTAATTTTCAAATTACTTATGTTTTCTCCCACAAAGAATCTTAGAAAACTTGTAATAAGCTGATAAAGCTGATTTGCATATTTACAAAATTTTGAATAGCAAATATAGGCAACTCATAAAAAACAAAACAAACACATATTTGTTCAATGGCTATTTGTGAATTACCAGGAACACTACGTACCTCTAAAGAATTATTCTATTATTGAAAATAACTTGATGTCAAGTAAAATCTTGACATACAATCCAGCCTTCTTCCTGTGCCTGACAACTGACGTGTTTCTAAACACTGTCACATTAAATGATGGTTGCTTAGGCAAAAACGCTGCACACACACATTGCACCCCCATCCACCAACCCACACTGAGATGAGCTGCCTGCCTTGGGATGTAATCTGCTCGAGTAAAGCCATATGCATTACAGCAAGCATTCCAGACCCATAAAAGGACCAAACACTTTGGCATTAATACAATGTACTCCCTGTTTTCTCTAATATACAAAACTAGAGGCCCGGTGCATGAAAATTCATGCACTGGAGGGGGGTTCCCTCAGCCAGGCCTGGTTACCTCAGGCGGCCCTCTCACAATCTGGAAGCCTTCAGGGGCAGAAGGTGACCCAGTGATCAGTGGAAGGCCATGCCCCCATCACACCTCTGCTGCTGCCACTGCCAGCAGCGCAAGCCTTGGCCAGCCCTGGTTACATGAGCCTCAGGTGGCCCTGGTGGCTTGGTAACCTCCATCCAAGGCTTGCCTGCACCTCGGGCCTGCCATGGGCATCTAGGGGACTGAGGGCAGGTCAAGACGCACTGTACACCTGCCACCCTCCCCCCCAAACCCCTGCCGGTAGGGCTGAAAGGACTAGGGGACTCCAACAGGGCTGAGGGGACTGGGTGCCACCATCTTGTGGCTATGGGTGCTGCCACATTTGTGACGGCATGAA
The DNA here is from genome assembly GCF_964212035.1 of Myotis nattereri. NCBI lineage: Eukaryota > Metazoa > Chordata > Mammalia > Chiroptera > Vespertilionidae > Myotis > Myotis nattereri. The sequence continues at coordinate 110,507,761 of NC_138077.1, read as the reverse complement.
GGTCAATTTGCATATTCCCTATTTATTAGATAGGATATATGTTTTCCAGTTTTTTGCTTCATATATATATATGTGTATATATATATATATATATATATATATATATATATATATATATACTTATATATATACTAGAGGCCCAGTGCACAAAAATGTGTGCACTGGCCAGGAGAGGAGGGTGTCCCTCAGCCCCACTTGTGCCCTCTCACAGTCTGGGACCCCTCGGGAGATAACGACCTGCTGGCTTAGGCCTGCTCCTGGTTGGCAGAGGGCAGGCCCAATCCCTAGGTGCAGCCCCTGGTCAGTCTCAGAGCAGGGCTGATTGGGGAGTTGGGGCGCCACCCCCTGTCATGCACAGAGCAGGGCGGATCGGGAGGTTGTGATGCCACCCCCAGTCACGCTCAGGGTAGGGCCAATTTGGGGGTTCGGGCTCCGCCCCCTGTCACACTCAAGGTAGGGCCAATGGGGAGGTTGCGGTGCCACCCCCTGTCACACACAGAGCAGGGCCGATCAGGGGGTTGGGGCACTTCCCCTGTCACGCACAGAGCAGGGCCCATCAGGGGGGTTGGGTCTACGTACCCTGTCACACACAGAGCAGGGCCGATCAGGGGGTTGGGGAGCTTCCCCTTGTAATGCACAGAGTAGGGCCGGTCAGGGGGTTGGGGAGCTCCCCTCTGTCACACACAGAGTAGGGCTGATAGGGGAGTTGGGGTACCACCCCCTGTCACACACAGAGCAGGGCCCATGGGGGGGTTGGGGCGCCGCATCCTGTCACACCCAGAGCAGGGCCGATCAGGAGGTTGCGGAGCTCCCCCCTATCAGGCACAGGACCGATCAGGGGTTTGGGGCGCCTTCCCCTGTCATGAACAGAGAGAACAGATAGGGAGGTTGTGGCCCCTCCCGCTGTCACACACAGAGCCGCAGGGCGATCAGGGGGTTTGGGCGCTGCCCCCTGTAATATGATGCTCCAGGGGCCAGGAGGCCTCGTGGCTCCGCTTGACACTTGGGCAGTGAGGCCTTGCGGCTCCGCTGACCCCGGTGCTGGGAGGCCTCGCTGCTCCAATGATCCCGGTGCTGGGAGGCTCCGCTGATCCTGGGGCGTGAGGCCTCACAGCTCCACTGATCCCAGGTTCGGGAGGCCTCGGGGCTCCCTGATCCCGGTGCTGGGAGGCATATTACCCTTTTACTATATAGGATAGAGGCCTGGTGCAAGGGTGGGGGCTGGCTGGTTTGCCCTGAAGTGTGTCCTGGATCAGGGTGGGGGTCCCGCTTGGGTGCCTGGCCAGCCTCGATGAGGGGATGATGGCTGTTTGCAGCTGGTCACACCCCTTTCAGGGTGCAGATCCCCACTGGGGTGCCTGGCCAGCCTGGATGAGGGGATGATGGCTGTCTGCAGCTGGTCACACCCCCTTCAGGGTGGGGGTCTCCCCTGGGGTGCCTGGCCAGTATGGGAGAGGGGCTGAGGGCTGTTTTCTGGCTGGCAGATGACTGAAGCTCCCAACCTCTCCTTTTTTGCTTTTCTCTTTTTATTCTGGGATTTATTTACCTTCTATGGCTGTCACTGGAACTGAGAGCTGGCTTTAGCTCTGAGGCTCGGCTCCAGCTCTGAGACCTTGGCTGCTGAAAGCAGGTATCTGATTTGTTTAGCTTCTATAATTGCAACATAGTTGCTTAGGGTGCAAGCTCAGAGCCCAGCAGTGGCAGGCAGGGAACCTTGGCTATCTCCTTCACTGGAGCAAGCAAGCCTCCTGTTTGCTTCAGCTGCCTGGCTGCCGGCCGCCATCTTGGTTGGCAGTTAATTTGCATATTGCCCTGGTTAGCCAATGGGAAGCATATCGGGGGTATGGTTAATTACCATGTTTGTCTATTATTAGATAGGAGATATATATATATATATATATATATATATATATATATATATATATATATATATATATTGTAATTAAAATTTTGCCAAGTGAACTGCAGACCATCAGTGTGATTGCATAAGCATGCAGGCCCTCACAGCAGCTCAGTTATGGTGCCTCTTCATGTTCAAGGCCAGGTGATCAGAGCAGGAGAAGCTGCAGTTCCACACCTGGCACTGGAATAGCTTGGGCCCAGTATGCTTCTGGTAGTGGCATGTCAGCTCATCAGAGTGTGCGAATCTCCTGTCATAGCCTTCCCAGGTGCATTTGAACAGCTTCTCTCCAGTATGAGTCCTCAGGTGAGCTTTTAAATGAGAAGACTTCGTATAAACTTTTGTGCAGCCAGAGTAATCACAGAGTGGATGCGTCGTTTCTCCACATTGGGGTTACTTCTTCTGTTGTATCTGACAGGTTGGATAGTTTGCGAATTAACTGGTAGAGTGACAGGTAAATTCCAGCATAGGATGGAAGTGTGGGGTTAAATTCTGGAGCATCTCTGCTTGTCTATCTGACTTCCAGGCTCTGAGCTTGGTGATGACTGGGGAAAGTAAGTGGCCTCTTGTGGAAGAAACTGACTTGGCATTGTGTATATGCAAGGGGGTATGCCCTGGAATTGTTTCATCGTAGTCTGCAGAACAGTGTGTGTGTTGAGTAAGTCCTACCATGGCGGCTGACATAGAAACATTAAGACTGTCTGTTACTAAAAAAAAAAAAAAAAAAAAAAAAAAAAAGAGTGTCTGTTACTGTTGTCTGGTTTATAGAACTAGGCATATCTAGATCCGGTGTATTCAGTAGCTGGTACAAGTGGACATGTGTGTGTGTGGGGGGGTGTGTGGCGACGGGGGAGGGGGTAGAGAGATGAAGATCTGGTGTAGGAAGTTCTTGTTTGATGAAAATATTGTTCACCTCTGGAAATGTGGTCTGGTGTGAGCTGAATATGCTGGTGAACTCAGGGAGGGCCTGTGTTGGGGTCAGAGGAGGGGCAGTCATTTCACTCTGGTGGCTGAAAACGGCAACATGTTCTGTCTTGAGTGTTACACACAGTCTCCGGGATTTGTAGAGGCCAGTTCTCAGGTGAGTGATGTCAGGAAGACATTCATGTTGATACTGACTGTAAGGTAACCCTTTACTGTCAGTGAAGAACTGGTCTACGTCTGTCTCATCTGTACTTTTTATGCTCTGAAATTATAGGAACTGGAGGAAGCTGACATGTCAGATACTTCTCCATTTCACATCTTATTGGACCAGCTCCTGAGGGGGCAGGGCGGGGGGCGGGGTGTGCAGTCAGCCTGGCAACAGTGGTGGCGCAGGCTGTGGAGGTTGTGGGTACATGGGCTGCACCTGCAGGTGATGGTGCAGGTGCTTCAGCTCCTTGCCAGAGAAGAGTGCCATGTTGGGGGCCAAGTTCCTGGCTCCCAGCACAGGCTTGAGCTGCGTGAACACGGGCTTGTCCTGCGGGGCCAGTGGCTGGGGCACAGGTTTCAGCTGGATAGCACCCTCGTAGCCATGGGCACTGGGGGAGGGGGCTGGAGGGGTGGCTCCGGTCGCTGGGCGTGGGTTGAGCGCCCTTCCCACTTCATGCATGCTGGCTCGGGCTGGCGAGCTCCGTGCTGGGCCTCAGGCAGAGGAGGGGAGGCTCCGGACAGACCCCTCAGTCCACGGTTCTCGAAGGTGCACATGAAAAGCAAAACTCTTCCGCTCTGCCTGGCGTAAACGCCAACATCCTCAGGGTGGCCATCTCCAGAGCCCACTCCCGCTATGGCAGGTCTCTGAGAGCAAGTTATGAACGCGTACCTGGCTCGCGACTCAATTCTACCATTATTTTAAATATACTTACCTGTGCCTTGGTTCTTGGCCTTGCTCGGTGTGGTCATTTTATTCCTCCCAACATCTGCCTATATCTTCAGGCATCACCAAAATACTGCACCAGGCCCTTTGGTAGTTGCAACAGACAGCCGGATACACAACTGCTTTACAGATAGCAGTCATTATTACACACAACTGGTGCAGCTGCAATCTTGTGCCTGCTGGAGTACACCATCTGTTTTCTGCAGAACATTTTCTTCACAGTTCCAGCATTGAAAATAAGCATCCCTCAACTTGAATCTCCCCAAGAGCAAAGTTCCCAAGAAACTGAGATAATTATTATACCATATATATATTAAATATATAGACAAAATATGTTATAGTTAATTTAGCTTTACTAGTGCATCTTCAGTGTTTCTTCTGGTTCTATTCACAGGCCACATTAAGAAAATGTTACCACATTTGAATACATGCCTGGCTAAATGATGACTAAAGAGTAGGTTGTGCAATCTCTCCATATGCCATGGAGAATGGCACTTCACTGAAGGGGAGTGGAAAAGCAAGGCCTATTTTTTTAAAAATATATTTTATTGATTTTTTACAGAGAGGAAGGGAGAGGGATAGAAAGTTAGAAACATTGATGAGAGAGAAACATCAATCAGCTGCCTCTTGCACACCCCCTACTGGGGATGTGCCCACAACCAAGGTACATGCCCTTGACCGGAATCGAACCTGGGACCCTTGAATCTGCAGGCTGATGCTCTATCCACTCAGCCAAACCGGTTAGGGCACAAGGCCTATTTTTGTTATTTGTCTAAATTCTTTTTCTTATTGTTGCCTAATGTAGGTCCTGACCCACTTTAAGCGTTCATGAAATGTTAACTGAAAAAATGATAGAAAAGATGTCACCAAAAATTTGTGTTTTTGTTTGAGTCTTCTTCTTTTGATTAGTCTATAAGCAAATGTCTGAACTGAGAAAAAAATGAATAAAAATTAGGATCTTGTTCCTAACTTTAAGTTAAAGTCAATAGTGATTTGCATAAGGTATGCTATTATGTTTTTGGCATAACTGTAATAATTCTATGTTTGCTTAAAGTGAGGTCCATTTATGTTTTGTATATTTTTTATTTTAAAATAGATTTAGTTTTGTTTTTCTCAAGTTACTAAATAGATTCTAGTGTACTGTTGTCAATAGAAATATATTTTGAGCATATATGTAATTTGAAATTTTCTAGGAGCCACATTAGTATATAAACAAAAAATAATTTAAATAATATATTTTATTTAATCGACTATTTACAACATATTACAAGTTCAAAATGTGGCACTAGCCAATTTTCAAATAATCAGTATTCATTTGTGGCTAGTGGTTGCTGTTTTGAGTATGTAAATCCTAGTGTATTTATCTAGCAAGGCTGGTGACAGATTAAAAATCTTTTGTTAATCTTATGTTTTCCATTACATATATGTGTTTTCAAATAATTTTTAACTTCATTATTTTATTTATTTTTAAATAGAATTAACAACATTTATATGTAAAATAACTTGAAATTATAGTGGAAATAATAAATTGAAAGTAAAAAATTATCTTTTCCCCATATCAGTTCCTTTTCCCTCAAATGATTATTGTTCACTCTAGTGTATATATTTTCAGATAAGAAATATACATAGACACATAATATGAAAATATATATTTAAAAATTGTACATTTATGAATTCATTTTTTCTTTACTTCTTTTTGAACTTTTGGTCTGAAATTGGTTAATAAAGCCATACATGTGTCAAGCGTACAACTCAATAAAACATCATTTGCATACATGTTTTTACTACCCCAAACAAAGTTTCTGCCTGCCACCATTTTTCCCCCATTTACCCTCATTTACCTTTCTCACCACCCCCTCCCCATTCCCTCTACCAATCACCATATATTTGTTCTTAGCTATGTGTTTTCTTTCTTCTTAATACATTCACCTTTTTCATCCAGCCCTACAACTTTCTCCCCTATGGAAGCTGTCAGTCTGTTACAGGTATCTATGATTCTATTTTGTTTGTTAGCATATTTTGTTCAGTAGGTTCCACATGAAATAGATTCCATGCTGTTGTAAAAAATAATTTTTTTTTAATGGCTGAGTAGTATTCCAATGCATAAATGTAGCACAGCTTTTTTCATCCATTTATCTATTGACTAGAGGCCCGGTGCACAAAAATTTGTGCAATCGGGGGGAAGGAGGGGTCCCACAGCCTGGCCTGTGCCCTCTCGCAGTCTGGGACCCCTCAGGAGATAACGGCCTGCTGGCTTAGGCCTGCTCCCGGGTGGCAGAGGGCAGGCCCAATCCCTAGGTGCAGCCCCTGGTCGGGCTCAGAGCAAGGCCAACTGGGGAGTTGGGGTGCCGCCCCCAGTCATGCACAGAGCAGGGCGGATCGGGAGGTTGCGATGCCACCCTCAGTCACACTCAGGGTAGGGCCGATTGGGGGATTGGGACACCGCCCCCTGTCACACTCAAGGCAGGGTTGATGGGGAGGTTGTGGCGCCAACCCCTGTCATGCACAGAGCAGGGCCAATCCGGGGGTTGGGGAGCTCCACCCTGTCACGCACAGAGCAGGGGCCATCAGGGGGTTGGGGAGCTCCACCCTGTCATGCACAGAGCAGGGCTCTTCAGGGGGTTGAAGAGCTCCCCCCTATCACTCACAGAGTAGGGCCGATAGGGGAGTTGGGGCACCACCGCCTGTCATACACAGAGCAGGGCGGATCAGGGGGTTGGGGCGCCTCCACTCTCACACTCAGGGCAGGGCCGATGGGGAGGTTATGGCTCTACCCCATCACACACAGAGCAGGGCCCGTGGGGGGGGGGGCTTGGGGCGCTGCACCCTGTCACACACAGAGCAGGGCCAATCAAGGGGTTGGGGCGCCGAACCCTGTCACACACAGAGCCACAGGGCGATCAGGGGGTTGGGGAGCTCCCCCGTATCAGGCACAGAGCAGAGCTGATCAGGAGGTTGGGGCACCTTCCCCTGTCACGAACAGAGCAGGTCCGATAGGGAGGTTGTGGTCCCACCCCCTGACCCACAAAGAGCCGCAGGGCGATCAGGGGTTTTGGGTGCTGCCCCCTGTCATGCTGATCCCGGTGCTGGGAGGCATATTACCCTTTTACTATATAGGATAGAGGCCTGGTGCATGGGTGGAGCTGGCTGGTTTTCCCTGAAGGGTGTCCTGGATCAGGGTGGGGGCCCCCACTGGGGTGCCTGGCCAGCCCTGGGTGAGGGATGATGGATGTTTGCAGCTGGTCACACACCGTTCAGAGTGGGGGTCCCCACTGGGGTGCCTGGACAGTCTGGGTGGGGGGCTGAGGACTGAAGCTCCCAACTGCTCCTTTTTTTCTTTTTTTTAAATTCTAGGCCAGCTTTAGCTCTGGCTCCAGCTCTGAGGCCTCTGCTGTGAAAGCAGGTATCTGGTTTGTTTGGGTTCTATAATCAAAACAATGTATAACTCCAGCTCTGAGATCCTTTCTCACTGAAAGCAGGTTTCTGGGGTTTTCTTTAGCTTCTATATTCGTTACAATATTTGAAACTGCAGGCTCAGAGGCCGGCAAGGCAGGCGGGGAATGTTGGTTTCCTCCGTCACTGAAGCAAGCAAGCCTCATGTTAGTTTCAAGCTGCCTGGCTGCCGGCCACAATCTTGGCTGGCAGTTAATTTGCATATCGCCCTGATTAGCCAATGGGAAGGGTCGCGGTCGTACGCTAATTACCATGTTTCTCTTTTATTAGATAGGATGGGTACTAAGGCTGCTTTCACATCTTGGCTATCATAAATAATGCTTTAATGAACATCGGAAGCATATACTCTTTCAAATCAGTGTTTCTGGTGTCTTCAGATGTATTCCCAGAAGTGGAATTGTATGGTCCAAGGAAGTTCCATTTTAAATTTTTTGAGGAAACTACACACTGCTTTCCACACTGGCTGCACCAGTCTGCATTCCCACCAACAGTGCAGAAAGGTTCCCTTTTCTTCACATCTTCGGCAACACTTGTTGCTTGTTGATTAATTGGTGTTAGTCATTCTGGCAGGTGTGAGGTGGTATTTCATTGTGGTTTTAATTTGCATTTCCCTGATGAGATGAGCATCTTTTCATATGTCTATTTGCCATCTGTATGTCCTCTTTAGAGAAGTGTCTATGCAGGTCCTTTGCCCAATTTTTTAATTGAGTTGTTTCTTGGTTTTGTGATTTTATTTATTTATTTATTTACTTACTTACTTACTTATCTATTTATTTATTTATTTTGGGGGGGAGGATGTGTGTCTTCATCCAGCACTTCTTTTTTTTTTAAAGAATATTTATATATTTATTTATTATATTTTAAAGTAATTCTTAATTGTTGAAAGTATTACATGTGTCCCCTTTGTTCCCTCATTGACCCTCTTCAGCCTCCCTGCCATCCCACCTGCCCAAGGCCTTCAACACACTATTGTCTGTGTCCATGGTTATGCATATATGTATTCAAGGTCCTTGGTTGATTACCTCCCACCCCATCTTCCCTCTGAGATTGAGCATTCTGTTCCGTGCTTCCATATCTTTGGGTCCAATCTGTTCATCAGTTTATTTTGTTACTTAGATTGCACATCTGAATGAGATCATGTGATACTTATCTTTCTCTGACTGACTTATTTCACTTAGCATAATGCTTTCCAGCTCCATCCATGCTGTTGCAAAGGGCAAGATATTCTTCTTTTTTACTGCTGCATTTTATTTCATGGTATAAATGTACCACAGATTTTTTATCCACTCATCTACTGATGGGCAGTTGGACTGTTTCCAGATCTTAGCTATTGTAAATTCTGCTGCTATGAACATAGGGGTGCATACATTCTTTCTTATTGGTGTGTCAGGTTTCTTAGGCTATATTCCTAGAAGTGGGATCACTGGGTCAAATGGAAGTTTCATAGTTAATTTTTTGAGGCAACACCATACTATTTTCCATAACGGCTGCATCAGTCTGCATTCCCACCAGCAGTGTACTAGGGTTTCCTTTTCTACATATCCTTGCCAGCACTTGTAATTTGTTGATTTGTTGATGATAGCCATTCTGCCAGATGTGTGGTGATACCTCATTGTCATTTTAACTTACATCTCTCTGATGATCAGTGACTTTGAGCATTTTTTCAAAAGTCTATTGACCATCTGTATCTCCTCTTTGGAACAATGTCTATTTAGGTTCTTTGCCCATTTTTTTAATTTAAATTATTTATTGTTGAAAATATTACATATGTATACTTTTTACCCCATTGACTCTTCCTTGCTGATCCTTTCCCCCAAGCACATGCCCTCCCCTCGCTATGTCTGTGTCCATTGGTTATGCTTATTTGCATGCATAGAAGTCCTTTGGTTGATCACTTACGCCCCCCCCCTTCTTGTATCCTCCTCTACATTCCCTCTGAGGATTGATGATCTGTTCCATGCTTCTATGACTCTGTATCTACTTTTGTTAATCCGTTTTGGTGTTCATTATATTCCACAAATGAATGACAGCATGTGATATTTATCTTTCCAGATTGGCTCATTTCGCTTAGCATAAGGCTCTACAAGTCCATCCATGTTATTGCAAATAGTAAGAGTTCTTTCTTTATTTTTTACAGCAGTGTAGTATTCCATTGTGTAGATGTACCACAGTTTTTTAATCCACTCATCTGCTGATGGGCACTTAGGCTGTTTCCAAATCTTAGCTATTGTAAATTGTGCTGCTATGAACATAGGGGTGCATATATTCTTTCTGCTTGGTGTTTCTGATTTCTTGGGACATATTCCTAGAAGTGGTCAAATGGGAGTTTCATTTTTAATTTTTTGAGGAAACGCCATACTCTTTTCCACAGTGGCTGCACCAAGTCTGCATTCCCACCAGCAGTGCATGAGAGATCCCTTTTCTACATATCCTTCCTAGAACTTGTCATTTGTTGATTTGTTGATGATAGCCATTCTGACAGGTATGTGGTGAAACCTCATTGTAATTTTGATTTGCATATATCAGAAGATTTGTGACTTTGATCATTTTTTCATATGCTCTTGACTTCTGTATATTCTCTTTCAAAAAGTGTCTATTTAGGTCCTTTACCCATTTTTTGATTAGATTGTTTATCTTCCTTTTGTTAAGTTGTATGTGTTCCCTATAAATTTTGGAGATTAAACCATTATAGGATGTAACATTGGCAAATATGTTCTCCAATGCAGTGGGCTCCCTTGTGGTTTTGTTGATGGTTTGTTTGCTGTGCAGAAACTTTTTATTTTGATGTAGTCACATTTGTTTATTATCTCCTTAGTTTCCATAGTCCCAGAAGATGTATCAACAAATATATTGCTACAACATATGTCTGATATTTTGTTGCCTTTGGATTCTTTTTAGATTTTTATGGTTTCCTGTCTTACATTAAAGTCTTTTATCCATTTTGAGTTTATTTTTGTGTATGGTGTCAGTTGGTGGTCTACTTTCATTTTTTTGCATGTATCTGACCAATTTTCCCAACACCACTTATTGAAGAGACTGTCTTGACTCCATTGTATGTTCTTGCCTCCTTTGTCAAATATTAATTGAGCATAATGGCTTGGGTCAATTTATGGGTTTTTTTGTTCTGTTCCATTGGTCTATATGTCTGTTCTTATGCCAGTACTAGGCAGTTTTGAGAACTGTGGCTTTGTAATATAGTTTGATATCTGGTATTGTGATCCCTCCAGGATTGCTGTTCAGGGTCTTTTTGTATTCTATATAAATTTTTGGAGAGTTTGTTCTGGACTGTGAAATATGCCATTGGTATTTTAATGGAGATTTTATTTAATCTATAGATCGCTTTGGATAGTATGGGCATTTTAATTATGTTGATTCTACAAATCCATTAACATGATATGTTCCTCCACTTGTCTATATCTTCTTCTATCACTTCTTTCAACATCCTGTTGTTTTCCGAATATAGGTATTTTGCCTCCTTGGTTAAGTTTATTCCTAAGTATGTTAATTTTTTTTTGCAGTGGTAAATGGTGTTGCTTGTTTAGTTTCTCTTTCTGAGAATTCATTATACTAATAAAAGGGTAATATGCTAATTAGACCGGGAGACCTTCTGGACATCCTTCCCAACAAAGCCATGGTGGCGGGGCCGAGGCAGAGACAGTTAGGGTGATCAGGCCATGAGGGGAGGGCTGTTGGGGGTGATCAGGCTGGTGGGGGGGAAGTTGGGGGCAAGAAGGCCGGCAGTTGGAGGCAATCAGGCCTGCAGGGGAGGCAGTTGGGGGCAAACAGGCTGGCAGGGGGGCAGTTGGGAGTAATCATGTCAGCCAGGGGGGGCAGTTGGGGTTGAGAAAACCAGAAGGGGGAAGTTTGGGGCGAGCAGGCTGGCAGGAATAGTGGTTAGGGGCAATCAGGCAGGCAGGTAAGTGAGCAGTTAGGAGCAAGTGGTCCCAGATTGTGAGAGGGACGTCCGACTGCCAGTTTAGGCCCGATCCCCAATGGCAGTCACACATCCCCTGAGGGGTCCCTGATTGGAGAGGGTGCAGGCCGGGCTGAGTAATACCCCTTTGTGTATGAATTTCATGCACTGGGCCACTAGTCCTATGTAATAAAAGACAAAAAGGGCAATTGACTGTACCTTCGCTATGCTTCTCATTGGCTAATCAGCGCTATATGCAAATTAACCACCATCAAAGATGGCGGTTAATTTGCATACTGCAGGCAGGGCTGGCCAGTGCCAGACGTCATCCAGGCCCCGTGTGCAGCCCTGGGTGGTCAGGCTTCGGCGGCGCGATCGCGTCACCTAAGCCCCACCCCAGCCAGGACCCCCATGTGCCGCCTAAGACCCAGGCACCTAAGCCCCGCTCCCAGCTGGGACCCCCGTGTACCACCTAAAACCTGCGCCACCTAAATCCCACCCCCAGCCAGGACCCTCGTGTGCCGCCTAAGTCCCGCTGCCAGCTGGGACCCCATGGTGATCCCAGAGCAGGCAAGTGCGGAGGAAGGCTAGCCCCAGGTGGGCCTGCTCCTGGGATCGCCATGGCGATCCCAGAGCAGGAAAGTTCCCTACAGGCAGCACCTAGCAGGGCCTGCCCCTGGTCTTTGCAGTGATCTGGTGATCCATGAGCAGGAAAATGCAGCCTGCAGGCAACACCCACCCTGGCCAAAGCTCAAGGGAGAGAAAAACATGCAGTGGAGGCCAGGATCCTGAGAGATCAACATAGAGGGGCGCCTGCTCCAAGCCTCCATGGTGTGTCTGGGGGCAGGACCTCAGCAGACACACACACTCACCCCCCCCCCCCCACACACACACAGCACCTGCTCTGAGCCTCCAATGCAGCTGGGGGCAGGTCCCCAGAGGACACATACAAACACACACACACACAGGATGCCTGCTCCGAGCCTCTGCTGCCAGACTGTGGCCCTCAGTAGGACATCCACTGAGGGCACCCAGACTGTGAGAGGGGCAGGCTGGGCTGAGGGAACCCCACCCCCCAGTGCACGAATTTCGTGCACCAGGCCTCTAGTTTATATATATAAAAGCCTGAGTGACTGTCCAACAGTTTGACCATTTGTCTGGTAGCTATGACGTGCAATGACCACCAGAGGGCAGATGCTCTGACCAGTAAATAAGGGAGCCTGATTTTTTGCAGAATTGCCAATGGGTTAGGTTGCTGCTAGGGCACTGTTGGCCCTGAATCTGCTTCACTTGCACCCTGGACTCAGAGAGGAGGGAGGAGGAAACCAGTGGGTGTTAAGGGCCTGGGCCTGGAGGAGGGGTTTCACAATCTGGTACCCTTTGGGGGATGTTGGAGAGCAGGTTTTGGCCAGATCCCTGCAGGCCAGGCCAAGGGACCCCACTGGTGTACGAATCCATGCACCAGGCCTCTAGTTGGTGTATAAAAAGGCCATTTATTTTGGGGTGTTGATTTTGTATTCTGCTACATTGCCAAATTCATTTATTAAATATTATAGTTTTTTGGTGAAGTCTTTAGAGCTTTGTATGTAAAATATCATGTCATCTGAGAATAATGAGAGTTTTACATACTTCTTTCCAATTTTGATCCCTTTTATTTCTTCTTGTCTGATTGCTGTGGCTAGGACTTCCAGTACTATCCTATCTAATGAAGACAGAATATGCTAATTGACCCTCACACCATCGCAAAGATGGTGGTGCCCACAGCCAATAATTAGGGAATATGCTAATTGATTGCCCCACCCTCAAAGATGGCAGCGCCCACAGCCAAAATGGAGGGAATATGCTAATTGACTGCCACTCAATCAAAGATGGAGACACCCACAGCCACAAGATGGTGGCGCCCAGTCCCCTCATCCCCTGCTGGTGTGGCAGCCATGCACCTGCCTCCAGAGTCCCCCAGTCCCCTCAGCCCCTCAGCCACCCAGGGCCAGCCCAAGGCACAGGCAAGCCTCGGCTATTGTCTGCCCAGCCCCCCAGGGCAGGGCTGAAGTGCAGGCAAGCCTTGTATGGCAGCTTCCCACCTGCTTAGGGATGGCCTGAGGCATAGACAAGCCTTGGATGGCAGCTGCCCAGCCGCCCAGGGCCACCCAAGGCTCAAGTAACCAGGGCCAGCTGAGGCTTGCACTGTCAGCAGTGGCAGGAGCAGAGCTGTGATGGGGGCTTCGCCTTTCCTTGATCACTGGGTTGCTTCCTGCCCCTGAGGGCTCCCGGATTGTGAGAGGGGGCAGGCTGGGCTGAGGAACCCTTTGCTTCAGTGCATGAATTTTCATGCACCGAGCCTCTAGTGTTGAATAAGGGTGGTGAAAGCATACATCCCTGTCTTGTTCCTGTTATTAGGGAAAATGTTTTTTTTTTCCCATTGAGTATGATGTTCACTGTAGGTTTTTCATATATGAACTTTATCATGTTGAAGTATGCTTCCTCTATTTCACTTTGCTGAGTTTTTATCAAAAATGATTATTATTGTACCAGTTTTGCATCACTGGAATAAATCCCACTTGGTCATGGTATATGACCTTTTAAATATACTAGAAGCCCAGTGCAAAAAAATTTGTGCACTCGGGGGAGGGGTCCCTCAGCCTGGCCTGTGCCCTCTTGCAGTATGGGACCCCTCGGGGGATGTCCACCTCTGGCTAAGGCCTGTTCCCCGGGAGAACAGGCCTAAGCTGGCAGTAGGAGACATCACTCTGGCAGCCCAGGAGCCCACGGGGGATGTCCACTTGCCAGCAGGGACCAGGCCTAAGCTGCAGTCGGACATCCTTAGCACTGCTGAGGAGGCAGGAGAGGCTCCCGCCACCACCTCTGTGCTGGCAGCCATCAGCCTGGCTTGTGGTTGAGCAGAGCTCACCCTGTGGGAGTGCACTGACCACCAGGGGCAGCTCCTGCATAGAGCATCTGCTCCCTGGTGGTCAGTGTGTGTCATAGTGACCAGTCATTCCCAGTCGTTCTGCTGTTAGGGTCAATTTGCATATTACCCTTTTATTATATAGGATAGAGGTCTGGTGCTTGGGTGGGGGCCAGCTGGTTTGCCCTGAAGGGTGTCCCGGATCAGGGTGGGGGTCCCACTGGGGTGCCTGGCCAGCCTGGGTGAGGGGCTGATGGCTCTTTGCAGACTGACCAAGCGCCCCAGTGGGGACCCTCACCACATGGGAGTGTGGCAAGCCTGGATGAGGGGCTGAGGGCCGTTTTCAGGCTGCCCATAGCCCCTTCAGGTTGAGGGAGTCCCGCTGGGGAGACTGGCCAGCCTGATTGAGGGGCTGATTGCTGTTTTCAGATTGGCCATGCCCCCTGGCGACACAAGCTCCCAGCCTCTCCTTTTATTCTTTTTTTTCCCCTGGGATTTATTTATCTTCTATAATTGAAACTTTGTAGCCTTGAGCGGAGCCCAGGGCCAGCCAGGGCAGGTGGGAAGCTTGGCTTCCTCCATCGCCGGGAGCAACCCAAGCCTCCTGCTCACTCCAGCTCCATGGCCGCGGCCATCTTAGTTGGGTTAATTTACATACTTGCTCCTGATTGGCTGGTGGGCATGGCTTGTGGGTGTGGCTTGAGCATAGCAGAGCAATGGTTAATTTGCATGTTTCTCTTTTATTATATAGGATTGCTGGACCTGATTTGCTAATATTTTGTTGAGGATTTTAGCATCTATGTTCATTAAGGATATTGGCTTGTAATTCTCTTTCTTTGTAGTGTCTTCATGTGTTTCTGGAATTAGGGTAGTGCTGGCCTCAGAAAAAGAGCTTAGAGATGTTCCTTCCTCTTAGATATTTTGGAATACTTTTAGGAGTATAGGTAATAGTTCTTTGAATATTTGGTTAAACTCCCCTGTGAAGCCACCTGTACTGGCTTTTGTTGGCTGGGTGTTTTTTGAATACTGCTTCTATTTTGTCAGTTATTATTAGCCTATTCAAATTTTCTGCATCTTCCTGTTTCAGTTTTGGGAGATATATTTTTCTAAGAATTTGTCCATTTAATCAACTTTGTCCAGCTTGGTCTCATATAGTTGTCTGTGGGATCCCACCAGCCCTTTAATGTGTCCTCCCCTCCTAAAAGTCTGTATGCAGTCCCCATTTCCAATCCTCAGTTATCAGAGCTCTCTCCAGCGAATCTTCTCTTGATTATTCAGTAAGTTTTTTTGTATTTTTGTTGTAATTCCAGTTTGGTCTTGGAAGCGTGTGCCTGCAATATCCACTTACTCCACCAGAATTTTTAATTTCTCAGCATTTCTAATATGTTCCTAAATTTTGATACTAATGCTACTGGTCTTGAAGATCACATTTTGAGGAAGAAGACTCTGGAATAATCTGCACTACTTCCCATTAGACCTCTTTTTTTTTTTTTTTTTTTTTTTTTTTAGCTTACTCTACTCCCACCATATTAGAATTTCCCCTCCTCAGGGCTTGGAAATGGCCTGTCTGCTTGGAATGACCTGCCTTGGGATCCCTTGGTGTTGAGTTTTAAAAGCTCTTTCTGAATTTTGGAAATTAGCCCCTTTTCAGATGTATCATTGGGAAATTTGTTCTCCCATTCAGTGGTTGCCTTTTGATTTTGTTAATGGCTTTTTTTGTTGTGCAAAAACTTTTTAGTTTTATGCACTCTCATTTTTTTCTTTTTCTTCCTTTGCCTGAGGCAATATCCTATATAATAAAGAGCTAATATGCTAATTAGACCAAATGGTGGAACAACCTTCCGGAATGACCAGTGGGCAGGATTGGGGCCAGCGAGCCTGCGCCGCCAGGCCAGCCATGGTGGTCCTGACACATCCTTTGTTCAGAGGCTTTGGGAGAAGCAGCATGGTCCTGGTCCTGGTTCCAGCACCACCCCTTCTGCAGAGGCTGTGGGAGACAAGGTGGTGCAGTCCCAGTCTGGCACTGTGCCTTCCACAGAGGCAGAAGGGGGCACAAATGCAGCACCTCAACCTCCTATGGCCCCTCCCCTGGCTGGCATAGTCCCCGATTGGCACCCTCCTCCAGTGGGCAGGGGGGGAGGCAGCACTAAGGAACAGCAAGCCCAGCTTCTGGTTGAGCAGCGCTCTTACACTCCCCTCCTTGCTGTCTCATCCAGAAGCTGGACTCCCAGCTGGCAAGTGCTGTGGCGGTGGTAGGAGTCTCTCCCACCTTCATGGCAGGTGGGCAGTAAGGAGTGAGAGGTCCTGGACTGCGAGAGCCCTAGATTGCAAGAGGGATGTCTGATTGCCACCTTAGGCCCAATCCCCCTGGGGAGTGGGCCTAAGCCAGCAGGTGGACATCCCCAAAGGTGTCCCAGAATGCAAGAGGGCACAGGCTGGACTGAGGGACCAACCCCCTGTACACAATTTCGTGCACTGGGCCTCTAGTATCAGAAATAAAATATTACTACAAGAAATTTCAGAAATTTTATTGCTTATGTTTCTTTTAGAATTTTTATGGTTTCATGACTTACATTTAAGTCTTTTATCCATTTTGTGTTTATTCTTGTGTATGTTGTATGAAGGTAGTCTTATTTCATTTTTTATATGTGTATATCCATTTTTCCCAACACCATTTATTGAATAGACTATCATTACCACATTGTATGTTCTTGCCTCCTTTGTAAAATATTAATTGACCATAAAGGCATGGGTTTATTAGTGGGCTACCTATTCCATTTAATTTACCTATATGCCTGTTTTTATACCAGTACCATGCTTTTCTGATTATTGTGGCATTATAATATAGTTAGATATCAGGTACTATGATATCTCCAACTTGTTCTTTCTCAAGATTGCTGAGGTTTTTCAGAATCTTTTGTAGTTTTATATAAATTTTTGAAATATTTGTTCTTGTTCTGTGAGATATGCCATTGATAACCTGATAGGATTTGCATTTAATGTATAGATTTCTTCGGGTAATATGGACATCTTAATGATGTTAATTCTTTCTATCCATGAGTATAGTATATGCTTCCAATTACTTATATTTTCTTCAATTTCTTTCTTCAGTATCCCATAATTTTCTGATTATAAGTCCTTTACCTCCTTGGTTAAATTTATTTCTAGGTACCTTATTATTTTTTGTTGCATATTAAAATGGGATTGTTTTCTTAGTTTCTCTTCTGATCATTCATTGATGGTGTATAAAAATGCCACCAATTTCTGAATATTAATTTGGTATTCTGCTACATTACCAAATTCATTTCCCAGTTCTA
The DNA here is from genome assembly GCF_964212035.1 of Myotis nattereri. NCBI lineage: Eukaryota > Metazoa > Chordata > Mammalia > Chiroptera > Vespertilionidae > Myotis > Myotis nattereri. The sequence goes on along the minus strand of NC_138077.1, from coordinate 110,490,418 downwards.
GGAGTTTTTAGTGGACTATTTAGCGTTTTCTATGTATGGTATCATGTCATTTGCAAATAATGATAATTTTACCTCTTCCTTTACAAATTGGATGCCTTTTATTTCTTCTTCATGTCTAATCACTGAAGCTACTAATTTCAATAGTATGTTGAGTAAGAGTGATGAATGCAGACATACCTGTCTTGTTTCTCATTTTTTTTAAATTTAATTAAATCTTTATTGTTCAGATTATTACATTTGTTCCTCTTCCCCCCCCCATAACTCCCCTCTTCCCAGTTCCCGCCCCACCCTCCGCCCTCATTCCCCACCCACTGTCCTCATCCATAGGTGCACGATTTTTTGTCCAGTCTCTTCCCGCATCTCCCACACCCCTCCCCCCCCAAGAATAGTCAGTCCATTCCCTTTCTATGTCCCTGATTCTATTATGATCACCAGATTATTTATTCACTTCATTCTTAGATTCACTTGTTGATAGATGCATGTTTGTTGTTCATAATTTGTATCTTTACCTTTTTCTTCTTCTTCCTCTTCTTAAAGGATACCTTTCAGCATTTCATATAATACTGGTTTGGTGGTGATGAACTCCTTTAGCTTTTCCTTATCTGTGAAGCTCTTTACCTGACCTTCGATTCTGAATGATAGCTTTGCTGGATAAAGTAGTCTTGGTTGTAGGTTCTTGGTATTCATCACTTTGAATATTTCTTGCCATTCCCTTCTGGCCTGCAAAGTCTCTGTTGAGAAATCAGCTGACAGTCATATGGGTACTCCCTTGTAGGTAACTGAGTTTCTTTCTCTTGCTGCTTTTAAGATTCTCTCTTTGTCTTTTGCTCTTGGTATTTTAATTATGACGTGTCTTGGTGTGGTCCTCTTTGGATTCCTTTTGTTTGGGGTTCTCTGCGATTCCTGGACCTGTAAGTCAATTTCTTTCACCAGGTGGGGGAAGTTTTCTGTCATTATTTCTTCAAATAGGTTTTCAATATCTTGCTCTCTCTCATCTTCTGGAACCCCTATAATTCTGATGTTGGTATGCTTGAAGCTGTCCCAGAGGCTCCTTACACTATCCTCGCATTTTTGGATTCTTTTTTCATTTTGATTTTCTGGTTGGGTGTTTTTTGCTTCTTCACATTTCAAATCTTTGCCTTGAATCTTGCGCTCTCTGGTCTGCTGTTGGGAGTCTGTATAGTATTCGTTATTTCAGTCCATGTATGCTTAATTTCTAGTTGGTTCTTTATCATAACATCGAGGGTCTCATTAGTTTTCTTGAGGATCTCACTACATTTATTAGCGGCTTCTAGACAGTTCTTAAGAGACCTTAAAAGTGTGGTTCTGAACTCAATATCTTCCATTGACAGTTTTGTCCTGTTTCTTTGTCTCCGCATTTTTTATGCTTTCTTGGTACACCCCCTAGTGGTCTTTGTATGCAGTCTTGTTGTAGTTAAGCCTTCATTGTTGACGGCAATACCCGGGGTGATTTGACCTCCAGGCTAACTGGCTATGAGAGTCCGCTGTGTCTGCAGTGGGAGGGCTTCTGTGCTGGATCTCTAGGGCGGTGCTAATCTAGCGTTTGCCTGAGGCTATCCTGCAAATGGCTCTGCACAGGGCTTGGGCGGGACGGGTCCCAGGGGATCTACAGGGCCGGCCGGAGCGAGCAGTTATGGCTGCTCTCAGTTCTGTCCCTAGGAGCTCTGCCTCACAGAGTCCCAGCAACTGCTGCAAACCTCGGAGAGAAAGCTGCCTTCAAGTTCCGACCGAAGCCAGACAGTCCCGCTTCTCCCGTTTGAGTCTGGGTCCCTAGAGACTCGCCCGGATCTGGAGCTCAGAGTCTGAAACTCCCTCCTGATTGAAAACAACAACCGCGCCCTCCGCCGCCAGCCCGCTCGAGCGCACTCCGCACCTGAGTATTTCACTTCAGCACTGCGCCTCCTCTGAGTCTGGGTATGATACTCTCTTTCCTCCTAGTTGTAGAATTTCCACTCAGCCAGCCTTCCTGTGGTTCTGGATGATGTCCGTTCTGTCTTTAGTTGTTTTTTGAAGTGGTTGTTCGAGGCAGGAATCTCCGGCGTTAACCTATGCCGCCATCTTGGTTTCTCTCCTGTTTCTCATTTTAAGGGAAATGCTTTTAGTTTCTTCCCATTGAGTATAATGTTGGCTGTGGGTTTGTCATATATGGCCTTTATTATGTTGAGGTATGTTCCCTCTATTGCCACTTTTGCTGAGAGTTTTTATCATAAATGGGTGATAGATTTTTGTCAACCACTTTTTCTAAATCTATTGATATGCTCATGTCATATTTATCCTTCATTTTTTTATGTGGTCTATCACATTTATTGATTTGCAAATATTGTACCCAACTTGCATCCCAGGAATAAATCCACTTAATCATGGTTTAGGACAGTGATGGCGAACCTTTTGAGCTTGGAGTGTCAGCATTTTGAAAAACCCTAACTTAACTCTGGTGCCGTGTCACATATAGAAATTTTTTGATATTTGCAACCATAGTAAAACAAATATTTATATTTTTGATATTTATTTTATATATTTAAATGCCATTTAACAAAGAAAATCAACCAAAAAAATGAGTTCGCGTGTCACCTCTGATACGCGTGTCATAGGTACGCCATCACTGGTTTTGGACCTTTTTGATGCACTGCTAGATTTGGTTTGCTAGTATTTTGTTGAGAATTTTAGCATGTATGCTCATCAGGGATATTAGGCTATAATTTTATTTCTTTTCAGTGTCTTTACCTGATTTTGGAATTAGGATAATGCTGGCTTTGTAAAATAAGTTTGAGACTCTTCCCTTCTCTTGAGTTTTTGGTAATAGTTTGAGAAGAATAAGTGTTTTTGTTGTTGTTGTTGTTTTGATTGTTTGGTAAAATTCATCTGTGAATTCATCTGGTCTAGGACTTGTGTTTGCTTGGAGTTTATTGATTACTGCATCAATTTTGCTAATTGTAATTTGTCTATTCAGATTATGATTCATCCTGATTCAGTTTTGGAAGATTGTATGTTTCTAGGAATTTATCCATTTCATACATATTGTTCAATTTGCTGGCATATTGTCGTTCATTATATTTTCTTACAATCTTGTTTACTTATGATTTTATTTATTTGAGTCATCTTTCTTTTTCTTAAGGAGTCTGGTTAAAAGTTTCTCAATCTTATTTACCTCTTCAAACAACCAGTTCTTGGTTTTGTTGATATTTTCATTGTTGTTTTAGACTTCATTTTGTTAATTTCTGCTCTGATCTTTATTATTTCTTTTCTTCGACTCACTTAGGGTTGTTTGTTGTTTTTTGTACAGTACTTTTAAGTGTACATTTTTATTGCTTATTTGACATTTTTCTTGTTTCTTAAGGAAAGCCTCTAATATTATGTAATTCCCACTTAGGACTGTTTTCTTTGTGTCCAATAGATTTTGGATTGCTATGTTTTCATTTGTTTCAAGGTACCTTTTGACTTCTTCCCTTATTTCATTGTTAGAACATTTATTGTTTAGTGACATGTTATTTAGCATCCATGTCTTTGTGTGTTTTTCAATTTTTTTCTTGTGATTGATTTCTAGTTTCATACCAATATGGTTAGAGAAGATGCTTGATATGATTTCAATCTTCTTACATTTACTGAGATTTGTTTTGTGTTATAATATGTTGTCTATGCTAGAAAATCTTCCATGTGCACTTGAAAAGAATGTATATTGTGCTGCTTTGGGGTGAAATGCTCTGATGATATAAATTAAATCCATCTGATCTGATGTGTCATTTAAGGCAACTATTTCCTTGTTGATTTTTCTGTATGGAAGATCTATCCATTGAGGTCAGTCAATAGGTGTGTTAAAATCTACTATGACTGTGTTACTTTCAATCTTTCCCTTTATGTTTGTCAATATGTAGGTGCTCCTCTGTTGGATGCATTAATGTCTACAAGGGTTATATTCTTTATTTGGATTGCTCCCTTTATCATTATGTAATGGCAGCTTTGTCTCTAATTATAGCCTTTGTATAAAAGTCTAGTTCAGGCGTGCTCAAACTATGGCCTGTGGGCCACATGCAAATACAAATATTGTATTTGTTCCCGTTTTGTTTTTTACTTCAAAATAAAATATGTGCAGTGTGCATAGGAATTTGTTCACAGTTTTTTTTTTTAACTATAGTCCGGCCCTCCAATGGTCTGAGGGACAGTGAACTGGCCCCCTGTTTAAAAAGTTTGAGGACCCCTGGTCTAGTTTGTCAGACATAAGTATTGTTACTTCAGGGTTTTTTTTTTTAATACCAATTTTTTTGAAATATTTTGCCCATTCCTTTACTTTTAGTCTGTGTGTATCTCTCCCCCCCCGCCCCTGAGGTGAGTCTCTTGCAGAAAGGATATATATATATATACACACACACACACATACATATACATATATATGTATATATATTTGTGTGTATATATATATATATATATATATATATATATCCTATCTAATGATAGACAAACATGGTAATTGACCATACCTTGGCTACGCCTCCCATTGGCTAATCAGCACAATATGCAAATTAACTGCCAACAATGATGGCGGCTAATTTGCATACTGAAGGCTGGCTGGCAGCAAGCAATGCTGCCCGTGGGACTCAGCCCCGGATCCCTGACCCGGCGAGGAGGGCCATCAGCTTGTGAGGCTGCCCCCAGGACCAGGGACCCGGATCCGTGACCCAGCAAGGCTGGGCCAGCAGCGCGCGTGGTTGCCCACGGGACCAGGGACCCGGATCCATGACCCGGTGAAGCAGGGCTGGCAGCGCACACAGGGGCAGAGCAGCTGGGGTTGGGCAGGGCAGGACGCCTGGCTTCTGCCCAGCCCCAGTCACTCCAGGCAGGTGAGCAGCACACACTGGCTTCCCGCCCTGCCCAGGCTGCTCCAGGCCTGTGGGCAGAGAGCAGAGAGCCTCTGGACAGGGGAGGTGGGCCGCCAGAGGGCGGGCTGTACTCCCCACATAGCTGCGGTGGCAGCCATGAACACGCCAAGTGGAGCCTGCAGGCTGAGCTGAAGTAGCATCTACAGGCCAGCAGCACCGAGGAGTGGCTGCACAAGTCCTGCCTCCTGGGCCAGAAGGTGCAGGATTGCAGGGACAGCCACCTTGGTGGGCCAGATTGACATCCTCCTGGCCACACCATGGGGGTTTGTGGATCTGCAAAGCCACAAGGCCTCTGGTGTGCACATCCTCTTCTCCCTCCCTTGAGTGCGAACACCCCAGGCACAGTGTCACCCTCACGCGCCTGCAACAGTCACAGACCAAGGTGTGCACAAGTTCCCCCCACCTCTCCACCACACTTCCATCAACCCAGACATGCCTAACATCCCCACAGGATGTGCACACATCCCTTCTGACACGCTCACGTCCTTTGGAGAGTGCCTGGGTGTTCTGGGTGCTAAGGGTGGGCGCCTGTGAGATGACAGTGAGAGGGCAGAGTGGTGATGCCCTGTTCCTGCAGGAGGCCAGTGCAGCGATGAGATTACCTCTGTGGGGCTAATGCAGGTGTGGAGGCAGGAACAGGTGCAGACAGACACACCTGGTGGGCGCGGGCGGCCCTCGCTTAGGTGCCTTCGGTCAGCATTCAAGATCAAGAACCCAGAGGCAGAGAGGAATTCCATCCTCTCAGTGAAACAGTGGGATAGTCGGGGTGACTGCAGAGGAGGAATGTGCACTTTGGGTGCCAGCACCCATGAGCGAAGGCTGCCCTGACTGAGTCTTGCTTGCTTGGGGCTTAGTGCACTCCTGCCGGGCAGCGGGTGACAGGACGTGCTTTTCTGAATTAATGAGAGGAAACGTTGATTCTCCCACTGCCCACGAAGGTGGAAAGTGAAGTGGGGAGACGTGGGGAGTGAGCGAGGTTCCCTGTCTGGGGGTTCCAAATCTGCTGTTGGTTTCTTTCACCGCTGACTAGAGATATACGGGGTGTCCCCCCAAAATGTATACACACTTTGAATACCTACTAATTCCAGTGGTTTTAAGCATGAGAAGAAAGAAGCAACAATGAAGCTGTCATCTGTTAAAAGTGCAGGCACAAATGCAGTGGGACATTCCCTGAGGGGTCTCAGATTGGAGAGGGTGCAGGCCAGACTGAGAGGCCCCCCTTCCCCAGTGCACGAATTTCGTGCACCAGGCTATCTATTATATATATATATATATATATATATATATATATATATATATATATATAATTTCATTTTTTAAAATATATTTTTTGGTTTTCTTTGGGTCTTGCTTTCTTTTTTTTGTTTTTTTTTTGTTTTGTTTTTTTTGTTTATTTTTTGTTTTTTTTTTTAATTTTTTTATTGCTTAAAGTATTACAAAGGGTATTACATATGTGTCCATTTTATCCCCCCGCCCTAGACAGTCCCCCAGCCTCCCCTATCCCCCAGTGTCTTATGTCCATTGGTTATGCTTATACGCATGCATACAAGTCCTTTAGTTGATCTCTTACCCCCCTACCTCCTGCCCCCCAACCCTCCCCGGCCTTCCCACTGCAGTTTGACAATCTGTTTGAGGCAGCTCTGCCTCTGAATCTATTATTGTTCAAAAGTTTATAATGGTCTCTATTATCCATGAATGAGTGAGATCATGTGGTATTTTTCCTTCATTGACTGGCTTATTTCACTTAGCATAATGCTCTCCAGTTCCATCCATGACGTTGCAAATGGTAAGAGTTCCTTCCTTTTTAGAGCAGCATAGTATTCCATCGTGTAGATGTACCACAGTTTTCTAATCCATTCATCTACTGATGGGCACTTAGGCTGTTTCCAAATCTTAGCTATGGTGAATTGTGCTGCTATGAACATAGGGGTGCATATATCTTTTCTGATTGGTGTTTCTGGTTTCTTGGGATATATTCCTAGAAGTGGGATCACAGGGTCAAATGGGAGTTCCATTTTCAGTTTTTTAAGGAAACTCCATACTGTCTTCCATAGTGGCTGCACCAGTCTGCATTCCCACCAGCAGTGCACAAGTGTTCCTTTTTCTCCACATCCTCTCCAGCACTTGTCGTTTGCTGATTTGTTGATGATAGCCAGTCTGACAGGTGTGAGATGGTACCTCATTGTTGTTTTGATTTGCATCTCTCGGATGATTAGTGACTTTGAGCATGTTTTCATATGTCTCTTGGCTTTCTGAATGTCCTCTTTTGAAAGGTGTCTATTTAGGTCCTTTGCCCATTTTTTGATTGGATTGTGTATCTTCCTTTTGTTAAGTTGTATGAGTTCCCTATAGATTTTGGAGATTAGGCCCTTATCAGATATGACATTGGCAAATATGTTTTCCCACACAGTGGGTTTTCTCGTTGTTTTGTTGATGGTTTCTTTTGCTGTGCAGAAGCTTTTTATTTTGATGTAGTCCCATTTGTTCATTTTCTCTTTAGTTTCAAGTGCCCTAGGAGCTGTATCAGTGAAGAAATTGCTTCGGCATATGTCTGAGATTTTGTTGCCTTTGGATTCTTCTAGAATTTTTATGGTTTCCTGTCGTACATTTAAGTCCTTTATCCATTTTGAGTTTATTTTTGTGTATGGTGTAAGTTGGTGGTCTAGTTTCATTTTCTTGCATATATCTGTCCAATTTTCCCAACACCATTTATTGAAGAGACTATCTTGGCTCCATTGTATGTTCTTGCCTCCTTTGTCAAATATTAATTGAGCATATTGGTTCGGGCCGATTTCTGGGCTCTCTATTCTATTCCAATGATCTATATGCCTATTCTTGTGCCAGTACCAGGCAGTTTTGAGAACAGTGGCTTTGTAATACAACTTGATATCTGGTATTGAGATCCCACCTACTTTGTTCTTTTTCAGGATTGCTGCAGCTATTCGCGGTCTTTTTTTATTCCAGATGAATTTTTGGAGAGTTCGTTCTAGATCTCTGAAGTATGCCGTTGGTATTTTAATGGGAAGTGCATTGAATTTATAGATTGCTTTGGGTAGTATGGACATTTTAATGATGTTGATTCTACCAATCCATGAACACGGTATGTTCTTCCATCTGTTTGTCTTCCTCTATATCTTTTTTCAACGTCCTGTAGTTTTCTGAGTAGAGGTCTTTTACCTCTTTAGTTAAGATTATTCCTAGGTAGCTTAGTTTTTTTGGTGCGATGGTAAACGGGATTGTTTTTATAATCTCTCTTTCTGAAAGTTCACTATTGGTGTATAGAAATGCCTCAGATTTCTTCGGGTTAATTTTGTATCCTGCTACATTGCCAAATTCATGTATTAAGTCTAGTAGCTTTTTGATGGAGTCTCTAGGGTTTTGTATGTATAATATCATGTCGTCTGCAAATAAGGACAGTTTTACTTCCTCTTTTCCAATTTGGATGCCTTTTATTTCTTCTTCTTGCCGAATTGCAATGGCTAACACTTCCAGTACTATGTTGAACAGGAGTGGTGAGAGGGGGCATCCCTGTCTTGTTCCTGTTCTTAGGGGAAATGGTGTAAGTTTTTGTCCATTGAGAATGATGTTGGCTGTGGGCCTGTCATATATGGCTTTTATTATGTTGAGGTATGATCCTCCTACTCCCACCTTGCTGAGAGTTTTTATCAAAAATGGGTGTTGAATTTTGTCAAATGCTTTTTCTGCATCAATTGATATGACCATGTGGTTTTTTTCTTTCAATTTGTTTATGTGATGTATCACGTTTATTGATTTGCGGATATTGAACCATCCTTGCATCCCTGGGATAAATCCTACTTGGTCATGGTGTATGATCTTTCTGATGTACTGCTGGATCCGATTTGCTAAGATTTTGTTGAGGATTTTGGCATCTATGTTCATGAGGGATATTGGCCTGTAATTCTCTTTCATTGTGTTGTCTTTACCTGGTTTTGGTATTCGGGTGATGCTGGCTTCATAGAATGAGCTTGGAAGTGTTCCTTCCTCTTGAATTTTTTGTAGTAGTCTGAGGAGGATAGGTTTTAGTTCTTCCTTGAATGTTTGGTAAAACTCCCCTGTGAAGCCGTCTGGTCCTGGGCTTTTGTTTGCTGGAAGCTTTTTGATGACTGCTTCAATTTCTTCCATAGTTATTGGCCTGTTGAGATTTTTAGATTCTTCCGGATTGAGTTTTGGAATGTTGTATTTTTCTAGGAATTTGTCCATTTCCTCCAGGTTGTCTAGTTTGTTGGAGTCGAGCTGTCCATAGTATTTTTTAACAATCATTTGTATTTCTGTGGGGTCTGTTGTTATTTCACCTCTTTCATTTCTGATTTTGTTTATTTGGGTCCTCTCTCTTTGCTTCTTGGTGAGTCTGGCTAGAGGTTTGTCAATCTTGTTTATCCTTTCGAAGAACCAGCTCTTGGTTTCATTGATTTTCTGTATTATTTTTTTGGTCTCTATGTTATTTATTTCTGCTCTAATCTTTATTATCTCCTTCCTTCTGCTCACTCTGGGGTTTTCTTGTTGCTCTCTTTCTAATTCTTTGAGTTGTAGAGTTAGCTGATTTACTACCATTTTTTCTTGTTTTTTGAGATAGGCCTGTAGAGCTATAAACTTCCCTCTCAGGACTGCTTTCATTGTGTCCCATAGGTTTTGGATTGTTGTGTTTTCATTGTCATTAGTTTCCAGGATGTTTTTAATTTCTTCTTTGATTTCATTGGTAACCCAATCAATATTTAATAGCATGCTATTCAGCTTCCAGGTGTTTGAGTATTTTGGGTTGTTTTTATTGCAGTTTATTTCTAATATTATGCCATCGTGGTCTGCGAAGACGCTTTTTATGATTTCAATCTTCTTGAATTTGGGGATACTTTGCTTGTGACCCAATATATGGTCTATTTTTGAATATGTGTCATGAGCACTTGAGTAGAATGTATATTCCGTGGCACTGGGGTGAAGTGTTCTGAAGATGTCTATTAAGTCCATCTGATCTAGTGAGTCATTTAGTATTGCTGTATCTTTGCTGATTGTTTGTCTAGAGGACTTATCCAGTGATGACAGTGGTGTATTAAAGTCCCCTACTATGATTGTATTGTTGTCGATCTCTCCTTTGATATCTTCCAGAAGATTTTTTATGTATTTGGGTGCTCCTGCATTGGGTGCATATATGTTTATCAGGGTTATATCTTCTTGTTGTATTGATCCTTTTAGTATTATGAAGTGGCCTTCCGTATCTCTTGTTATGGCCTTCACTTTGAGGTCTATTTTGTCCGATATAAGTATTGCTACCCCAGCTTTCTTTTCTTTTCCATTAGCCTGAAAGATATTTTTCCAACCCTTCACTTTCAGTCTGTGTGAGTCCTTTCTAATGAGGTGGGTCTCTTGTAGACAGCAAATGTATGGGTCATGATTTTTTATCCATTCAGCCACTCGATATCTTTTGGTTGGAGCATTTAGCCCGTTTACATTTAAAGTTATTATTGAAAGGTACTTGTTTGTAGCCATTTCTTTTTTTGTGTGTGGCTGTTTTCTTTCTGGGATTTTTATTTCTTCTTTTTACACCAGTCCCTTTAGCATTTCTTGCATTGCTGGCTTGGTGGTGATAAACTCCCTTAGCCTTTTTTTGTCTGTGAAGCTTCTTATTTCCCCTTCAATTTTGAATGATAGCCTTGCTGGATAGAGTATTCTTGGATTTAGTCCTTTGCTTTGCATCACTTTGTAAATTTCCGTCCATTCTTTTCTGGCCTGATGTGTTTCTGTTGAGAAATCATTTGATAATCTAATGGGAGATCCCTTGTATGTAACTTTCCGTCTCTCTCTTGCAGCCTGTAAGATTCTCTCTTTGTCCTGAACATTTGCCATGGTAATTATGATGTGTCTTGGTGTGGGTCTTTTCGGGTTCACCTTGCTTGGGACTCTCTGGGCTTGTGTGACTTTTTTCTTCCCCACCTCAGGGAAGTTTTCTGATATTATTTCTTCCAGTAGGTTTTCTAATCCTTGTTCCTCTTTCTGTTGTTCTGGCACCCCTATTATTCGTATGTTGTTTCGTTTCATGTTGTCCCAAAGCTCCCTTAGGCTCTCCTCCTGTCTTTTAATTTTTTTCTCCAACTGAAGTACAGTTTGGGTGTGTTTTGCTTCCCTGTCTTCTAATTCACTAATTCGGTCTTCCGCTTCTCCTAGTCTACTGTTGATACTTTCAATGGTGTTCTTTATTGCAGCTATATCGCACTTCATTTCTTCTTGGGTCTTAGTTAAGTTGTCGATTTTTTCATCTGTTTCTTCTTGCTTCTTGGATAAGTTGTCGATTTTTTCCTCCATCCGGTGTATGCACTCTAGGACCCTTATTCTGAATTCTTTTTCTGTCATGTTGTATGCCTCTGTATCACTTAGCTGCTTTTCTGGTGAGTCCTCCTTTTCTTTCCTTTGGGGATTTCTTTGTCTACCCATGTTTGATCTCACTGACATATATAGATATTGAGTCGTTCAGTGGCTGCTCCCTAGGTGGCAGTGGCTCCTCGGGCTGTGGTTGCTCCTTGGGCAGTTGTGGTAGCAGCTGCTCCTCTGTTGTTAGCGGGTCTTCTGATGGGTGCTGTTCACAGCTGTTGTGGCTCTTTTGGCTGGTGGAGGGAGGCTTCACCCACAGCAGCTGTTCCTCAGACAGAGCGTGTGGAGATCAGGAGGCCGCTGTTGCTTGGATCTGCTGCGTTGATTTAAAGGCACAAAATACAACACAACAAGGCACAACGTACCAGGCACTGAACACAAATGAATTATGGTATTAATAACCCCAAATAAAGATGGCCACCCAAGCTAAGAGAGTTGGGGGGTAAGGAAGAAAGAAGAGAAAAAGATAGAGAGAAAAACAGAAAAAAGAGAAAAAAAAAAAGAAGAAGAAAAAGAAAAAAAAAGAAAAATAGAATGAAGTAGAAGAGGGGAGGAGACTATTCATATGAGGAGAAAACTCCGATAGAACCGCCACTAATCCCAACAAATTCCAGCAACGGATCCCTGGAGTGAATACAAACTACAAACAGCCAATAATATCAAGTGGGGCAAGGGAAAGCAGAAGCACAAAAATAACTGGCCGGGGGTGGGGTGCGGAGGGGGAATGGGAGACAGAAAAAGAAAAAGAAAAAGCAGAACAACCTCACATACAATCCTTAAAGAAAAGAAAAGAAAAAAAAAAACACAATATACTCAACAATCGAGCAAGCAACAACAGAACAATAGAGAAAAGGAGAGAATAAAAAATTTGGATAGTGAAGAAAGATAAGGGAGAGGTGGATAAGGATTTAGAGCAGGTGATTGGAAAAGGGATATATAAGTAGGGTGAAATTTAGACAGGGCGTATGAAGAATAGGAAAAATCTAAAGCAGGAATAGGGTAAGAGAAACAGGACAGCAAAAGGGGAAAAGTGGGGAAGAGAGTTTTAGCACAGCAGCACAATTGAGGTAGAGGAAAATGATGCTAAAGGAACGATGAAAATAGAATGGAGAACCTTAGTCCCAAAATAAAATAAAGAGAAAATAAAATGACACTTTAAAAAAAAAATGGTAAAATGGCAGCAGTAATAATACTGGTTAAAAATAAAAATGTAGTAATTAAAAGGGTAATATCAGGTGATGAAAAAAGAAAATAAATGGTTTCTTAGTTAAAAGGTGAAACAGTAATTAAAAAAAATAATTTAAAAAAATGGGCTGTAATGAAGGTGCTTCAGATCTTATGCTCCTCTTTTTGGCACACCAGGTATTCAGGAGAATGTTGAATTTTCCTCTGATACACTGTTCCTCTGTGTTGTAAGCCACAGTCCTGATTTTAAGGCAGGCTACATTGGTTTCCCAGACAGCCCTTATCTGTATTTACAGAAGAGTCAGTTCATGGCTCTGCCTCTGGGTGGCAGTGCGTCGGGATTGACCTCCGAGGGTATAGGACCTCTCTGACCAGGTGTTCTCTATTGTACCGGAAGCTGGTTTGGGAATGTCCTCCGCCCAGAGCTGGTTTTCCAGTAGTCACTCCCCGCTCTGTTTCCCAGGCTCCCCCAAAACAGCCTTCCCTTACAAGCTCTGTGACTGACCCCAACTGGGTAGTCCCTTGCACTGGGTTCAACAATCAAACGCACAGATTTAAGAGCCTGGGAAGTTGTGCGAACTCGCAACGCTTCACCTTCCAAATCTGCGCGAAGTCTCTGTGCACGCTCTGGCTCCTGGCACTGAGTAGCCGGCAAACTGGCGTAATCTGAGGCTGCCCGTTTGTGTCCCGTCCAACTGTGGACTTATTTATAGCGTTCCCTTCTGCCAGCAGCCCTGGGGGTGCCCTTCCACACTCGTGGGTCACGCTGGCTCCAACGGCCGCGGTCTTTGTGGGGCACAGAGCCCCCACCCCCCTGCGCGCGTTCCACTCTCCAACCTAAACTGCAAACCGCACCTTTGGGGAAAGTCTAACCTTTCTGTGGGGAGAAGCAGAGTTCCTCTGAGTTCACGTAGTCGCGCTGCTTGAGAGCCGTTGTTGCCGGGTTAGTAGCTGGTCTCTGGATGCCGGTGACAGTCACCCAAGATGGCATGGTCTCCGCGGCTGTGCAGGCGCACCTGGAGAGGTTTCAGCCTCAGCCTCTAACCGTTCCCTTTATCTAGGATTTCTCTGTCTTTCCTGGCTGCAGACTGTCTCAGCTGAATCTCCTCTGCATATTCGGGCTGTATGCTACCCGTTTCAGCTGCCCGCCCTTATCTGCTCCGGGACAAGGCACCGACACGTCTGTCTAAACCTCCGCCATTTTCTCTCCGGGTCTTGCTTTCTTATTCATTCATCTATGCTATTTTTTCTATGGGAGAACTTAAGCCATTTATATTTAAAATAATTATTTAGAGAGACGAGAAAATGGTGGCTGAATAGGTAGATGGGTCCTGCATCTTGTCCCAGAGCAGAGAGAAGGAACAACTAAATCAAATAACATCCAACTGGATTGGTGAATTAGACACAGCTGGGAAGACAATTCACATCCAGGAAAGGCAGAGGATGCCAGGAGAATGGTAGGATTTGGGAACTGGGCTGGAGAAAGATGTATGTCCACCAGGCAGAGAGGGTCAGAAGGAAAGAAAGCTGCACTGCATCAGGTCTGTATTCCTGTGGGGCAGGTGTAACTTCTGACTGTGGAAAGGAAATTTACAGGGCTGCTGGCAGCTGGGGAATCTAGATCTAAGTCCATAGCTGCAAGATATTGTTCCCAGAATGGTGGCCTGAAAAAGCTGCCCAAGCCTTGCAGTGCTCGAGGGAGAGAAACTGACAGTCACATGGTTATTTTGCCTGTTTTGTCTTTGCTTTTATTCGCTAAACCCAGTTCAAAGGACCTTTCAATTACACTCACCTGAGGCTGCAGTGCAGTTAGAGGTGCCAATTTGTGGAGGCTGGTGAGAGGCTGTGGAGGAGAGCAGGACAGTGAGAGGTGACCAGGAATCTAGCACTGAGACATTCGGGACCCTCCAAACCTAAATAGCCATTTTTCTCCTGAAAAGCCAGACCCTCTCGCAGTCTTAAGACAGCTATTACAGCCAAACCCAGCTTACACTTTGAGCTTTACAAAGGAAACAAAAACACTGACTAACCCCAAAGAGCATCAAGGATTGGGTTGAAGAGGGCCTTTCAGTCTCAGAAAATGACACAGCACACCCCCCACTTCAAGCCCTGTGAGAAACAGATGCTAGAGTGATTAAAATTGAAAGCAGGCAGGCAGGCAAAGTGGGCAGATTAGTCCCACCTGCTTGCAGCCAGGGCTGTGGACACAGACACAAACAGAAGAGCAGTGGATCACTTGGAACTTCAACATGGTGCTGACTACCTAACAGGAAACTGAGAAGTGGAAGACGAACAGAAGAATGGGGTCTCAAACCAGCCTGCACAGGGCATTAAAACTCAACTGAAGTGAATGACACTTCAATTTTTTTTTTTTTTACATTTATTTATTTATTTATTTATTTATTTATTTATCTTTTTGTCTTATTTTTTCTTCATTCTATTTTTATTTTTTATTGTTTTATTTTATCTTATTTTTCCTTTTTCTCCACCTTTTTCTTCCCCAGTTTTCCCTTTTTAATCCTGTTCTCTCTTCTTCTGTACTCATTTTAGATTTTCTTGTTCTTTTCTTTTTATTCCTTGTCAAAAATGGATCTTCTTCATCTGCTTTATTGATGTATTATTATTATTGTAGTCTCTGTTGGCTTACTAATATGCCTAATTCCCCTCTTCTGCTCCAAGTTCATGTACCCATCTCTTTTCTCTTTCTTCACTAGTCAATTTTCAATGCTTTCGTTTTTCCTGTACTCTCTTGCTCTCTTCTTCTCCTAATTGTTTAATTAATTTCAGTCACTAAATTCAAGCCTATCTGCTCTCTCCTCTATTCTATTTTTCAAAAAATAAATGAATAAATAAATACATTGAAATTTTTTTGTCTTATTAATTTATTTATTTTTCTTTTCAGCTTATCCACTCATTCTTTCTACCTCCTCTGATAAACTATGGTTTTAGCCCTATTCATTCAATTCCTTAACCTTACTTTCTCTATATAAGCTCTGCCTCCATAGATTCTGTCCTCTCCACCTTTTTGGGTGTTTGTAGTTTATATTTTTTGGTTTATTTGTTTATTTTGTGGTGTTCTCTCCCCATATATTTTTATTCTTCCTTTTTGTCCTTTTCCTTTTCTCTCTTACCTTTTTTTTTCATTTCTTGATATCATTTTTGCTCTCTATTCTCTCTCCTAATTCTCTTTTCTCTGTTTACACTTTTATTGGGGTTATCGGTGTTGTGAGTACATTCATTCTCTGGTCTCTTTATGTTGTGTCTTGTCTAGTTGAATTTTGTAGTATTTGGTCAACATGGTAGAGAGAGAGAGTCACATAACCAGACACCCAGAGAGAAAACTTCATCCACGAATGGGGCAAAAACATTCAAGACCCAGTTAAACCAAGAGAACCCAAATATTCAAGTAGCGGGCAGCTCTAAAATACCCAGCCTAGAAGACCTGAGAGATTGCACCACTGGGTCCCACAAAAGATCTACTATATTAGACAAACACAAAAAATCTAGGTTTCATAGCAGTTTTATCTAATACATAAAAACAATCACAACAGAAGAGCAAAAATGGGAGATAAAGAAACAACCCCAATTCGAAAGAAAAGGAGGAATCTTCAGAAAAGAAATACACAAAATGGAGGAAAGCAGTTTGTCAGAGACAGAATGCAGGTCAGAGGTTAAAAGAATGCTGAAAAGAATGGAAGACAAATTCAAAAATGTGTAAGAATCAAGAGGAAAAGAAGAATAAAAAGGAAATGAAGAATTACATAGTTGCAATAAAGAACACTATGGAAAGTTTCAACAGCACACTGGAAGAAGCTAAGGATCACATGAGCGAGTTAGAAGACAAAGTAGGAAAAACCACCCAAGCACAGCAGCAACTGGAAAGAAAACCTAAAAATCAGGAGGAGAGCCTAAGAGGGCTTTGGGACAACATGAAATGAAAAAACATCTGCATAATAGGGGTGCCAGAGGAGAGGAAGTTGAGCAAGGAATAAAAAACCTGTTTGGCCAAACCGGTTTGGCTCAGTGGATAGAGCGTCGGCCTGTGGACTGAAGGGTACTGGGTTCGATTCCGGTCAAAGGCATGTACCTTGGTTGTGGATGCATCCCCAGTGGGGGGCATGCAGGAGGCAGCTAATTGATGTTTCTCTCTCATAGATGTTTCTAACTCTCTATCCCTCTCCCTTCCTCTCTGTAAAAAAACAATAATATATATATATATATATATATATTATTTTTTTTAAAAAAAAACCTGTTTGAAGAAATAATGACAGAAAACTTCCCTGATATGGGGAAGAAAAAAGTCACCAAGTAGCAAGAAGCACACTGAGTCCCAAAAAGATAAATGCCAAAAGACAGACACCAAGACACATCTGTTAATATAAAAACCCTGAGTGTAACACCCATCACGACCAAAGCTCAAACGACTGGAAGAAAGTCAGTCCAGCAGGGTTCGCCTTGGCAATGGCTGTACCCTCCCTGAGCTGTTTCCAGTGAGGGCGAGGGCAAGGGCGAGGATTGAGGCAGGAACAGGCCCTCTGAGAATGGAGGCACTGAGTCCTGGGTCGCCTTGGCAAGGGCTGTGGCCTCCCCAAGCTGTTTCCAGTGAGGGCAAGGTTTGAAGCAGGAAACAGCCCTTGGAGCCTGGAGTCACATCTTTATAAAATTTTAATACATTATATTAGAGGTCGTGGTAGTACTGTTTTACCCACAGCTTCTACAGGAATTGCTGCAAATTTACTTTTTGGTGGAAGAACCTTTCATTCCCAATATAAATGACCAATTGCATTCAATGAAACTTCAATTTCTAGACTCAATATAAACAGTGAAGTTGCTAAAACTATTAAAAAGGCCCAACTTCTCATTATTGATGAATGCACCATGGCATCCAGTCATGCTATAAACGCCATAGACAGATTACTAAGAGAAATTATGAATTTGAATGTTGTATTTGGTGGGAAATTCCTCCTTCTTGGAGAGAATTTTCAACTATGTCTCAGTATTGTACCACATGCTATGCGATCGGCCATAGTACAAACGAGTTTAAAGTACTGTGATGTTTGGGGATGTTTCAGAAAGTTATCTCTTACAACAAATATGAGATCAGAGGATTCTGCTTATAGTGAATAGTTAGTAAAACTTGGAAATGGCAAACTTGAAAGCAGTTTTCATTTAGGAATGGATATTATTGAAATCCCCTGTGAAATGATTTGCAATGGATCTAATATTGAAGCTACCTTTGGGAATAGTATATCTATAGATAATATTAAAAATATATCTAAATGTGTGATTCTTTGTCCAAAAAATGAGCACATTCAAAAATTAAATGAAGAAATTTTGGATATAGTCAATGGAGATTTTCACACATATTTGACTAATGATTCCATTGATTCAACAGATGATACTGAAAAGGAAAGTTTTCCCATCGAATTTCTTAATAGCATTACTCCTTCAAGAATGCCATGTCATAAATTAAAATTGAAAGTGGGTACAATCATCGTGCTATTGAGAAATCTTAATAGTAAATGGGGTCTTCGTAATGGTACCAGATTTATTATCAAAAGATTACAACCTAATATTATTGAAGCTGAAGTATTAATAGGATCTGCAGAGGAAGAAGTTGTTCTGATTCCAAGAATTCATTTGTCCCCATCTGGCACTGGCCTTCTATTTAAATTATTTCGATGACAGTTTCACATGATGCTAGCATTTGTGATGACTATTAATAAATCACAAGGACAAACTCTAGACAGAGTAGAAATATTCCTACCTGAACCCATTTTTGCACATGGTCTGTTATATGTTGCTTTCTATGAAAGGATAAATACGATTGATGAACCTCTAGCCAGGTTCACCATGAAGCAAAAGAGAGGACCCAAATTAACATGATCAGAAATGAAAGAAGTGAAGTAACAACATCCCCACAGAAATACAAAGGATTATAATAAACTACTATGAACAACTCTACTCCAACAAACTGAACAACCTAGAGGAAATGGACATATTCCTAGAAAAATACGAGCTTCCAAAACTCAATTAGGAAGAATAAAAAAAAACAAAACCTGAATAGGCTGATAACTACTGATGAAATTGAAGCAGTGATAAAAAAAATAAAATAAAAAACTTGCGCCGAAACCGGTTTGGCTCAGTGGATAGAGCATCAGCCTGCGGACTGAAAGGTCCCGGGTTCGATTCCGGTCAGGGGTATGTGCCAGGGTTGCGGGCACATCCCCAGGAGGAGATGTGCAGGAGGTGGCTGATCGATGTTTCTCTCCCATAGATGTTTCTAACTCTCTATCACTCTCCCTTCCTCTCTGTAAAAAATCAATAAAATATATTTTAAAAAAAACAAAAAAACTTCCAAAAAACAAAAGCCTTGAAAAATGCACCCTAGGGGAGATCCAAGATGGCAGCTGATGGGATGGCAGGCTGAAAGATAGTGTGTGAGTGAGAGAGTGAAAGGAAAGTGTGTAGACATGTGAAGAGTGTCTGTATTTGTTAGTGAGGGATAGCAATATTCCACAGGACTTTGGGGGGTTGGTGGACCAGGCTCCCCTGGATGGGCAGCCTCTACTACTGCTGAAATCTCTCCCAGAGCAGCCAGCTCTGCCGCGGAGACTGTGCAATCTTGAAGGGGAGAGCGGCTGTGATTGGAAGCCCAGCCATACCTTCAACCTGGGAGACCTCAGACACCGATTAGGACCCTACAACCACAACTCCTAGGGACCAGCTGTCTCATCTGTGAACCCACAAACACTGAGACTCCAGCCTCCTCAGCCACGGGCACCTAAAAAGTTTGCCCATGGGGAGACAAAGTGGCAGCCAAATACGCGGACAGATCCTGCACTTTCTCACAGAGCAGATAGAAGGAACACCTGAATAGAATAACATCCTCCTGGAATTGGTGAATGAAACACAGTTGGTGAGGCAATCTGTGGATGGAAAAACCAGAGATCACCTAGAGAGAGGTGATATCTGGGATTCAGGTTGTAGGGAGAAAAGCACACAGCATGGACTGGAGTCTCAAAGAGAGATTGCACTCCACCAAACCCGTGGCCCTTGGGGTCAGTGTAGCCCTAGAATGTGGAAGGGGTTCCACAGGGCTTCTGGAAGAGGGGGACTCTAGATATAAGCCCACAGCTATGTGAAACTGCCCATAAAAGAAGCCTGAAGTTCTATACTGGCCGTACAGTGCCAGGAGGAAAAGACGCGAGCCAGCACAGTTCCTTTGTCTTTTATTTTTTACCTCCTTGCTTTTGCTTGCTAAGCCCAGTACATAGACCTTCCAAATAAAAACACTCACCGAAACTGCAGGGGAAAGTTGTTTTTGTGGAAACTGGGGATCAGAATAAGGAGAGACAAGCAGGAAACCAGCTCTGGGTCAGTCCGACCCTCCAACCCAGTATTAAGTGTGTCAGGGAAAGAAGAATCTAAACACTGGGTAGAGGGGCCATTCAATCCTGGAAATTAATACAAAAATACCACCATCAAGAGGTTGTGTCAGAAATTGACTTTTGTGTAAATACAACTGAAGGCAGGCAGAGGAACAAAGTGAGCAGAGAGATCCCACCTGCTTGAAAACGAGGTTGTGTGTTATGACACAGAGGAGCGATGAATTGCAGGGAACCTCAACACTGTGATAACTACCTGACAGGACACAGATGTGCCGAGCAGAACAGTAGAGGAGGGGAACGACCTACACTACTGAACTTTTTTATTTTTTATATTTTACTTAAGAAACTAAAATTTTTTTCTCACTTGATTGTACTTTTTATTATTATATTTTATTTTTAATTATTAATATTATTATTTCACATTTTTAAGTTTTATTTTATTTTTTCTTTATTTTATTTTATTTTGGAATTAGTGTTCTACATTCTATTTTTCTTTTTTTTAGCATTATTTTACTCTATCTCAATTTTTCCTTTATGCCAACACTCTCTTTCTCACTTTCCCCCCTTTTTTTGTCCTGTTTCTCTTACCCTGTTCTTGCTTTAGTTTTTTCTCTATCCTTTCTTTTTACTCCCTGTTAAAAATTGATCTTACTCATATATCTAATTTCCTTTCCCTGCTCCAAGTCCATGCACACTTCTCTCTTCTCTTTCTTCACTAGCTAATTTTTTCCTTTTTCTTTTTTTCTGTCTTCTTGTTGTTATTTCTTTGTTTGTTAGTTTGCTTTTTTGCTTTTTTTGCTTAAGTTTTTACTCTCCTCGCTTGTTCTCTTTCTCTACTAATAGCTTAATTAATTTAAATCTCTGTCTCAAGCCTATCTACTCTCCATTCTCCTTTTTCCAATAATAGATGAATAGATAGAGAGATAGATTAAAGAAAGGGGATATAGCTACACTAATAAAAGACAAAGATGCTAATTGACTGTACCTTTGCTATGCCCTAAGCCACGCCTACCAGCCAATCAGAGCGACTCTATGCAAATTAACCCAACTAAGATGGCGGCCGGCAGCCACGGAGCTGGAGCAAGCAGGAGGCTTCATTGCCCAGGCGATGAAGGAAGGCAAGCTCCCTGTCTGCCCTGAGCTGGCTGTGGCATCTGCTCATGGCAACAAAGTTTCAATTATAGAAGACAAATAAATCCCAGATACCTGCTTCCAGCCAGCCTCCACTGTGAACTTGGGTGGCTGGGGGTTGTGGCCAGCCTGCAAACAGCCATCAGCCGCTCACCCAGGCTGGCCAGGCACCCCAGCGGGGACCCCCACCCTGAAGGGGCTGTGGCCAGCCTGCAAACAGCCATCAGCCCCTCATCCAGGCTGGACACACCCTCATAGGGTGAGGGTCCCTGCTGGGGGGTTTAGCCAGCCTGAAAATGGCCCTCAGCCCTTCACCCAGACTGGCCAGGCACCCAAGCAGGGTCCCCCACCCTGAAGGGGCTGTGGCCAACATAAAAACGGCCTTCAGCCCCTCACCCAGGATGGCCAGGAACCCCAGTGGGGACCCCCACCCATATACATATATTTTTCCCAATTCTCTTTTTTCTTCTTTCTTTTCTCAATTACAATAGCCCACCCTGAAGGGGCTATTGCCAGCCTGCAAACAGCCATCAGCCCCTCACCCAGGCTGGCCAGGCAACCCAGGGTAATATGCAAATTGACTTTAACAGCAGAATGACTGGGAATGACTGGTAACTATGATACACACTCACCACCAAGGGACAGATGTTCAATGCAGGAGCTGCCTCCTGGTGGTGTGTGCGCTCCCACTGGGGGAGCTCTGCTCATCCACAAGCCAGGCTGATGGCTTCCAGTATAGCGGTGGTGGTGGAAGCCTCTCCTGACTCCTCAGCAGTGCTAAAGATGTCCAACTGCAGCTTAGGCCTGCTCCCCGCTGGCAAGTGGACATCCCACAAGGGCTTCCGGGCTGCCAGAGGTATGTTTCACTGCCAACTTAGGCCCAATCCCCCAGGGAGTGGGCCTAAGCCAGCAGGTGGTCATCCCCCGAGGGTCCCAGACTGCAAGTGGGCACATGCCTGGCTGAAGGATACCCCCAATGCACAAATTTTTGTGCATCAGGCCTCTAGTATATATATATGTATGTATATATATATATATATATATATATATATATATATTCTTTTATATATATATTCTTTTATATATATTTTATATATAAATTTCTCTCTTTTTTGTATTTTGTTTTTTACTTTTCTTCTTATACATTCATTCTCTTTCTACCTCCTCTTATACTTAATCATAGCCATTTCCCTATTCATTCAATTCCTTGACCTTACCTTTTGGAAATAAGCTCTGCCTCCTCAGATTCATCTGGGTGTTTGTTGTTTGGGTGTTTGATGTTTGCATTTATTGGATTAGTTGTTGGATTTTTGGAGTTTTCTCCCCATATACATATATTTTTCCCAATCTTATTTTTTCCTCTTTCTTTTCTCAATTACATTTTTTTTTCTTTTTCTTAATATCATTTTTACAATATTTTCTCTTCCCTAATTCTCTTTTCTCTGGTGGTCACCTTTATTTGGGGTTATTTACCGGTATCATGAATACATTTGTGGTTGGAGCCCGGTGTGTTGTGTCTTGTCGTGTTGTATTTTGTGCCTTTAAATCAATGCAGGAGAGAGAGAGCTACATAACGAGACACCCTGAGAGGAGCAAACATGGGGAAACAAAGAAACAGCCCCCATATGAAAGAAAATGAGGAATCAAGGGGAAAGGATGTAAATGAAATCGAGGCAAGCGATATATCAGTAAAATAATTCAGAGCAATGGTCATAAGGATGCTGAAAATGATGGAAGAAAATTCAATAATGTGTGTAAGAACAAAGAATAATTGAAGAAGAACCAAGAAGAAATAAGGAATAACATTGTGCAATAAAGAACACAATAGAAAGCATCAACAGTAGACTAGAAGAAGTGAGGACCACATCAGTGACCTAGAAGACAAGGTAGAAGAAAATACCCAAGTAGAGAAGCAACTGGGGGAAAAAAAAATTTAAAAAACAGGAGGAGAGCCTAAGGGAAGTTTGGGACAACATGAAACAAAACAACATCCACATAAGAGGGTCACAGAACGAGTGGAAACTGAGCAAGGATTAGAAAACCTGTTTGAAAAAATAATGACAGAAAACTTCCCTGATATTGGGAATAAAAAACTCACACAAGTCCAAGAAGGAGTCCCAAACATGATGAACCCCAAAAGACCAACACCAAGACACATTATGATTAAATGGGCAAACAACAACAAAGTAAGAATCTGAAAGGCTTCCAGAGAGACAGAAAGTTACCTACAAGGCATCTCCCATCAGATTATTGACTAATTTCCCAAGAAACACATCAACCCAGAAGGGAATGGAAGGAAATATAAAAAGTCATGCAAAGCAAGGGTCTGAATCTAAGAATACTGTACCCAGCAAGAATATCAATTAAAGTTGAGGGAGAAATCAGGAGCTTCACAGACAAAAAAGGACTAAGGGAGTTTATTACCACCAAACCAGCAGTGCAAGAAATGCTAAAATGTCTGCTATAAAAAGAAAAAATAGGAATGGAAGAAGGAACACAGGCATAAAGAATAAAAATGATGGCAAACAAGTGCCTATCAATAATAACTTTAAATATAAATGGTAAATTCCCCAAGCAAAAGACATAGGGTAGCTGAATGGATAAGAAAACATGATCCATATATCTTTTGTCTACAGGAGACCCACCTCAGAACAAAGGATTCACACAGACTGATGGTGAAGGGATTGAAAAATGTTTTTCAGGCAAATGGAAATGAAAAAAAAAGCTGAGGTAGCAATACTTATATCTGACAAATTAGACCTCAAAGTGAAGGCCATAACAAGAGGTAAGGAAGGCCACTTCATAATACTAAAGAGAGAAATTCAACAAGAAGATATAACTCTGATAAACTTATACACACCCAATACAGGAGCACCCTAATACATAAAAAAATAAAATAAAATCTGGAGACTATCAAGGGAGAGATTGACAGCAATACAGTCATAGTAGGGGACTTCAATACCTCACTAACATCACTGGATAAATCCTCTAAACAAAAAATTAGCAAAGAAACATCAATCCTAAATGACTTACTAGATTATATGGAACTAATTGACATCTTCAGAACATTTCACCTCAAAACCACAGAATATGTATTCTTCTCAAGTGCACATGGGTCATGTTCTAAGATAGAGCACATATGGGAAACAGGTAAAGTCTCTTCAAATTCAAGAAGATAGAAACCATATCAAGCATCTTATAAGATCACAATGTCATAAAATTAGAAATCAACTACAATAAAAACAATGAAAAAAATCAAACACCTGGAGGCTAAATAGCATGCTATTAAACAATGATTGGGTTACCAAAATGATCAAAGAAGAAATAAAAAGCATCATGGCAACAAATTACAATGAAAACACAACAATCCAAAATATATGGGACACAGTGAAAGCAATCTTGAGTGGGAAGTTCATAGCTCTCCAGGCCTACCTCAAAAAACAAGAAAAAATTGTAATAAATTATCGAACCCTACAACTCAAAGAATTAGAAAGAGAGCAAGATTAAAGCCCAGTAAAAGCAAAAGGAAGGAAATAATAAAGATCAGAGAGAAAATAAAGAACATAGAGACCAAAAAAAAAAAAAAAAAAAAAAACAATATAAAAGATCAACAAAGCCAAGAGCTGGTTCTTTGAAAGGATAAGCAAGATTGATGAACCTCTAGCCAGGCTCACCAAGAAGCAGAGAAAGGACCCAAATAAACAAAATCAGAAATGAAAGAGGTGAAGTAAAAACTGATCCCACAAAAATACAAAGGATAATGAAAAAATACTGTGAACAACTCTATTCTAACAAAATGGACATCCTAGCTGAAATGGACATTTTCTTGAAAAAATACTAGCTCCCAAAACTCAATCAGGAAGAATAAAAAAAAAAAAAATGAATAGGCCAATAACTACTGAAAAAATTGAAGCAGCGACCAAAAATGTTCCAGCAAACAAAAGCCCTGATTCCGATGGCATTACAGGAGAGTTATACCAAGCATTCAATGAAGAACTAAAAACTATCCTCCTCATACTATTCCAAAAAATTCAAGAGGAAAGCACACTTCCAAGCTCTTTTTATAAAGCAAGCATTACCCTAGTTCCAAAACTACGTAAAGACGCCACAAAAAAAGAAAAAAAAAAAAGAGAACGACAGGCCAATATCCTTGATGAACATAGAAGCTAAAGTCCTCAAAAAAAAAAAAAAAATCTGGCAAATTAGATTCAGCATTATACTACAAAGATCATACACCACGACCAAAAGGGAGTTGTTCCAGGGATGCAAGGATGGTACAATACCCACAAATCAATAAATGTGATACATCACATAAACAAATTGAGAGAAAAAAATCACATAATCATATCAATCAATGCAGAAAAAGCATTTGAAGAAATCCAACACCATTTCTTGATAAAAACTCTCAGCAAAGTGGGAATAGACGGATCATACCTCAATATAATAAAAGCCTTATATGACAATCCTACAGCCAACATCATACTAAATGGGCAAAAATTAATCTCATTTATCCTAAAAATGGGAACAAGACAGGGATGCCCACTTTCACCACTCCTGTTCAATATACTACTGGAAGTGCTAGTGATAGTGGTCAGACAAGAAGAAGAAATAAAAGGCATCCAAATTGGAAAAAAAGAAGATAAAATGCCCTTATTATCAGATGACATGATACTATACATAGAAAACACAAAAGACTCCATCAAAAAAACTACTTGACCGCCCTAATTGGTTTGGCTCAGTGGATAGAGCATCAGCCTGCGGACTCAAGGGTCCCAGGTTCTATTCCGGTCGGGAGCATGTGCCTTGGTTGTGGGCACATCCCCAGTGGGGAGTGTGCAGGAGGCAGCTGATCGATGTTTCTGTCTCATCGATGTTTCTAGCTCTCTATCCCTCTCCCTTCCTTTCTGTAAAAAATCAATAAAATATATTAAAAACAAACAAACAAAAATAATGAGCTCACAGAAAGAGAAACTAAAAAAACAATCCAATTTACCATTACACCAAAAAAATTAAGATCCCTAGAAATAAACTTAACTAAGGAGATAAAAAACCTGTACTCAGAAAATTACAAGACATTGAAAAAAGGAATATAGGAAGACATAAACAAATAGAAGAACATACCATGTTCATGGATTGGTAGAGGTAGAATGAATATCATTGCAATGTCATACTACCCAAACATATAGATTCAATGCAATTCCTACTAAAATACCAATGGCATATTTCAAAGACCAAGAATAAATTCTCAAAAATTCATCTGGAATAAAAAAAAGACTCTGAATAGCCACCACAATCCTGAGGAAGAAGACAAAGTTGGAGGGATTACAGTACCAGAGATCAAGCTATATTACCAAGCCACGGTTCTCAAAACGGCCTGTTACTGGCACAAGAACAGACATATAGACCACTGGAACAGAACAGGGAAGACAGAAATTGACCCTAGCCATTATGCTCAATTAATATTTGACAAAGAAGGCAAGAGCATACAATGGTGTCTACAATAAATGGTGCTGGGAAATTTGGTCAGATACATGTAAAATAATGAAACTAGATCACCAACTTACACCATACACAAAAGCAAACTGAAAAATGGCTAAAGGACTAAATATAAGATGGGAAAACGTAAAATCCTACAAAACTCCATAGGCAGCATAATAGCAGATATATGTCTTAGCAATATCTTATCAACACAGCTCCTAGGGCAATGGAGACTAAGGACAAAATAAACAAATGGGACTACATCAAAAATAAAAAGCTTCCGCACAGCAAAAGAAACCATCAACAAAACAACAAGAAAGCCCATTGCATGGAAGAACATGTTTGCAAATGCTATTTCAGATAAGGCTTAATCTCTAATATTTACAGAGAAATCATATAACTGGTGCAGCCACTGTAGAAAACAGTATGGAGTTGTCTCAAAAAGTTAAAAATGGAACTCACATTTGACGCAGTAATCCCACCTCTAGGAGTATATCCCAAGAAACCAGAAACACCAATCAGAAGGGATATATGCATCCCTAAGTTCTTAGCAGCACAATTTACAATAGCTAAGATTTGGAAACAACCTAAGTGCCCATCAGCAAATGAGTGGATTGAAAAACTGTGGTACATCTACACAATGGAATACTATGCCTCTATAAAAAAGAAGGAACTTTTACCATTTGCAATAGCATGGATGGAACTGTGGAGCATTATGCTAAGCAAAATAAGCCAGTCAGAGAAAGATAAATATCACATGATCTCACTCATATGTGGGATATAATGATCAGAAGAATTTGATGAAGAAGAATAGATCCAGAGACAAATGTCCAGAGAAGAGGGGTTGAGATCAACCAAAGGACTTGTATGCATGCATATTAATATAACCAGTGGACACAGACATTGGGCTCAGTGGGGTTTGTCAGCAGTGGGGATAGCTGGGGTGGAGTTGTCAATTGAGGAAAAGAGACATATGTGAAACTTTAGACAATAAAAAGAATGCCTGATCTGCATGGCTTCACAGGGGAATTTTACCAAACATTCACAGAAGAACTAAAACCTATTGTCCTCAGACTATTCCAAAAAATTCAAGAGGAAGGAACACTTTCAAGCTTTTTCCACAAAGATAACATTACCCTAATTCCAAAACCAGATAAGGACACTACAAAGAAATAAAATTGCAGGCCAATATCCTTGATGAACATAGATGCTAAATTCTCAACAAAATTCTAGCAAATCAGATCAATCATTACATTAGAAAGATCATACTCCATGACCAAATGGGATTTATTCCAGAAATGAAAGAATGGTACAATATCCACAAATCAATAAATGTGATATATCAAATAAACAAATGAAGAGATAAATTGATATAATCATATCAACTGATGTAGAAAAGGCATTAGACAAAATCCAACACCCTTTCTTGATAAAGATCTCAGCAAAGTGGGAATTGAGGTATCATATCTCAACATAATAAAAGCCTTATATGAGGGTGAACATCATACTCAATGGGCAAAAACTAAAACCATTTTCCCTAAGAACAGGAACAAGACAAGGATGCCCACTTTCACCACTCCTGTTTGACACAGGATTGGAATTGCTAGCCATAGAGAACAGATAAGAAAAAAAAATAAAAGATATCAAAATTGGAAAATAAGTAAAACTGTCATTATTTGCAGTTGATATGGTATTTTATCTAGAAAACCCAAAGGACTTCATAAAAAAACTACAAACTTAGTAAATGAATTTTGCAATATAGCAGGATACAAAATTAACATCTAGAAATCTATGGCTTTTTTATGCACCAATAATGAACTCACAGAAAGAGAAACTAAAAAAAAAATAATCCCATTTACCACTGCAACAATAAAATAAAGGTACCTAGGAATAAATAAATAAGGATGTAAAAGATCTGTACTTGGAAACCTACAGGATGTTGAAATAAGATATTGAGGAAGACATAAACAAAAAGAAGAATATACCATGTTCATGAATTGGTAGAATCAAAATCATCAAAATGCCCATACTACATGAAGAAATCTATATATTCCATGCAATCCCCATTAAAATACCAACAGTGTATTTCACAGACCTAGGACAAACTCCCCTAAAATTCATATGGAATAAACGAAGACCCTGTGTAGCTGCAGCAATCCTTAGAAAGAAGAACAAATTTGGAGGGATCACAATACCAGAAATCAAGCCTATGTTACAAAGCCACTTTTCTCAAAACTGCCTGGTACTGGCAAAAGAACAGACATATAGACCAATGGAACAGAACATAGAACCCATAAATCGACCCAAGCCATTATCCTCAATTAATATTTCACAAAGGAGGCAAGAGCATAAAATGGAATCAAGACAGTCTGTTCATAAATGTTTTTGGTATAACTGGGGGGAGAAAATGAAAGTAGGCCACCAACTGACACTATACACAAAAATAAACTCAAAATAAATAAAAGACTTCAACATAAGATGGGAAATCATAAAAATCTTAGAAGAGTACATAGGCAGAAAAATAGTCATGTTGTAGTTATATCTGTAGTGATACAGCTCCTAGGTCAATGGAAACTATAGATAAAATAAACAAATGGGACTACATCAAAATAAAAAGCTGCTGTACAGCAAAAGAAACCATCAACAAAACAACAGGAAAGCCCAATGCATGGGAGAACATATGTGCCAATGTTATCACTGATAAGGGTTTAATCTCCAACATTTACAGGGAACTCATACAACTTAAGCAATGGAAGATAAACAATCCAATCAAAAAATGGGCAAAAGACCTAAACAGACATTTTTTGAAAGAAGACATACAGAAGGGCGAGACATATGAAAACATGCTCAAAGTCACTAATCAATTGAGAGATCAAGTCAAAATGACAATGAGGTAGCATCTCACACCTGTCAGAATGGCTATCATCAACAAATCAACAAACAACAAGTGCTGGCCAGGATGTGGAGAAAAAGGAACCCTATGTACTGTTGGTGGGATTGCAGACTGGTGCAGCCACTGTGGAAAACAGTATGGAGTTTCCTCAAAAAGTTAAAAATGGAACTCCTATTGGACCCAGTAATCCCACTTTTAGTAATATATACCAATAAATCAGAAACACCAATCAGACAGGATATATGCACCCCTATGTTCTTAGCAACACAATTTACAAAAGCTAATATTTGGAAACAGCCTAAGTGCTCATCAGCAGATGAGTGGATGAAAAAACTGTGGTACATCTACATAATGGTATACTGTGCTGCTGTAAAAAAGAAAGAAATCGTACTATTTTCAATAGCATGGATGGACCTTGAGAGATTTATGCTAAGTGAAATAAGCCAATTGGAGAAAGATAAACATCACATGATCTCATTCATTTGTGGATTATAATGAAAAACATAAACTGATGAACATAAATAGATCCAGAGACAGAAGCACTGAACAGACCATCCAACCTCAGAGGGAAGGCAGGGGCATGGAAACTAAGGCAGAGTGTGGGTAAGGCATCAACCAAAGGACTTGTATGCATGGATACAGAGTAGTGGGGTGAGGGAATGCACTAGGGGGTGGGAATGGCTGGGGAGAGAACAATGGGGGGAAAGGAGACATGTGTAATACTTTAACCAATAAAAATTTTAAATTAAAAAAATAAAGTAAGGAGAACCAAGATGGCGGCATAAGGTACAGACCTGTGCGTGCTGCCTCCCACAACAACATCAAGACTACCAACTATAAAACAAACAGTTGTCATTCAAAACCATGGGAAGCCTGGCCCAGTGGAAGCTATACAACTGGAAGGAAAGAAAGAAGAGCATTGAGACTGAGTAGGTTGTGCAGAGGCTCCAAGAACAGAGGTACGGCGTCACACACCAGGCTGGCTGCAACTGGATGCACGTTTTTTTTTTTCATTCAGAAGGGGATGCAGACTCTCAAATCCACTGAGCTTGTTTGGGGCGGGATCCTGAGGTTCCAGACCCCTACAGGGAGAGGCGGGATGGCCTTGCAACAGAGTGGCTGTCTCCAGGAGCTGCTCGCCAGCAGTCGGGGACACAAGACGCAGAGTTGTGGAGAGACAAGCAGTCGTGGAGACACCATTGCCCCTTGCTCTGCTCTGGTGATTCCCAGGGACCCCACCCTACTCAATTTACATCCCCACCCAAGCTGTGCTAGTGGTACAAAGAGAACCACCAGCGATTTTGCAGCCCAGCCCAGCAGAATGCAG
This sequence comes from Myotis nattereri, assembly GCF_964212035.1. Classification (NCBI taxonomy): domain Eukaryota; kingdom Metazoa; phylum Chordata; class Mammalia; order Chiroptera; family Vespertilionidae; genus Myotis; species Myotis nattereri. The sequence continues at coordinate 110,459,737 of NC_138077.1, read as the reverse complement.
ATTTCAACTCCTCACATACATAAGGGACACACTCAAGAAGCAGAATCAGGTTCGGAGGAAGCTGGAGCCGGACACAGCTGGGCCAGCGATGTGAAACCGCTGTACCAGCAAACACACAGGCAGATCCACCAGATCCAGTCTCAGATGGGACTCTGGGAGACGGCAGACAGGCATTCTGTACACTTGGTAGAAAACAAAATCCAAGCAAGCATACCAGATATTCAGCCACCAGGAATGCCTGGAGATTTTGTCCAGCAAGGTGCCACCCAACAAAGGACAGAATGCCAAACTTCGTGTTGCTGAGATGCCCACCATGAGGCTGAGGCAGCCCCCGTAGGGCCAAGGTGGCCCCTGTGGGGCTGGGACGGCCCCCTAGAGGCTGGGACAACCCCGGTGAGGCTGGGACAGCCCCTGTGGGGTTGAGACTGCCCCGGTGAGGTTGCAATGGCCCCGGTGGGGTTGAAACAGCCCCGGTGAGGTTGAGACAGCCCCTGTGAGGTTGAGACGGCCCCTGTGAGGCTGAGATGGCCCCAGTGAGGCTGGGATGGCCCCAGTGAGGTTGAGATGGCCCCTGTGAGGTTGAATTGGCCCTGGTGAGGTCGAGACAGCCCCGGTGAGGTTGAATCAGACCCGGTGAGGCTGAAAAGGCCCTGGTGAGGCTGAAACAGCCCCAGTGAGGTTGAATTGGCCCCAGTAAGGTTGAAACGGCCATGGTGAGGTTGAGACGGCCATGGTGAGGTTGAGACGGCCCCAGTAAGCTTGCAACAGCTCCGGTGGGGTTGAAAAGACCCCTGTGAGGTTGAAATGGCTCCTGTGAGGTTGAGACAGCCCCGTTGAGGTTGCACTGGGTCTGAGGTAAGGTCAATAAAAGTCCTAAAGCACCCCAATGTTATCCCCAGTGAGGCTGGATGGTCCCAGTGAGGCTGAGATTCTTTGAGTCTCTAGGCTGTATTATTTGTAAACATGGAAACCAAATCAAACTGTTACCAAGGTAACCTTCATGAAGCCATTATTTAACTCTCATTATCACTTTTTCTTAGGATTAATAAATTCATTGGAAGTTTGACATAAATAATGCAGTATTTGTATGTAATATATGGATTAGTGTATAATTATCTTTAATCCTCTCATTGTAAATTCTATATAACTGAATTTATTTTTCAAGGTGGAGGAACAAACACACACATGTACAATATTTTGAGCAATAGATTGAGGTCTGTAAAAATAATTAATTGGTCCTTGATGCTGAGAATATTTACCTTTGGTGGCACACATTTTGTAGCTTAAAATTACTTGTTTTGGGGACAGACAGGATGAAAAAAGGTGAAGAGACTAGCCAAAGAACATATATGCATACCCCATAGACACAGACAACAATGTGGTTATAGCCAGAGGGTGGGAAGGTTGGGGTCCGGGAGGACAAAATGGAGGACATCTGTAATAATGTCAACAATTAAAAAAATTGTCTTAAAAATTTACTTGTCTTCTTCCCACCCAACTTATTTCTGTAATATTGTATGCCATAATCCTATGTAATAAAAGGGTAATATGCAAATTGACCCTAACAGCAGAATGACTGGGAATGACTGGTCACTATGACACACACTGACCACCAGGGGGCAGACGCTCAATGCAGGAGCTGCCCCCTGGTGGGCAGTGCACTCCCACAGGGGGAGCTCTGCTCAGCCACAAGCCAGGCTGATGGTTGCCAGCACAGCAGTGGTGGCAGCAGCCTCTCCCGCCTCCTCAGCAGAGCTAAGGATGTCCAACTGCAGCTTAGGCCTGCTTCCCGCTGGCAAGTGGACATTCCCCGAGGGCTCCCGGGCTGCCAGAGTGATGTCTGACTGCCAGCTTAGGCCCGATCCCCCGGGGAACTAGCCTAAGCCAGCAGGTGGACATCCCCTGAGGGTTCCCAGACTGCGAGAGGGCACAGGCCAGGCTGAGGGACGCCCCCGAGAGCACAGATTTTTGTGCACCAGGCCTCTAGTATTTATTATAAATGTTATTGGTTTTCAATTTGTATGATCAACCAATGGAAAAACATGGAAGACATGGTTAGAGATAAATAACAGAAGGTAAATTAGAAAACTTGAAAATATAAACCAATTGTGTATCTTTATAATGTGGTGAAAGTGTGATTTTGTTAAATAGCTAATCTAACATTGTTGAGAGTCAATAGGTACTGTTTAAATTGTCAAATCAGGAGTCTGAAGCATAATCATGTTTTAAAATAGTCATAAATATTTTCAGATATTTAGTATTTTGATATTTGACTACTTTAAGGTATCTTAAAATCCACCAAGATGTTACAGGTCCCAAAACTCCACCATCAGAGAATTCCTTTGAATTCCATTTTACACAGTCCTGATTTAGAATATTTATACCCCTGGTTGGTCAATATCAATAAAATGATTCTTGGTATAAGACTAGTAACCTTAAATAAAGATTTTTAAAGATCTTGATTTTTAAAATCTTTGTTTCACTTAAATAAAGTAATACTTGAAGGAGGAGAAAGGGAAAGAATAAAATGTCCATTCATGCCCTTAACATCTTTTGCATCAGATGCTATGAGAGAGAATTAAATATATATATATATAATTCAATTTAGTTAGTCAGAACACATTGATAAGGTAAGAAATGTTCTTTGTCTTACAACTGATCTGAATGTCTTCTACAAAAATTAGTTTCAATCGTGTTCTTTGCTATTCAATTGAAGGTGCTTATGAGTCATAAAATAACCAAAGTTATTACAGGAAAAGAATGCAAGAAGGTAACAAACTAGATGACTGAATTTTAAAATGTGTCTTAGTAAATCCTCATGTTCCAGGAAGAGGATTCAGGGGCTTCTGAGGTGTGAGGGGCAACCCAGGCCTTGGGCCTAACTAAGGATGTGCAGGGAAATTTTAAACTTTTCTCCTTCAAACAGAGAAATGATGATTTGATCTGCTTTCAACATTTTCTTAAGAAAAAAACTGGTCTGAGAGACAAAATTGCAGCGGTATAGATGGATGTGTCCCGAGCCTTGTCTCAGAGCAGATAGGGTGAGAAGCTGAAACAAGTAACATCCCGCCTGAATTGGCAAAGGAGAATCAGCTGGGAGACGGTTTGCATCCAGGAAGGGCAGAGGTTCCCTGGATAAAGGTAAAATCAAGATTCTGGGAAGGAGAATCTGCCAGACCTCTGAGCCCAGAGGATCAGACGGAATCTGCAGGGAACTGGCACCAAGTCCCATCCCTTGGGACAGGCACAGTGTCTGACTGTGGAAAGAAGGTCCTCAGAACTGCTGGACCGCAGGGGATTCTAGATCTGGGTCCACAGTCAGGAAAGGCTGAAGAGGAGTGCAAGCAGGAGAGGAGCGTGCAGAGGCACAGTCTCTCCCCCCTCTGTGGCCTGTGCCTTTCTTCATTAAGCCTAGTGCATAGGACCTTTTGGATATAGACACTTACCTGTGGCTGGAGTGTGGGAGAAGGTGCGGACTTGTGGAATCTGAGGAGAGAGGAGGGTCCAGGAGAAGTGGCAGCAAGTTTGGCGCTGAGTCATGCCTTAACCCCAGGACCTGGGCAGCCATTTTGTCCTGAAGAGATAGCCCCGCCCTCCAGTATCCAGGCAACCAATACAGCCACACCCAGATTCCACCTTGAATGGTACAAAGCATTAAAAAAATACACAAAAAACTAAATAGTCCCTGAGAGCCCAAAGGGACTGGCCTAAAGAGAGACCTTCAATCGCAGCAACGGGAACCTGAGAAACAGTACAGTACAGAAGACTGGGACCTTAAGCCAGCCAAAGGAACAACACTTCAGTTTTTCATTTTTATTTTCATTTTTTTATTATTATTTTGTTATCTCTTTTTTTTCTTCTTTTTTTTATGTTTTCCAGTTTTTGTTGTTTTATTTTCTATTTCTTTTTGCATTATTTTTCTAACACTCTATTTTAATTTGTTTTTATTTGCTATTTTTTTATACCATTTTTGAAATCAATTTTTTTGGTAAATTTATTATTATTATTATTTTTATTATTTTCGTCTTGTTCTCTTTCGTCTTATCCACCCATCCCCATTCTATTTCCTCAATACTGAACTGAGATCCTTCCCATATTTATCCAATTCTTTTTTTTTTTAATATATTTTATTGATTCTTTACAGAGAGGAAGGGAGAGAGATAGAGAGTTAGAAACATCGATGAGAGAGAAACATCGATCAGCTGCCTCCTGCACATCTCCTACTGGGGATGTGCCCGCAACCCAGGCACATGCCCTTGACCGGAATTGAACCTGGGACCTTTCAGTCCGCAAGCCGATGCTCTATCCACTGAGCCAAACCGGTTTCGGCTATTTATCCAATTCTTAATCTTATTTTCTGTACATAAGCTCAGCCTCTACAGATTCTGCCCCCACCTTCTTTGCTGGGGATTTGGTGTTTGCATTTTTTTAAAAATATATTTTATTGATTTTTTACAGAGAGGAAGGAAGAGGGATAGAGAGTTAGAAACATCGATGAGAGAGAAACATTGACCAGCTGCCTCCTGCACACTCCCTACTGGGGATGTGCCTGCAACCAAGGTGCATGCCCTTGACTGGAATCGAACCAGGGACCCTTCAGTCTGCAGGCCGGTGCTCTATCCACTGAACCAAACCGGTTAGGGCAGGTGTATGTATTTTGTTGTTGTTGTTTATCTATTGGTTCTGTGGTGTTTTCCATATATATATGTATATATATACATATATATATGTGTGTATATATATATATATATATATATATATTCTCCTTTTTCTTCCTTTTTATTTTCTCTCTTATCTTTTTCTCTCTCTTCGATATCATTTATGCTCTCTTTTCTCTCCCCTAATTCTCTTTTCTCAGGTGGTCACTTATAGTGGGGTTATTGTTGTGAGTACATTTGTGCTTTATTCCCTTTGTGTTTTGTCTTCTCAAACTGAATTTTTTCCTGTCTGGCCAGGTGCTAGAGAGAAAGCCTCATAACCAGACACCTGGAGAGGAAACTACACCCACTAATGGGCCAATAACACCCCAGATCCAACTACAGAGGCAGGAAGAAGGGGGCAGTGAGAGCATGAGTGAGTGAGGGAGCAAAAGAGGAATGTATGGTCATGTGGGATGTGTGTGTGTGTATGTGAGTGAGGCACAGTTACATCCCATAGGAACTTCGAGGGCAGGCTAACTGGGCTCACCTGATTAGGCAGCCTCTGCTACCGTAGTAAACAGTACCGGGAGGCCAGCTCATCCTCAGAGGCCTAGCCTTTTGAAGGGGAGAGCTGCTGTGACTGAGAGCCCAGCCTCATCTCCATCCAGGGTGCCCTTAGATAACACCTGGGACTCTACAGCCACCCCTGCCAGAGACCTGCTACCTGAGATGTTGTCCCACAGTCAACAAGTCTCCACTCACCCTAGGTGCAGGCTCTTGTGAGTTCTGAAGTGTGCTCCCCTCTTACTGACCCAACACCATAGCCCAGGGCACTGCAACCACACGAGCAGCAGACACATGAGCAGCCTACTCCTGTCCAAGGAGCAGCAGCCCCACAAGCAGCCTGCCCCAGGCCTAAGAGCAGAAGCCTCACGTGGCCTGCCCCTGACCAAGGAGCAGTAACTGTGTGAGTGGCCCATTCCCCTGTCCGAGGAGCAGCAACCACGCGAGCAGCCTTCCCCCATCTGAGGAGCAGCAGCTGTGTGAGTAGCCCAAACCTGTACGAGGTACAGCAGCACCGCGAGCAGCCGGCCTCCATTCGAGGAGCGGCAGCCACACGAGTAGACTGCCCATGTCCAAGGAGTGGTAGCCCTATGCACTCTGCACTGGTTCGAGGAGCAGCAGCCACATGCAGACTGCACCTGTACGATGAGCAGCAGCTGGGTGAGCAGCCTGCCCCCATCCAAGGAGCAGCAGCCTCACGTGCAACTCACTCCCACCCGAGGAAGAGCAGTAGCCCAAGCAGCTCGCCCCTGTCTGAGGAGCAGCAGCCACACGAGCAGACTGCCCACATCTGGGGAGCAGCAGCCCTGCACAGCCCACTCTGCTCCAAGGAGCAGCAACTACATGGAATCTGCACCTGTCCAACGAACAGCAGCTGGGTGAGCAGCCCACACCTGTCCAAGGAGCAGTAGCCACACTTGCAGCTCACTCCTGCCAGGAAAGCAGCAGCCATGCAAGCAGCCTGTCCCCCATCTGAGGAGCAGCAGCTGCAAGAGCAGCAACACATGTACGAGGAGCAGTAGCCCTGTAAGCAATGTGCCCCTGTCCAAGAAGCGGCAGCCTCATGAGCAATCCACCCCATATGAGGAACAGCAGCAGCGTGCAGCCAGCCCTGCTCCAAGGAGCAGCAGCCACTGAAGTAGTCTGCCCCAGCTGAGGAGCAGAAGCCACATGAACAGCCTGCCCCCGTTCAAGAAGCAGCAGCCTCATGACCAGTCCACCCCTGTCCAAAGAACAGCAGCTGGGTAAGCAGCCTCCCCCACCAGCCAGAGGTGACACAACTGCAGCGAAGAGCACACACCAGAGGAGCTGTTGCCAACTGAGGAGTAGCCCCTGCATGACTCAACATCTATATAAGTAGTGAGATCAAAAATGAGTAGACAAAGAAACCCCCAAAGAAAAAAAGGATTCACCAGAAAAGTTGCTAAGTGAAAGAGAAGCATGCCATATATCAGAAATATAATTCAGAATAAACCTGATGGGGGGAAAAAATCAACAACTTATGTAAGAATCAAGAAGAAATTGATGACAATATCAACAACTTATGTCAGAATCAAGAAGAAATGAAGAGTGATATAGCTGCAATAAAAAACACCACGGAAAGTTTCAACAGTAGACTAGGAGAAGCAGAGGACTGAACTAGCGAATTAGAAGACAGGGAAGCAAAACACACTCGAACTGAACTGCAATTGAAGAAAAACATTAAAAGACAGGAGGAGAGCCTAAGAAAGCTATGAGACAGCATGAAATGAAGCAACATATGAATAATAAGGTGCCAGAAAAAAAGGAAGAGGAACAAGGGTTAGAAAACCTAGTTGAAGAAATAATGTCAGAAAACTTCCCTGAGGTGGGGAAGAAAAAAGTCACACAAGCACAGAGAGTCCCAAACAAGATGAACCTGAAAAGACCCATAACAAGACACATTATAATTATGATGGCAATGTTAACGACAAAGAGAGAATCTTAAAGGCTGCAAGAGAGAGACAGAAAGTTATGCACAATGGATCTCCCATTATATTATCAAATGATTTATCAACAGAAGCACATGAGGCAAGAAAAGAATGGAAGGAAATTTACAAAATGATGCAAAGCAAGGGATGGAATCCAATAATTCTCTATCCTGCAAGGCTATCGTTCAAAATTGAAGGGGAAATAAGCAGCTTCACAGACAAAAAAAAAAGCCTAAGGGAGTTTATCACCACCAAGCCAGCAATGCAAGAAATGCTAAAGGGAATGATGTAAAAAGAAGAAATAAAAACCTCAGAAAGAAAAGAGGTACAAAAAATAAAAATAGCTACAAACAAGTACCTTTCAATAATAACTTTAAACATAAACAGATTAATGCTCCAATCAAAAGACAGTGAGTGAATGAATGGATAAAAAAAGTGACCCGTATATATATGCTGTCTACAAGAGACCCACCTCAGAACAAGGGACACAAACAGACTGAAAGTGAAGGGATGGAAAAATATCTTTTAGGCAAATGGAAATGGGAAAAAAGCTGGGGTAGCAATACTTATATCTGACAAAATAGACCTCAAAGTGAAGGCCATAACAAGAGATAAGGAAGGCCACTTCATAATACTAAATGGATCAATACTACAAGAAGATATAACCCTGGTAAACATATTTGCACACAATGCAGGAGCAACCAAATACATAAAAAAAGACTCCTGGAAGATATCAAGGGAGAGATTGACAATAATACAATGATCATAGGGAACTTTAATACACCACTGACATCACTGGATATATCAAATAGACAAAAAAATCAGCAAAGAAACAGCAGTCCTAAATGACTCACTAGAGCAGATGGACTTAATTGACATCTTCAGAACATTTCACCACAAAGCTACAGAATATACGTTCTTCTCAAGTGCACATGGGAAATTTTTAAAAATAGACTACATACTGCATAATAAGCAAAGCCTCCCCAAATTCAAGAAGACTGAAATCATACCAAGCATCTTCTCAGACCACAATGGCATAATATTAGAAATAAACTACAATAAAAACCATCGAAAAAATTCAAATATTTGGAAGCTGAAAAGGATGCTATGAAACAATGATTGGTTTGCCAAAGAAATCAAAGAAGAAATTAAAAACATCCTGGAAACTAATGACAATAAAAACACAACAATTCAAAATCTATGGGACACAATGAAAGCAGTCCTGAGAGGGAAGTTTATAGCTCCACAGTCCTTCCTCAAAAAACAAGAAAAAAATTGTAATAAATCATCTAACTCTACAACTCAAAGAATTAGAAAGAGAGAAACAAGAAAAGCCCAGAGTGAGCAGAAGGAAGGACATAATAAAGACCTGAGCAGAAATGAATGACATAGAGACCAAAAAAACAATACAGAAGATTAATGAAACCAAGAGCTGGTTCTTTGAAAGGATAAGCAAGATTAATGAACCTCTAACCAGGCTCACCAAGAAGCAGAGAAGACTCAAATAAACAAAATCAGAAATGAAAGAGTCAAGATAACAAGAGACCCCACAGAAATGCAAAGAATTGTTAAAAAAAAACAAAACAAAAAATAACAAAACACAAAACTATGGACAACCCTATTCTAACAAACTAGACCACCCGGAGGAAATGGACATATTTCTAGAAAAATACAACCTTCCAAAACTCAATCAGGAAGATTCTAAAAGTCTCAATAGGCCGATAACTATGGAGGAAATTGAAGCAGTCATCAAAAAGCTTCCAGAAACCAAAAGACCGGGGCCAGACAGCTTCACAGGGAAGTTTTACCAAACATTCAAGGAAGAACTAAAACCTATCCTCCTCACACTATTCCAAAAAATTCAAGAGGAAGGAACACTCCCAAGCTCATTCTATGAAGCTAGCATTACCCTAATACCAAAACCAGATAAAGACAACACAATGAAAGAGAATTATAGGCCAATATCCCACAAAAACATAGATGCCAAATTCCTCAACAAAATTCTAGCAAATCGGATCCAGCAGTACATCAGAAAGATCATACACCATGACCAAGTAGGATTTATCTTGGGGATACAAGTATGGTACAATATCTGCAAATCAATAAACGTGATACATCACATAAACAAATTGAGAGATAAAGATCACATAGTCCTATCAATTGAAGCAGGAAAAGCATTATACAAAATTCAACACCCTTTCTTGATAAAAAACTCTCAGCAAGTTGGGAATAAATGGTAACACTGTCCTTATTTGCAGATGACATGATATTGTACATCGAAAACCCCAAAGACTCCATCAAAAAACACTTGACTTAATAAATGAATTTGGCAATGTAACAGGATAGAAAATTAACACCCAGAAGTGCATGGTTTTTCTATACACCAATAATGAACTCACAGAAAGAGAAATTACAAAAGCAATCCCATTTACCATTGCAACAAAAAAATTAATATACCTAAGAATAAATTTAACCAAGGAAGTAAAGCATCTGTACTCAGAACATTTCAAGACGCTGAAAAGAGAGAGAAGAAGATATGAACAAATGAAAGAATATACCATGTTCATGGATTGGTAGAATCAACTTCATTATAATATCCAGACTACCCAAAGCAATGTATAAATTCAATGCAATCTCTATTAAAATACCAACAGCATACTTCAAAGTCCTAGAAAAAACTCTCCAAAAATTGATCTGGAATAAAAAAGACCCCGAATAGCTGCAGCAATCTTGAAAAAGAAGAACAATGTTGGCGGTATCACAATACAAGATATCAAGCTATACTACAAAACCACTGTTCTCAAAACTGCCCAATACTGGCACAAAAATAGACATGTAGACCAGTGGAATAGAACAAAGAACCGAAATCAACACAAGCCATTATACTCATTTAATATTTGACAAAGGAGACAAAAGCATACAATGGAGTCAAGACAGTCTCTTCAATAAATGGTGTTGGGAAAATTAGAAAGAAATTTGCAAAAACATATGAAATTAGACCACCAACTTACACCATACACAAAAATAAACTCAAAATGGATAAAGGACTTACACGTAAGATGGGAAACCATAACACTCTTAGAAGAAGCCATAGGCAGCAAAATAGCAGACATTTGTCTTAGCAATATCTTTACTGATACAGCTCCTAGCGCAATGGAAACTAAGGAGAAAATAAACAAATGGGACTACATCAAAATAATAAGCTTCTGCACAGCAAAAGAAATCATCAACCAAACAACAAGAATGCCCACTTCATGGGAGAACATATTTGCCAATGTTATCTCCAATAAGGGTTTAATCTCTATAATTTATAGGGAACTCATACAACGTAACAAAAGGAAGGTAAACAGTCCAATCAAAAAATGGACAAAGAACCTAAATAGACACTTTTTAAAAGAGGACATTCAGAAAGTCAAGAGACATGAAAACATGCTCAAAATCACTAATCATCTGAGCGATGCAAATCAAAACAATAATGAGGTAACATCTCACACTTGTCAGAATGGCTTTCATCAACAAACGACAAGTGCTAGAGAGGATGCGGAGAAAAGGGAACACTCATGCACTGCTGGTGGGAATGCAGACTGGTGCAGCCACTGTGGAAAACAGTACGGAGTTTCCTCAAAAAATTAAAAATGGAACTGCCATTTGACCCAGTAATACCACTTCTAGGAATATATTCCAAGAAAACAGAAACACCGATCAGAAAGGACATATGCACCCCTATGTTCCTAGCTTCACAACTTACAATAGCTAAGATTTGGAAACAGCAAAAATGCCCATCAGCAGATGAGTGGATTAGAAAACTGTAGTAGATCTCTACAATGGAATATTACACTGCTATAAAAAAGAAGGAATTATTACCATTTGCAACAGCATTGATGGAATTGGAGAGCATTATGCTAAGTGAAATAAGCCAGTCAGTGAAAGATAAATACCACATGATCTCACTCATTTGTGGCAAATAAAGAACATTATAAACTGATGTACGAAAATTGAAACTGAGGCAAAGAAATATGGAACAGACTATGAAACTACAGTGGGAAGGCTGGGGAGGGTTGCGGAGGGGAGAGGGAAGAGATCAACCAAAGGACTTACTTGCATGCTTACAAGTATAACCAATGGACGCAAGACACGGGGGGTTGGGGAGAGAGGGCAAGTGCCAGCGGGTAGGGGAGGCCGGGGGAACTTCAATGGGGAAAACAAAAGAGACATATGTACTATTTGTAATACTTTAAATAATAAAATAATTTTTTTTAAGTTAGGTAAATATTAAACAAAGCCTTCAGAGTCATAAAAGAAAAAAAAAGGTGGGAAAGAATGTCTAAGTCAAAAAAGCAAAGTGTTTCAAAACAAGGGAGTTGTCATATGTTACCTTGGAAACTGCTATTTCAGAGAAGTGATAGGCCTTTGAATAAGGAAGCCAAAGCCAGAGTAAACTTGTCACAGTAGAGAATGGCAGATAGTGTGTGGGCAGAACAAGCTCAGAAGTCAAATATTGACATTTATTTCAGGAAGGTTCCAGTCAAAGGAAGGAGACAAAGGCTCTGACTTTGCAACTGACCCAGACAAAATAAGATAAACTGTACTCCAGATGTTCTTCCATGTGATATTTAAATTGCTGCACAAAGAACTTTCCACAGATTTAAGAACTTGCTGCCAGTAAAGGGAGGTCAATTAAACATTACAATGAGTTAATAGAAATGGTGTGTGGAATCACCTTTCCTCTAGTTTCACTTGTCCAAATCACTTGTAAAATGTGCTGGGGGATAAGGACATGAAGCACCTCAAACCTGCATGCATCCCTAGCATTTGTTTTTTATCTTATTTTAATTAGCCTTCTGAGTAGCAACTTAGAAAGGTCAACGTAACATTTTTAAGATTTTTCTTGGTTATGAAGAAAAATATTAGGGGGAAAATTAAACAAAGATGATATATGAGCCTTCTCAATTTCCTTATCTATAAATACTTGCAGTCAAATTCTAATACAGTTTTCATATTCCTTTTTTGCCATTTTTTGTTTGTTTGTTTCTATTTGACTTAGTTTCTGTGAGTTCTCTTGTATGCTAATGTTTTCAAATATAAATGAATTAAATCAGCCAATGAATAAAATGTATAAGAACTCCTGTGCTTCACCTCACTTTTTGCTATGTATACCAATTTTTAAAACTCTCAAATATGGCTTTTTTTGATTACTTTAAACTTGTAGACTACTTAACACTGTGCCATCCCCTAGCACACTAAGAAGAGGGATATGGTGGGCTTCTGTGCGATTCCCCAAGGTCTCCTACTTGGTAATTCCATTTTAGTTTCAAACAAAAGAAAAAAGCTGTTTTGGGAATTTTGTCATCTGCAACAACTTGGATGGAGATTGGGGGCATTATGCTAAGTGAATTAAATCATGTAGAAACAGATAAATACTGTATGATATCACTTATATGTGGAATCTGAAAAAGTCAAACTCATGAAGACATAGAGTATAGTGGTGGTCACCAGGGACCAGGGATTAGGGAAATTAGGGAGATGTTTAAGGGCACAAATTTGCAACTCATAGATGAATCAGTTCTGCAGATCTAATGCACAGCATGGTCATTATAGTCCACAACACTGTATTATAATCTTCAACATTGCTAAAAGACTATATCTTAATTGTCCCCATCAAAAAAGACATGATCCAGGTATTAGCTAATGCTATGATAGTCATCATATTGCAATATATAAATGTGTCAAATCAACACTTTGGACACTTTAAACTTGCACAGTGTTATATGTCAAATTTCCATTAAAATCTATGTAATGAATATGGTTATATGAAGGAAAAACTGTTTTGAATTATTTTTCCTTCACTATTTCATCAAGATATCTTACTGGCAGGGTCACAATAGGCTTTCTGTGTAACTGGATAGGCAGGGTTCACACCTCAACCTGCCTGGGCAAAATTACAGATACCTTCTACATTCTGCATTGGCATCAAGACAAAATTCTCACACAATAAATGGACACATTACAGTTGCTTATTTATTCAATAAATTCATCAAAACTATTATCTTGATAAATGTAAGATGACAATCAAAAAGAGACCCCCAGTAGAATAGCCAAATACCAGGTCTTAAGAAGGAACATGAGAAGAATTTTGAGCCTGGAAGGGCACATTCTAGTGCTTCTCACTTTCACTTCCTGAAAGAACTGTTTGTATCTAATCACATGTTTGTTTAATGAAGTGTCTGGCTTTAAATGAGTTAATTAACCTTTGTGGAACAAAATAGGTAATATTAGTGTTTATGTGGATAGCAAGCTGATTATTACTTCATTTCTACTTTACTGTAATATCCTTTGAAAGCTTTATGCCACTTATATGTTACAGACGATTTTGAAAAAAAATATTAAAAAACTGATCATACAATCTTTAGAATGTCTAGATCAGTTTTTCTTCCTTCCTTCCTTCCTTCCTTTCTTTCTTTCTTTCTTTCTTTCTTTCTTTCTTTCTTTCTTTCTTTCTTTCTTTCTTCCTTTCTTTCTTCTTTCTTCCTTTTTAATTTTTTTATTGATTAAGTTATTAAAGGTGTCCTTATCCCCACGTTACCCCCATCCCCCTACTCATGCCCTCACCACCTTAGTGTCTGTGTCCATTGGTTAGGCCTATATGCTTGCATATAAGTCCTTTGGTTGATCTCACCCCCTTACCCCCACCCTCCCCTACCTTCCCTCTGAGGTTTGATGGTCTGATCGATGCTTCTCTGTCTATGGATCTGTTTTTGTTTATCAGTTTATGCTGTTTATTATATTCCATAAATGAGTGAGATCATGTGATATTTACTAGTATCTTTCTCTGACTGGCTTATTTCAGTTAGCATAATGCTCTCCAGTTCCATCCATGCTGTTGCACATGGTAAGAACTCCTTCCTTATTACAACAGATTAGTATTCCATTGTATAGATGTACCACAGTCTTTTAAGCCACTCATCTACTGATGGGAACTTAGGCTGTTTCCAAGTCTTAGCTATGGTGAATTGTGCTGCTATGAACATAGAGGTGCATATATCCTTTCTAATTGGAGTATCTAGTTGCTTGGGATATGTTCTGAGAAGTGGGATCACTGGGTCAAATGGGAGTTCCATTTTTAGTTTTTTGAGGAAACTCCATACTGTTCTCCAGTGGCTGCACCAATCTGCATTCCCACCAGCAATGAAGGAGGGTCCTTTTTCTCCACATCCTCCCCAGCACTTGTCATTTGTTGATTTATTGATGATAGCCATTCTGACAGGTGTGAGATGGTACCTGATTGTTGTTTTGATTTGCATCTCTCGGATAATTAGTGACTTTGAACATGTTTTCATTGTGCTTCACATTTCTTCTATCTTCTTTCAAAAAGTATCTATTTAGCTCTGTTGGCCATTTTTTGATTGGGTTGTTTATCTTCCTTTTGTTAAGTTGTATGAGTTCCCTGTAAATGTTGGAGATTAAACCCTTATCAGTGATAACATTGGCAAATATGTTCTTCCATGCAGTGGACTTTCTTGTTGTTTTGTTGCTGGTTTCCTTTGCTGTGCAGAAGCTTTTTATTTTGATGTAGTCCCCTTTGTTTATTTTCTCATTAGTTTCCATTGCCCTAGGAGCAGTATCTGTGAAGAAATTGCTTCGGCATATGTCTGAGATTTTGTTGCCTTTGCATTCCCCTAGTATTTTTATGGTTTCCTGTCTTACATTTAAGTCCTTTATCCATTTTGAGTTTATTTTTGTGTATGGTGTAAGTTGGTGGTCTCGTTTCTTTTCTTTTCTTTTTTTTTTTTTTTTGCATGTATCTGTCCAATTTTCCCAACACCATTTATTAAAGAGGCTGTCTTGACTCCATTGTATGTTCATGCCTCCTTTGTCAAATATTAATTGAGAGTAGTGGTTTGGGTCAATTTCTGGGTTCTCTATTCTATTCCTTTGATCTATATGTTTTTTCTTGTGCCAGTACCAGGTTGTTTTGAGAACAGTGGCTTTGTAATACAGCTTGATATCAGGTATTGAGATCTCACCTACTTTGTTCTTCTTTCTCACAATCACTGCAGCTATTC
The DNA here is from genome assembly GCF_964212035.1 of Myotis nattereri. NCBI lineage: Eukaryota > Metazoa > Chordata > Mammalia > Chiroptera > Vespertilionidae > Myotis > Myotis nattereri. The sequence goes on along the minus strand of NC_138077.1, from coordinate 110,444,521 downwards.
GGGGTCTTTTTTTTTTTTTATTCCAGATAAATTTTTGGAAAGTTTGTTCTAGGTCTGTGAAATATGGCATTGGTATTTTAATGTGGGAATGCATTGAATCTATAGATTGCTTTGGGTAGTATGGACATTTTGATGATGTTGATTCTACCAATCCATGAACTTGGTATGTTCTTCCATCTGTTTATGTTTTCCTCTATCTCCTTTTTCAGTGCCCTGTAGTTTTCCGCGTATAGGTCTTTTATCTCCTTAGTCAAGTTTATTCCTAGGTACCTTAATTTTTTTGGTGTGATGGTAAATCGGATTGCTTTTTTAGACTCTCTTTCTGTAAGTTCATTATTGTTGTATAGAAATGCCATAGATTTCTTGGCGTTAATTTTGTATCCTGCTACATTGCTGAATTCATTTATAAAGTCTAATAATTTTTTTGATGGAGTCTTTATGGTTTTCTATGTACAGTATCATGTCATTTGTGAATAAGGACAGTTTGATTCTTCTTTTCCAATTTGGATTCCTTTTATTTCTTCTTCTTGTCTGATCGCAATGGCTAGTACTTCCAGTACTATGTTATACAAGAGTGGTGAGAGTGGGCATCCCTGTCTTGTTCCTGTTCTTAGGGGAAATGGTTTTAGTTTTTGCCCATTGAGTATGATCTTGGCTGTGGGTTTGTCATATATGACTTTTATTATGTTAAGGTATTATCCCACCTTGCTGAGAGTGTTTGTCAAGAATGGGTGTTGAAGTTTGTCAAATGCTTTTTCTGCATCAGTGGATTTGATTATATATTTTTTCTCTCAGTTTGTTTATGTGGGGTATCACGTTTATTGATTTGCGGATATTGTACCATCTTTGCATCCCCTGAATAAATACCACTTGTTCATGGTGTATGATCTTTCTAATGCAATGCTGGATTTTATTTGCTAGAATTTTGTTGTGAATTTTGGCGTCTATGTTCATGTTGGATATTGGCCTGTAATTCTCTTTCTTTGTATTGTCTTTATCTGGTTTGGGTGTTAGGTAATACTGGCTTCATAGAAAGAGCTTGGAAGTGTTCCTTCCTCCTGATTTTTTTAAATAGTCTGAGGATGATAGGTTTTATTTCTTCTTTGAATGTTTGATAAAACTCTGCTGTGAAGCTATCTGGCCCAAGGCTTTTGTTTCTTGTAAGTTTTTTGATTACTGATTCAATTGCCTCCACCAATATTGGCCTATCCATATTTGTTTATTTCTCCTGGCTGAGTTTTAGAAGGTCGTATTTTTCTAGGAATATGTCCATTTCTTATAGGCTGACCAATTTGTTTGAATAGAGTTTCTCATAGTATTTTTTTTATGATACTTCGTATTTCTGTGGGGTCTGTGGTTATTTTGCCACCTTTGTTTCTGATTTTGTTTATTTGGGTCCTTTTTCTCTGCTTCTTGGTGAGCCAGGTTAGAGGTTCATCAATCTTGTTTATCTGTTCAAAGAACCAGCTCTTGGTTTCATTGATCTTTGGTCTCTATATCATTTATTTACGCTGTGATATTTGTTATTTCCTTCTGCTCACTCTGGGCGTTTCTTGTTGCTCTCCTTCTAATTCTTAAAGTTGCACATTTAGGTGGTTTATTGCGAGTTTTTCTTGTTTTTTGAGGTAGGCCTGTAATTCTATGAACTTCCCTCTCAGGACTGATTTCACTATATCCCAAACATTTTGGATTATTGTGTTTTCATTGTCGTTTGTTTCCAGCATGTTTTTTATTTCTTTTTTGATCTATTTGCTAACACACTCATTGTTTAATAGTATGCTATTCAGCCTCCATGTGTTTGAATTTTTGTGCTTGTTTTTATTGTAGTTTATTTCTAATTTTATGCCATTGTGATCTGACAATATGCTTGATATGATTTCAATCTTCTTGAATATGGGAGACTTTCCCTGTGACTCAATATGTAGTCTAACTTTGAAAATGTCCCATGTGCACTTGAGAAGAATGAATATTCCGTGGCTTTGGGGTGAAATGTTCTGAAGATGTCAATTAAATCCATATGATCTAGTGAGTCATTAGGATTGCTATTTCTCTGCTGATTTGTTGTCTATAGGATTTATCCAGTGATGTTAATGGGGTATTAAATCCCCTACTATCATTGCATTGCTGTCAATATCTCCCCTGCTATCTTCCAGAAGTTTTTTTTTTTTTATGTATTTGGGTGTTCCTACATTTGGTGCATATATGTTTACCATATTTATATCCTCTTGTGGTATCCATCCCTTTAGAATTATGAAGTGGCCTTTCTTTTCTCTTGTTATGGTCTTCACTTTGAGGTCTATTTTGTCAGATTTAAGTATTGCTACCCCAGCTTTTATTTTCCTTTCCATTTGCCTGATAGATATTTTTTCATCCCTTCACTTTCAGTCTGTGTGAGTTCCCTGTTCTGTGGTGGGTCTCCTGTGGACAGTATATATATGGGTCATGTTTTCTTATCCATTCAGTCACTCGATGTCTCTTGATTGGAGCATTTAATTAATGTTATTATTGATAGGTACTCATTTGTAGCCATTGCTGTGCTTTATGCCTGTGTTCCTTCCACCCCTTCTTTTTACAGCATTCCCTTTAGCATTTATTGCATTGCAGGCTTGGTAGTTATAAACTCCCTTAGCATTTTTTTTTTGTCTGTGAAGCTTCTGATTTCCCCTTCAATTTTGATTGATACTGGATAGATTAATCTTGGATTCAGTCCTTTGCTTTTCATCACTTTGTATACTTCATTCCATTTCCTCCTAGCTTGGTGTGTTTCTGTTGAGAAATCATTTGATAATCTGATGGGGGATCAGTTGTTAGCTATCAAAGGATCTCTTTGTCTCTCTCTTACAGCCTTTAGGATTCTCTCTTTGTTTTTAACATTTGCCATTGTAATTATGACATGTCTTGGTGTGGGTCTTTTTTTTTTTTTTTTTTTATTTGTTTGTGTTTTTTTTTTCTTTTAATTAAATCTTTATTGTTCAGATTATTACATTTGTTCCTCTTTTTTTTCCCCCATAACTCCCCTCCTCCCAGTTCCCACCCCACCCTCCGCCCTCACTCCCCACCCACTGTCCTCATCCATAGGTGCACGATTTTTGTCCAGTCTCTTCCTGCATCTCCCACACCCCTTTCCCCCCCAAGAATAGTCAGTCCATTCCCTTTCTATGTCCCTGATTCTATTATAATCAACAGTTCATTCTGTTCATCAGATTATTTATTCACTTGATTCTTAGATTCACTTGTTGATAGATGCATATTTGTTGTTCATAATTTGTATCTTTACCTTTTTCTTCCTCTTACTCTTCTTAAAGGATACCTTTTAGCAGTTCATATAATCCTGGTTTGGTGGTGGTGATGAACTCCTTTAGCTTTTCCTTATCTGTGAAGCACTTTATCTGACCTTCAATTCTGAATGATAGCTTTGCTGGATAAAGTAATCTTGGTTGTAGGTTCTTGGTATTCATCACTTTGAATATTTCTTGCCACTCCCTTCTGGCCTGCAAAGTTTCTGTTGAGAAATCAGCTGACAGTCGTATGGGTATTCCCTTGTAGGTAACTGAGTTTCTTTCTCTTGCTGTTTTTAAGATTCTCTCTTTGTCTTTTGCTCTTGGCATTTTAATTATGATGTGTCTTGGTGTGGTCCTCTTTGGATTCCTTTTGTTTGGGGTTCTCCGCGCTTCTTGGACCTGTAAGTCCATTTCTTTCACCAGGTGGGGGAAGTTTTCTGTCATTATTTCTTCAAATAGGTTTTCAATATCTTGCTCTCTCTCATCTTCTGGCACCCCTATAATTCTGATGTTGGTTCGCTTGAAGCTGTCCCAGAGGCTCCTTACACTATCCTCGCATTTTTGGATTCTTTTTTCATTTTGCTTTTCCGGTTGGGTGTTTTTTGCTTCCTCGCATTTCAAATCATTGACTTGATTCTTGCGCTCCTCTGGTCTGCTGTCGGGAGTCTGTATAATATTCGTTATTTCAGTCAGTGTATGCTTAATTTCTAGGTGGTTCCCCAATATACGATCGAGGGTCTCATTAGTTTTCTTGTAGATCTCATTAAGTTTATCGGCGGCTTCTAAACAGTTCTTGAGAGACCTTAAAAGTGTGGTTCTGAACTCTATATCTTCCATTGACAATTTTGTCCTGTTTCTTTGTCTCCGCATTTTGTTATGCTTCCTTGGTGCACCCCCTAGTGGTCTTTGTGCGCAGTCTTATAGTTAAATCTTGTAGCTAATTCCAGGGAGGGTTTGACCTCCAGGCCAAGTGGCTATGAGAATCAGCTGTGTCTGCAGTGAGAGAACTTCTGTCCTCTAGGGAGGTGCTAATCTAGCCTTTGCCTGAGGCTATCCGGCAAATGCCTCTGTGCAGGGCTTGGGCGGGGCGAGTCGCACAGTATCAATAGGGTGGGCCGGAGAGAGCAGTGATGGCGGCTCTCAGTCCTGTCCCCAGGGGCTTCCTCTCTGAGTCCCAGCAATGGCTGCAAACCTCGGAGAGAAAGCTGCACTCGCTCTGACCAAAGCCAGACAGTCCCGCTTCTCCCGTTTGAGTCTGGGTCCCTAAAGACTCGCCTGTATCTGGAGCTCAGAGTCTGCGACTCCCTCCCGATTGAAAACGCCAACCGCGCCCTCCGCCACCAGCCCGCTCCGCGCACTCCGCACCTCAGAATTTGACTTCAGCACTGCGCCGCCTCTGAGTGTCCGAATGCGTTTCTCTTTCCTCCTAGTTGTAGGACTTCCACTCAGCCAGCGTTCCTGTGGTTCTGGGTGATGTCCCTTCCGTTTTTTGGTTTCACTTTTGAAGTAGTTGTTCAAAGCAGCAAACTCCGGCGTTAACCTATGCCGCCATCTTGGTTCTCTCCCGGTGTGGGTCTTTTGAGATTCTTCTTGCTTGAGACTCTCTGTACTTGTGGGACTTTTTTCTTCCCCACATCTGGGAAGTTTTCTGTCATTATTTCTTCAAATAGATTATCTAATTCTTGCTGCTCAGCTTGTCCTTCTGGTACCCCTATTGTAGGTATGTTACTTCGTTTCGTCTTGTCCCAAAGCTCCCTGAGGCTCCCCTCCTGCTTTTTAATTTTTTTTCTCCAGTTGATGTTCAGATTGGGCTTTTTTCTCTACCTTAGCTTCTAACTCACTAATTCAGTCCTCTATTTCTTTTAATCTACTGTTGACACCTTCCATAGCATTTTTTTTTTAATTGTAGCTATATCACTTTTGATTTCTTCCTGATTTTTCCATAGGTTGTTAAATTTCTCATCCATCTGGTTTATGAACTGTATAACCATTACTCAGAATTTGTTTTCTGTCATTTTGCATGCCTCAGTTTCACTTATTTTCTTTCTTGGCTAATCCTCTTTTTCTTTTCTCTGGGGATTGTTTCATTGTCTTCCCATTCTAACTATCACCAGAAGGTCCAAACGCTGAGTTGCGGGGGCCTGAGCCGTGTGCAGTGGGAGTGTTACACCACCCGTGTGTCACTGAAGAGCTCTGACACTGAGATGTATGTCTGCTGTGGGTTGGTGGGAGCCACACACACTGAGAATCAGAGTCACCAGCACTCAGTGTGGCCTCATGCATGCACCTAGAATCAGGGACCCCGCATGCCCCGCACTGAAAAAAAAAGTCCTCATGGGCGTACGCCAAAATCAGAGTCCCCTAATGCATGCCAGGAGTCAGAGACTCTGTGTGTATGCGCTGAGAATCCAGTATCGGAGTCTCTGTAGCTTGGTGCAGCCTCGCATCGTGAATCAGGGTCCCTGTGTGTGTGTGTGCCCAGAATTGGAATCACAGTTGTTCAGTGTGCATGCACTGAGAATCAGGGATCCTGTGGGCACATGATGATAAACAGAGTCCCCAAGTGTGTGCACTGAGAGTCAAGTCACTGGTGCTCAGTGCTGCCTCTCAAGTGGAGAATCAGGGCCCCCAGTCTGCTTGGGAGGCCGGGTTGCACAGCTGCTCTGTGTTGGCAGGAGGCCCACTCCTGCACTGCAGGGAAGGGACTTCCCTTGTCCGCACACTCAGAGCCAAAGTCAGGCAGCACAGCCACCCTCTGTCAGCAGGAGGCCCACTCCTGCACCACAGGAAACAGACTCCTTTGTGCATGTGCCCAGAGTCAAAGTTAAGTCACACAGCTTCCCTGTGTCAGCAGGAAGCCTGCTCATGTGAAGCAGACCTGACAGGTTCTATGCCAAAGCAGCAGGCCGGTGGGGAGGGAGATGGGCTCCATCACTCACAGTAATCTGCAGTTGGGATGTCTGGAGTCTTGGTGTCCGTGGGTCTGCAGGTCTTTGTCCCAAGTGGTTGTAAGGTCCCAACTTGTGTCTGAGACCAGATTGGGTGGTGGTGAGGATAGGGTCCTAGTCGAAAGCAGTCCTTACATTTACCTAACTTTTAATTTGGTTGTTACCTATGCTGAATCACTGGTTCTCTATTTTTTCTCTCTCTTTCTCTTATTTTATGTTCTCTCCTTGAATGATCTTATCTACATAGTGACTCTACTCTCTATTAACTCCAAAATCCATAGCAGTCAGTACTTCTCTTCTGGTCTTTAGATTTTTTACAACAGAAATTTTATTTAAAACCACATAAATAATTACCCATATTGATAACTCAAAAAGCTGTATACATGTACACACATACAGCCACCACCACCACCAACAACAACAACTTTATTATAAGTCAAATTTTCTCTGTTTTTTGCCTTTCACTGGCCAGTCATCATGCTGGACGTAGGACTTCAAATCAAATAAAATACACACATGACCCTTCAGGGGTTCTAGGTCCACCTCTTAAGGGCTATTGTGTCATCTTGGCTTATACCATGCTGTGTTGTAACTGCCTGTTTCCTCATATACATCTCTCATACACAGTGTTTAAAGGACAGGGAATCCTTCCATTCTGTTTATGTTTCTTTCTAATTCAATATTGTTTTGTTGACTTAAATTAATGGATCATTCTAAGAGCTGTATATGCACATAAATATTATATGCATTTGATGTAAAATTAAATTCATATTTTTTCTCTTGTCTTTAATTTTTATACTTTTGTGACTATTGTCCTAACAGGTCAAGAACATTCAATTTATTCTTTTAAAATATGTATGTTATATTTATGAACAAATGCAAGACCTCATGTAAAATGCAGGTGACTTTTGGTGAATGTATGGAATAAAGAAATTTATTTAGAGACATATAGCTTCAAACATTAAAAAACTACCATTAAAAAATCATCTGGAAATTTTTTGTACTATTCCACTAGAATATGAGAAGAGTGACAATTTTATTGCATCTTTTTATTTAGAAATTTCACTTTGTTTTTTTATTGAGTTTATTATGGAAATAAAAAAAATGTACTTATTGATATTAGCTTACACATCACAGTGAAAATCTTGATAGTAATTTATAAGGTCTTTTACCTGTGTTAGTATGTAGGGGAGGAAAAATAATTTTTCCTCCTACACATTTAAATTCTTCTGGCTGGCCTAATGATCAAATTAACATGAGACAGATAGGAGAAAATGATCAAATTTATTGCATATGTGCATTTGGGAATTCTTGAAGAATATGAGACAATCTTGAGCTAAGGAGAAGGGGTGGGGTGGTGGCTGTGGTTGGTACTTCAAAGGGCAGGAAGGCAATTCACATAGATATGGAAAAGCAAATATTTGGTAAACAAATGTTTGCTGAGCCATCTTCAACAATGGAACCCAGAGAAGACTTTCATCAAATGATGAAAGCCTTGCTGGGTTCCTTTTTGTCTATCACACTCTATTAAACTGTAGTTATTGATGATGATACACTCCCTTCCTAGAGCAGGTCCTCTGTCTAAATTCTTTCAGGCAGTTAGGGGAAAAGTGAAAGTTTTTTTTTTTTTTTTTAATCCTGTTTCTTAAAATAACCAGCTTAAAATCATCAATATCTCATAGAGGTATATTTTGGGGTGGCAAGCTTTGCTCCTCCCCACGGGTAAGGGTATTCTGTAGTTTTTGACATTGCAGAAAAATATTGGTATATGTACACAAAGTTAATTTTATGGCATGGGCTCTGTAGCTTTCATGAAATTCTCAGAGGAGTCTGTTTTCCCCAAAATGTTAAGAACCATAATGACATACACTTTGCTGTATATTATATCTGAAAATTATTAATGAGAAAGTTTTCAGAGAAGACCTTCAGCCCACACCAAATCTTTTTGTTTTTGAAACTTACACTACACAGAAATGCCAGTTCTCCTGATGCTGACCCAGCAAAGGGCATTTCCATTTGTATCTAAATAGATTCATTTCCAATTTGGAGAAAAGCCTATGTTCCATTACCATGCAGCCCACAACATGCTTGAGGTTGCTAATTATGGTGCAAATTGTGGTAGTATTTTTGGTGACCTGAACATGTGTTCAATAGAAACAGAAATGAGCCCCTTGATTCATTTTTCATGGGCTGGAAAACATCTGCCAGATGGTTATAGCTTTCAGTAACTATTAAGCTGGAGCACATTTGAACAAATGGCCTAGATATATAGTATTTTAAAGCTAATTCTGAAATTTCTAACACATCCATGGAGATTAGTCTTAATGAAAAACTGCATTAATCTACCTCATGTATTGTGATTAGCCTGAAATGGATAATCCCCTCTCACTTTTGCCAAAGTCAGGCTAACAATGCCTTTATCCAATTTTATATAATGCTAACAAAGCATCTGGAAGATTTGTTGACATAAAGGTATCTATTAGAACATCAAAATTAGTTTAAATCCCTGAAATAATTTCAATTATTATCTTATTTTAATTAACAAAATTTAATTATCTTATATTAATTAGCCCACTGAAGGAGTAAATTGGAGGTGAATTTAATTTTAACAAAGTATCTTTTGAAATAATAAAAGAGCATTAACAATCTCAGTCTAATTTGTTTTATACTTGTAATTACAGTCTTAAAATTACATTTAGAAAAGTAATATGACTAATATTTATTATTTTAAATTTAAAGCTTTATTTTGGGTGTACATATTTCTTTTTTTAAATTGTTTTATTGCTTAAAGTATTACAAAGAGTATTATATATGTCTCCTTTTTTTCTCCCCTTGACCTTCCTCTAGCCTCCTATATGCCCAGTGTCTTGTGTTCATTGCTTATGCTTATATGAATGCATACAAGTCTTTTGGTTGATCTTTAACCAACCCACCCCCAACCCTCCCCACCCTTTTCTATGTAGTTTGACAGTCTGTTCCATGTTCCTCTTCCTCTGTATCTATTTTTGTTCATCAGTTTATAATGGTCATAATTATCCATAAACGAGTGAGATCATGTGGTATTTTTCTTTCATTGACTGGCTTATTTCACTTAGCATAATGCTCTCCAGTTCTATCCATGCTGCTGCAAATGGTAAGAATTCCTTCTTTTATAGAGCAGCATAGAATTCCATCATGTACATGTACCACAATTTTCTAATCCATTCATCTGCTGATGGGCACTGAGGCTGTTTCCAGATCTTAGCTATAGTAAATTGTACTGCTATGAACATAGGGATGCATGTATCCTTTCTGATTGGTGTTTCTGGTTTCTTTGGGTATATTCCTAGAAATGGGATCACTGGGTGAAATGGGAATTCCATTTGTAACTTTTTGAGGAAACTCCAAACTGTCTTCCATAGTGGCTGCACCAGTCTGCATTCCCACCAGCAGTGCATGAGTGTTCCTTTTCTCCACATCCTCTCCAGCACTTGTTGTTTCTTGATTTGTTGATGATAGCCATTCTGACAGGTGTGAGATGATACCTCATTGTTGTTTTGATTTGCATTTCTCAGATGATTAGTGACTTTGAGCATGTTTTCATATGTCTCTTGGCTTTCTGAATGTCCTCTTTTGAAAAGTGTCTATTTAGGTCCTTTTCCCACTTTTTGATTGGATTGTTTACCTTCCTTTTGTTAAGTTGTATGAGTTCCCTATAAATTATAGAGATAAAACTCTTATTGGAGATAACATTGGCAAATATGTTCTCCCATGCAGTGGGTTTGCTTGTTGTTTTGTGGATGGTTTCTTTTGCTGTGCAGAAGCTTTTCATTTGGATGGAGTCCCATTTGTTTATTTTCTCTTTAGTTTCCAAAGCCTTAGAAGCTGTATCTGTGAAGAAATTGCTTCGGCATATGTCTGAGATTTTGTTGCCTTTGCATTCCCCTAGTATTTTTATGGTTTCCTGTCTTACATTTAAGTCCTTTATCGATTTTGAGTTTATTTTTGTGTATGGTGTAAGTTGGTGGTCTAGTTTCATTTTTTTGCATGTATCTGTCCAATTTTCCCAACATCATTTATTGAAGAGACTATCTTGGCTCCATTGTATGTTCTTGCATCCTTTGGCAAATATTAATTGAGCATATTGGTTCGGGTTGATTTCTGGGCTCTCTATTCTATTCCATTGATATATTTGCCTGTTCTTGTGCCAGTACCAGGCAGTTTTGAGAACAGTGGCTTTGTAATACAGCTTGATATCTGGTATTGAGATCCCACCTACTTTGTTCTTCTATCTCAGGATCACTGCAGCTATTAGGGGTCTTTTTTTATTCCAGATGAATTTTTGGAGAGTTCGTTCTAGGTCTGTGAAATATGCCATTGTCATTTTAATGGCAGTTGTGTTGAATTTATAAATTGCTTTGGGTAGTATGGACATTTTAATGATGTTGATTCTACCAATCCATGAACATGGTATGTTCTTCCATCTGTTTATGTCTTCCTCTGTCTCTTTTTTCAACGTCCTGTAGTTTTCTGAGTATAGGTCTTTAACCTCTTTAGTTAAGTTTATTCCTAGGTAGCTTAATGTTTTTGGTGCGAAGGTAAATGGGATTGTTTTTTTAGTCTCTCTTTCTGTAAGTACACTATCGGTGTATAGAAATGCCATAGATTTCTTGGCGTTAATTTTGTATCCTGCTTCATTGTCCAGTTCATTAATTAAGTCTAATACTTTTTTGATATATTCTTTAAGGTTTTTTATGTTCAATATCATGGCATATGCAAATAAGGACAGTTTTACTTCATCTTTTCCAATTTGGATGCCTTTTATTCTTCCTCTTATCTAATTGCAATGGCTAATAATTCCAGTACTATGTCGAAAAGGAGTGGTGAGAGTGGGCATCCCTGTCTTGTTCCTGTTCTTAGGGAAATGGTTTTAGTTTTTGTCCATTGAGTATGATGTTGGCTGTGGATTTGTGATATATGGCTATTATTATGTTGAGGTATGATCCTTCTATTCCCACCTTGCTGAGAGTTTTTATCAAAAATGGGTGTTTGATTTTTTCAAATGCTTTTTCTGCATCAATTTATATGACTATGTCGTTTTTTTCTTTCAATGTGTTTTTGTGATGTATCACATTTATTGATTTGCAGATATTGTACCATTCTTGCATCCCAGGGATAAATCCTACTTCGTCATGGTGTATGATCTTTCTTATGTACAACTGGACCCAATTTGCTAAGATTTTTTTGACGATTTGGCATCTATGTTCATGAGGGATATTGGCCTGTAATTCTCTTTCATTGTGTTGTCTTTCCCTGGTTTTGGTATTAGGGTGATGCTGGCTTCATAGAATGAGCTTCGAAGTGTTCCTTCCTCTTGGATTTTTTGTAGTAGTCTGAGGAGGATAGGTTTTAGTTCTTCATTGAATGTTTGGTAAAACTCCGCTATGAAGTTCGGTGGAAGCTTTTTGATGACTGATTCAATTTCATCCATAGTTATTGGCCTATTGAGATTTTTAGAATCTTCCTGTTTGAGTTTTGGCATGTTGTATTTTTCTAGGAATATGTCCATTTGCTCCAGGTTGTCTAGTTTGTCGGAGTAGAGTTGTTCATAGTATATTTTAACAATCATTTGTATTTCTGTGGGGTCTCTTGTTATTTCGTCTCTACCATTTCTGATTTTGTTTATTTGGGTCCTCTTTCTTTACTTCTTGGTGAGCCTGGCTATAGGTTCATCAATCTTGTTTATCCTTTCAAAGAACCAGCTCTTGGTTTCATTGATTTTCTGTATTTTTTTTTTTGTTTTTGTTCTCTATGTCATTTATTTCTCCTCTAATCTTTTTTATCTCCTTCCTTCTGCTCACACTGGGTTTTTCTTCTTGCTCTCTTTCTGATTCTTTGAGAGGTAGAGTTAGATGATTTAATATCATTTTTTCTTGTTTTTTGAGGTAGGCCTGTAGAGCTATAACCTTCTCTCTCAGGACTACATTCATTGTGTCCCATAGGTTTTGATTGTTGTGTTTTCCTTTTCATTAGTTTCCAGGATGTTTTTAATTTCTTCTTTGATCTCATTGATAACCCAATCAATATTTAATAACATGCTATTCAGCTTCCAAGTGTTTGAGTGTTTTGGGTTGTTTTTATTATAGTTTATTTCTAATATTATGCCATTGTGGTCTGAGAAGATGCTTGGTATGATTTCAGTCTTCTTGAATTTGGGGATACTTCGTTTGTGACCCAATATGTGGTCTATTTGTGAAAATGTCCCATGTGCACTTGAGAAGAACGTATATTCTGTGGATTTGGGTTGAAATGTTCTGAAGATGTCAATTAAGTCCATCTGATCTAGTGAGTCATTTAGGACTGCTGTTTCTTTGCTTATTTTTTGTCTTGAGGATTTATCCAGTGATGTCAGTGGTGTGTTAAAGTCCCCTACTATGACTGTATAATTGTTGATCTCTCCCTTGATATCTTCCAGGAGATTTTTTAATGTATTTGGGTGCTCCTGCATTTTGTGCATATATGTTTATCAGGGTTATATCCTATTGTTGTATCAATCCCTTTAGTATTATGAAGTGGCCTTCCTTATCTCTTGTAATGGCCTTCACTTTGAGGTCTATTTTGTCAGATATAAGTATTGCTACCCCAGCTTTTTTTTCATTTCCATTTGACTGAAAGAAGTTTTTCCATCCTTTCACTTTCAGTCTGTGAGAGGCCTTTATTATGAGGTGGGTCTCTTGTAGACAGCAAATATATGGGTCATGTTATTTTATCCATTCAGCCACTTGATGTATTTTGATTGGAGCATTTAGTCCATTTACATTTGAAGTTATTGTTGAAAGGTACTTGTTTGTAGCCATTTCTACTTTTTGTGCCTCTTTTCTTTCTTAGCTTTTTATTTGTTCTCTTTACACCAGTCCCTTTAGCATTTCTTGCATTGCTGGATTGGTGGTGATAAACTCCCTTAGGCTTTTTTTTTGTCTGTGAAGCTGCTTATTTCCCCTTGAATTTTGAATGATAGCCTTGCAGGATAGAGTATTCTTGGATTCCATCCCTTGCTTTGTATCACTTTGTAAATTTCCGTCCATTTTTTTCTGGCCTGATGTGTTTCTGTTGAGGAATCATTTGATAATCTAATGGGAGTTCCCTTGAAATAACTTTCTGTCTCTCTCTTGCAGCCTTGAAGATTCTCTCTTTGTTGTTAACAATTGCCATCATAATTATGATGTGTCTTGGTGTGGGTCTTTTCAGGTTCATCTTGTTTGGGACTCTCTGTGCTTGTGTGACTTGTTTCTTCCCCACCTCAGGGAAGTTTTCTGACATTATTTCTTCAACTAAGTTTTCTAACCCTTGTTCCTCTTCCTGTTGTTCTGGCACCCCTATTATTTGTATGTTGCTTCATTTCATGTTGCCTCATAGCTACCTTAGGCTCTCCTGTCTTTTAATGTTTTTCTTCAATTGCAGTTCAGTTTGGGTGTGTTTTGCTTCCCTGTCTTCCTATTTGCTAATTCAGTCTTCTGCTTCTCCTAGTCTACTGTTGAAACTTTTCGTGGTGTTTTTTATTGCAGCTATATCACTCTTCATTTATTCTTGATTCTTACGTAAGTTATTGTTTTTTTCATCCATTTCTTCTTAATTCTTACATAACTTGTTAATTTTTTCATCCACTTGTTCTTGATTCTTGCATAAGTTGTTGATTTTTTTCTCCATCTAGTTTATGCACTCTAGGACCCTTATTCTCAATTCTTTTTCTGACATGTTGCATGAGTCTGTTTCACATACCTGCTTTTCTGGTGATCCTTCCTTTTCTTTCCTTTGTGGTTTTCTTTGTCTACCCATGTTTGATCTCACTGACAGATCTAGATGTTGAATCATTCAGGGGCTGCTCCTTGGGTGGCAGTGGCTCCTCGGACTGTTGTTGCTCCTTGGGCGGTTTTGTTAGCAGCTGCTCCTCTGTTGGCAGCAGCTTCTCTGGTGGCTGCTGTTCACAGCTGTGGTGGCTCCTCAGGCAGTGGGGGAAGGCTTCACACACAGCTGCTGTTCTGAAGATAGAGGGTGTGCTGATCACGAGACTGCTGTTCCTTGGATGGGGGCGGGCTGCACACTGCTGTTGTTCCTCTGATGTGGTGGGCTGCTTGTGGGGCTACTGCTCCTTAGACATGGGCAGGTTGAATGAAAGGCTGCTGGTCCTTGGACGGGGATGGGATGCTCACGTGGATGTTGCTCTTCAGACCAAAATGAGCTGCACACATGGCTGCTCCTCCTTGTACAGGGATGGGCCACTCACCCAGCTGCTGCTTGTCAGTTAGGTGCAGACTGTGTGTGGCTCTGCTCCTCCGACCGGTGTGTGCTGCGCAGGGCTTCCACTCCGCGGACTTGGGCGGTCTGCTTGTGTGGCTGCAGCTTCTTAGACCATGGTGGGCTGTTGCGGTTCCTTGAATGGGGACGGGCTGCAAGCAGAACTGCTGCTCCTCGGATGGGGGCAGGCTGCTTACACAGCTGCTGCTCCTCGGATTGGGCAGGCTTCTCGTGCGGCTGCTGCTGCTTGGACAAGGGCAAGATGCTTGCACAGCTGCTGCTCCTCGGAAGGGGGTGGGCTGCGCAGGGCTGCCGCTCCTCAGACATAGACAGACTGCTTGTGCGGCTGCTGCTCTTCGGACCGGTGGGCTCCTCACGTGGTTTGCTCCTGGAATGGGGGCACGGTCTGCTCACCAGCTGCTGCTCCTTGGACAGGGGTAGGCCACATTAGGCTGCTGCTGTTAGGCCTGGGGCGGGCTGCTCGCAGGGCTGATGCTCTTTGGACAGGAGCATGCTGGTCACGTGTCTTCTGCTCACATGATTGCAGTGCCCTGGTTTAAAACGTTGGGCTGGTCAGATTGGAGCGTGCTTCAGAACTCACAGAAACCTGCACCCGGAGTGGCTGGTGACTCGGTGACCAAGGGACCACAGCCGAGGTAGCAGGTCCCTAGCAGGGGTGGCTGTAGAGTCCCAGGTGGTACCTGAGGGCAACCTGGGAGGAGGTGAGACTGGGCTCTCAGTTACATGAGCTCTCCCCTTCAAAAAGTCGAGGCCTCTGAAGAAGAGCTGTCCTCCTTGTACTGTTTGCAATGCTAGCAGAGGCTGCCTAGTTAAGCTATCCCAGTTAGTCGGCCCCCAAAGGGCCTGCGGGGCCTAACTGTGCCTCATTCACACACACACACACACACACACACACACACACACACACACACACACACCACAACCACACTCTGCTCTTTTGCTCCCTCGCTGCAACCTTCTTCCTGCCTCTGTAGCTGGATCTAGGGTGTAATTCACCCGTTCATGGATGGAGTTTCCTCTCCAGTTGTCTGGTAATGTGGCTCGCTGTCTAGCACATTAGCCAGACAGGATAAAATTCACCTTAACAAGACATGACCCAAAGGGAACAAAGCATGAATGTACTCATGATTCCGATAACCCAAAATTAAGTGACCACTTGAGAAAAGAGAATTAAGGGAGAGAATAGAGAGCACAAGTGATATCTAAGAATGAAAAAAAAAAGATAGGAGAGAAACAAAAAAGGAGAATATTTAGAAAACACCACAGAACCAATAGATAAACCAAAGAAATACAAACACCAAACACCCAGTAAAGAGGGTGGGGGCAGAATCTGTAGAGGCTGAGCTGATATACAGAAAATACGGTTAAGAATTGGATAAATATGGGCAGGACCTCAATTAAGTACAGAGGAAGTAGAAAAGGGATTAGTGGATAAGAAGAGAAAGAGGGGGAACACAATAATATATTTACAAAAAATTGATTTAAAAAATGGTATAAAAATAGAAAATAGCAAGTAAAAATAAAATTAAAATGAATGATGAAAAAATAATGTGAAAAGAAGTAAAAAATGAAGCAAGAAACAAAACAGGAAAAGAAAGAAAAAAGCAAAAAAAAAGAGCAAACAAAGTAATAAAAAAATAAAAATGAAAAATTGAAATGTCTTTCCTTTGGCTGGCTTAAGACCCCAGTTTTCTGGAATGTCTGTGATTTTTTTTTTCTGGAACTGAAGGCCTCTCTATAGGCCAGACCCTGTTAAGTCCCAGGGACTATTCAGATTTTTTTAATCCTTCGTACCATTCAGGGTGGAATCTGTGTGTGGCTGTATTTCTTGCCTGGAGACTGGAGGGATGGGTTATATCTTCAGGAGAAAATGGCTGCCCAGGTCCTGGGCTCAGGCATGACTCAGCATTCAACTTGTTGCCACCTCTCCTTGAACCCCTCCTATCCCCAGCCTCTCCCCAGATTCCACTCATCCTCACCTTCTCCCGCACCTGAGCACAGGTGAGTGTCTGTATCGGAAATGTCCTATGAGCAGGGTTCAGTAACAAACAAAAAACAAACACCGGCCACAGAAACAGGGAAGGCTGAGTCTTTGTGAGCTCCTCTCTTACCAGCACTGTGTGGTCTGGTCAGCCCTTCAGGCTGCCCCCTCTGGGCTCAGTCTTCCATAATTATGGAACCCTGATCTCGAATTCCCTGGCACCAACAGTCCTGCAGATCTCCTTTCCACAGTCAGAGGCTGTGCCTGTCCCAAGGGACATGGCTGGGTGCAGCGCGGTTTCCCTCTTACCCTCTGGGTTCAGAGATCTGGCAAACTTTCCAGCCCAGATCCCTGGTTTTTACCTTTCCAGGAGTACTCTGCCCTTCCTGGCTGCAAACTGTCTCACCGGCTGAGTCTCCTTCACCAATTCGGGGTGGACATTATTCGTTTCAGCTGCTCATTCTATTTGCTCTGGGAGAAGCTGTGGGATGTGTCCTCCTATTCCGCCGTTAACTTTTCTCTTCCTTGGGTGTACATATTTCTTATAAGTCTTGTTATTAGTGGCACCAAAGTTCTAACATTGTATCTTTTGAAGATTATTAATGTGAGTTCAAATTCATTTAATCTGCTATATTATTAAACTTTCTGTTGAATATAAACTTCATATTTATCTCACTTCCAGTGTTTATCTCCCAATTTGTGAAAGTATGCTATAGAGTATAACTGGGAGTCAAGCCAGGTAGAATCTGTAACTAATTCTGCATAGTCATATATTTTACACTATATTTCTGTTATTGGTTATAACCTTGTATTTTGAAGCAAAATGTAAATATAGATAAAACATTTTAAGCAACAATAAAATTAACAGATTAAATTAAAGGTGCATCTAATATCAAATTAAGAATGCTACCATAATAAAACATGTTATACAATTTTAAATAATTTTGTCTATGTCAAGCTAGAGATGATGGCTTCAGGTGATATAAGCTTAGGGGAACTGGATGTAAAGCCGAAACTGCGTTGTTCTGAAACTCCTCATAGAAGTTTTCCATTTACATATTTATTTTGTTGTAAACATATTTGTATTTGAAGGCATCATAGAATTATTCTCAGACAGAACACTGGGAAATGGAATATTTTTCAATCAAGACCAAAATACAAGGAAAAAAACACACTCTAATTTTGTATATGGTTTCTGTCACCTACACTCTAAAGGGTCAGATAATAAATAATTTAGGATTTTGGGGCCAAGAGGCAGAACTGAGAATATTATGGAGGTCATTACATAACAAGTGAGAATGTAAAATCCTACAAATTTTTTTGGTGAAATACAAAATATAATAATTGAAATCAATTTTTGCTAATAAGGTCTACTAATGAGAAGAACAGAATACTCCTTTAGGAGTATTTCACTTAATTGTGGTTCAAAGTTAGTGTCTCCTATAATCAAAATCAATTGAAAATATTCTTCTTTCAATGCTGATTTGCAATGAGATTGAATGTATTTCTTCATAATGTCTCTTCACAGAAATAGGTACTTCCAAATACAGATATTAACCCAGGAGCATATGGAAGACATTTGTAGAATTGTTAGATTCTTCCCTAGATATTTGTCTTTCAGCATGCCATTATATTTCAGATGATTCTTCTGCAATTGAAGGTGAAGTG
Organism: Myotis nattereri; assembly: GCF_964212035.1. Classification (NCBI taxonomy): domain Eukaryota; kingdom Metazoa; phylum Chordata; class Mammalia; order Chiroptera; family Vespertilionidae; genus Myotis; species Myotis nattereri. The sequence goes on along the minus strand of NC_138077.1, from coordinate 110,426,348 downwards.
GGAGCTCCTCACTTACCCAGGTAAATAAGTTTTGAAATATGGAAATTTCCTTTGAACTTAAAATTATTAGAACTTAGTTGGAGCTTGAAAAGTGTATCTCCTGCAAATTGAGTGGTAATAGTGGTATTTCTTTTTAATCTTAATTTTGGCAATGTAGGAAATATATAAAGCAGCTTGATAAGTATATATTCACAGCTTACTTATGATTCAAACAATCATAATCATAGTTATAATCGAAAAATTTTTATGCAGTATATGTTTTGCATATAAATAATGTTACCAGTACTTAAATTTAATTTTACCTATAATTTTAGATAAAATGAATTAAGAAACATGATCAAATCTACAGCAATAAGAAATTTCTAAATTCATCTAGGGTTCAGAAATAGTAGCTGGGGGGAAAAAGAAGATGGTGGTGGAATAGGCTGAGGTATCCCAAGGCTTGTCCCAGAGCAAATAGAATGAGCAGCTGAAACAAATAACATCCACCCGGAATAGGCAAAGGAGACTCAACTGTTGAGACAGTTTGCAGCCAGGAAGGGCAGAGTTCTCCTGGAAAGGTAAAAACCAGGGATCTGGGCTGGAAAGTTTGTCAGATCTCTGAACCCAGAGGGTCAGAAGAAAACCGCGCTGCACCCAACCATGTCCCTTGGGACAGGCACAGCCTCTGACTGTGGAAAGGAGATCTGCAGGACTGTTGGTGCCAGGGAATTCGAGATCAGGGTTCCATAATTATGGAAGACTGAGCCCAGAGGGGGCAGCCTGAAGGGCTGACCAGACCACACAGTGCTAGCAAGAGAGGAGCTCACAGAGACTCAGTCTTTCCCGTTTCTGTGGCCTACATTTTTTTTTAACTGAACCCTGTTCATAGGACATTTCGGATACAGACACTCACCCATGCTGAGGTACGGGAAAAGGTAAGGATGAGTGGAATCTGGGGAGAGGCTGGGGAGAGGAGGATGTCAAGGAGAGATGGCAACAAGTTGAATGCTGAGTCATGCCTGAGCCCAGGACCTGGGCAGCCATTTTCCCCTGAAGATATAGCCCCTCCCTCCAGCCTCCAGTCAACAAATACAGCCACTCCCAGATTCCACCCTGAATGGTACAAAGGATTAAAAAAATCTGAATAGTCCCTGGGACTTAACAGGGTCTGGCCTATAGAGAGGCCTTCAGTCCCAGCCAAAGAAAAATTAAAAAAAAAAATCACAGACATTCTGGAAGACTGGGATCTTAAGCCAGCCAAAGGAAAGACATTTCAATTTTCATTTTTATTTATTATTTATTATTATTTTATTAGCTCTTTTTTTTTGCTTTTTCCTTTGCTTTCCTTTTTTTATTTGTTGCTTTATTTTCTATTTCTTTTCACATTATTTTTCCATTATTCTGTTTTATTTTATTTTTACTTGCTATTTTCTATTTTTATACCATTTTTTTTTTAATTTTTTTATTGCTTAAAGTATTACAAAGGGTATTACATATGTGTCCATTTTATCCCCCCGCCCTAGACAGTCCCCCAGCCTCCCCTATCCCCCAGTGTCTTATGTCCATGGGTTATGCTTATACGCATGCATACAAGTCCTTTAGTTGATCTCTTACCCCCCTACCTCCTGCCCCCCAACCCTCCCCGGCCTTCCCACTGCAGTTTGACAATCTGTTTGAGGCAGCTCTGCCTCTGAATCTATTATTGTTCAAAAGTTTATAATGGTCTCTATTATCCAGGAATGAGAGAGATCATGTGGTATTTTTCCTTCATTGACTGGCTTATTTCACTTAGCATAATGCTCTCCAGCTCCATCCATGACGTTGCAAATGGTAAGAGTTCCTTCCTTTTTAGAGCAGCATAGTATTCCATCGTGTAGATGTACCACGGTTTTCTAATCCATTCATCTACTGATGGGCACTTAGGCTGTTTCCAGATCTTAGCTATGGTGAATTGTGCTGCTATGAACATAGGGGTGCATATATCTTTTCTGGTTGGTGTTTCCGGTTTCTTGGGATATATTCCTAGAAGTGGGATCACAGGGTCAAATGGGAGTTCCATTTTCAGTTTTTTAAGGAAACTCCATACGGTCTTCCATAGTGGCTGCACCAGTCTGCATTCCCACCAGCAGTGCACAAGTGTTCCTTTTTCTCCACATCCTCTCCAGCACTTGTCGTTTGTTGATTTGTTGATGATAGCCAGTCTGACAGGTGTGAGATGGTACCTCATTGTTGTTTTGATTTGCATCTCTCGGATGATTAGTGACTTTGAGCATGTTTTCATATGTCTCTTGGCTTTCTGAATGTCCTCTTTTGAAAGGTGTCTATTTAGGTCCTTTGCCCATTTTTTGATTGGATTGTTTATCTTCCTTTTGTTAAGTTGTATGAGTTCCCTATAGATTTTGGAGATTAGGCCCTTATCAGATATGACATTGGCAAATATGTTTTCCCACACAGTGGGTTTTCTCGTTGTTTTGTTGATGGTTTCTTTTGCTGTGCAGAAGCTTTTTATTTTGATGTAGTCCCATTTGTTCATTTTCTCTTTAGTTTCAAGTGCCCTAGGAGCTGTATCAGTGAAGAAATTGCTTCGGCATATGTCTGAGATTTTGTTGCCTTTGAATTCTTCTAGAATTTTTATGGTTTCCTGTCGTACATTTAAGTCCTTTATCCATTTTGAGTTTATTTTTGTGTATGGTGTAAGTTGGTGGTCTAGTTTCATTTTCTTGAATATATCTGTCCAATTTTCCCAACACCATTTATTGAAGAGACTATCTTGGCTCCATTGTATGTTCTTGCCTCCTTTGTCAAATATTAATTGAGCATATTGGTTCGGGCCGATTTCTGGGCTCTCTATTCTATTCCATTGATCTATATGCCTATTCTTGTGCCAGTACCAGGCAGTTTTGAGAACAGTGGCTTTGTAATACAACTTGATATCTGGTATTGAGATCCCACCTACTTTGTTCTTTTTCAGGATTGCTGCAGCTATTCGGGGTCTTTTTTTATTCCAGATGAATTTTTGGAGAGTTCGTTCTAGATCTCTGAAGTATGCTGTTGGTATTTTAATGGGAAGTGCATTGAATTTATAGATTGCTTTGGGTAGTATGGACATTTTAATGATGTTGATTCTACCAATCCATGAACACGGTATGTTCTTCCATCTGTTTATGTCTTCCTCTATATCTTTTTTCAACGTCCTGTAGTTTTCTGAGTAGAGGTCTTTTACCTCTTTAGTTAAGTTTATTCCTAGGTAGCTTAGTTTTTTTGGTGCGATGGTAAACGGGATTGTTTTTATAATCTCTCTTTCTGAAAGTTCACTATTGGTGTATAGAAATGCCTCAGATTTCTTGGGGTTAATTTTGTATCCTGCTACATTGCCAAATTCATGTATTAAGTCTAGTAGCTTTTTGATGGAGTCTCTAGGGTTTTGTATGTATAATATCATGTCGTCTGCAAATAAGGACAGTTTTACTTCCTCTTTTCCAATTTGGATGCCTTTTATTTCTTCTTCTTGCCGAATTGCAATGGCTAACACTTCCAGTACTATGTTGAACAGGAGTGGTGAGAGGGGGCATCCCTGTCTTGTTCCTGTTCTTAGGGGAAATGGTGTAAGTTTTTGTCCATTGAGAATGATGTTGGCTGTGGGCCTGTCATATATGGCTTTTATTATGTTGAGGTATGATCCTCCTACTCCCACCTTGCTGAGAGTTTTTATCAAAAATGGGTGTTGAATTTTGTCAAATGCTTTTTCTGCATCAATTGATATGACCATGTGGTTTTTTCTTTCAATTTGTTTATGTGATGTATCACGTTTATTGATTTGCGGGTATTGTACCATCCTTGCATCCCTGGGATAAATCCTACTTGGTCATGGTGTATGATCTTTCTGATGTACTGCTGGATCCGATTTGCTAAGATTTTGTTGAGGATTTTGGCATCTATGTTCATGAGGGATATTGGCCTGTAATTCTCTTTCATTGTGTTGTCTTTACCTGGTTTTGGTATTAGGGTGATGCTGGCTTCATAGAATGAGCTTGGAAGTGTTCCTTCCTCTTGAATTTTTTGTAGTAGTCTGAGGAGGATAGGTTTTAGTTCTTCCTTGAATGTTTGGTAAAACTCCCCTGTGAAGCCGTCTGGTCCTGGGCTTTTGTTTGCTGGAAGCTTTTTGATGACTGCTTCAATTTCTTCCATAGTTATTGGCCTGTTGAGATTTTTAGATTCTTCCTGATTGAGTTTTGGAATGTTGTATTTTTCTAGGAATTTGTCCATTTCCTCCAGGTTGTCTAGTTTGCTGGAGTAGAGCTGTCCATAGTATTTTTTAACAATCATTTGTATTTCTGTGGGGTCTGTTGTTATTTCACCTCTTTCATTTCTGATTTTGTTTATTTGGGTCCTCTCTCTTCGCTTCTTGGTGAGTCTGGCTAGAGGTTTGTCAATCTTGTTTATCCTTTCGAAGAACCAGCTCTTGGTTTCATTGATTTTCTGTATTATTTTTTTGGTCTCTATGTTATTTATTTCTGCTCTAATCTTTATTATCTCCTTCCTTCTGCTCACTCTGGGGTTTTCTTGTTGCTCTCTTTCTAATTCTTTGAGTTGTAGAGTTAGCTGATTTACTACCATTTTTTCTTGTTTTTTGAGATAGGCCTGTAGAGCTATAAACTTCCCTCTCAGGACTGCTTTCATTGTGTCCCATACGTTTTGGATTGTTGTGTTTTCATTGTCATTAGTTTCCAGGATGTTTTTAATTTCTTCTTTGATTTCATTGGTAACCCAATCAATATTTAATAGCATGCTATTCAGCTTCCAGGTGTTTGAGTATTTTGGGTTGTTTTTATTGCAGTTTATTTCTAATATTATGCCATCGTGGTCTGCGAAGACGCTTTTTATGATTTCAATCTTCTTGAATTTGGGGATACTTTGCTTGTGACCCAATATATGGTCTATTTTTGAATATGTGTCATGAGCACTTGAGTAGAATGTATATTTCGTGGCACTGGGGTGAAGTGTTCTGAAGATGTCTATTAAGTCCATCTGATCTAGTGAGTCATTTAGTATTGCTGTATCTTTGCTGATTGTTTGTCTAGAGGACTTATCCAGTGATGACAGTGGTGTATTAAAGTCCCCTACTATGATTGTATTGTTGTCGATCTCTCCTTTGATATCTTCCAGAAGATTTTTTATGTATTTGGGTGCTCCTGCATTGGGTGCATATATGTTTATCAGGGTTATATCTTCTTGTTGTATTGATCCTTTTAGTATTATGAAGTGGCCTTCCGTATCTCTTGTTATGGCCTTCACTTTGAGGTCTATTTTGTCCGATATAAGTATTGCTACCCCAGCTTTCTTTTCTTTTCCATTAGCCTGAAAGATATTTTTCCATCCCTTCACTTTCAGTCTGTGTGAGTCCTTTCTAATGAGGTGGGTCTCTTGTAGACAGCAAATGTATGGGTCATGATTTTTTATCCATTCAGCCACTCGATATCTTTTGGTTGGAGCATTTAGCCCGTTTACATTTAAAGTTATTATTGAAAGGTACTTGTTTGTAGCCATTTCTTTTTTTGTGTGTGTGGCTGTTTTCTTTCTGGGATTTTTATTTCTTCTTTTTACACCAGTCCCTTTAGCATTTCTTGCATTGCTGGCTTGGTGGTGATAAACTCCCTTAGCCTTTTTTTGTGTGTGAAGCTTCTTATTTCCCCTTCAATTTTGAATGATAGCCTTGCTGGATAGAGTATTCTTGGATTCAGTCCTTTGCTTTGCATCACTTTGTAAATTTCCGTCCATTCTTTTCTGGCCTGATGTGTTTCTGTTGAGAAATCATTTGATAATCTAATGGGAGATCCCTTGTATGTAACTTTCCGTCTCTCTCTTGAAGCCTGTAAGATTCTCTCTTTGTCCTGAACATTTGCCATGGTAATTATGATGTGTCTTGGTGTGGGTCTTTTCGGGTTCACCTTGCTTGGGACTCTCTGGGCTTGTGTGACTTTTTTCTTCCCCACCTCAGGGAAGTTTTCTGATATTATTTCTTCCAATAGGTTTTCTAATCCTTGTTCCTCTTTCTGTTGTTCTGGCACCCCTATTATTCGTATGTTGTTTCGTTTCATGTTGTCCCAAAGCTCCCTTAGGCTCTCCTCCTGTCTTTTAATTTTTTTCTCCAACTGAAGTACAGTTTGGGTGTGTTTTGCTTCCCTGTCTTCTAATTCACTAATTCGGTCTTCCGCTTCTCCTAGTCTACTGTTGATACTTTCAATGGTGTTCTTTATTGCAGCTATATCGCACTTCATTTCTTCTTGGGTCTTACTTAAGTTGTCGATTTTTTCATCTGTTTCTTCTTGCTTCTTGGATAAGTTGTCGATTTTTTCCTCCATCCGGTGTATGCACTCTAGGACCCTTATTCTGAATTCTTTTTCTGTCATGTTGTATGCCTCTGTATCACTTAGCTGCTTTTCTGGTGAGTCCTCCTTTTCTTTCCTTTGGGGATTTCTTTGTCTACCCATGTTTGATCTCACTGACGTATATAGATATTGAGTCGTTCAGTGGCTGCTCCCTAGGTGGCAGTGGCTCCTCGGGCTGTGGTTGCTCCTTGGGCGGTTGTGGTAGCAGCTGCTCCTCTGTTGTTAGCGGGTCTTCTGATGGGTGCTGTTCACAGCTGTTGTGGCTCTTCTGGCTGGTGGAGGGAGGCTTCACCCACAGCAGCTGTTCCTCAGACAGAGCGTGTGGAGATCAGGAGGCCGCTGTTGCTTGGATCTTTCTGTGGGGAGAAGCCGAGTTCCTCTGAGTTCACGTAGTCACGCTGCTTGAGAGCCGTTGTTGCCGGGTTAGTAGCTGGTCTCTGGATGCCGGCGACAGTCACCCAAGATGGCACGGTCTCCGCGGCTGTGCCGGCGCACCTGGAGAGGTTTCAGCCTCAGCCTCTAACCGTTCCCTTTATCTAGGATTTCTCTGTCTTTCCTGGCTGCAGACTGTCTCAGCTGAATCTCCTCTGCTTATTCGGGCTGTATGCTACCCGTTTCAGCTGCCCGCCCTTATCTGCTCCGGGACAAGGCACCGACACATCTGTCTAAACCTCCGCCATTTTCTCTCCCGGATTCTTATTTCTTTACATTAATTTTCTACTTCACTTTGTTCACTCCTTTTTCTGTCTGTCTATACCATTTTTTTAAATCAATTTTTTTGTAAATATATTATTTTGTTCTCTTTTTTCTTCTTATCCACACATCCCTTTTCTACTTCCTCTATATTTAATTGAGGTCCTCCCTATATTTATCCAATTCTTAACCGTATTTTCTGTATATCAGCTCAACCTCTACAGATTCTGCCCCACCCTCTTTACTGGGTGTTTGGTGTTTGTATTTCTTTGGTTTATCTATTGGTTCTGTGGTGTTTTCTTCATATATATATTCTCCTTTTTCATTTCTCTCTTATCTTTTTTTTCTCTCTTAGATATCATTTGCACTCTCTTTTTTCTCCCCTAATTCTCCTTTCTCATGTGGTCACTTATATTGTGGTTATTGGTGTCATGAGTACAATCATGCTTTGTTCCCTTTGGGTCATGTCTTGTTAAGGTGAATTTTATCCTGTCTGGCTAATGTGCTAGACAGCGAGCCACATAACCAGACACCTGGAGAGGAAACTCCATCCATGAACGGGTGAATTACACCCTAGATCCAGCTACAGAGGCAGGAAGAAGGTTGCAGCGAGGGAGCAAAAGAGCAGAGTGTGGTTGTGGTGTGTGTGTGTGTGTGTGTGTGTGTGTGTGTGTGTGTGTGTGAATGAGGCACAGTTAGGCCCCGCAGGACCTTTGGGGGCAGGCTAACTGGGCTAGCCTAATTAGGCTGCCTCTGTTACCATTGCAAACAGTACAAGGAGGACAGCTCTTCTTCAGAGGCCTCGACTTTTTGAAGGGGAGAGCTCATGTAACTGAGAGCCCAGCCTCACCTCTACCCAGGGTGCCCTCAGGTAACACCTGGGACTCTACAGCCACCCCTGCCAGGGACCTGCTACCTTGGCTGTGTCCTCATGGTCACTGAGTCTCCAGCCATCCTGGGCACAGGCTCTTGTGAGTTCTGAAGCATGCTCCCCTCTGACTGGCCAAACGCTTTTGTCCAGGGCACTGCAATCATGTGAGCAGCAGACACATGAGCTGCGTGCTCCTGTCCAAGAAGCATCAGCCCTTGAGCAGCCTGCCCTAGACCTAAGAGCAGCAGCCTCACGTGGCCTGCCCTTGTCCAAGGAACAGCAGCTGTATGAGCAGCTCGCTCCCCTTTCTGAGGAGCAGCAACCACGCAAGCAGCCCAACCTGTCTGAGAAGCAGTAGCTGCACAAGCAGTCTTCCCACGGCTGAAGAGAAGCAGCCCTGCACAGCCCACCCCTATCTGGGTAGTAGCAGCTGTGCAAGCAACCTGCCCTCATTCAAGCAGCAGCAGCTGCACAAGCAGCCTGCCCCAATCTGAGGATCAGCAGCTGTTTGAGCAGCCTACCCCTATCCGAGTAGCAGCAGCTCCATGAGCAGCATGTCACCATTCAAGAAGCAGCAGCAGCCCGCCCTGGACTGTGGAGCAGCAGCCATGCAAGCAGACCACCCACGTCTGAGGAGCGGCAGCCCTGCGCAGCCTGCATCGGTCCGAGGAGCAGAGCCACACACAGCCTGCACCTGTCTGATGAGCAACATCCAGGTGACTGGCCCATCCCCATCCAAGGAGGAGCAGCCAAACGTGCAGCTCACTCCCATCCGAGGAGCAACAGCTGCAACAGCAGCCCACCCCCATCTGAGGAGCTGAAGCCCTGCAATCAACCTGCCCCTGTCCAAGGAGCAGTAGCCTCACAAGCAGCCAGCCCCAGCAGAGGAACAGCAACAGTGTGCAGCCAGCCCTCATCCAAGGAACAGCAGCCATGTGACTAGTCCGCCCCAGTCCAAGGCATAGCAGCTGTGTGCAACCTGCTCCCATCCAAGGAACAGCAGCCTCGTGATCAACACACCCTCTGTCTGAAGAACAGCAGCTGTGCGAGAAGCCTCCCCTCACCAGCCAGAGTAGCCACTACAGCTATAAACAGCACCCACCAGAGTAGCGGCTGCCAACTGAGGAGCAGCTGCTACCACAACTGCCTGAGGAGCAACCACAGCCCGAGGAGCCACTGCTACCCAAGAAGCAACCCTTGAATGACTCAACATCTAGATCTGTCGGTGAGATCAAACATGGGTAGACAAAGAAACCCCCAAAGGAAAGAAAAGGAGGGAGGAATCACCAGAAAAGCAACTAAGTGAAACAGAGGCATGCAATATGTCAGAAAAAGAATTCATAATAAGGATCCTACAGTTCACAAACCGGATGAAGGAATATATCAACAACTTATGTAAGAATCAAGAAGAAATGGATGAAAAAAATCAACAACTTATGTAAGAAAATTGAGAAGTGGAGGACAGAACAGAAGAGAGGGCTCTCAAAGCTGCCCACCTGGGGCATTAAAACTCGGCTGAAGTGAATGAAACTTCATGTTTTATTTTTTATGTAAACTTTTTTTCTCTATATTTTTTTAATCTTTTATTTTTTGTATTTAGTCTTCATTTTTATTTTATATTGTTATTTCATCTTATTTTTATTTTTACCCACATTTTTCTTCTTCTCTTCTCCCCTTTTCATCTTGTTTTCTCTTCTCCAGTCCCTATGCTATGTTTTCTCTTTCCTTCTTTTTTATCCCTAGTTAAAAATTGATCTTCTTTATAAGCTTTATTGATGTGTTATTATTATTGTAGTCTCTATTGGCTTACTCATATATCTATTTTCTCTCTTTGGTCCAAATGAATGTACCCTTCTCTTTCTTCACTAATCAATTTCTTTTTTTTAAATATATATATTTTTTATTGACTAAGATATTACATATGTGTCCTTATCCCCATGTTATCCCCTATCTGCCCCTTCTACTCATGCCCTCACACCCTCCCCCCCCCATTGTCCATGTTAATTGTTTAGGCCTACATGCTTTCATATAAGTCCTTTGGTTGATATCTCCCCTTTGCCCCCACTCTACCCTACCTTCCCTTTAAGGCCTGACAGTCCAATCAATGCCTCTCTGTCTCTGGATTGGTCCTTGTTCATCAGTTTATGTTGTTCATCATATTCCACAAATGAGTGAGATCATGTGGTATTTATCCCTTAGAGAATATCCTTCAGCATTTCATATAATCCTGGTTTGGTGGTGATGAACTCCTTTAGCTTTTTCTTGTCTGTGAAGCTCTTTATCTGACCTTCAATTCTATATGATAGCTTTGCTGGGTAGAGTAATCTTGGTTGTAGGTTCTTGCTATTCATCACTTTGAATATTTCTTGCCACTCCCTTCTGGCTTGCATGGTTTCTGTTGAGAAATCAGCTGACAGTCGTATGGGTACTCCCTTGTAGGTAACTGACTTTTTTTCTCTTGCTGCTTTTAGGATTCTTTCTTTGTCTATGTCCCTTGGAATTTTAATTATGATGTGTCTTGGTGTGGTCCTCTTTAGATTCCTTTTGTTTGGGGTTCTCTGCGCTTCCTGGACTTGTAAGTCTATTTCTTTCATCAGGTAGGGGAAGTTTTCTGTCATGATTTCTCCAAATAGGCTTTCAGTATCTTGCTCTCTCTCTTCTTCTGGCACCCCAATAATTCGGATGTTGGTACGCTTGAAGTTGTCCCAGGGGCTCCTTACACTATCTTCATATTTTTGGATTCTTTTTTCGTTTTGCTTTTCCGGATGGGTGTTTTTTGCTTCTTCGTATTTCAGATCTTTGACTTGATTCTTGGGATCCTCTTGTCTGCTGTTGGATCTCTGTATATTATTCTTTATTTCAGTCAGTGTATGTTTAATTTCTGACTGTTCTTTTTTCGATTTGTTTTGCATTTTCATTAAGGTTCTTGAAGGTCTCACTAAGTTCCTCAGAGATCTCACTAAGTTTCTCGGAGGTTCGTAGAAGATTCTTGAGTAATTTTATAACTGTGGTTCTGAACTCTATGTCCTCCATTCGTTTGCTTTCCTTCATTTCTTTCATTTGTGACATGTTTTTTTTGTCTCCACATTTTTGGCTGACTGCGAGTTCCCGCTGTGTCTATAAGAAGAACTGCTACAGTGATACCAACAGATTTCTCTGCTTTGTTTGTAGTTTGGAATCTTTTGAGCTCTCTAATCCAGCTGCAGTTTGTTTGGCTGCAGAAGTGCAGGTGCCTCCTTTGTGCAGCTGATCACAGCTTGGGAGGGGATATGAATAGAGTGGGGCAGGGTCTCAGGAAGACACCAGGGTGGAGCAAACAATGGTGTCGTCACATCTCCGGACTCGGACTCCGCGTTTCCATGATTCCCTGAGTGCTGCGCACCCCCACAGCCACAAAGATCCCCTCGAGCAGCTCTGTGAGAAAGTCACCCTCACTTTCCAACCCGCTGCAGGACAGTCCCATTACTCCCCTAGGAGCCTGGGACCCCAGTGTCTCATCATAAATGAATTCAGTGCTTTTGAGATCTTGTATCCCCTTCCGATTGAAAGAAACCATGCACCCAGGTGCAGCAGCCTCACATGCACCTCTGGTACCTCTGTCCTTGGCGCCGCTCCCCTCCTACTCGGTCTCAATGCTCTTTTTTCTTTCCTTCTAGTTGTACAACTTCCAGTCAGTCTGCTTTCCTGTGGTTCTGGATGATAGCTGTTTTGTCTTATAGTTGTGGTTTTAATGTTGTTGTGGGGAGCAGCACGTACAGGTTTGTACCTTATGCCGCCATCTTGGTTCTCCTAGTCAATTTCTTTATGCTTTTGGTTTTCTGCTGTGTCTTGCTCTCATCTTCTGCTAATTGTTTAGTTTCACTCACTAAACTCAAGCCTAGCTGCTTGCCCCTCTAGTCTTCTTTTCTAAAAATAAGTAAATAAATATATTAAAAATTATTTATGTATTTATTTATTTTTTTTGCATCTTAACCACTCATTCTCTTTGTACATCCTCTATACTGAACTGTGGTACTTCCCCTATTCATTGAATCTCTTTACTTTATTTTCTGTATATAAACTCTGCCTCTACAGATTCTGTACCTCCCTTTTTGTGGCTGTTTGTTTGCATTTTTTGGTGTATTTGTTTGTTTTATGGTGTTTTCTCCCCATATATTTTTTCTTCTTTTTTGTACTTTTTATTTTTTCTCATACCTTGTTTTTCATTTCTTGATATCATTTTTTTTCTCTTTTTTGCTCTCTTTTCTCTCTCCTAATTCTCTGTGGTGGTCACTTTTATTGGTGTTATTGGTTTTGTGAGTACTTTCATGTTTTGTTACCTTTTTTTGTGTCTTATTGAGTTGTATTTTGTGCTGTTCAATCAACATGGTATAGAGCAAGCCACATAATGAGACACCCAGAGAGGAGACTCCAACCGAGAATGGGACAATAACACTCAAGACCCAACTACACAAAGAGAACCCAAATATCCCAACTATGGGGCATCCATAGAATACCCAGCCCAGAAGACCTGAGGGATTACACCACTGAGTCACACAAAACATCTACTATATAAGAAAAACTCAAGACACATGGGTGGCATAGCAGTTTTGTCTAATCCATACAAACAATTGTAAAGGAACAGCAAAAACGGAGAGACAAAGAAACAACCACCATACAAAAGAATGAAGGAATCACCATAAATGGAAATAAATGAAATGGGGGCAAGCAATGTGTCAGAGACAGAATTTAGAGCAATCGTTATAAGGATTTTGAAAAGGATGGAAGACAAATTCAACAACATATGTAAAAATCAACAGAACATGGGAAATGACATAGCTGCAATAAAGAATACAATGATAATTTCAATTGTAGACTAGAAGAAGCTGAGGTTGACATCAGAAAGTTAGAAGACAGTGTGAAAAAAGAACCAAGAAGAGCAGCAACTTGGGGAAAAAAAGAAAAACACTTAAAAAGCAGGAGGAGAGCCTAAGGGAGCTTTGGGACAAAAGGGAGAGATCAACAGCAATGCAATCATAATATGTGACTGTAATACCTCGTTGATATCACTGAATGAATCCTCTAAACCAAAAATTAGCAAAGCAACATCAAATCTAAATGACTCACCAGATCAGATGGAATTAATTGACATCTTCAGAACATTTCACCCCACCTACAGAATATACAGTCTTCTCAAGTGCCCATGGGACATTTTCAAAAATAGACCACATACTGGGACACAGGCAAAATCTCATCAAATTCAAGATAGAAATCATATCATATTTCTTTCAGATCACAATAAAATAAAATTATAAATTACTTACAAGAAAAACAATGAAAAAATCAAGCACTTGGAGGTTAAATAGCATGCTATTAAACAATGATTAGGTTAGAAAAGAGATCAAAGAAGAGAAAAGCAATCTGGAAACAAATGACAATGAAAACACAACAATCCAAAATCTATGGGACACAGTGAAAGCAGTCCTGAAAGGGAAGTTTATAACATTACTGGCTTCCTAAAAAATAAAAAAAATAATAAAAATTAAAAAAAAACAACAACACAAGAAAAACTGGTAATAAACCATGTAACTCTGCAACTTGAAGAAGTAGAAAGAGAGCAACAAGAAAATCTCAGAGTGAGCAGAAAGAATGAAATAATAAAGATCAGAGTGGAAGTAAATGACATAAATACCAAAAATATTTTACGAAAGATCAATGAAATAGAGAGCTGGTTCTTTCAAAGGATAAACAAGCTTGATGAACCTCTAGCCAGGCTTACCAAGACACAAAGAGAGAGGACCCAAATAAACAAAATCAGAAATGAAAGAGTTGAAGTAACAACCAACCCCAGGGACATATAAAGGATTGTAAAAAAAAAAATACTACAAACAAATCCACTCCACCAAGCTGGACAACCTAAATGAAACAGACATAATCCTAGAAAAATACAATCTTCCAAACCTCAATCAGGAAGAATAAAAAAAACCTGAATAGGCCAATAAATACCAATGAATTTGAGGAAGTATTAAAGAAAAACTTCCAGCAAACAAAAGCCCTGTTATGGAGTCTTCACAGGGAAGTTTTACCCAACATTCAAAGAAGAACTAAAAGCTTCTCAGACTATTCCAAAAAATTCAAGAGGAAGGCACACTTCCAAGCTCTTTCTAAGAACCCAACATTATCCTAATCTCAAAAATCAGAAAAAGACACTACGAAGAAAGAGAATTACAGGCCAATATCCTTGATGAACATAGATGCTAAAATCCTCAACAAAATTCTAGCAAATCATATCCAGCATTACATTAGAAAGAACAAACACCATGACCAAGTGATATTTATTCCAGGTATGCAAGACTGGTACAATATCCACATTCAATAAACATCATACATCACATAAATAAACTAAGAGACAAAAATCACATAATAATATCAATTGATGTCGAAAAACATTTGACAAAGTCCAATACCCTTTCTTGACAAAAACTCTCAGCAAAGTGGGAATAGAGGGATCATACCTCAACATAATAAAAGACTTACATGAAAAACCTACAGCCAACATCATATTCAATGGGCAAAACTAAATCCACTTTTTCTAAGAACAGGAAAAATACAGGGAAGCCCACTCTCACCACTCCTGTTTGCCATAGTACTGGAAGTCCAAGTCATAGCAATCAGACAAGAAGAAGAAATCAAAGGCATCCAAATTGGAAAAGAAGAAGTAAAACTGTCATTATTCCCAAATGACATGATTTTGTACATAGAAAACCCTAAAGACCCCATAAAAATTACTAGACTTAATAAATGAATTTGGCAATGTAGCAGGATACAAAATTAACACCCGGAAATCTATGGCTTTTTTATACACCAATAATGAACTCACAGAAAGAGTAACTAAAAAAACAATCCCATTTACAATTGCAACAAAAAGATTAAGATACCTAGGAATAAACTGAACTAATGACTTAAAAGACTTGTATTCAGAAAACTACATGAGGAGAGGAAGAAAATGGCGGAGGTTTAGACAGACGTGTCGGTGCCTTGTCCCGGAGCAGATAAGGGCGGGCAGCTGGAAACGGGTAGCATACAGCCCGAATAAGCAGAGGAGATTCAGCTGAGACAGTCTGCAGCCAGGAAAGACAGAGAAATCCTAGATAAAGGGAACGGTTAGAGGCTGAGGCTGAAACCTCTCCAGGTGCGCCTGCACAGCCGCGGAGACCATGCCATCTTGGGTGACTGTCACCAGCATCCAGAGACCAGCTACTAACCCGGCAACAACGGCTCTCAAGCAGCGCGACTACGTGAACTCAGAGGAACTCTGCTTCTCCCCACAGAAAGGTTAGACTTTCCCCAAAGGTGCGGTTTGCAGTTTAGGTTGGAGAGTGGAACGCGCGCAGGGGGGTGGGGGCTCTGTGCCCCACAAAGACCGCGGCCGTTGGAGCCAGCGTGACCCACGAGTGTGGAAGGGCACCCCCAGGGCTGCTGGCAGAAGGGAACGCTATAAATAAGTCCACAGTTGGACGGGACACAAACGGGCAGCCTCAGATTACGCCAGTTTGCCGGCTACTCAGTGCCAGGAGCCAGAGCGTGCACAGAGACTTCGCGCAGATTTGGAAGGTGAAGCGTTGCGAGTTCGCACAACTTCCCAGGCTCTTAAATCTGTGCGTTTGATTGTTGAACCCAGTGCAAGGGACTACCCAGTTGGGGTCAGTCACAGAGCTTGTAAGGGAAGGCTGTTTTGGGGGAGCCTGGGAAACAGAGTGGGGAGTGACTACTGGAAAACCAGCTCTGGGCGGAGGACATTCCCAAACCAGCTTCCGGTACAATAGAGAACACCTGGTCAGAGAGGTCCTATACCCTCGGAGGTCAATCCCGACGCACTGCCACCCAGAGGCAGAGCCATGAACTGACTCTTCTGTAAATACAGATAAGGGCTGTCTGGGAAACCAATGTAGCCTGCCTTAAAATCAGGACTGTGGCTTACAACACAGAGAAACAGTGTATCAGAGGAAAATTCAACATTCTCCTGAATACCTGGTGTGCCAAAAAGAGGAGCATAAGATCTGAAGCACCTTCATTACAGCCCATTTTTTTTTAATTATTTTTTTTAATTACTGTTTCACCTTTTAACTAAGAAACCATTTATTTTCTTTTTTCATCACCTGATATTACCCTTTTAATTACTACATTTTTATTTTTAACCAGTATTATTACTGCTGCCATTTTACCATTTTTTTTAAAAGTGTCATTTTATTTTCTCTTTATTTTATTTTGGGACTAAGGTTCTCCATTCTATTTTCATCGTTCCTTTAGCATCATTTTCCTCTACCTCAATTGTGCTGCTGTGCTAAAACTCTCTTCCCCACTTTTCTCCTTTTGCTGTCCTGTTTCTCTTACCCTATTCCTGCTTTAGATTTTTCCTATTCTTCATACGCCCTGTCTAAATTTCACCCTACTTATATATCCCTTTTCCAATCACCTGCTCTAAATCCTTATCCACCTCTCCCTTATCTTTCTTCACTATCCAAATTTTTTATTCTCTCCTTTTCTCTATTGTTCTGTTGTTGCTTGCTTGATTGTTGAGTATATTGGGTTTTTTTTTCTTTTCTTTTCTTTAACGATTGTATGTGAGGTTGTTCTGCTTTTTCTTTTTCTTTTTCTGTCTCCCATTCCCCCCCACACCCCCAGGCCAGTTATTTTTGTGCTTCTGCTTTCCCTTGCCCCACTTGATATTATTGGCTGTTTGTAGTTTGTATTCACTCCAGGGATCCGTTGCTGGAATTTGTTGGGATTAGTGGCGGTTCTATCGGAGTTTTCTCCTCATATGAATAGTCTCCTCCCCTCTTCTACTTCATTCTATTTTTCTTTTTTTTTTCTTTTTCTTCTTTTTTTTTTCCCTTTTTTCTGTTTTTCTCTCTATCTTTTTCTCTTCTTTCTTCCTTACCCCCCAACTCTCTTAGCTCGGGTGGCCATCTTTATTTTGGGTTATTAATACCATAATTCATTTGTGTTCAGTGCCTGGTACGTTGTGCCTTGTTGTGTTGTATTTTGTGCCTTTAAATCAACGCAGCAGATCCAAGCAACAGCGGCCTCCTGATCTCCACACGCTCTGTCTGAGGAACAGCTGCTGTGGGTGAAGCCTCCCTCCACCAGCCAGAAGAGCCACAACAGCTGTGAACAGCACCCATCAGAAGACCCGCTAACAACAGAGGAGCAGCTGCTACCACAACTGCCCAAGGAGCAACCACAGCCCGAAGAGCCACTGCCACCTAGGGAGCAGCCACTGAACGACTCAATATCTATATATGTCAGTGAGATCAAACATGGGTAGACAAAGAAATCCCCAAAGGAAAGAAAAGGAGGACTCACCAGAAAAGCAGCTAAGTGATACAGAGGCATACAACATGACAGAAAAAGAATTCAGAATAAGGGTCCTAGAGTGCATACACCGGATGGAGGAAAAAATCGACAACTTATCCAAGAAGCAAGAAGAAACAGATGAAAAAATCGACAACTTAAGTAAGACCCAAGAAGAAATGAAGTGCGATATAGCTGCAATAAAGAACACCATTGAAAGTATCAACAGTAGACTAGGAGAAGCGGAAGACCGAATTAGTGAATTAGAAGACAGGGAAGCAAAACACACCCAAACTGTACTTCAGTTGGAGAAAAAAATTAAAAGACAGGAGGAGAGCCTAAGGGAGCTTTGGGACAACATGAAACGAAACAACATACGAATAATAGGGGTGCCAGAACAACAGAAAGAGGAACAAGGATTAGAAAACCTATTGGAAGAAATAATATCAGAAAACTTCCCTGAGGTGGGGAAGAAAAAAGTCACACAAGCCCAGAGAGTCCCAAGCAAGGAGAACCCGAAAAGACCCACACCAAGACATATCATAATTACCATGGCAAATATTCAGGACAAAGAGAGAATCTTACAGGCTGCAAGAGAGAGACAGAAAGTTACATACAAGGGATCTCCCATTAGATTATCAAATGATTTCTCAACAGAAACACATCAGGCCAGAAAAGAATGGACGGAAATTTACAAAGTGATGCAAAGCAAAGGACTGAATCCAAGAATACTCTATCCAGCAAGGCTATCATTCAAAATTGAAGGGGAAATAAGAAGCTTCACACACAAAAAAAGGCTAAGGGAGTTTATCACCACCAAGCCAGCAATGCAAGAAATGCTAAAGGGACTGGTGTAAAAAGAAGAAATAAAAATCCCAGAAAGAAAACAGCCACACAAAAAAAAAGAAATGGCTACAAACAAGTACCTTTCAATAATAACTTTAAATGTAAACGGGCTAAATGCTCCAACCAAAAGATATCGAGTGGCTGAATGGATAAAAAATCATGACCCATACATTTGCTGTCTACAAGAGACCCACCTCATTAGAAAGGACTCACACAGACTGAAAGTGAAGGGATGGAAAAATATCTTTCAGGCTAATGGAAAAGAAAAGAAAGCTGGGGTAGCAATACTTATATCGGACAAAATAGACCTCAAAGTGAAGGCCATAACAAGAGATACGGAAGGCCACTTCATAATACTAAAAGGATCAATACAACAAGAAGATATAACCCTGATAAACATATATGCAACCAATGCAGGAGCACCCAAATACATAAAAAATCTTCTGGAAGATATCAAAGGAGAGATCGACAACAATACAATCATAGTAGGGGACTTTAATACACCACTGTCATCACTGGATAAGTCCTCTAGACAAACAATCAGCAAAGATACAGCAATACTAAATGACTCACTAGATCAGATGGACTTAATAGACATCTTCAGAACACTTCACCCCAGTGCCACGGAATATACATTCTACTCAAGTGCTCATGACACATATTCAAAAATAGACCATATATTGGGTCACAAGCAAAGTATCCCCAAATTCAAGAAGATTGAAATCATAAAAAGCATCTTCGCAGACCACGATGGCATAATATTAGAAATAAACTACAATAAAAACAACCCAAAATACTCAAACACCTGGAAGCTGAATAGCATGCTATTAAATATTGATTGGGTTACCAATGAAATCAAAGAAGAAATTCAAAACATCCTGGAAACGAATGACAATGAAAACACAACAATCCAAAACCTATGGGACACAATGAAAGCAGTCCTGAGAGGGAAGTTTATTGCTCTACAGGCCTATCTCAAAAAACAAGAAAAAATGGTAGTAAATCAGCTAACCCTACAACTCAAAGAATTAGAAAGAGAGCAACAAGAAAACCCCAGAGTGAGCAGAAGGAAGGAGATAATAAAGATTAGAGCAGAAATAAATAACATAGAGACCAAAAAAATAATACAGAAAATCAATGAAACCAAGAGCTGGTTCTTCGAAAGGATAAACAAGATTGACAAACCTCTAGCCAGACTCACCAAGAAGCAAAGTGAGAGGACCCAAATAAACAAAATCAGAAATGATAGAGGCGAAATAACAACAGACCCCACAGAAATACAAATGATTGTTAAAAAATACTATGGACAGCTCTACTCCAACAAACTAGACAACCTGGAGAAAATGGACAAATTCCTTGAAAAATACAACATTCCAAAACTCAATCCGGAAGAATCTAAAAATCTCAACAGGCCAATAACTATGGAAGAAATTGAAGCAGTCATCAAAAAGCTTCCAGCAAACAAAAGCCCAGGACCAGACGGCTTCACAGGGGAGTTTTACCAAACATTCAAGGAAGAACTAAAACCTATCCTCCTCAGACTACTACAAAAAATTCAGGAGGAAGGAACACTTCCAAGCTCATTCTATGAAGCCAGCATCACCCGAATACCAAAACCAGGTAAAGACAACACAATGAAAGAGAATTACAGGCCAATATCCCTCATGAACATAGATGCCAAAATCCTCAACAAAATCTTAGCAAATCGGATCCAGCAGTACATCAGAAAGATCATACACCATGACCAAGTAGGATTTATCCCAGGGATGCAAGGATGGTACAATATCCGCAAATCAATAAACGTGATACATCACATAAACAAATTGAAAGAAAAAATCCACATGGTCATATCAATTGATGCAGAAAAAGCATTTGACAAAATTCAACACCCATTTTTGATAAAAACTCTCAGCAAGGTGGGAGTAGAAGGATCATACCTCAACATAATAAAAGCCATATATGACAGGCCCACAGCCAACATCATACTCAATGGACAAAAACTTACACCATTTCCCCTAAGAACAGGAACAAGACAGGGATGCCCCCTCTCACCACTCCTGTTCAACATAGTACTGGAAATGTTAGCCATTGCAATTCGGCAAGAAGAAGAAATAAAAGGCATCCAAATTGGAAAAGAGGAAGTAAAACTGTCCTTATTTGCAGACGACATGATATTATACATACAAAACCCTAGAGACTCCATCAAAAAGCTACTAGACTTAATACATGAATTTGGCAATGTAGCAGGATACAAAATTAACCCGAAGAAATCTGAGGCATTTCTATACACCAATAGTGAACTTTCAGAAAGAGAGATTATAAAAACAATCCCGTTTACCATCGCACCAAAAAAACTAAGCTACCTAGGAATAATCTTAACTAAAGAGGTTAAAGACCTCTACTCAGAAAACTACAGAACGTTGAAAAAATATATAGAGGAAGACATAAACAGATGGAAGAACATACCGTGTTCATGGATTGGTAGAATCAACATCATTAAAATGTCCATACTACCCAAAGCAATCTATAAATTCAACGCACTTCCCATTAAAATACCAACGGCATACTTCAGAGATCTAGAACGAACTCTCCAAAAATTCATCTGGAATAAAAAAAGACCCCGAATAGCTGCAGCAATCCTGAAAAAGAACAAAGTAGGTGGGATCTCAATACCAGATATCAAGTTGTATTACAAAGCCACTGTTCTCAAAACTGCCTGGTACTGGCACAAGAATAGGCATATAGATCAATGGAATAGAATAGAGAGCCCAGAAATCGGCCCGAACCAATATGCTCAATTAATATTTGACAAAGGAGGCAAGAACATACAATGGAGCCAAGATAGTCTCTTCAATAAATGGTGTTGGGAAAATTGGACAGATATATGCAAGAAAATGAAACTAGACCACCAACTTACACCATACACAAAAATAAACTCAAAATGGATAAAGGACTTAAATGTACGACAGGAAACCATAAAAATTCTAGAAGAATCCAAAGGCAACAAAATCTCAGACATATGCCGAAGCAATTTCTTCACTGATACAACTCCTAGGGCACTTGAAACTAAAGAGAAAATGAACAAATGGGACTACATCAAAATAAAAAGCTTCTGCACAGCAAAAGAAACCATCAACAAAACAACAAGAAAGCCCACTGTGTGGGAAAACATATTTGCCAATGTCATATCAGATAAGGGCCTAATCTCCAAAATCTATAGGGAACTCATACAACTTAACAAAAGGAAGATACACAATCCAATCAAAAAATGGGCAAAGGACCTAAATAGACACCTTTCAAAAGAGGATATTCAGAAAGCCAAGAGACATATGAAAACATGCTCAAAGTCACTAATCATCCGAGAGATGCAAATCAAAACAATAATGAGGTACCATCTCACACCTGTCAGACTGGCTATCATCAACAAATCAACAAACGACAAGTGCTGGAGAGGATGTGGAGAAAAAGGAACACTTGTGCACTGCTGGTGGGAATGCAGACTGGTGCAGCCACTATGGAAGACAGTATGGAGTTTCCTTAAAAAACTGAAAATGGAACTCCCATTTGACCCTGTGATCCCACTTCTAGGAATATATCCCAAGAAACCAGAAACACCAATCAGATTAGATATATGCACCCCTATGTTCATAGCAGCACAATTCACCATAGCTAAGATCTGGAAACAGCCTAAGTGTCCATCAGTAGATGAATGGATTAGAAAACTGTGGTATATCTACACGATGGAATACTATGCTGCTCTAAAAAGGAAGGAACTCTTACCATTTGCAACGTCATGGATGGAGCTGGAGAGCATTATGCTAAGTGAAATAAGCCAGTCAATGAAGGAAACATACCACATGATCTCACTCATTCATGGATAATAGAGAACATTATAAACTTTTGAACAATAATAGATACAGAGCCAGAGCTGCCTCAAACAGACTGTCAAACTGCAGTGGGAAGGCCGGGGAGGGTTGGGGGGCAGGAGGTAGGGGGGTAAGAGATCAACTAAAGGACTTGTATGCATGCATATAATTATAACCAATGGACATAAGACACTGGGGGATAGGGGAGGCTGGGGGACTGTCTAGGGTGGGGGGATAAAATGGACACATATGTAATACCCTTTGTAATACTTTAAGCAATAAAAAAAAATACTAAAGAAAAAAAAAAGAAAAGAAAACTACATGACACTGAAAAAGGAGAGAGGAAGACATAAACAGATGGAAGAATATACCATGTTCATGGATTGGTAGAATCAACCTCACTAAAATGTCCATACTACCAAAGACAATCTATAGATTCAATGCAATCCCCATTAAAATACCAACAGAATATTTCATGGACTTAGAACAAACTATCCAAAAATCCATGTGGAATAAAAAAAGACTCCATATAGCCACAGTAATCCTGAGAAAGAAGAACAACGTTAGAGGGGTAACAATACCATATATCAAGCTATATTACAAAGCCACTGATCTCAAAACTGCCTGGTCCTGGCACAAGAACAGGCATATAGTCCAATGGAACAGAACAGAGAACCCATCAATTGACCCAAGGCACTATGCTCAATTAATACTTGATAAAGGAGGCAAGAGAATACAATGGAGTCAAGACAGTCTCATCAGTAAATGCTGTTGGGAAAACTGGACAGATACATGCAAAAAAAATGAAACTAGACTACTGAATTACACCTTACATAAACTCAAAATTGGTAAAATACTTCAACATAAGATGGGAAACCATAAAATAATCCATAGACAGCAAAATCTTAGAATATTTTGTAGCAATATCTTTACTACTATGTTCCTAGGACAATGGAAACTAAGAAAAAAATAAACAAATGGGAATACATCAAAATAAAATGTTTCTGTACAGCAAAAGAAACCATCAACAAAACAACAAGAGAGTCCACTGCATGGGAGAATAAAATTACCAATGCTATATCCAATAAGGTTTTAATCTCCAACATTTATAAGGAATTCATACAACTTAACAAAAGGAAGAAAACAATGCAATCAATAATGGACAAAGGATTTAAATAGACACTTCTCAATAGAGGACATACAGATGGCTAAGAGACATGTGAAAAAATGCTCAAAGTCACTAATCATCTGAGAGATGCAAATCAAAATGACAATGAGGTACCATCTCACACCTGTCAGAATGGCTATCATCAACAAATGACAAGTACTGGCAGGGATGTGGAGAAAAAAGAACCCTCATGCACTGCTGGTGGGAATGCAGACTGGTGCAGCCACTGTGGAAAACAGTGTGGAGCTTCCTCAATAAATTAAAAATATAACTCCCATTTGACCCAGTAATCCCACTTCTAGAAATATATCCCAAGAAATCAGAAACACCAATCAGAAAGGATAAATTCACCCCTCTGTTCATTGCCACACAATTTATAATACCTTAGATAGAAACATCCTAAGTGCCCATCAGCAGATGAGTGGAATAAAAACTGTGTTATGCCCTAACCGGTTTGGCTCAGTGGATAGAGTATCGGCCTGCAGAAGGTCCCAGGTTCGATTCCAGTCAAGGGCATGTACCTTGGTTGCGGGCACATCCCCAGTAGGAGGTGTGCAGGAGGCAGCTGACTGATGTTTCTCTCTTATTGATTTTTCTAACTCTCTATCCCTCTCCCTTCCTCTCTGTAAAAATCAATAAAATATATTTAAAAAATAAAATAAAAACTGTGTTACATCTATTCAATGGAATACTACACTGCTATAAAAAAAAGAACTGAAATAATCTAGAAAGATAAATATCACATGATCTCACTCATTTGTGGAATATAATGAATAGCATAAACTGATGAAAAAATAGATCCAGAGACATAGATATATCGAACAGACTGTTCAACCTCAGAGAAAATTCAGGGGAGAGGGGAGGGGGAAGAGAGCAACCAAAGGACTTGTATGCATGCATATCCCATGGAAATAGTCAGTAGGGGGGATGATGGCATGTGCTGGGGTGTGGGAATAGCCAGGGAGAAGTCAGTGGGGGAAAAAGAGACATATGTAATACTTTAAAGGACAAAATATTTTAAATATAAATGATTACTACAGATTTTTTTTAAAAAAGTAAGTCTTGGCTAAGCCAATGGGAAGCACTTGATTGAAAGTGTCCTCAAAAGAGTCCTTTCCATATTCACTGTTCTTGGCAGGGAGCAGCCTCTGTGCATTGTGACCATAGCACAATCATGTTGGTAGATTTCAAATGCAATAACTGAGGCCACCAGTCAATTACATTTTCTTCAGCAATGGATCAGAGTGGTGCATTTTCATGTCTGCCATAACCTAACACTTACTCCATGCAGATTTACTTCTGTACACTTATTTGGGGAGAAGTTCTACAGTTCCCATGGGTCTGTCCTGCTTAGGGCAAACTTTAAAGAGAGAAATTTGAGGAATGAATTAAAGCCCCAGTCACTGTACTTGATCTTGTCTACCACTAGTACTCATCCCTTTCTTCGTCCCTTGCCCTCAGCTATCACCTCAGCATATCTTGATTACTTACCTGATGTTGTGACCAAAAGCTTCATTACTGAGAGTCTGAATGTTTGATGATCATAGTTTTCTCAGGGGACTGAAGGGTTCCAGGTTCAATTTTGGTCTCTGGCCTCGGTTGCAGGCTAGATCCCCTGCTCTGGTCGGGCCACCTGAGGGAGGCAACCAATAAATGCGTCTCTCTCACAATGATGTTTCTTTCTCTCTGTCTCTCCCTCTCCCTTCCACTCTCTCTAAAAATCAATGGAAAAATATCCTCAGGTGAGGATTAACTACAACAATGAAAACTCCCAAAACGAAGAGGAGCATTGTTGGGGACCGTCATGCTGCTGGCAAAGTCTAAGCTGACCAGAGGACATGGCAAAGCCCTGGACTCTACCCTATGTCAATCCTGGAAGGTTTTAAGGTCAAAGCTCAGGAAAGGTTTAAGGCTTTATTAGAGTTTGCAGCAAAGTGGAACTAGACAAGGCTTGACCGAGGCACGACCTCTGTAGCTAAAAGTATCGTAGTAACTGTCAAACAATAGATGGATCTAGTCAAAGCTCGCTCAGTCTTGCCCAGCCTGTAACGATCTGTTACTTCCCTATGACAGGCCAAGCCCTAGCAGTGATCTATGAAGCATGACCAGTCACAGCTTAGCTATAAAACTGTGTGTGTAAAGAATAAAGTTGCTGGTGCCTTGTGCCAGTCCTCCCAACCCCGGACTCTTGTATTTCATCCCACTCCGCCTCTACCCGTCGGACCCTCTCCAAGGTGCGGGTCACCGCAGAGCATATGCTATGGAGACAATAATTATTACATTTTTGAATTTTTAGAGCAATTTTATAAAATAATACAACTTTATTTTTATAAAATACTAGAGGCCCAGTGAACAAAATTTGTGCACTCAGGGAGAGGGGTCAATCAGCCCAGCCTGTGCCCTCTTGCAGTCCAGGAGCTCTCGGGGGATGTCCAACTGATGCAGAGGCAGGAGAGGCTCTGGCTGCAATTGCCAGCCATGAGCCTGGCTTCTGGCTGAGCAGTTCTCCCCCTGTGGGAGGGCACTGACCACCAGGGGGCAGCTCCTTCATTGAAAGTCTGCCCCCTGGTGGTCAGTGTTCATCATAGCAACCAGTTGTTCTGCTGCCAGGCTGAAACCAGCTCTCCAACATCCTCTGAGGGGTCCCCAATGGTGAGAGGGCCCAGGCCAGGCTGAGGGACCCCACCTGTACACGATTGGGGCTGGGAAGGGATGTGGGAGGTTGGTCAGCTGGGGAGGGACTGTGGGAGGTCTCCAGAGCATGTCCAGCCTGTCTCACTCAATCCCAATTGGCTGGACCACAGCAGAAAGCTAACTTACTGGTCAGAGTATCTGCCTCCTAGTGGTCAGTGCATTTCATAGGGACTGGTTGACCTGTCGATTGTCTGACCCCTGGTGGTCAGGGCACATCATAGCAAACAGTTGAGTGGCCTTAGCAAATCATTAGCATATTATAATTTGATTGGTTGAACAGCCAACTAGATGACCTCACACTTAGCATATTAGGCTTTTATTATATAGGATAAATAATACAAATACAAATTATAAGTTGTAAAATTATAATTATTCAGAAATATATAATATACTAGAGGCCGGTGCATGGAATTCTTGCACTGAGGGGGAGGTGTCCCTCAGCCCAGCCTGCACCTTCTCCAATCTGGGACCCCTCAGGGGATGTCCTACTAAACCTGAAGTCAGACATCCCTCTCACAATCCAGGAATGCTGGTTCCCAACCACTCGCCTGCCTGCCTGATTGCCCCTAACCGCTTCTGTCTGCCAGCCTGATCACCCCCTAACCACTCCCCTGCCAGCCTGTTTGATGCCTAACTACACCCCTGCCAGCTCAATTGCCCCCAACTGCCCTCCCCTGCCAGCCCAGTCGCCCCCAAGTACCCTCCCCTGCCTGCCCGATTGCCCCCAACTGTCCTCCCCTGCTGGCCTGGTCACCCCTAACTACCCTCTCCTGCTGGCCTGGTCACCCCTAACTGCAAACCCCTGTAGGCCTGGTCCCCCCCAGCTGCCCTTCCCTGCAGGCCTGATCACGCACAACTGCCCTCCTCTGCCAGTCATGTTATGGCTTTGGGAGCCCCATATTTGAATGCGTGGCAATCAACTAGCATATTCCTCCATATTAGCTGTGGGTGCTGCCATCTTTGAGGGCGGGGTAGTCAATTAACATATTCCCTCCTTATTGGCTGTGGGCACTGCCAACTTTGCGACAGATGAGGGTCAATTAGCATATCACCTCATTATTAGATAGGATATTTAATATATATTTAACATGATATATAAATATATCATAAATATGTGACATATGAATATATTCAATGTATAATACAATAAACTTACAATAAATATGTAATTCACATGACTATATCACATTTTTATTATATTAAGTATGTATTAATAAACATTGAATATATTAATAAATATATTGACATTTGATATTACTGTAGTTAATATTAAAAGCATTGATAAATTTTTATATCAACATATAATACTAAATAATGAGAATACTAATGTTTATATATATGTGTGTGTGTCTTATTATCAATAAACAAATTTTCCTGTACAAAATTTTTATGATGCTTTTTCCATCTTCTCCCCTCAATAGGTCAACAGCACAAAACTTAGTATTTACTTCATTTTTTCTGTATTGATTAAGTATTACATATGTGTCCTTATCCACCCATTGCCCCCTAAACTCCCTGCTTATACTGTAATCCCGTTAGTGTATGTGTCCATTGGTTATGCTTATATGCATGTATACAAGTCCTTTGGTTGGTCTTTCCCCCTTACCCCTCCCCTCCACTGCCTTCTCTCTGAGGTTTGAAAATCAGATCAATCCCTCTCTGTCTCTGGATCTGTTTTTGTTCATCAGTTTATGCTGTTCATTATATTTCATAAGTGAGAGATATAATCTGATATTTATCTTTCTCTGACTGGCTTATTTCAGTTAGCATAATGCTCTCCAGGTCCATCCATGTTGTTGCAAATGGTAAGAACTCGTTCTTTATTACTGCAGTGTAGAATTCCATTGTGTAAATGTACCACAGTTTTTTAATCCACTCATCTGCTGATGGTCACTTAGGCTATTTCCAATTTTTAGTTATTGTAAATTGTGCTGCTATGAACATAGGGGTGCATATATCCTTTCTGATTGGTGTTTATGATTTCTTGGGACATATTCCTACAAGTGGTCAAATGAAAATTCCATTTTTAATTTTTTGAGGAAACTCCATACTGTTTTCCACAGTGGGTGCACCAGTCTGCATTCCCACCAGCAGTGAAAGAGGGTTCCTTTTCCTCTACATCCTATACAGCACTTATTGTTTGTTGACTTATTGATGATAGCCATTCTGACAGGTGTGAGATGGTACCTCATTGTTGTTTTCATTTGCATCTCCCAGATGATTAGTGACTTTGAGAATGTTTTCATATGTTTCTTGGCCTTCTGTATGTCCTCTTTTGAAAAGTACTTATTTAGGTCTGTTGCCCATTTTTGGATTGGGTTGTTTATTTTCCTTTTGTTACGTTGTATGAGTTCTCTGTAAATGTTGGAGATTAAACCCTTATCGGAGATAACATTGGAAAATATGTTCACCCATGCAGTGGGCTTTTTTGTTGTTTTGTTGATGGTTTCTTTTGCTGTGCAGAAGCTTTTTATTTTGATGTAGTCTCATTTGTTTATTTTCTGTTTAGTTTCCATTGTCCTAGGAGCTGTATTGGTGAAGATATTGCTTCAGCGTATGTCTGAGATTTTGCTGCCTGTGGATTCTTCTAAGATTTTTATGGTTTCCCATCTTACATTTAAGTCCTTTATCCATTTTGAGTTTATTTTTGTGTATGGTGTAAGTTGGTGGTCTAGTTTCATTCTTTTTGCATTTGTCTGTCCAATTTTCCCAACACAATTTAAAGAGATTGTCTTGACTCCATTGAATGCTCTTGCCTCCTTTTCAAATATTAATTGAGCATAGTGGTTTAGGTCAATTTCTGGGTTCTCTATCCTATTCCATTGGTCTATATATCTGCTCTTGTGCCAGTATCAGGCAGTTTTGAGAATAGCGACTTTTTAATACAGCTTAATATTTGGTATTGAGATCCCTCCAACTTTGTCCTTCTTTCTCAGGATTGCTGCAGCTATTCGTTTTTTTTTTTGTTTGTTTGTTTGTTTTTTGTTTGTTTTGTTTTTGTTTGTTTTTTATTCTGGATGAATATTTGGAGAATTCTTAACTTTTACATTTTTACATGTTATTTGTCTTGCATGTAGATTAGGGTTATTGATATTTCCTCACATTATTCATGTGCGAAACAATTAGGAATTATAAGAAAATTACTAATATCAAAATTTTTGTGAAATAAACTTATTTTTAAGATTACTTTGAAACATCAGTAGTAACTAGAAGATATACTATTATTTTACACACACATACACATATATATATATATATATATATATATATATATATATATATGACTCGGTGCATGAAATTCGTTCACTGGGGATGGGTGGGGGGTCCCTTAGCCCGGCCTGTGCCCTCTCGCAGTCCGGGACCCCTCCCTTCTTACCGCTCACCTGCTTGCTGCTTCCTACCACTCAGCTTGCCGCTCCTTAATGCTGCCGCAAAGGCTCCCGCCACCGCTGCTGCACTAGCCAGCTGTGAGCCGCGCTTCTGGCTGAGTAGCACTCCCCCTGTGGAAACACACTGACCACCAGGGGACAGCTCCTGCATTGAGCGTCTGCCTCTTGGTGGTCAGTTCATAACCACCAGTCATTCCATCATTTGGTCAATTTGCATATGAGGGTTCTATTATATAGAATAGTATATTGAATGTGAACTGTAAATGAAAAATAAAATTTAAAAAAGAACCAAATAAAGTTTTAGATCTGAAAATTATTATATATATATATATATATATATATATATATATATATATATTTAATTCTCACCTGAGGATGTTTTTAAAATTTATTTTTAGAGAGAGAAACATCCACGTGACAGAGTACTACCAGTAGGCTGTCTCTGCACCTGCTGACCCACTGGGATCTAACCTAAACCTAACTATGTGCCCTAAACTAGAATCCAACAGGAAATCCTTTGGTGTACAGATTGAGACTCTGACCAATTGAGCCGCCTGGCCAGGGCAGATCTGAAAAGAAATTTCTAAGTGTATCTCCAGGTCCTGTTCAGTGTGGATCAGTAGTTAGAGTGTCCTCCCATGCACCAAAGGGTAATGGGTTCTATTCCAGGTGAGGGCACATACACAGGTTGTGGGTTCCATCCCTGTCAGAATGCTTGTGGAACTTTTTCCCTTCCTCTCTCTCTAGAATCAATGAAAAAAATATATCCTTAGGGGAGGACTTAAAAAGAAAAAAACATGCTGATTTGGTTGAGTGGATAATGCTTCTGTTGGTGGACTGAAGGGTGCCGGGTTGGATTCCAATCAAGGGCATGTACCTGGGTTGCTGGCTCAATCCAGGCCCTGGTCGGGGATTCAGTAAGAGGCAACCAATTGATGTCTCTCACATTAGTTTCTTTCTTTCCCCCTCCCTTCCTCTCTCTGAAAAAAAAAATCAATGAAAAAATGTCCTCAGTTGAGGGTTAATCAAAACAAACCAACAAACACCCATCCCCAGTGTGATTATTTTTCTTTTTAAATTGATTTTTTACAGAGAGGAAGGGAGAGAGAGAGAGAGAGAGTTAGAAACATCAATGAGAGAGAAACATCGATCAGCTGCCCCCTGCACATCCCCCACTGGGGATGTGCCCGCAACCAAGGCACATGCCCCTGACCGGAATCGAACCTGGGACCCCTCAGTCCACAGGCTGACGCTCCATCCACTGAGCCAAACTGGTTTCGGCCCCCGGTGTGATTATTGAAGGAGCATATGAAGTATTTGTTGAATGAGGGGGAAGGGATGGGACTTCACTTTCTAACTTTTTTAGCAATTCTGTAAGCCAGAGGTTTATTTTTTATTTTAATTTTTATTGATTGGTTATTTTAGAAGAAGGGAGTGAGAGAAACACCAGTGTGGTGTTCTACTTATTATGTTCTCTTTGGTTGCTTCTTGTCTGTGCCCTGACCAGGATCCAACCGGCAACCTTGCTGTATCAGAAGGAAGTTCTAACCCACTGTGCTGCGCACTGCCTGTTAGGGCCCCTCAACAAAACCCCTCTGGCTGCCCTGGCCCCTGCTGTGGGTCAGAGTTCCTCTTCTACAGAAAAGGTTTGGGTTCAATTCTGCCAGGGCACCTACTTAGGTTTCGGGTTTGATCCCTGGTCGGAGCTGACTGCTGCTCAGGAAGTTACTGAGGACCGTGTGCTCTAGTCATTCTGTGTGGAGCTGGGGTTCCATTGCCAACCTGGCCGACTCTGATCCCTGCTACCCCAGCTCCTACATCAAGGAGAACTTCAACTATGGCAGCTGCGTGGCCTTCACCAGTGTACACATGCACATGGGTAGGTCACCCTCTCCGTGGCTCGCCAGGTGTTGCTGTTCAGTCACCCCAGAGACAGATTTCTGGACTCCCAGGGAGATCAGGGTCAGAGGGAAAGCACTTCACCTGGAGCAGAGCACCCATCCGGTACAGGGCTCACAGGGTTTCTGTCTCTGATCCTGCCCTCAGCAGCCCCAGCACCAAGGTTGTGGGCCTTGGGGCTGCTGGGTGCTGGCCCCACTTGCACGTTTGTGTCTCTGATCCTTCCCCCAGCAGCCCCAGCACTGTGGTGGTGGGGCTTGGTGCTGCTGAGTTCAGGGCCCCCTGAGTATTTGTGTCTCTGATCTGGCCAATAGCAGCCCCAGCGCCATGGTGGCAGGGCTTGGGTTGCTGGGTGCCGGGGCTGCTGGGTGCCAGTCCTTCGGGTTTTTGTCTCTGATCCCCCCAGCAACCCCAGCACCACAATGGCGGGGCTTGGAGCTGCTGGGTGCTGGGGCTGTGGGTTTGTGTCTCTGATCCTGCCCCCAGCAGACCCAGCACCATGGTGGCGGGGCTTGGTTCTGCTGGGTACAGGGCCTTCCTGTGTGTTTGTGTCTCTCATCTGGCCTCCAGCAGCCCAGCACTGCAGTGTCTGGCCTTGGGTCTTCTGGGTGCCGGGCCTGTGGGTTTGTGTCTCTGATACCCCTAGCAGCCCCAGCACCAAAGTGGTGGGCCTTGGGGCTGTTGGGTGCAGGGCCTCCCTGTGTTTTTGTGTCTTCTATCAGGCCCCCAGCAGCCCCAGCACTGAGGTTGTGGGCCTTGGGGCTGCTGGGTGCCGGGCCTTCAGATTTGTGTCTCTGATTCTTCCCCAAGCATCCTCAGCCCCCAGGAGCCCCAGAACCACCTAAGCGAGGCTTGGAGCTGCTGGGTACCGGGCTCCCCTGCATGTTTGTGCCTCCAATCTGACCCCCAGCAGCCCCAGCACCGAGGTGGCAGGGCTTTGGGCCGTTAGGGCCTGATGGGAGACATAAACACACAGAGCTTCCATCAGGCTTTGCTGCTCTGGCCCAGGAGCCATCAGGCTTCGCTCGGCCACTTGGAACCTACATATGCAAATTAACTGCCAACTTTGTTGGGTTAATTTCCATACTCTCCTGATTGGCTGGTTAGCGTAGCGAAGGTATGGTCAATTTACATGTTCATCTTAATAATAGATGAACATAATAATGGTTATATATAAATAAATAAATACTAGAGGCCCGGTGCACAAAAATTTGTGCACTCGGGGGGGAGGGGGGAGGTCCCTCAACCCGGCCTGTGCCCTCTCACAGTCTGGGACCCCTTGGGAGATAACGACCTGCTGGCTTAGGCCTGCTCCTGGGTGGCTGAGGGCAGGCCTAATCCCTAGGTGCAGCCCCTGGCTGGGCTCAGAGCAGGGCCGATTGGGGAGTTGGGGCGCCGCCCCCTGTCATGCACAGAGCAGGGTGGATCAGGAGGTTGCGATGCCACTCTGTCACGCTCAGGGTAGGGCCAATTGGGGGGTTGGGCATCACCCCCTGTCACACTCAAGGCAGAGTCGATGGGGAGGTTGTGGCACCACACACTGTCATGCACAGAGCAGGGCTGATCAGGGGGTTGGGGAGCTCCCCCCTGTCACGCACAGTGCAGGGCCCATCAGGGGGTTGGGGAGCTGCCCCCTGTCACGCACAGAGCAGGGCCCATCAGGGGGCTGAGGATCTCCCCCCTGTCACTCACAGAGTAGGGCCAATAGGGGAGTTCGGGCACCGCCCCCTGTCACACACAGAGCAGGGCGGATCAGGGAGTTGGGGCGCCACCACTGTCACACTCAGGGCAGGGCCGATGGGGAGGCTATGGCTCTACCCCATCACACACAGAGCAGGGCCCATGGGGTGAGGGGGTTGGGGTGCCACACCTTGTCATACACAGAGCCGCAGGATGATCAGGGGGTTGGGGAGCTCCCCCCTATCACGCACAGAGCAGGGCCGATCAGGGGGATGGAGCGCCTTCACCTGTCACAAACAGAGCAGGGCCGATAGGGAGGTTGTAGCCCCGCCCCCTGTCACACACAGAGCCGCAGGGCGGTCAGGGGGTTTGGGCGCTGCCCCCTGTCACACTGATCTTAGTGCCGGGAGGCCTCTCAGCTCCGCTGATCCCAGTGCTGGGAGGCATATTACCCTTTTACTATATAGAATAGAGGCCTGGTGCATGAGTGGGGGCTGGCTGGTTTGCCCTGAAGGGTGTCCTGGATCAGGGTGGGGGTCCCCACTGGGGTGCCTGGCCAGCCTGAATCAGGGGATGATGGCTGTTTGCAGCTGGTCACACACCCTTCAGGGTGGGGGGTCCCCACTGGGGTGCCTGGCCAGTCTGGGTGAGGGGCTGAGTGCTGTTTTCAGGCGGGGACTGAAGCTCCCAACTGCTCCTTTTTTTCTTTATTTTTTTATTCTGGGCCAGCTTTAGCTCTGAGGCTCCAGCTCTTAGGCCTCCACTCCTGAAAGCAGGTATCTGGTTTATTTCGGTTCTATAATCGAAACTCTGTATCAACTCCAGCTCTGAGATCCCTGCCGGCTGAAAGCTGGTTCCTGGGGTTTTGTTTACCATCTATATTTGTTACAATGTTTGAAACTGCAGGCTCAGAGGCCGGCAAGGCAGGCGGGGAACATTGCAGTCCTCCGTCACTGAAGCAAGCAAGCCTCATGTTAGTTTCAAGCTGCCTGGCTGCCGGCCGCCATCTTGTCTGGCAGTTAATTTGCATATCTCGCTGATTAGCCAATGGGAAGGGTAGCGGTGGTATGCCATTTACCATGTTTCTCTTTTATTAGATAGGAGATATATATATATATATATATATATATATATATATATATATATATATATATATATAGTGGTCTTTTATTATATTTGAATCACTGTTCTTTTTTTTAAATATATTTTTATTGATTTCAGAGAGAAAAGGAGAGGGAGAGAGAGATAGAAACATCAATAATGAGAGAATCATTAATCAGCTACCTCCTGCACGCCCCCGACTGGGAATCGAACCTGGGACCCTTCAGTCCTCAGGCTGACACTCTATCCACTGATCCAAACCAGCCAGGGCAAAGCACACATTTATTAACCACTGAGTGATGTCATTATACTTGGGTGATGTCATCATATGGCCTGTAGCCCTCTGAATAGTATGCCAGTGCAATGAGAGTAGAAAGGCAAGTGGCTTGGCACTTTTGGGAACCTGTTTTGACCCCAAGGACTCCCTGCAAGGGTCTTGGACCTCCCTGGACCACAATCTAGAACATGTGGCTTAGGACCAACTCATGATGAAAAGCCAGCCCCACCAGGAAAAGGAATCTCTCCTCAGCTTCACCTGGCAAAGCTGTGGCTGCACATCTGCATCCATGGTCCTGGGGTTTGGGGACCTGATGCTTCTGGTGAGGTCTTGATGAATGTGTTGGTGGTGTGGGCTGAGTGGGAGAGGGGAAAGTCCAATGGGTTGAATGCCTATGACGTCATGAAATCTCAGTGCTTATGACCCCCGTAGAACAAGATATTGATGTTCCTGTTTTACTGTTAACTGATCAACAGAGGAGCCATGATGTGTACTGGCTGCCAACACGGTGGCTGCTCTTGGTGTCATATCTGGACAGGCCTTTAGAGCAGCCCTGGGGCCGGGCTGTGGCTCGGTCATCCTCTCTCTGAGTCAAGGTTTCCCCAACAGTAAAACAGAATATTAACTATTCTCCAGGGCTGTTATGGGGATTAAGATCAACTGTAAAAGTGGTTGAGGAGAATAGGTAAAGAATGCTGTTCCCTTATTTTAGAACGATACACTCTGTGAGGGGCATCTAGGTATGCACTTTAATGCTCCCTAATTTCTTTCTCCTGGTAATGTTTCCCCCTCTGCATCTGATCTCCTCTCCAAAAACATCAAGTCCCCAAACCCCAGAACCATGGACACAGGCACGCAACCACAACCCCACCAAGTGAAGCTGAGGAGAGACTCCCCCTCCCGGTGAGGCCCCTGGTTCATCAACTTCCTCTCCACCAAAGGATGCTATCCTGGGTGGGGTAAATAGCTGCCTGCATAACCACCCAGCATCCACTTTTCTTCATTTCCCCTCATTCCACTGATCAACATCTTCTGTTCTTGACAGCTCCCTGGTCACACCCTCTACCCTTCCATTTTTTTCCTTGTAAAAAATTTTTACAACCTTTTAAAATGAAGTATAATACACATATTGTAAAGTATCCAACTTATTCCTGCACAACTTATCACAAAGTAACCTCACTTGAGCAACCAAATTAAGAAATAGAACATTACTACCATAAGAGGAGTCCCCTTGCACTTGCCCTATACACAGAGAGGTCCACTAGCATGACTTCTAACACCATAGATTTTGTAGATTCCCTTTGTCAGGTTAAGGAAGTTCCGTTCTATTCCTATTTTTGTCACAAATGTAGAATTTTATCAAATCGTGTGCTGTGCCAGCACAGCCAAGGGTGAACCTGAGGAAGGGTGGTGAAGGATTGAAGAAAAGACAGACAAGAGAATACAGCTGGGGCTTGGTGGATCTCCCATGCCTGGATGAGGACATAAAAGACTGAATCACTGTTCTTATTGGCTTTTCCTGGGAATATGGATTATGAAATCTTCAGTAAAAAACACTTCACTGTACAAAAATTTTTATGAATTATTCAGTATGTCTTTTTTCATCTTTGTAATTTCAAAAATATGTGTACATGTTATAGGTATTATAAATATACTAGAGGCCTGTTGCATGAAAAGATTCATGCAATAGGACTTTCCTTCCCCTGGCTGCCTGAACCAGTTTTCCTCTGGCACCTGGGACTTAGGCCTTCGCTTCAGCCGGAGCTACCTTCAAGCCTTTGCTGCCCTGGGTCAGGTCGCACAAGGGATGCCCAGGCGGGCAGGCCAATCATTGCTGCCCCAGCCGGCCACCCCAGGTCAGGTTGCACACGGGACACCCGCCGTCCTGGTCGCAGATAGCAGGCCCAGATGGCAGCAGGGCAGGCAGGATGGTGCTGCCCCACCCTGCCTGCAGTATGCAAATTAGCCGCCATTTGTGTTGGCGGTTAATTTGGATATCGCTCTGATTAGCAATGGGAGGCATAGTGAAGGTACGGTCAATTACCATGTTTGCCTATTATTAGATAGGATACTTATATATATTTGACTGTAATGTCCACAATAATCTAAGCTCTGTGTAATGTGGCAGATCATTAACTATATCCTGTACAATAATATCCTTGGAATTCATTGCTACCATTAACTTGTTATGCAAATTGTAATTTATTGTTAATTATATACTTTATTTACACTCAATGTTTTCCACCTCATGTTTGAGTGACAGTACATAAATATTTTAAAAACCAAAATGTTACTATTAGTCAATTTTTAGAATGTGGTAGTTGGGTTGCCTTTTTTATGAGACTTCAGAACATGGATTATTTAACTTCCATTACATATAAACTTAGTTGAAAAGTATATCACTTGCTTTTATCTTTGTCACAGTATTTAATTAAATATTATCTCAAGTTCTTTTAAATGTTGTAGATCTTATTGTTTAATTGTCCATAAAATCATAGGCAACTGAAGTTTTCTATTAGAAAACTATTTAATATACAGCTGTCAAGAATAGTTGAATGTCTTATTTCCTGACTCTAGGTGTTTCCACTAACACATAATCAGATTTCCCCCAACTCTAAGGGCTGTTTGAAGTTTGGATGCCAGGAACAGCTTTGTTTTTTGTGTTTGTTTTTTTTGTTTTTTTGATAACAAATTTTATTTATTTATTTATTTATTTATTTATTTATTTTTTATTGCTTAAAGTATTACAAAGGGTATTAGATATGTGTCCTTTCCCCCCCCCCCCACCCTTGACAGTCCCCTAGCCTCCCCTATCCCCCAGTGTCTTATGTCCATTGGTTATGCTTATATGCATGCATACAAGTCCTTAGGTTGATCACTTATGCCCCTCCCTCCTGCCTCCCAACCTTCCCCGGCCTTCCTGCTGCAGTTTGACAATCTGTTTGAGGCAGCTCTGCCTCTGTATCTATTATAGTTCAAAAGTTTATAATGGTCTCTATTATCCATGAATGAGTGAGATCATGTGGTATTTTTCCTTCATTGACTGGCTTATTTCACTTAGCATAATGCTCTCCAGTTCCATCCATGACGTTGCAAATGGTAAGAGTTCCTTCCTTTTTACAGCAGCATAGTATTCCATCGTGTAGATGTACCACTGTTTTCTAATCCATTCATCTACTGATGGGCACTTAGGCTGTTTCCAAATCTTAGCTATGGTGAATTGTGCTGCTATAAACTTAGGGGTGCATGAATCCTTTCTGATTTTTGTTTCTGGTTTCTTGGGATATATTCCTAGAAATGGGATCACAGGGTCAAATGGGAGTTCCATTTTCAGTTTTTCGAGGAAACTCCATACTGTCTTCCATAGTGGCTGCACCAGTCTGCATTCCCACCAGCGGTGCACAAGTGTTCCTTTTCCTCCACATCCTCTCCAGCACTTGTCGTTTGCTGATTTGTTGATGATAGCCAGTCTGACAGGTGTGAGATGGTACCTCATTGTTGTTTTGATTTGCATCTCTCGGATGATTAGTGACTTTGAGCATGTTTTCATATGTCTCTTGGCTTTCTGAATGTCCTCTTTTGAAAGGTGTCTATCTAGGTCCTTTGCCCATTTTTTGATTGGATTGTTTACCTTCCTTTTGTTAAGTTGTATGAGTTTCCTATAAATTTTGGAGATTAGGCCCTTATCAGATATGACATTGGCATATATGTTTTCCCACACAGTGGGTTTTTTGTTGTTTTGTTGATGGTTTCATTTGCTGTGCAGAAGCTTTTTATTTTGATGTAGTCCCATTTGTGCATTTTCTCTTTAGTTTCAAGTGCCCTAGGAGCTGTATCAGTGAAGAAATTGCTTTGGCATACGTCTGAGATTTTGTTGCCTTTGGATTCTTCAGAATTTTTATGGTTTCCTGTCATACATTTAAGTCCTTTATCCATTTTGAGTTTATTTCTGTGTATGGTGTAAGTTGGTGGTCTAGTTTCATTTTCTTGCATATATCTGTCCAATTTTCCCAACACCATTTATTGAAGAGACTATCTTGGCTCCATTGTATGTTCTTGCCTTCTTTGGCAAATATTAATTGAGCATATTGGTTCGGGCCGATTTTGGGGCTCTCTATTCTATTCCATTGATCTATATGCCTGTTCTTGTGCCAGTACCAGGCAGTTTTGAGAACAGTGGCTTTATAATACAGCTTGATATCTGGTATTGAGATCCCACCTACTTTGTTCTTTTTCAGGATCGCTGCAGCTATTTTGGGTCTTTTTTTATTCCAGATGAATTTTTGGAGAGTTCCTTCTAGATCTGTGAAGTATGCCGTTGGTATTTGAATGGGAAGTGCGTTGAATTTATAGATTGCTTTGGGTAGTATGGACATTTTAATGATGTTGATTCTACCCATCCAAGAACATGGTATGTTCTTCCATCTGTTTATGTCTTCCTCTATATCTTTTTTCAACGTCCTGAAGTTTTCTGAGTAGAGGTCTTTTAACTCTTTAGTTAAGCTTATTCCTAGGTAGCTTAATTTTTTTTTGCGATGGTAAATGGTAGTGTTTTTATACTCTCTCTTTCTGAAAGTTCACTATTGGTGTATAGAAATGCCTCAGATTTCGTGGGGTTAATTTTGTATCCTGCTACATTGCCAAATTCATGTATTAAGTCTAGTAGCTTTTTGATGGAGTCTCTAGGGTTTTGTATGTATAATATCATGTCGTCTGCAAATAAGGACAGTTTTACTTCCTCTTTTCCAATTTGGATGCCTTTTATTTCTTCTTCTTGCCTAATTTAATGGCTAACACTTCCTGTACTATGTTGAACAGGAGTGGTGAGAGTGGGCATCTCTGTCTTGTTCCTGTTCTTAGGGGAAATGGTGTTAGTTTTTGTCCATTGACTATGATGTTGGCGGTGGGCCTGTCATATATGGCTTTTATTATGTTGAGTTATGATCCTTCTACTCCCACCTTGCTGAGAGTTTTTATCAAAAATGGGTGTTGAATTTTGTCAAATGCTTTTTCTGCATCAATTGATATGACCATGTGGATTTTTTCTTTCAATTTGTTTATTTGATGTATTACATTTATTGATTTGCGGATATTGTACCATCCCTGCATGCCTGGGATAAATCCTACTTGGTCATGGTGTATGATCTTTCTGATGTACTGCTGATTTGCTAAGATTTTGTTGAGGATTTTGACATCTATGTTCATGAGGGATATTGGCCTGTAATTCTCTTTCATTGTGTTGTCTTTCCCTGGTTTTGGTGTTAGGGTGATGCTGGCTTCATAGAATGAGCTTGGAAGTGTTCCTTCCTCTTGGATTTTTTGTAGTAGTCTGAGGAGGATAGGTTTTATTTCTTCCTTGAATGTTTGGTAAAACTCCCCTGTGAAGCCGTCTGGTCCTGGGCTTTTGTTTGCTGGAAGCTTTTTGATGACTGCTTCAATTTCTTCCATAGTTATTGGCTTGTTGAGATTTTTAGATTCTTCCTGATTGAGTTTTGGAATGTTGTAGTTTTCTAGGAATTTGTCCATTTCCTCCAGGTTGTCTAGTTTGTTGGAGTAGAGCTGTCCAAAGTATTTTTTAACAATCATTTGTACTTCTGTGGGGTCTGTTGTTATTTCGCCTCTACCATTTCTGATTTTGTTTATTTGGGTCCTCTCTCTTCGCTTCTTGGTGAGTCTGGCTAGAGGTTTGTCAATCTTGTTTATCCTTTCAAAGAACCAGCTCTTGGGTTCATTGATTTTCTGTATTGTTTTTTGGTCTCTATGTCATTTACTTCTGCTCTAATCTTTATTATCTCTTTCCTTTTGCTTATGCTGGGCTTTTCTTGTTGCTCTCTTTCTAATTCTTTGAGTTGTAGAGTTAGATGATTTACTACCATTTTTCTTGTTTTTTGTGATAGTCCTGTAGAGCTATAAACTTCCCTCTCGGGACTCCTTTCATTGTGTCCTATAGGTTTTGGATTGTTGTGTTTTCATTGTCATTAGTTTCCAGGATGTTTTTAATTTCTTCTTTGATCTCATTGGTAACTCAATCAATATTTAATAACACCCTATTTAGCTTCCAGGTGTTTGAGTATTTTGTGTTGTTTTTATTGTAGTTTATTTCTAATATTATGCCATCATGGTCTGAGAAGATGCTTTTTATGATTTCAATCTTCTTGATTTTGGGGATACTTTGCTTGTGACCCAATATGTGGTCTATTTTTGAATATGTAATATGAGCACTTTAGTAGAATGTATATTCCGTGGCTTTGGGGTGAAGTGTTCTGAAGATGTCTATTAAGTCCATCTGATCTAGTGAGTCATTTAGGATTGCTGTTTCTTTGCTGATTGTTTGTCTAGCGAACTTATCCAGTGCTGTCAGTGGTGTATTAAAATCTCCTACTATGATTGTATTGTTGTCGATCTCTCCTTTGATATCTTCCAGGAATTTTTGAATTTGGGTGCTCCTGCATTGGGTGCATATATGTTTACCAGGGTTACAACTTCTTGTTTTATTGATCCCTTTAGTATTATGAAATGGCCTTCCTTACCTTATCTCTTGTTATGGCCTTCACTTTGAGGTCTATTTTGCCCGATATAAGTATTGCTACCCCAGCTGTCCTTTCCTTTCCATTTGCCTGAAAGATATTTTTCCATTCTTTCACTTTCTGTCTGTGTGAGTCTCTTTTAATGAGGTGGGTCTCTTGTAGACAGCAGATGTATGGGTCTTGTTTTTTTATCCATTCAGCCACTCTATGTCTTTTCGTTGGAGCATTTAGTCTGTTTACGTTTAAGGTTATTATTGAAAGGTATTTGTTTGTAGCCATTTCTTTTTTTGTGTGGCTGTTTTCCTTCCGAGCTTTTTATTTCTTCTTTTTACACCAGTCCCTTTAGCATTCCTTGCATTGCTGGCTTGGTGGTGATAAACTCCCTTAGCCTTTTTTTGTCTGTGAAGCTTCTTATTTCCCCTTCAAGTTTGAATTATAGCCTTGCTGGATAGAGTATTCTTTGATTCAGTCCTTTGCTTTGCATCACTTTGTAAATTTCTGTCCATTCTTTTCTGGCCTGATGTGTTGCTGTTGAGAAATCATTTGATAATCTTATGGGAGATCCCTTGTATGTAACTTTCTGTCTCTCTCTTGCAGCCTGTAAGATTCTCTCTTTGTCCTGAACATTTGCCATGGTAATTATGATGTGTCTAGGTGTGGGTGTTTTCGGGTTCACCTTGTTTGGGACTCTCTGGGCTTGTGTGACTTTTTTCTTCCCCACCTCAGGGAAGTTTTCTGATATTATTTCTTCCAATAGGTTTTCTAATCCTTGTTCATCTTTCTGTTGTTCTGGCACCCCTATTATTCGTATGTTGGTTCGTTTCATGTTGTCCCAAAGCTCCCTTAGGCTCTCCTCTTGTCTTTTAATTTTTTTCTCCAATTGGAATACATTTTGGGTGTGTTTTGCTTTCTTGTCTTCTAATTCACTAATTCGGTCCTCCACTTCTCCTAGTCTACTGTTGACACTTTCAATGGTGTTTTTTATTGCAGCTATATCACTCTTCATTTCTTCTTGGGTCTTACTTAAGTAGTTGATTTTTTCATCTGTTTCTTCTAGCTTCTTCCATATGTTATTGATTTTTTCATCTGTTTCTTCTAGCTTCTTGCAGAAGTTGTTGATATTTTCCTCCATCCGGTTTATGCACTCTAGGACCCTTATTCTGAATTCTTTTTCTGTCATGTTGCATGCCTCTGTAGTACTTAGCTGCTTTTCTGGGGAGTCCTCCTTCTCTTTCCTTTGGGGGTTTCTTTGTTTACCCATGTTTGATCTCACTGACATATCTAGACGTTGAGTTGTTCAGTGGCTGCTCCCTGGTTGGCAGTGGCTCCTCGGGCTGTGGTTGCTCCTCGGGCGGTTGTGGTAGCAGCTGCTCCTCAGTTAGCAGCAGCTCCTCTGGTCGTTGCTGTTCACAGCTGTGGTGGCTCTTCTGGCTCGTGGGCGGAGGCTTCACGTACAGCTGCTCTTCCTCAGACAGAGGGTGTGGTGCTCAGGAGACTGCTGTGGCTTGGACCTGCTGCATTGATTTAAAGGCACAAAATTCAACACAACAAGGCACCACGTACCAGGCACTAAACACAAATATATTCACGATATTAATAACCCCAAATAATGGTGACCACCTGAATTAAGAGAATTAGGGGACAAGGAAGAAAGAAGAGAAAAAGATAAAATAGAAAAAAGAAAAGAAAAGAAAAGTAGGGAAGAAAAAAAAAGTAGTGCAAAAATGAAATTGGGAAAAAGGAGGGGGAAAGAAAAGAGAAAAAAAAAGAGAAAAAAAAAGAGCGAAAAGAAAGAATGAAGTAGAAGAGGGGAAGAGGCTATGTATATGAGGAGAACACTCCTATAGAACCACCACTAATCCCAATAAATTCCAGCAACAGCTCCCTGGAGATGAATGCAAACTAGAAACAACCAGTAATATCCAGAGAGGCAAGGGAAAACAGAAGAAAAAAAATAACGGGGGGGGGGGGAGTGTGTGGGAGGGGAAAAACTAGCAGAAAAAAAGAAAAAGCAAAAGCAAAACAGCCTCACAACCAGTCCTAAGTGCACACACACACACACAAAAAAAAAACCACAAACAACAACAACAACAAAAAAACAATATACTCAACAATCAAGCAAACAGCAACAAAACAATAGAAAGATAAAAGAAGAAAAAAAATTTGGAAAGTGAAGAAAGATAATTGATATTTGCATAAGGATTTAGAGCAGTGGATTGGAAATAGGATATATAAGTAGGGTCAAATTTTAACAGGAGGTAAACAGAAGGAATAGGGAAAATCTAAAGCAGGAGCAGGGTAAGAGAAACAGGACAACAACAGGGGAAAAGTGAGGGAAAGGGTTTTAGCATAGAGGTAAAATTGAGGTAGGGAAAATTGATGCTAAAGGAACAATGAAAATAGAATGGAGAACACTAATCCCAAAATAAAATAAAGAGAAAATAAAATGGCACTTTAAAAATGGTAAAATGGTAGCAGTAGTAATACTGGTTAAAAATAAAAATGTAGTAATTAAAAGGGTAAAATCAGGTGATGGAAAAAAATGGTTTCATAATTAAAAGATGAAAAAAGGAAAAAGAAAAAAGAAGAAAAAAAAATTGCAGTAGTGAAGGTCCTTCGGTTCTTCTACTCGTCAGTCTGGCT
Source organism: Myotis nattereri (assembly GCF_964212035.1). Lineage (NCBI taxonomy): Eukaryota > Metazoa > Chordata > Mammalia > Chiroptera > Vespertilionidae > Myotis > Myotis nattereri. The sequence continues at coordinate 110,382,990 of NC_138077.1, read as the reverse complement.
CGCCTTAGTCTTGTCAGGTATTCAGGACAGTGTTGAATTTCCCTGGAATACACTGTTCCTCCGTGTTGTAAACCACAGTCCTGATTTTAAAGCAGGCCGTATTTGTTTCCCAGACTGCCTTAATTTGAATTTAGCTAAGAGTCAGTTTGTGGCTCAGCCTCTGGGTGGCAGTGTTTTTGGGTTGGCCTCTGAGGCTGTAGGGCCTCTCTGTCCTGTAGCTTGGGTTTATCGTCTCTATTGCACTTAAAACTGGTTTTGGGAAGTCCCCTGCCCAGAGCTGGTTCCTTAATAGTTACCCGCTCTGTGTTGTTGCTGGGATTCCAGGAACAGCTTTGAATTCCAGAAGGCTTTTATAGGATTCTCCCACCAGGAAGGGTTTTGGGAAGTAGTTGAACAGGGGCATAGGTTTGAAATAGGGAGGTAACACGATTCTAAATGTCTTCAATAAGACATAAAAAATGCCCGAGGGCGGAAAAAAAAACAAAAAACAAATCCCTCACACATTTAAATTTAATAGAATATTAAAAATCTTGAAATAAAATAGACATTGCATGTAAACCAGATTATATGTGGTAACTGACATATTCAGCCACAAATTACAATTGGTATCTCCACACAGTATTAATTCTATAGAAATATTTGGTAAGACTTTAGGAAATCTTTATGGTATAGAAAGTATAAACAGTAAGTACTAAAGAAAAAGTGAGCCTTTATTTCCTCTATATTTTAAGCACTTTCTTTAAATCAAGGGGATTCTCACCTTCAAATGCTGCGTTATTTGCATTTTTATGGTGAATTCCTGCCATCTTGTGGCCAGTTCATCTATCACACCTTCCTTTTTCCTCTGGGATAACTTTTTTTATATGATGTTTGAGTATTTGGGGCCAGAAATTATATATATATGATGGGGTCATTGCTTTAATTAAATAACAAAAATTTAAGCATATTAATTCAAAATAGAATGAAAATACCACATTTTTCTATGTTTAAGTCGCCCCCCATTTTTCCAACCCAAAATTAAAAAATCAATATTTTAAACATAAAACAGAACACATTTTTATTTAGTAATTACCACAGGTAATGTTTACATATCAGTACTATGATATTATGAAGTGTAAATATTTCTCTCTTTTCCACATCCAGCACAGCTAGAGAGCGGTCCGGTTTCTGAGTAGGGGCTACTAGGGATTGAGAAAGTGAATGAAAGAGACAGACACAGAGATTGAAGGAAAAAGCTGGGGCTGGGTGGGACAGCTGTCCTCTGATGGAGAGTCAGTGACCCAGAGCCAATACAGCAAAAAACAGGAAGTTTTACTAAAGGTCAAGACAAAGGAGATTGTGGGCTCGGGTCATATTCATTCCTGGTGCTTGGCTGGATTTAGATAAGGAAACCCACCCTCTGGTGCCTGGGCTGAAGGTCAGGCTGACAACACTCCTGCCTCTGGCAAGGTGTGTTTCCAGGATATGGCTCTGCCAATGCCACTGGATTCAGCTGACAATAATTAAAGACATTCCCATGTGCCTCCCCAGGCGCTCTCTACAATGAAGCATATCACTTTATTCAGCCTCTGTTGCATCACTGCTCTCTTCTTCATCACTATTAGTTTCAAACATATTACTTTCTTCAACTTCTATTGTATCACTGCTGTCTTCTGAGTCACTATCTATATATGTGAGAACATCCTAATAAACTAGTGGCATTTTCTGAGCTAACTTTGTATTCTCATGGCCAATCCTTCTCTCCTCATGAAATTGAAGCACAATTTTGCCTTTCCTGTAAAATCAACAATGTTCATTTTGCTTGCAAATATTCTTGCCTGACATTGACTAAGTTTGGTTGACACACATAAGCCACTCTGGTGCTGCTCCATAATCCAAGTCTTAAGCCTCTGCTCCAAGTTTGTCCATTTTGCTGGTTTTCCTCTTAAGGCCTTCTTCTTTTTTTGGCAACTTAAGGGGTTGTTCTTCCTGTTTTCTTCACTGTCTGATCATTCACTCAGTGGGAGGAGGTCCAAACTGTCTCTCGGAAGCTCTATTTCCATGCTCTTTCACATAGCTGATTACATTAAGTTTGAATTTTGCAGAGTAAGACAATCACTTACCGGTATTTTTATTTTTAGTTTTTTAACATCTTTATGGGCTCAGAACACTCAGGTCCCTGTTGCATCTGCTCACTCTCCACCTCCACCTCCAATTATGGCATCAGCTGACATCAGTGACAATAAGGCTCGTGATTGGAGGAAGCCTGTTTGACAAGGTATGGGCAGCTACACACCCCTGTGGAGCTCCCTGTGGAGCTCCCTCCTTGGCTGACTTCTATGTATAATGTGCCCTTCGATTTTTAGTCTAATGATTTTTAGAAAAAAAAATAGTGTCTTATACATAGAAAAATACAGTAAATTTACTATTATTGTCACTTAAGGGAACTTTAATCTGCATCTTCTGGAGCTCTTAGAGAATTTCCCTTTGTGTGGGCATATTATTAAAGCTACAAATTTGACTCTAAGTAATTTTTTTAAATATTTGTAGCTGCTCTGAAAGTCACCATAAGCTACCAAAATGTCCATATATTAGTATGTAATTTGGGAACTATTTCTAATGCATATCTCATTTTAAACAATAGGGGGCATTATGATGTCATGTTTTGGTTTTCTCTATAAAGGGAAGTGTTTTATGTCATAGTAAAGATCTTGAGTTTTCTTTTTGATAGAACAGCTCTTTCAGTTCAAAAGCACATTTGTTGTATTTTGACAGTACTGGCAATGAATATGAGCTTCATTATATACCCTTGAGCAATATAATTTCTTAAGAGAAAATATTATACTAGTTTATCACAATTTCAATATATGCACACATTTGTAAATTTATTTAAAATCCCACCAATTTAATCCAATATGATAGTTTTAAAATATAAATGCTTCCTTATTAAACTGAGAAATGTTGCCACTTCAAGTGTCTTTAAATTATTTTTTTCATTATGTATTTTTTAAATTTCTTTATTGATTAAGTTATTACATATGTGTCCTTATCCCCAAATTACCCCCCAACCCCCCAACTCATGCCCTTTGGTTGATCTCTCCCCCTTATCCCCACCCTCCCCTACCTTCCCTCTGAGGTTTGATGGTCTGATCGATGCTTCTCTGTCTCTGGATCTGTTTTTTTTCATCAGTTTATGCTGTTCATTATATTCCATAAATGAGTGATATCATGTGATATTTATCTTTCTCTGACTGGCTTATTTCAGTTAGCATAATGCTCTCCAATTCCATCCATGCTGTTGCAAATGGTAAGAACTCCTTCTTTTTTACTGCAGCATAGTATTCCATTGTGTAAATGTGTTAAAGTTTTTTAATTCGCTCATCTATTGATGGGCACTTAGGCTATTTCCAAATCTTAGCTATGGTGAATTGTGCTGCTATGAACATAGGGGTGCATGTATCCTTTCTAATTGGTGTTTCTAGTTTCTTGGGATATATACCTAGAAGTGGGATCATTATGTATTATCATGGACTCAAATTTTTTTCAAAGTTAAACTTTATATAAGGTAAAAAAAATCATGAAACTAGGTTCTCAGCATTATAAAATTTTGAAATATTTAGATAATTTGGGTATGAATTGTTAAAACAAAAATACTCTCAAAGTTAATGATTTTCTAAAGTTAAGTATGGTGTTTTTTAAATATATACCATTTGGGTAGTTTATCTTTTCAAAGTTTACATAGTTTTAGACTGAATATAGAATGAAACAAGATTCAATAAATTAAATGCTTAAATTTAAAATTCTAAGTTTTGGATGGGAGAATATATATATTTTTCAAAAGAAAGTATCTCTTTTATGTTTCATCAAGCAGATATATGAAAAAAAGATAAAACAGCTTTTCTAAGACCATTATTTCTGTTTCCATTCAAAATTGTATAACAATTGTCAATACTTTATTTTGAATTGTATTGAATGTACTGAAATCACACACACACACACACACACACACACACACACACACATTACATAACTACATTATTTTACCTTTTTATAAAAATTAAAACATTAAATAGTTTTAAAAGTCTAAACCCAACTTTCAATTTGCTTCCCCAATATCAGTTTCCTTTATCAGGTAAAGATAATAATCATTGTGAATTTATTATACAGACTGTATTTTTAATGATTCAGGTAAAGGTGATTATGGTATCTTTTCTTGAGGTATATTTCTAGACATTACGAGCCATATTGAACAAAAATTGTGTATTCTTTAAAAATTTTATGTTGATAGGTCTAAATTAGTCATGGTGAGGGTATTTATACCATGGAAATCAGCAAATTCCACAAAACTGGGATTTATTTCTTTCCCCAGAAATCATGAGTCCAATGGGTGTTTATTTACCTGGGACCACTAGTGGCATTTTGGTTACAAGTCTTCTTGCACAAGGTTTTCCTACATATTGCAGAAGATTTAATGTTTTTGGCCACTACAATCACTAGAGGGATTACTAAACAATATGTGTCAGGTCAATAATGAAGGATCAATGAAGCAATAAGTTCCAAGGGCAGAATTAGATACAAAAATAACATAACAAGTTACTCTTAGAAAACACAAATTAGGTTTAATTGACAAAGGGATTTAATTATCATCATTTACTTCTTCGTCACATTGTATGTCTGCTCATAGGGCCAGAATGTGGAGAGATATAAAACAAAGAAACCAATTAGGAAGCTGCAGTATATGTTTGCTATTTTTCCTATCAATAGCACTCCTTCTTCTTGCAGCATTACACTTCAAGTGTCCTCTAGTCTCTAGAGCTATACTGCCCAGTATGATAGCCACTGTCCACATATGGCATTGAGTACTCAACAAGAAGCTAATGCAATTGAGGAACTAACTTTTTAATTGAATTGATAATATTAAAATGTAAAATATGCACTGGATTTTGAAAACTTAAAACATGCAAAATATTTTACTAATAACTATTTTGATAAGATGTTGAAATGACAATATTCTGGATATATTGGGTAATTTATCTATACTAATAAAAGGGTAATATGCTAATTAGACCAGGAGACCTTCCAGATGTCCTTCCGGACAAAGCCATGGTGGTGGGGCTGAAGCAGAGGTGGTTAGGGGTGAGCAGGCTGGCAAGGGGGGGGGGAGTTGGGGGTGAGTAGGCCGGCAGGGGGGCAGTTGGGGGTGATCAGGCCAGAAAGGGGGGAAGTTGGGGGCGATTAGGCCAGCAGGCAGAGTGGTTAGGGGCGATCGGGAAGACAGGCAGATGAGTGGTTAGGTGCCAGCAGTCCCAGATTGCAAGAGGGACATCGGACTGCCGATTTAAACCAGCAGTTGGACATCCCCTGAGGGGTCCCAGATTGGAGAGGGTGCAGGCCGGGCTGAGGGACACCCCCACCCTCGTGCATGAATTTAATGCACCAGGCCACTAGTATTATTTTATATATTATAATGAATTTATTAAATTCACTGATTTCTACATTTTAATATGTGGCTACTAGAACATTTTAAATGATGTATGGAGCTCTCACATGACATCCATCAGACAGTGCTACTCTAGAAAGAATCATCCACTCTTGGTACCGAACTTGCACAGTTCTGAGGAGCTGATTCCACAGGATAGCAGTGATTTAGGCCTGGCCAATCAGAACACAGTGACTCATCTTTTTAGGGACAATTACATGGTCAATTTCAACCAAAGAGATCAAGGCACAGGATCTTAGCTCCAACTGCTGGGAAAGAATGGTTCTCTTTTTCTGATGGACTTGAAGCTGTCAGTGAGAAGCATGGAACTGGTAGCAGTCATAGCATCTCCTTAAAGGAAATGCAGAGTTGGAAATGACACCAACACTAAAATGAAAAGCCAAGAAGTAAGATAAATAGACTCTGAAAACCAGAACTTTTGAATTACTTTGAGCAGTATAGACCTTTTATGGCTCAAGCCTGTTTGGATTAAGATTTTCTGATACTTTCAAAACAAAAATTCCTTGTGGCTGCAGAGGCAGGAGATTCTCAAAGGCTGAGGCCTCAGCAGTGGCAACAGTGATGGAGAACACCCCACCTAAGACACACTGAAGTGAGTACGGTCCTGCTTTGACTTACAAAATACAAGTGGAGATAAAGAAGTTGAGAGTATAAAACACAGCCTAACCCTGAACTGTGTTAAGTGAAAAATACAAATTTGGAACTTAGCATTTTCTAAGTAATAACATGCTAAGTTCAAATCCTCAATAACCTGGTTGCCAGTATTTAAAAGTGACTCTTCTAAGTTTACTATGTGACCTTCAATTTAGTTTTTATTTTAAATGTTAGTGTATAAACAGTAAGATTAGATATTATGTTATGTATTTTAGCCTGTAAACTAGAAATAGATTGACATACATGAAAATATTACAGCTTTCTATCATCAACCAACAAAAGTCTTTTCTCCTCTTACAAAAGAGACCCACATCTATGGCTTAATCACTATGCGCAACTATTGCACACTAGCTCTGAGTTAAGTGAAAGCTTTTATCTTTTTAGTCAAGTGCTTTCTGACATGCAAACTTTTACAAAGGGCCATGTTTTTATTTTTGGTTGGTCATAATTTATTTTTTGATATTTGGTTTCAACTAAATATTGATTCCTCAATAATCTTAAATATTTCAACTTTGAAATCTACTTTTTAAATTATGAAGGTGACATGAAAAATATATTTAATACTGTATTTAGTTTAGTTTTTTTACTTCTGTCCTCCAGTTTACTTAAGATACTGAAATATTTTCTAAAATGTTTCATCCTCTTCACCTGCTACCTTGGTAGGCTTCAAAAGAGCTGGTCACTGGGAAGAACACTGAAAAGTTGAAAACCATTTTACTTAATAATGGATAACTGAAATAATATGAACTTTCTTATTAATATAAAAATTTCTCAGAGGGCCCTAAAATGATATTGAAAAAACAAGCCTCCAATAACATCCTGGTTATATTTAATTCAAATACAAGTGATTGAACAAGTAGAAATAGTTTAGTGTTCCTGACACCAACAAAAACATTACCTACTGGAAGAAAGAATAATATGTTTTCTAATTGTATAATAGTGGAAGGATACTTGCATAATTACAGGGCTACAGTGACAGCTGCTTACTATGTCCGCTATCATGCGCTGCAGGTGGTAATTTACCCATGGCCTTCTCATTTATTTGAATAGAAAACAGTAGGGAGTAGCTGTTATGCATCTCATGCAATTGAAGATATTTTAGGCAACTATCATTGAAGATTTTTTCATTTTAATATTGTGTAAAAGTATGGCTTTTTTTTTAATATATATTGGACTCTCCTACCCAACAGACTCTTTTAAGTACTATACCTAGAGTTTTTGTCTTCTTTACTTTTCTCTGAAGTTATTATTTTTATATTCCAAGGTATATGTGAAAGACAAAAATAACAGCAACAAAATTTTATTAAGATATGAACCTAATGAAAATATTGAATCAACTTTGTCTTTTTATTAACATTTCTAAATGTAGTTAAGTACAATAGCATAAAAAAGCTGGAAAGCAAATATATTTTGAGTTCAGAAAGCTTATCTATATATATAAAAGGCTACCCAGAACCAGAGAGGAGGGAGCCTGATTCCTCATGGGGCTGCACATTCCACCTTCAGCCATGGGTTTGTTGAGAAAGGGCAAATAGCAATATTAAAATATTTCTTCTAATTAATTTCCTTTCAATGTGCACAAATCTGTGCACAGGGCCACTAGTATAAAATTACTTTTAGTAGTCATTTTACTTGAAAATATTTTCAAAAGGCATTTAGTGTTCATTTACAAGGACATTCCTAGTTCTCTAATCTCAAATGTCTAGAAGAGAGGCGAAGACCAGGAAATAAACCAAATGGTTCCTGCACAAATGAAGCTACTAGCTTAAGATTCCAATGCCAAAGCCATAAGTGGTTTTCAGGAGAGGCCCTCCACTTTTAAACTGAAATTCTTTTCTCTTACATAGCACACCATTCTTATAAACAAACACATTTTTTAAAAACCCAAGTAAACACACAGCTTTATTTACTAATACAGAGACAATTGGAAACATCAAAGGAGAAAAGACTAGAAAGGAGAATAAAGGTTGGTCATTATGGACACAACTCATATTTCAATTGCTGTCCACAGACTTCCTAAATCTTCAAGGTTGGAATTAATCACCACATCCTCTGGGATCCTAGAACATTTTTAAAAAGAAATTAAGATTAGGTTTTGGGACAGTCCACCCTGGTGACCTTCTGTACCTGGCCCACTGTCCTTGCTCTGCTCATGTCTATCTAAGTGCCTACAACAAACCTAGGTCCAGTCTAACCCTACCCGTCTAACACCTGGTGCTGTTTCCTCTGCCTACAACAGTTCTGGAGGCTAAGAAGTCCAAAACTGAGGTGCTGTCTTACTGGATTCCTGGTGAGAGTTGACTTCCTTACTTGCAGAAAACTCTTCTTGCTGTGTACTCACATGGAAAGCAAGATAGAGCTCTAAACATGAAGATATTTTTCTCAAGTATTTACTGTCCGAACCTCGTCAAACTCCTGGAGGAAAATTCAACAAAAGGTTCCAGTCCAGCATCTACTGGTCTCATTAGAACATAAAGTCAGTTTTCAAAATGGTGGCCCAATAGGCAGAAGTTTCATGTACCTCTTCCTGGGGCAAGGCTGAAAAAGCAACTAAATTGGAGGACATCCACCTGAAATTAATAAATTAGACACAGCTAAGGAGACAACTTTCAGTAAGGAAGGGCAGAGGATGCCTAGAGAATGCACTTGCCAGCCATAACCCACGTGGAACCACCACTGTGACCTGGCAGTGTGTGGCACAGTACCTCAGGCAGGCTCCCAGATGAGGTATCCAGAGTGATCTCCAGCACCAGGCCTCCTCACCAGCCCACCGGGACCCAGTATCCCACAGTTAGTGCAAGCCAGGGGGACCCCAGAGCCCCACCCCTATCACAGGCTTCAGAACCAAGCTGCCAGTTAGTGCAAGCCAGGGGTACCCCAGAGCCCCACCCCCATCCAAGGCTTCAGAACCATGCTGCCAGTCTGACCCAGAGCCAAACGGTGCCCACTCCACCTCAAGCCCTGGGATGTGCTGCCATGCCGACCTGGAGTAACCCAGCACACCCCACTCTAAACCACAAGAGATCACAGACTGGGTGAGACAGAACAACCTGTTCCTGCTTCACCCAGGGCCCCTGGATGGGCAACCTGGAGCAACCCAGAATGAACCTCACTTGGGACACAGGAGAGCCTAGATTGTGCAACCCAGAAACCCACCCCTGCTCCAACCAGGGAGAGTTGAATTGGAAAAACTCAGTAAGTGCCCCACTCCAGGCCACAGTAGAGCTCTGACTGTGTGACCAAGAGCAACCTGAACCCACTCCACCCTGGTCCCTAGGACAGTCCTGCTGGGGCTACCTGGAGAAACCCAGTATGCTCCCACTTCTGGACCACAGGATAGCACTGCCAGGGTTACCTGAAGCAATCTGGTGTGCCCAGCCAGGGGCCACAGGACTGTGTAGCAAATGTGCTTTCAGAGGGACCTAGGGCACTACCTGGCTATGGGTGCCAGGGGTACACAGCAACTGCATGCCAGAGGGCTCTGAGTCCTCACAGGGAGTCACACACCAGAGGAACTGTAAACACACAACCACCACCCCGAGCATCTGAAGTGGGGAAATGAAAGACTGGATCAGTGGGAGGAGATACAACTCAGAATAGAGACAATAAAGGCATGAGTCTCAAGGGAGACCCAATCTCTGGGCTAAAGACTTCTGGACCATTGGCCTGATAGGGCCTTCAACTTCTCAAATCCCAAGCAGGGTGCACTGAGTCAGAAGGAAAAAATAAAAATGGGGAGACGAAGAAACAACCCCCCTAGGGAAGAAAGGGAGGCAGCTCCGGAAAAGGAACTAAGTGAAATGGAGGCAAGCAATATGTCAGAGAAAGAATTCAGAGTAAGGGTCATAAAGTTCCTAAACTGGCTGGATGAGAATTTCAACAACATATGTAAGAATCAAGGGGAAATGAAGAATTACATAGCTGAAATAAAAAAAAAAATGAAAGGTTTCAACAGTAGACTGGAAGAAGCAGAGGAATAAATCAGCAAATTAGAAGACAGGGTAGACAAACACCCAATCTGAACAGCATTTGGAAAATAAAAATTAAAAAAAACTGGAGGAGAGTTTAAGGGAGCTTTGGGAACACATGAAATTAAGCAACATCCCCATTATAGGAGTGCGAGAAGGTCAAGAGGAGGAACAAGGAATAGAAAAGCTATTTGAAGAAATAATGACAGAAAACTTCCCTGATTTGGGGAAGAAAAAAGTCACACAAGCACATATAGTCCCAAACAAGATGAACCCAAAAAGACCTACACCAAGACATGTCATAATTACAATGGCAAATGTTAATGACAAAGAAAGAATCATAAGGGCTGCTAGAGAAAGACAGAAAATCACCTACAAGGGATCTCCCATTAGACTATCAACTGAGTTCTCAATAGAAACACATCAGGTCAGAAGTGAATGGAATGAAATATACAAAGTGATGGAAAGCAAGGGACTGAATTCAAGAACACTCTATCCAGCAAGGCTATCATTCAAAATTGAAGGGGACATCAGGAGTTTCATAGACAAAAAATAAAAAACAAACAAACAAACAAAAAACACTAAGAAAGTTTCTTACCAACAAGCCAGCAATGCAAGAAATGCTAAAGGGACTGTTGTAAAAAGAAATAGAAAGGGAAGTAGGAATACAGGCTTAAAGAATAAAAATGGTAACAGACATGTACCTATCAATAATAACCTTAAACATAAATACATTAAATGTTCTAATCAAAATACATAAGGTGTCTGAATGGATAAGAAAACATGACCCATTTATATGCTGTTTAAAAGACACCCACTTTGCCTTAACTGGTTTGGCTCAGTGGATAGAGCGTCGGTCTGTGGGCTGAAAGATTTCAGGTTCGATTCCAGTCAAGGGCATGTACCTTGGTTGCGGGCACATCCCCAGTAGGACGTGTGCAGGAGGCAGCTGATCAATGTTTCTATCTCATTGATGCCTCTAGCTCTCTATCCCTTTCCCTTCCTCTATGTAAAAAAAAAATAATAAAAAAAGACACTCACTTCAGAACAAAGAACTCAACAGAATGAAAGTGAAGGTATTGGAAAAAATTTTTAGGCAAACAAAAATTCAAAAAGCAGGGGTAGCAATACTTATATCTGACAAAAAAGAACTCAAAGTGAAGGCAATAACAAGAGATTAAAAGGCCACATCATAATGCTAAAAGGATTGATACAACAAGAGCATATAAATCGGGTAAACATATATGCTCCCAATACAGGAGCACCAAAATACATAAAAAAGTCTAGAAGATATCAAGGGAGAGAGCAACAGCAATATAATCATAGGAGGGGACTTCAATACCCCATTAGCACCACTGGGTAAATCTTCTATACATAAAATCAACAAAAAAACACAGCAATCCTAAACAACACACTAGATCAGATGTAACTAATTAAAATCTTCAGAACATTTCACCTGAAAGAAATGGAATATAACATTCTTCTTGAGTGCACATGGGACATTTTTTTTTTATTGCTTAAAGTATTACAAAGGGTATTACATATGTGTCCATTTTATCCCCCCGGCCTAGACAGTCCCCTAGCCTCCCCTATCCCCCAGTGTCTTATGTCCATTGGTTATGCTTATATGCATGCATACAAGTCCTTTAGTTGATCTCTTACAAGAAATAAATCATATCAAGCATCTTCTCAGATCACAATGACATAAAATTAGATATCAACAATAAAAAAAAACAGTCAAATACGTGGAGTCCAAATAGCATGCTATTAAATAATGACAGGGTTATCAAAGAGATCAAAGAAGAAATAAAAAGCATCTTGGAAACAAATAACAATGAAAACACAACCATCTGAAATCTATGGGACATAGTGAAAGCAGTCCTGAGAGGGAAGTTCACAGCTCTACTTGCCTACCTCATAAAAACAAAACAAAACACACACACACACACACACAACTGGTAATAAATTATCTAACCCTACAACTTAAAGAATTAGAAAGAAAGTATCAAGAAAGCAGAAGGGCCCTGGCTGGTTTGGCTCTGTGGATACAGCGACGGCCTGAGGACTGAAGGGTCCCAGGTTCGATTCTGGCCGAGAGCACATGCCTGGGTTGTGGGCTTGATTCCCAGTAGTGGATGTGCAGGAGGCAGCCGATCAATGATTCTCTCTCATGACTGATGTATCTATCTCTCTCTCCCTCTCCCTTCCTCTGTGAAATCAGTAAATTTTTTTTTTAAAAAAAAAAGCAGAAGGAAGGAAATAATAAAGATCAGAGTATAAATAAATGACACAGAGACCAAAAAAAAAAAAATACAAAAACCAATAAAAACAAGATCTGGTTCTTTGAAAGGATAAACCATCTTGATGAACCTCTAGCCAGGCTCACCAAGAAACAAAGAGACAGGACCCAAATAAACAAAATCAGATATGAAACAGGAGAAGTAACAACTGAACTCACAGACATGCAAAGGATTGTGAAAAAAAAATTCTATGAACAACTCTACTCCAACAAACTGGACGACCTAGAGGAAATGGACATATTCCTAAAAAAATTACAATCTTCCAAAATCAATCAGGACGAATAAAAAAAAACCCGAATAGGCTGACCACTATGGAGGAAATTAAAGCAGTAATAATAATTAAAAAAAAAACCTTCCAGCAAACAAAAAACACTGGGCCAGACGGCTTCATAGGACAGTTTTACCAAACATTCAAAGAAGAATTAAAACCTATCCTACTCAGACTATTCCAAAAAATTTAAGAGGAAGGCACACTTTCAAGATCTTTCTATGAAGCTAGCATTACCATAATTCCCAAATAAGATAAGGACACTACAAAGAAAGAAAATCACTGGCCAATATCCCTGATGAACATAGATGCTAAAATTCTCAACAAAATTCTAGAAAATCAGATCCAGCGTTACATTAGAAAGATTATTCACCATGACCAATGGGGTTTATTCCAGGGATGCAAGGCTGGTACAATATCCACACATCAATAAATGTTATACATCACATAAGCCAATTGAGAGACAAAAATCATATAATCATGCCAATTGATGCAGGAAAAGAATTTGACAAGATCTAACACCCTTTCTTGATAAAAACTCTCAGCAGTGTGGGAATAGAGCAATCATACCTCAACATAATAAAAGCCTTATATGACAAACCTACAGTCAATGTCATACTCAATGAGCAAAAACTAAAAACATTTCCCCTAAGAACAGGAACAAGACAGGGATGCCCACTCTCACCATTCCTGTTTGACATAGTACTGGAAGTGCTAGCCAAAGCAATCAGACAAGAAGAGAAATAAAAGTCATCCAAATTGGAAAAGAAGAAGTAAAACTGTCCTTATTCCCAGATGACATGAAACACATAGAAAACCCTAAAGACTCCTTAAAAAAAAACCAACACTACTAGACTTAATAAATGAATTTGGTGGGATATAAAATTAACACTGAAAAACCTATGACTTCTTTATACAGCAATAATGAACTTACAGAAAGAGAAACTAAAAAAATAAAATCCAATTTACCATTGCAACAAAAAAAATTAAGATATCTAAGAATAAACTTAACAAAGGAGGTAAAAGACCTATACTCAGAAAACTACAGGACATTTAAAAAGAGATAGAGGAAGACATAAACAAATGGAAGAATACACCATGTTCATGGATAGGTAGAATCAAAATCCTTAAAATTTCCATACTACGCAAAGCAATCTATAGATTCAATGCAATCCCCATTAAAATACCAATGGCATATTTCATAGACCTAGAACAAACCCTCCAAAAATTCATATGGAATAAAAAAACACTCTGAATAGCCATAGCAATCTTGAGAAAGAACAACAAAGTTGGAGGGGGTCACAATACCAGATATCAAGCTATATTACAAAGCCACTATTCTCAAAACTGCCTGGTACTGGTACAAGAACAGAAATATAGACCAATGGAACAGAGTCCCAGAAATCAACCCAACACATTTTGCTCAATTAATATTTTACAAAGGAGGCGAGAGCATACAATGGAGTCAAGACATTCTCTTCAATAAATGGTGTTGGGAAAATTGGACAGATACATGCAAAAAATGAAACTAGACCACTGACTTACACCATGCACAAAAATAAACTCAAAATGGATAAAAGACAAACATAATATGGGAAACTATAAAAATTTTAGAAGAATTCATAGTCAGAAAAATATCAGACATATGTTGTCGGGGTTCTTGTCCCAGCATCAAGAAGTCTATTTAAGGCAATTGGCCTAAATAGACACTTTTTGAAGGAGGACATACAGAAAGCCAAGAGACATATGAAACATGCTCAAAGTTAATTATCATCTGAGAGAAGCAAATCAAAATAGCAATGAGGTACCATCTCACATCTGTCAGAATGGCTGTCATTAACAAATCAATAAATGACAAGTGCTGGTGTGGATGTGGAGAAAAAGGAACCCTGGTGCACTGCTGGTAGGCATGTAAACTGGTGCAGCCACAGTGGAAAACAGGACTGAGTTTCCTCAAAAAATTAAAAATCAAACTCCCCTTTGACCCAGTTATCCCACTTCTAGGAATATATCCCAAAATATAAGAAACACCAGTCAGAAAGGACATATGCAGCCCTATGTTCATAGCCACACAATTCACCATAGCTAAGATTTGGAAACAGCCTAAGTGCCCATCAGAAGATGAGTGGATTAAAAACCTATGGTACATCTATTCAATGGAATATTACACTGTTATAAAAAAGAAGGAACTCTTACCATTTGCAACAGCGTGAATGGACCTGGAGACCATTATGCTAAGTGAAATAAGCCAGTCGAATAAGCCATGATCTCACTCACTTGTGGAATATAATGAACATCATGAACTGATGAACAAAAATAGATCCTGATATATAGAAGCATTGAACAGACCATCAAACCTCAGAGGGAAGGCCAGGGAGGTTGGGAAGGGGAGGGTAAGAGATCAACCAAAGGACCTGTATGCATGCATATAAGCATAACCTGTGGACACAGACAGTAGGGGGGTGAGGGCATGTACTGGTGTGTGGGAGCAGCAGGGGAGAGGTCAATGGGGGAAAAAGGAGTCATATGTAATACTTTAAACAATAAAGAATTTAAATTAAAAAAGAAGAAATTAGGCTTCAGGACAAATTGTGTTAATAAAAAGTATGGGGTCCTGAGAAGAGAAGACCTTAGAACTTAGACCTTAATTTCCTTTAATATAGGATCCTCTGACCCCCAAATGCATTTCAAAATCATGCGTCATCTCTGGACTCCTATTTAATCTACACACAGCCTTCTTCAGATTTCCTGAACCCTTCTTGATGCCTGAAAAAGAGCACCAATATTAATGACGGCCTGAAATGGGGCTTTCTGAACCCTGGCAGCACCAACATTAATGGTGCTCGAACTCGGGACATCTGGAAAATGAAGTATTCACCTGAGCGGAAACAGCACCAGTGATGGTGAAACAACAATGACCCATCTTGAGAAACAGAGCTGCTTGAGACTAGGATCCTGGCATCAGCACCACCCAGTCTGGTCTCAGACGCAAACCAGGACCCTGCAGCCACTGGGAACAGAGACCTGCCACCACAGCTACAGAGCCACGGACACCAAGAGTCCAGAAATCCCCGCAGCAGATCCATGAGTAACAGAGCCCATCCCCCTGCCCACAGGCTTGTGAGCAGAGCCATAGTAACTTATAGACCCACCCCTTGCCCAGGCCTCAGTGCTGCTACAGGGACCTTAGCCTGGAAGTGCACGAACACCTGGAACTTGTCCCTTGCAGCACAGGCTAAGGGAGCCTTGGCCTGAAGTGCGTGAACACTGGGAACTTGTCCAGCACAGCCTAGGCTAAGTGAACGTTGACCTGGAAGTGCATGAACACAGGGAACTTGTCCAGCGCAGTGCAGGCTAGGGGAGCCTTGGCCTGGGAACTAATGCTCAAACACTGGGAACTTGTTCCTGACAACACGGGCCCCAGGACCCCTATTCTCAGGGCAGGAGGCAACACCAAGCACCAGTGACTTGACTGTGTTTCTTATCACCTGCGCCTGGGATCCCTGATTCCCTGTACATTCATACTAAGAGCCAGTGACTCCAATATTTGGTGCATGTGCACACAGGGACCCTGATTCTCAATGCAAGTCTGCGCGAAGCAACAGAGACTCTGACACTGGATTCTTGGGGAACTCTGACTCCTGGTGCACGCTAGTGGGGCTTTGATTTTCAACACACTCCAGGGGAGTCTCTGTTTCAACACAGTGCAGGTGGGGTGCCTGATTCTAAGTGCGCACATGAGGCCACATTGAGTGCTGGTAACACTGACTCTGAGCGAGACTGGTTCCCACCAACCCACCAAAAACCACACATCTTAGAGTCAGAGCTCTTCAGTGACACTAGGGTGGTCCATAGCTCCCACTGAACATGGCCTAGGCCCACACAACTCAACGTTTGAACCATCTGGAGATAATCAGAATGGGGAGATGACACAATCCCAAAGGAAAGAAAATGAGGAGTTGCCAAGAAAGGAAATTAATGAAATTGAAGCATGCAACATGACAGAAAAAGAATTCAGAGTTATGGTTGTACAATTCATTCACCGGATGGATGAGAAAAATCAAAGGCTTATGCAAGAATCAGGAAGAAATGAAAAGTGATATAGCTACAATCAAAAACACCATGGAAGGTTTCAACAGTAGACGGGAAGAAGCAGAGACCGAATTAGTGAGTTAGAAGATAAGGTAGAGAAACAAGCTCAATCTGAACAGCAACTGGAGAAAAAAATTAAAAAGCAGGAGGAGAGCCTAAGGGAGTTTTGGGACAGCATGAAACGAAGTAACATACACATAATAGGGCTGCCAGAAGGACAAGAAGAGCAGCAAGGATTAGAAAATCTATTTGAAGAAATAATCACTGAAAACTTCCCAGATATGGGGAAGAAAAAAGTTACACAAGTACAGAGAGTTCCAAGCAAGATGAACCCCAAAAGACCCACAACAACACACATCATAATAATGATGGCAAATATGCACAACAAAGAGAGAATCTTAAAGGCTGCAAGAGAGAGACAGAGAGTTACCTAAAAAGGATCCCCCATCAGATTATCAAATGATTTCTCAACAGAAACACATAAGCTAGAAGGGAATGGAAGGAGGTATACAAAGTGTTGCAGCAAAGCAAAGGACTGAATCCAAGAACACTCTATCCAGCAAGACTAACAATCAAAATTGAAGGGGAAACCAGGAGCTTTGCAGACAAAAAAAGTCTAAGGGAGTTTAACATTACCAAGGCAGCAATGCAAGAAATGCGAAAGGGAATGCTGTAAAAGGAAGAAATATAAAAGTAAGAAAGAACTCAGGCAAAAAAATAGAAATGACTACAAGCAAGTACCTTACAATAATAACTTTAAATGTAAACAGACTAAATGCTCTAATCAAAAGTCATCGAGTGGGTGAATGAAAAAAAGACATGACCCATATATATGCTGTCTACAAGAGACCCACCTCAGAACAAGGGACACAAACAGACTAAAAGTGAAGGGATGGAAAAATATCTTTCATGCAAATGGAAATGAAAAAAAAAAAAGCTGGGGTAGCAATACTTATATCTGACAAAATAGACCTCAAATTGAAGGCCATAACAAGAGATAAGGACGGCCACTTCATATTACTAAAGGGATCAATACAAAAAGAAGATATAACCCAGATAAACATATATGCACACAATGCAGGAGCACCCAAATACATAACAAAAAAACTCCTGGAAGATACCAACACAATTATAGTAGGGGACATAAACACACCACTGACATCACTAGCTAAATCCTCTAGAAAAAAAGTCAGCAAAGAAACAGCAATCCTAAATGACTCACTAGATCAAATGGACTTAATTAACATCTTCAGAACATTTCACCCAAAAACCACAGAATATACGATTTTCTAAAGTGCACATGGGACATTTTTAAAAATAAACCACATATTGGGTCACAAGGAAAATCTCCCCAAATTCAAGATGATTGAAATCATACCAAGCATATTTTCATACCACAATGGCTTATATTGGAAATAAACTAAAATAAAAAAAATTCAAAAAAACTCAAACACTTGGAAGCTGAATAGCAAGCTACTAAATAATGATTGGATTACCAATGAGATCAAAGAGGAAATTAAAAACACCCTGGAAACTAATGACAATAACAGCACAACAATCCAAAATCTATGGGACACAATGAAAGCAGTCCTGAGAGGGAAGTTTATAGCACTACAGGCCTACAGAAAAAAAAGAAAAAATGACAGTAAATCACCTAACTCTACAACTCAAAGAATTAGAAATAGAACAACAAGAAAAGCCCACAGTGAGCAGAAGGAAGAAGATAATAAAGATCAGAGCAGAAATAAATGACATACAGACCAAAAATATATATATAAAAGATCAATGAAACCAAGAGCTGGTTCTTTGAAAGGATAAACAGGATTGATAAGCCTCTACCCAGACTCACCAAGAAGCAAAGAGAGAGGACTCAAATAAACAAAACCAGAAATGAAAGAAGCGAAATAACAAGAGACCCCACAGAAATTCAAAGAATTGTTAAAAAATACTATGAACAACTCTACTCTAACAAACTAGACAACCTGGAGGAAATGGATATGTCTAGAAAAATACAATCTTCCAAAACTCAATCCAGAAGAATCTAAAAATCTCAATAGGCCAATTACTATGGAAGAAATTGAAGCAGTCATCAAAAAGCTCCCAGCAAACAAAAGCCTGGGGCCTGATGGTTTCACAGGGGAGTTGTACAAAACATTCAAGGAAGAACTAAAACCTATCTTCCTCAGAATATATTTAAAAAATTCAAGAGGAAGGAACACATCCAAGCTCATTCTATGAAGCCAGCATCACCCTAATACCTAAACCAGATAGAGACAACACAATGAAAGGGAATTATAGGCCAATATCCCTCATGAACATAGATGCCAAAATACTCAACAAAATTCTAGCAAATAGGATCCAGCAATACATCAGAAATATCATACACCAAGACCAAGTAGGATTTACACTGGGGATGCAAGGACGGTACAATATCCGCAAATCAATAAACATGATACATCACATAAAAAAAGGAGAGATTAAAATCACATAGTCATATCAATTGATGCAGAAAAAGCATTTGACAAAATTCAACATACTTTATTGATAAAAACTCTCAGCAAGGTGGGAATACCAGGATCATAACTCAACATCATAAAAGCCATATATGACAAACCCACAGCCAACATCATAATCAATGGGCAAAAACCAAAACCATTTCCCTAAAAACAGGAACAAGACAGGGATGCCCACTCTCACCACTCCTTATTCAACATAGTACTGGAAGTACTAGTCATTGCGATCGGACAAGAAGAAGAAATAAAATGCATCTAAATTGTAAAAGAAGAAGTAAAACTGTCCTTATTTGCAAATGACATGATACTGTACATAGAAAACCCTAAAGACTCCTTAAAAAAAAAAAAAAAAACACTACAAGATTTAATAAATGAATTCGGCAATGAAGCAGGATACAAAATTAATGCCAAAAAATCTAAGACATTTCTTTACACCAATAGTGAACTTACAGAAAGAGAGACTAAAAAAGCAATCCCATTTATGATCTCACCAAAAAAATTAAGATACCTCGGAATAAATTTAACTAATGAGCTAAAAGTTTTATATGTGAAAAACTACAGGACACTGAAAAAAGAGATAGAGGAAGACATAAACAGATGGAAGAACATTCCATGTTCATGGATTGGTAGAAACAACATCATCAAAATGTGCATACTACCCAAAGCAATCTATAGATTCAATGCAATCCCCACTAAATTATCAACGGCATATTTCACAGATCTAGAACGAACATTTCAAAAATTCATCTGGAATAAAAAAAGACTTCGAATAGCTGCAGCAATCCTGAAAGAGAAGAATAAAGTCGTTGGGATCTGAATACCAGATATCAAGCTGTATTACAAAGCCACTGTTCTTAAAACAGCTTGTAACTGGCACAAGAACAGACATATAGATCAATGGAATAGAATAGAGAACCAAGAAATCGACCCAAACCACTATGCCCAATTAATATTTAACAAAGGAGGTGAGATCATACAATGGAGTCAAGGCAGTCTCTTCAATAAATGGTGCTGGGAATATTGGACAGATACAAGCAAAAAGATGAAACTAGACCACCAACTCACACCATGCACAAAAATAAACTCAAAATGGATAAAGGATTTAAATGTAAGACAGGAAACCATAAAAATACTAGTGGAATCCACAGGCAATGAAATCGCAAACATATGATGAAGGAATTTCTTCTCTGATACTGCCCCTAGGGCAATAGAAACGAAAGAGAAGATAAACAAATGGGACTACATCAAACTAAAAAGCTTTTGCACAGCAAAGGAAACCATCAACAAAACAACAAGAAAGCCTACTGCATGGGAGAACATATTGGCCAATGATATCACCGATAAGAGTTTAATCTCCAACATTTAGGGGCACTCATGCAACTTAACAAAAGGAAGATAAACAATCCAATCAAGAAATGGGCAACGGACCTATATAGACACTTTTCAAAAAAGGGTATACAGAAGGCCGAAAGACATATGAAAACATGCTCAAAGTCATTAATTATAAGAGAGATGTAAATTAAAACGACAATGCGGTATCATCTCACACCTGTCAGAATGGCTATCATCAACAAATCAACAAATGATAAGTGCTGGAGAGGATCCGGAAAAAAGGGAACACTCTTGCACTGCTGGTGGGAATGCAGACTGGTGCAGCCACTATGGAAGACAGTATGGAGTTTCCTCAAAAAGTTAAAAATGGAACTCCCATTTGACCCAGTGATCCCACTTCTAGGAATATATCCTAAGAAACCAGAAACACCAATCAGAAAGGATATATGCATCCCTATGATCATAGCAGCACAATTTATAATAGCTAAGATTTGGAAACAGCCTAAGTGCCCATGAGCAGATGAATGGATTAGAAAACTGTGGTACATCTACACAATGGAATATTATGCTGTTATAAAAAGGAAGGAACTCTTACCATGAGAACTTTTTTTTTCAGTGCGGGACATGCGGGGTCCCTGATTCTAGGTGCATGCATGAGGCCACACTGAGTGCTGGTGACTCTGATTCTCAATGTGTGTGGCTCCCACCAACCCACAGCAGACATACATCTCAGTGTCAGAGCTCTTCAGTGACACACGGGTGATGTGATATGCTACCTCATTGTTGTTTTGATTTGCATCTCTCAGATGATTAGTGACTTTGAGCATGTTTTCATATGTCTCTTGGATTTCTGAATGTCCTCTTTTGAAAAGTGTCGATTTAGGTCCTTTGCCCATTTTTTGATTGGATTGTTTATCTTCCTTTTGTTAAGTTGTATGAGTTTCTTATAAATGTTGGAGATTAAACACTTATCAGTGATAACATTGGAAAATATGTTCTCCCATACAGTGGGCTTTCTTGTTGTTTTGTTGATGGTTTCTTTTGCTGTGCAGACGCTTTTTAGTTTGATGTAGTCCCATTTGTTTATTTTTTCTTTAGTTTCCAATTACCTAGGAGCTGTATCGGTGAAGAAATTGCTTCAGCATATGTCTGAGATTGTGTTGCCTTTGGATTCCTCTAGTATTTTTATTGTTTCCTGTCTTACATTTAAGTCCTTTATCCATTTTGAGTTTATTTTTGTGTATGGTGTAAGTTAGTGGTCTAGTTTCATTTTTCTGCATGTATCTGTCCAATTTTGCCAGCACCATCTATTGAAGAGACTGTCTTGACTCCATTGTATGTTCTTGCCTCCTTTGTCAAATATTAATTGATTAATTGAGCATATTGGTTTGGGTCGATTTCTGGGTTCTTTATTCTATTCCACTGATCTATATGTCTGTTCTTGTGCCAGTTCCAAGCAGTTTTGAGAACAGTGGATTTGTAATACTGCTTGATATCTGGTATTGAGTTCCCACCTACTGTGTTCTTCTACCTCAGTATGGCTGCAGCTATTCGGGGTCTTTTTTTATTTCAGATGAATTTTTGGAGAGTTCGTTCTAGGTCTGTGAAATATGCCATTGTTTTTTTAATGGGAAGTGTGTTGATTTATAGATTGATTTGGGTAGTATGGACATTTTAATGATGTTGATTCTACCAATCCATGAACATGGTATGTTCTTCCATCTGTTTATGTCTTCCTCTATCTTTTTTTCTACATCATGTAATTTTCTGAGTAGAGGGTCTTTTACCTCTTTAGTTAATTTTATTCCTAGGTATCTTATTTTTTTTTTTTTTTGGTGCGATGGTATATGGGATTTTTTTTTTACCCTCTTTCTGTAAGTTCACTATTGGTGTATAGAAATGCCTTAGATTTCTTGCCATTAATTTTGTATACTGCTACTTTGCCAAATTAATTTATTAAATCTAATAGTTTTTGATGGAGTCTTTAGGGTTTTTTTATACAATATCATGGCATCTGCGCATAAGGACAGTTTTACTTCTTCTTTTCCAACTTGTATGCCTTTTATTTCTTCTCCTTATCTAATCTCAATGGCTAATACTTTCAGGACTATGTCAAAGATGAGTGGAGAGAGTGGGCATCCCTGTCTTGTTCCGGTTCGTAGGGAAATGGTTTTAGTTTTTGTCCATTGATTATGATGTTGGCTGTGGGTTTGTGATATATGGCTTTTATTATGTTGAGGTATGATCCTTGCTGAGAGTTTATATCAAAAATGGGTGTTGGATTTTGTCAAATGCATTTTCTGCGTCAATTGATATGACTATGTGATTTTTTTCTCTCAACTTGTTTATGTGATATATCACGTTTATTGATTTGTGGATATTGTTCCATCCTTGGATCCCTGGGATAAATCCTACTGTTAATGGTGTATGATTTTTCTGATGTACTGCTAGATCCGATTTGCTAAGATTTTGTTGAGGATATTGGTATCTATATTCATGAGGGTTATTGGCCTATAATTCTCTTTCATTGTGTTGTCTTTATCTGGTTTTGGTAGGAGTGTGATGCTGGCTTCATAGAATGAGCTTGGAAGCATTCCTTCCTCTTGAATTTCTTGGAATAGTCTGAGGAGGATAGGTTTTAGTTCTCCCTTGAATGTTTGGTAAAACTCCCCTGTGAAGAAATCTGGCCCTTGACTTTTGTTTGCTGGAAGCTTTTTGATGACTGCCTTAATTTCTTCCATAGTTATTGGCTTATTGAGATTTTTAGAATCTTCCTGATTGAGTTTTGGAATGTTGTATATTTCTGGGAATATGTCCATTTTCTCCAGGTTGACTAGATTGTTGGAGTAGAGTTGTCCATAGTATTTTTTAGCAATCATTTGTATTTCTGTGGGGTCTGTTGTTATTTCGCCTCTATCATTTCTGATTTTGTTTATTTGGGTCCTCTCTCTTTGCTTCTTGGTGAGCCTGGCTATAGGTTCATCAATCTTGTTTATCCTTTCAAAGAACCAGCTCTTGGTTTCATTGATCTTTTATATATATATTTTTGGTCTGTATGTCATTTATTTCTGCTCTGATCTTTATTATCTTCTTCCTTCTGCTCACTGTGGGCTTTTCTTGTTGTTCTATTTCTAATTCTTTGAGTTGTAGAGTCAGATGATTTAGTACCATTTTTTCTTGTTTTTTGATGTAGGCCTTTAGAGCTAAAATTTCCCTCTCAGGAATGCTTTCATTTTGCTATAGGTTTTAGATTGTTGTGGTTTCATTGTCTTTAGTTTCCAGGATGTTTTTAATTTCCTCTTTGATCTCATTGGTAACCCAATCAATATTTAATCACATGCCATTCAGCTTCCAAGTATTTGAGTGTTTTGGGTTGCTTTTATTGTAGTTTATTTCTAATATTATGCCATTGTGGTCTGAGAAGATGCTTGGTATGATTTCAATCTTCTTGAATTTGGGGAGACTTTGTTTGTGACCCAATATGTGGTCTATTTTTGAAAATATCCCATGTGCACTTGAGAAGAACGTATAATCTGTGGTTTTGGGTTGAAATGTTCTGAAGATGTCAATTAAGTCCATCTGATCTAGTGAGTCATTTAGGATTGCTGTTTCTTTGTTGATTTATTGTCTAGAAGATTTATCCAATGATGTTAGTGATGTATTAAACTCCCCTACTATGATTGTATTGTTGTCAATCTCTCCCTTGATATCTTCCAGGAGTTTTTTTTAAATCTATTTGGGTGCTCCTGCATTGGGTGCATATATGTTTATCAGGGTTATATCTTCTTTTTGTATCGATCCCTTTAGTATTATGAAGTGGCCGTCCTTATCTCTTGTTATGGCCTTCACTTTGAGATCTATTTTTTCAGATATAAGTATTGCTACCCCAGCTTTTTTTTTTTTCATTTCCATTTGCCTGAAAGATATTTTTCCATCCCTTCACTTTCAGTCTGTGTGAGTACCTTGTTCTGAGGTGGGTCTCTTGTAGACAGCATATATATGGGTTATGTTTTTTTTATCCATTCAGCCACTCGATGTCTTTTGATTGGAACGTTTAGTCCATTTACATTTAAAGTTATTATTGAAAGGTACTTGTTTGTAGCCATTTTTTATGTTTTTGTGCCTGTTTCCTTTCTTACCTTTTTATTTCTTCTTTTTACAGCAGTCCCGTTAAAATTTCTTGCATTGCTCGCTTGGTGGTGATAAACTCCTTTAGCCTTTTTTTTGTTTGTTTTTGAAGCTTCTTATTTCCCCTGCAATTTTTAATGATAGCCTTGCTGGGTAGAGTATTCTCAGATTCAGTACCTCGCTTTGCCTCACTTTGTAAAGTTTTGTCTATTCTTTTCTGGCCTGATGTGTTTCTGATGAGAAGACATTTGATAATCTGTTGGGGATCACTTGTATGTAATTTTCCGTCTCTCTCTTGCAGCCTTTAAGATTCCGTCTTCATCCTAAACATTTGCCATGGTAATTATGATGTGTTTTGGTGGGGGTCTTTTCAGGTTCATCTTGTTTTGGACTCTCTGTGCTTGTGTGACTTCTTTTCTTCCCCACCTCAGGGAAGTGTTCTGACATTATTTCTTCAACTAGGTTTTCTAACCCTTGTTCGTCTTCCTGTTGGTCTGGCAACCCCATTAATCATATGTTGCTTTGTTTTATGTTGTCCCATTGCTCCCTTAGGCTTTCCTCCTGTCTTTTAATTTTTTTCCTCCAATTGCAGTTCAGTTTGGGTGTGTTTTGCTTCCCTGTCTTCTAATTTGCTAATTTGGTCCTCCGCTTCTCCTAGTCTACTGTTGAAACTTTCCATGTTGTTTTTCATTGCAGGTATATCACTCTTCATTTTTTTTCTTTATTTTTACATAAGTTACTGTTTTTTTCATCAATTTCTTCTTGCTTCTTGCATAAGTTGTTGATTTTTTCACCATCTGGTTTATGCATTCTAGGACCTTTAATATGAATTCTTTTTCTGTCATGCTGAATGCCTCTGTTTCACTTAGCTGCTCTTCTGGCAAGTCCTCCTTTTCTTTCCTCTGGGGTTTTTTTTGTCTACCCATTTTCAGTCTCGCTGACTGATCTAGATGTTGAGTCGTGCACGGGCTGCCCTTTGGGTGGCAGTTGTTCTTCAGGGTGCAGTTGCTCCTCAAGTGGTCACGGTAGTAGCTGCTCCTCAGTTGGCAGCGGCTCCTCTGTTGGGTGTTTTTCACAGCAGTGGTGTCTCCTCTGGCTGGTAGGTGAGGCTGCTCTCACAGCTGCTGTCCCTTGGACGGGGTAGGCTGATCACGAGGCTGCTGGTCTTCAGGTGGGTGTGGGCTGGGCATGGCTGCTGCACCTTGGACAGGAGCTGGCTGTTCACGTGGCTTCTGCTCCTCGGATGGGCATGGACTGCTCACATGGTCTCTCCTCCTTGGATCAGGGCTGGCTGAATGCTGCTGCTGTTCCTCAGATGGGGCGAGCTGCTCATGAGGTTGCTGCCACTCTTTGGACAAGGGCAGGTTGCTTACAGGGCTACTGCTTCTCATACGGGTGTGGACTGCTCGCACAGCTGCTGCTCCTCAGATGGGGGACGGGCTGCTCCTTGGGCGTGAGTGAGCTTCATGTGTGGCTGCTGCTCCTTAGATGGGGGAGGGATGCTTACCCAGCTGCTGCTCGTTGAACAGATGCAGACTGAGTGTGGCTGCTGCTTCTTGGACCAGTGTGGCTGTGCAGAGCTGCCGCTCCTCAGATGTGGTCAGTCTGTCTGCTTTTGTGGCTGCTGCTCTTTGGGCAGGGGCGAGCTGCTCGGGTGGCTGCTGCTCCTCGGGCCGAAGTGAGCTGTACGTGCAACTGCTGCTCCTCGTATGGGGTCTGTCTGCTAGCATGGCTGCTGCTCCTCAGATGGGGGATGGGCCGCTTGTATGGCTGCTTCTGTTCAGGCGGGAGCGAGCTGCACATATGTCTGCTGCTCCTTGGATGAAGGCTGGCCACTCACCCAGCTGCTGCTTGTCAGACAGGTGCAGGGTGAGTGTGTCTGCTGCTCCTTGGACCAGTGTGGACTGCACAGGGCTGCCACTCCTCAGACGTGGGTGGTCTGTTCGTGTGGCTGCTGCTCCTCGGTCTGGGGCAGGCTGTTCGTGCGGCTACTGCTCCTTGAATGGGAGTGGGCTGCTCATGGCAATGCTGTTCCTCGTATGGGTATGGGCTGCTTACACCACTGCTGCTCCTCGTATGGGGGCAGGCTGCTAATGCAACTGCTGCTCCTTGGATGGGGGCAGGTTACATGCACACCTACTGCTCCTCAGACAGGAGGAGAATGTGGGCTGCACAGCTGCTGCTCCTCGAATGGGGGCGGGCTGCGTGGGGTGCTGCTCCTCAATCATTGGAAGGCTGCTCGTGGGGCTGCTGCTCCTCAGATGTGGAAGGCTGCTCAAGTGGTTGCTGCTCCTCAGAAAAGGGAGCGGGCTGCTCACACAGTTGACAGCTGCTGCTCCTTGGACAGGGGCAGGCTACGTGAGGCTTCTGCTCTTAGGCCTGGAACAGGCTGCACAGTTGACAGCTGCTGCTCCTTGGACAGGAGTGGGCTGCTCACATGTCTTCTGCTTGCATGGTTTCAGTGCCCCAGGCTAAGGCATTGGGCCAGTCAGAGGGGAGCATGCTTCAGAAATCACAGGAGCCTGCGCCCAAGGTGGCTGGAGACTCGTTGACTGTGGGACCACAGCCGAGGTAGCAGGTCCCTGTTGGGGGTGTCTGTAGAGTCCCAGGTGATATCTTAGGGGCACCCTGGGTTTGGGTAAGGCCTGGCTCCCAGTTACAGCAGCTCTCCCCTTAAAAACGCTAGGCTTCTGAGGATGAGCCGGCCTCCTGGAACTGCTTACAACGGTAGCAGAGGCTGCCTAGTTAGGCAAGCCCATTTAGCCTGACCCAGAAAGTCCTGCAGGATCTATCTGTGCCTCACTCACATATACACACACACATCCCACGTGACCACACACTCCTCTTTTGGTCCCTCACTGACTCACACTCTCTCCCTCACTGCCGCCTTCTTCCTGCCTCTGTAGTTGGGTCTGGGGTATTAGTAACCCATTTGTGGATGGAGTTTCTTATCCAGGTGTCTGGTTATGACGCTCACTCTCTAGCACATGTCCAGACAGGATAAAATTCACCTCGACAAGACACAATAAAAAGGGACCAAAGCATGAATGTACTCATGACAATAACCCCACTATAAGTGACCACCTGAGAAAAGAGAATTAGGGGCGAGAAAAGAGAGCATAAATGATATTGAAGAGAGCAAAAAAGATGAGAGAAAAGAAAAAGGAAGAAGGAGATTATATATATATGAAAACACCACAGAACCAATAGGTAAACAATCAAACAAAACAAACAAACAAAAATAATAACGGTAATAATGATTAAAAAAAATATAAAATAAATACAAAAAAAATACAAACCCCAAACCCCCAGCAAAGTGGGTGGAGGCAGAATCTGTAGATGCTGAGCTTATATATAGAAGATAAGGTTAAGAATTGGATGAATATGGGGAGGATCTCAGTTCAGTATAGAGGAAGTAGAAAGGGTGTGGGTGGATAAGAGGAAAGAGAATGAGAAAAAATAATAATAATAAATTTACAAAAAATTTGATTTCAAAAATGGTATAAAAATAGCAAATACAAATAAAACAAAATAGTGTGGTGGAAAAATATTGTGAAAAGAAATAGAAAATAAAGCAACAAACAAAAACAGGGAAAACAAAGAAAAAAAAGAAAAAAGAGAGAGATAACAAATTTATTAAAAAAAATAAAAATGAAAAAGTGAAGTATTCCTTTGGTTGGCTTAAGATCCCAGTCTTCTGTGCTGTAGTGTTTCTCAGGTTCTGATTGCTGGGACTGAAAGTCTTTCTTTAGTCCAACCCCTTTGTGCTCTCAGGCACTATTTAGTTGTGGGTTTTTTTGTTTTGTTTTGTTTTGTTTTTTAAATCCTTTTACTGTTCAGGGTGGAATCTGGGTGTGGCTGTATTAGTTGCCTGGATACTAGAGGGAGGGGCTATCTCTTCTGGGCAAAATGGCTGCCCAGGTCCCAGGCTCAGGCATGACTCAGCAACAAACTCACTGCCACTTCTCCTGGATCCCCCTCTCTCCCCAGATTCCACAATTCCGAACCTTCTCCCACACTCCAGCCACAGGTAAGTGTCTGTATCCGAAAGGTCCTATGAACTAGGCTCTATGAAGAAAGGCACAAGCCACAGAGGCTGGAGAGGCTGCCCCTCTACGCACCCCTCTCCTGCTGGCACTCTTCAGCCTTTACAGACAATGGATCCAGATCTAGAATCCCCTGCTGACCAGCAGTTCTGCATACCTTCTTTCCACTGCACCCGTCACAAGGGACGGGCCCAAGCCAGTGCCATGTGGGTTCCCTCTGATCCTCAGGGCTCAGAGTTCTGGCCAATTATCCTTCCCAGAGCCTTGACTTTACCTTTTGCTAGGAGTCCTCTGCCTTTCTCTGCTGCAAACTATCTCCCAGCTGAATATCCTCTGCCAATTCGGGCTGGATGTTCCTCATTTCAGCTTCTCACCCTATCTTCTCCTGGACAAGGAAGGGAACACATCCGTCTATACCGCTGCAATTTTTCCCTCTCCTGAGGGACCCTCTTGAATACACAGATTTCATGCACCAGACCTCTAGTTCATTATAAAATGTATGGATCATTAGTGTGGATTTCTAGCCTACTTAAAGGAAGGTCAAAACTTCTACTATCAGCCCAACTTGTTTTTTCACTATGTAAATGGTCATCTCTAAGTCTCAAACTACAGTGAGCCTGCAATTAGACTTTTATTGTTTTTTATTCTTAATCTACTTCAGACCTGACTGCCCTCTAGAAAATTGAGGGTTTTCTTTCTTCCCTTCCTCCTGCCCCTCTCCCATCTCCCTCCTTTTCTTTCTTCTCTTCTTCCTTTCATTATCTTTCTGCCTATAATATTTTATCATAATTGATACAATGAATTGTGCATATTTAATGTACACAATTTGATGTTTTGACATATATATCCCACAAAACTATCAGCAAAATCAAGATACTGAGTATATTCATCACCCCACAAAATTTTCTTATATTTCTTTGAATCCTTCCCTCACAACCTTCTCCAAGATCTATCCCCAAGCAACCACTGATCTATTATGAAAGTTTTCTTATTTTTATAGGTTATTATTGTAGATTCTGATTTTCTTAAAACAATTTGATTGTCAATTTTAACATGCTTAGTGTGCAGGTGGATTGGCTTTGTACAGTAAACAGAGAAGCATGAATACTCTTCAACCACATGCATGTAAGTTAAACAAGGTCAAAATAAAGTGAAATAAATATACTCCTTTTATAATTGCTATGGCCATTTTACAACTACAAAAAAGAATGTTTTATATTGACTGTTTTAAAGTAACTACTCAGAAACAGATTCTGACACATTATATTTTCCTGAGGTAAATGCACTATTCAGAAAGCCCAAATTTGCAGCCTTATGTGAAATCATATGTTTGTAGATCAGGGCACAATGTATAGAAAAGCTATAGTAAATACCAACCCTCTGAAATCAGGGTCTAGAATTTGTTGTTATTAAATAACTCTATTAGGTGATATAAACTACTATTTATTTTTAAATATTTTTTCTCTCCTCCTTACTCTACTTTAGGTGACAAGGTGAAAAATGAATACCTTATGATGTGTATTATAGCCACTGCGATAAACATTGCATGCTTTCTGGTGAAGAGGCAAAGGGTTGAGCAACCTGCTCTGTCCTAGACATGGGAGTAGGAATACTATTTGTGTGTCTATGTGTGCATGTGTTTGCAAAGAAATAGAATTAGAATAGAATTCTATCACAGGTAGTTTTCTGTTTTTGAATCTGTAAAATAAGAATAACAGTTTCAAAGTTGTGTTAACGGTGGGAGGACATATATAGAAGAAATGTGGTGCATAATATGAAGGTCTCAAAGAATATTAGATATTATTAGATAAAAACATTTGTATTTTAATGCTATTTGAATAAAATTTTACACTCTTACTTGCCCTTTAGAAAATAGTGATTGATTGAGCTCTAGAAAAAATATTTAGTCAAGAAAATCTTGGATTGTCCAGATATTGAGTTAGCTACTTGAACACAGTTGTGAGAGGGTCACTTCTGATTAAAGCTGACATGTAACACTTTTTAAAATGAGTTCCTTCCCAGCCTGCTCATGTACTCCACTTTATTGTTTATAGAATTGCAAACCGTGTTACTTAAAATAGCACAGACACTTCATTTACTTTCTGCTGACAATTAATGCAATTAAGAATAATTAAAAGCTCAGGCATAAAAGCTCAGGCACTACTAATTCCCTCATAACATGTACTTAAAGCTGAGACAGCTACAAGGATTTCAAAAGATTCTAATCCCACATGTTGTGGGGACCAGTACCCTGTTCTTGAATTGTTTGTTTCTCTTCTATGTGGAAATAAGTACAGAAAGTTAAAGTGCCAGTATAGGCAAGTGCATGCTTCAGTGTTTGACGAAGTATTGCTCTGTTGGGGATTGAGAGGGGAAAGCCCTGGTCCTTTACTACAGTAATTGACAAAGCACTGGTTTAAGATGAAATTTTTGTGTGGTCTGACTTGTGAAGATCTGGGTTGTCCTCAAGATTCCCCCCAAGCACTTGTCATAAAGTCTTGTTTTATAATAAGAATTTCATTTCTTAGGAACATAGACTTACAGATCAGAGTATCAGATTCTTTTATAACATTTATGAAGAGAAAGGTGAGAAGATTTATTGAACAATAACTGAGTTACTTTTACATCTATTATTATAATTTCTCAAAATGCTGACCTAATGCCCTAAGAGTTTAGTTACCATGAAGGCCACATGGTGAGCAAATGTTAGCAGATAATAAGTAATGTCATGTGTGTGTGCATGTGTGTGTGTGTGTGTGTGTTCGTGTGTGTGTATCCTTCCTCATTTTGCTGTGTATGCAACTTCTGTTTATTTGACCACTTTTAGGTCACATGGATAGCATAACTTTGGATATATTCTTGTTTATACTGAGCAGTCCAAAAGGCCAGTGGAGAAGGTGAGGACTGAGGTGAAGATGTGTATCTAACCCGATGCTTATGCAGAGGGAGTTGAGTCAGCCATTCATTCTCTAAAGCTTCCCATCGTGCTTTTCTCCTCGACATTCTATTTCTTGGATGTGTTAAGGAGGGAATTCTGCATGGAAATGTAGTGAGCTATCAGAATGGTGAAGGAAGTTGTATATTCTAGATAGCTATTTTAGTTCAAAGATTAGATATTTCTATTTTCTCTTGAGACCGTTTTCCTGATGCTTCAGGCAGAATTTTAAGATGAATAGAGAAAAATAAAACAAACCCTCAAGATTCTCTAAGCAAGGATTTCTCCTAGTAGGATTTAAAAATATTTTCAAATTTCTTCTCACTTATTTTATGAATTTAGACTGCCAGGTAGGTAGTCTTTTAAATTTTTTTCCTATTGGTTTGTGATTACAATATCCACTATTGTGTTGGCTTCACTAGGAATATTTTAATATTGAATGTTAATAGAACCTCTGGTTCAAAGGTCATTCTGAGAGTCAAACTGAAGGTTACCTGGTCCTGGGTATTGACATCAGTGCTAGAATAGGATCTAATGTACACTGTGTTGCTGAGATGTTCAATGACAGGCCAAGTAGCATATTCTTAGTATGATGACTAAATGTTCCATTTATTCCCTTCTAATTAACAAAGATTTAAAATTAAATTTCACACATCTGTTTGGAAAATTTTTCTTTAACTATTTTTTGTTGAAGATTTTGCTTTGGAAGAAAAATATTATTAAAGATAATAAGTCACTAGGTTGCAAAGCCATAACAGGAGACATAAACAACAGTATAGTGATTACCAGTGGGGAAGGGGGGTAGGGAGAAGTAGAAAAGAGTAAAGAGAGCATAAATGGTGATGGAATGAGACTTGAATTGGGGTAGTAAACACACAATACAGTATGCAGATAATGTATTATACAATTGTACACCTGAAACCTATATAATTGTATTAACCAATATCACACTACCAAGGTCAATAAAAATAAATAAAAACAGCTTTCTTATTAAAGTAATTTGGTCCCAGTACTGATATTTGTGCTAGTGCATCCTGAGCTTATTCCCATTTGGAAGTGAAGAAACAAGCACTCTTTGGGATACAGGTCTTTTGATCATAAATTCATGGGTTCTGAATCCATACAAACTTCCAAACTGGAGAAATTAAAGCTGTTTGCACTAAGTAGAAGTGGAATTTTCTATAATTAAAATTCTAATAAGATTTAATGATAGTAACATTAGAAATAAAAACATAAAAGGGTTTATAATAAAAATAAAGTGATTATTTAAAAAAAACTGTAATAAATAATAAAATCTCCAAAATAATGTTTGATTTAAGTTCTTGAACTCAGACATAATTTGCTATCCTTCAATTTCCTTTTCTTACTTTCAATCCTATTTTCCTTTTTATAGAAAATTTGTTAACCCCTTACTATGCAGATAATAGGCTAAAATAAAAAACCTGTATTCTCATTTAATCCTCACAATATTCCAGTGAGGTACTAGAGAGCTTTTCTCCTCTTTCTACTGGATGAAGAATTTTAAGCATAATATTCTGATTTACCTCCACAAATGAGGAACAAAAAAATTCAAAATTCAAATAGCCATATCTAAATTTATCATTTACCTATCACCTATCTGACAATATATTTGGCATCAGATAAGTGGATGTAGTGTGGTTGTTTGTAGGGTGCACAGCTGACCCACAGTAACTAGACTTCCTGCAGTCAGATGTAACCAGCTGATAGAGTTCTGGTGGAGGGAGTCTGAGAGGATGGTAATATGCCACATCTAGGAGAATATTTTTAGAAAGTGGATGTGCCTACTTCATGTTCTTTTATTATTATTTTTATTGTTTTCCAATCTTTAATTTCTTTAATGATTAAGGTATTACATATGTGACCTCATTTCCCCCATAACCCCCCACTCATGACCTCACCCCCCTGTTGTCTGTGCCCATTGGTTGGGCTTATATGCATGCCTACAAGTACTTTGGTTGATCTCTCCCCCTTATTCCCACCTTCCCCTACTTTCCCTCTGAGGTTTGACAGTCTTATCACTGCTTCTCTGTCTCTGGATCTATCCCTTTTCATCAGCCTATGTTGTTCACTATATTCCACAAATGAGTGATATCATGTATTTATCTTTCTCTGACTGGCTTATTTCACTTAGCATAATGCTATCCAGTTCCATCCATGCTGTTGCAAAAGGTAAGAACTCCTTCTTTTTTACCACAGCGTAGTATTCTATTGTGTAGATGTACCACGGTTTTTTAATCCACTCATCTGCTGATGGGCACTTAGGCTGTTTCCAAATCTTAGCTATGGTGAATTGTGCTGCTATGAACATAGGGGTGCATATATCCTTTCTGATTGGTGTTTCTGGCTTCTTGGGATATATTCCTAGAAGTGGGATTACTGTGTCAAATGGGAGTTCCATTTTTAGTTTTTTGAGGAAACTCCATACTCTTCTCCACAGTGTCTGTACCAGTCTGCATTCCCACCAGCAGTGCAAAAGGGTTCCTTTTTCTCCATATCCTCTCCAACACTTGTTATTTGTTGATTTGTTGATGATAGCCATTCTGACAGGTGTGAGATGATACCGAATTGTCATTTTGATTTGCATCTCTCTTATAATTAGTGACTTTGATCATGTTTTCATATGTCTTTCGGCCTTCTGCATGTCCTCTTCCAAAAAATGTCTACTTAGGTCCATTGCCCATTTTTTGATTGGATTGTTTATCTTCCTTTTGTTAAGCTGTATGAGTTCCCTGTAAATGCTGGAGATTAAACCCTTATTGGTGATAACATTAGCAAATATGTTCTCCCATGCAGTGGGCTTCTTGTTGTTTTGTTGATGGTTTCCTTTGCTGTGCAAAAGCTTTTTATTTTGATGTAGGACCGTTTGGTTATTTTCTCTTTAGTTTCTATTGCCTTAGGAGCAGTACCAGTGAAGAAATTCCTTCGGCATATGTCTGCAATTTCGCTGCCTATCGATTCCTCTAGGATTTTTATGGTTTCCCATCTTACGTTTAAGTCCTTTATTCATTTTGAGTTTATTTTCTGTGTATGGTATAAGTTGGTGGTCCAGTTTCATTTTTTGCATGTGTCTGACCAAATTTCCCAGTGCAATTTATTGAAGAGACTGTCTTGACTCCATTGTATGCTCTTGCCTCCTTGTCAAATATTAATTGGGCATAGTGGTTTGGGTTGATTTCTGGGTTCTCTATTCTATTCCATTGATATATATGTCTGTTCTTGTGCCAGTACCAGGCAGTTTTGAGAACAGTGGCTTTGTAATACAGGTTGATATCAGGTATTGAGATCCCTCCTATTTTGTTCTTCTTTCTCAAGATTGCAGCAGCTATTTGGTGTTTTATTATTATTATTATTATTATTATTATTATTATTATTCCAAATGAATTTTTGGAGAGTTCTTTTTAAGTCTGTGAAATATGCTGTTGTTATTTTAATGTGGAGTGCATTGAATCTGGTAGTATGGACATTTTGATGTTGATTCTACCAATCCATGAACATGGAATGTTCTTCCATCTGTTTATGTCTTCCTCTATCTCTTTTTTCAGTGTCCTTTAGTTTTTCGCATATAGGTCTTTTACCTCCTTAGTTAAGTTCTTTCCTACGTATCTTAATTTTTTTGGTGCGATGGTAAATGGTATTGCTTTTTTAGTTTCTCTTTCTGTAAGTTCACTATTGGTGTAAAGAAATGCCATAGATTTCTTGGTATTAATTTTGTATCCTGCTACATTGCCGAATTCATTTATTAAGACTAATAATTTTTTGATGGCGTCTTTAGGGTTTTTTATTTACAGTATCATGTCATCTACAAATAAGGACAGTTTTACTTCTTCTTTTACAATTTGGATTCCTTTTATTTCTTCTTCTTGTCTGATCACAATGGCTAGAACTTCCAGTACTATGTTGAACAGGAGTGGTGGTGAGAGTGGGCATCCCTCTCTTGTTCCTGTTCTTAAGGGAAATGGTATTAGTTTTTGACGATTGAGTATGATGTTGGCTGTGGGTTTGTCATATATTGCTTTTATTATGTTGAGGTATGATCCTTCTATTCCTACCTTGTTGAGAGGTTTTATCAAAAATGGATGTTGGTTTTTGTCAAATGCTTTTTCTGCATCAATTGATATGACTATGTGATTTTTATCTCAATTTGTTTATGTGATGTATCATGTTTTATGATTTGCGGATATTGTACCATCCTTGCATCCCCGGGATAAATCCTACTTGGTCTTGGTGTATGATCTTTCTTATGTATTGCTGGATTCGATTTGCTAGAATTTTGTTGAGTATTTTGGCATCTATGTTCATGAGGGATATTGGCCTATAATTCCCTTTCATTGTGTTGTCTTCATCTGGTTTAAGTATTAGGGTGATGATGGCTTCATAGAATGAGCTTGGAAGTGTTCCTTCCTCTTGAATTTTTTGGAATAGTCTCAGGAATATAGGTTTTAGTTCTTCCTTAAATGTTTGGTAAAACTCCCCTGTGAAGCCATCTGGCCCTCGGCTTTTGTTTGCTGGGAGTTTTTTGATGACTGCTTCAGTTTCTTCCATTGTAATTGGCCTATTGAGATTTTTAGAATCTTCCTGATTGAGGTTTAAAAGGTTGTTTTTTTCTAGGAATATGTCCATTTTCTCCAGGTTGTCTAGTTTATTGGAGTAGAGTTGTTCATAGTATTTTTTTTACAATTCTTTGAATTTCTGTGGGGTCTGTTGTTATTTCACCTCTATCATTTCTGATTTTGTTTATTTGAGTCCTCTCTCTCTGCTTCTTGGTGAGTCTGCCTAGAATTTCATCAGTCTTGTTTATCCTTTCAAAGAACCAGCTCTTGGTTTCATTGATCTTTTATATATATATATATATATATATATATATATATATATATATATATATATATATTGGTCTGTATGTCATTTATTTCTGCTCTGATCTTTATTATCTCCTTCCTTCTGCTCACTCTGGGGTTTTCTTGTTGCTCCCTTTCTAATTCTTTGAGTTGTAGTGTTAGATGATTTACTATCATTTTTTCTTGTTTTTTTTTTGAGGTAGGCCTGTAGAGTTATAAACTTCCCTCTGAGCACTGCTTTCATTGTGTCCCATAAGTTTTGGATTTTTTTTGTTTTTATTGTCATTAGTTTCCAGGATGTTTTTAATTTCTTCTTTGATATCATTGGTAACCCAATCATTATTTAATAGAATGCTATTCAGCTTCCAAGTGTTTGAGTTTTTTGGATTATTTTTATTGTAGTTTATTTCTAATATAAGCCATTGTGGTCTGAGAAGATGCTTGGTATGATTTCAATCTTCTTGAGTTTGGGGATACTTTGCTTGTGACCCAATATGTGATCTATTTTTGAAAATGTCTCATGTGCACTTGAAAAGAATGTTTATTCTGTGACTTTGGGGTGAAATGTTCTGAAGATGTCAATTAAGTCCATCTGATCTAGTGAGTCATTTAGGATTACTGTTTATTTGCTGATTTTTTTCTCTAGAGGATTTATCCAATGATGTTAGTGGTGTGTCTAAGTCCCCTACTATGATTGTATTGTTGTCAATCTCTTCCTTGATATCTTCCAGGAGTTTTTTTTATGTATTTGGGTGCTCCTGCATTGGGTGCATATATGTTTATCAGGGTTATATCCTGTTGTTGTATCGATCCCTTTAGTATTATGAAGTGGGCGTCCTTATCTCTTGTTATGGCCTTCACTTTGAGGTCTATTTTGTCAGATATAAGTATTGCTACCCCAGCTTTTTTTTTCATTTCCATTTTCCTAAAAGATATTTTTCCATCCCTTCACTTTCAGTCTGTGTGAGTCCCTTGTTCTGAGGTGGGTCTCTTGTAGACAGCATATATATAGGTCATGTCTTTTTGTCCATTCAGCTACTCGATGTCTTTTGAATGGAGCATTTAGTCCATTTACATTTAAAGTTATTATTGAAAAGTACTTGTTTTTAGTCATTTCTATTTTTGTGCCTGTGTTCTTTATTATCTTTTTATTTCTTCTTGTTACAGCATTCTCTTTAGCATTTCTTGCATTCCTGACTTAGTAGTGATAAACTCCCTTAGCCTTTTTTTTTCTGTGAAGCTTCTGATTTCCCCTTCAATTTTGATTGTTAGTCTTGCTGGATAGATTGTTCTTGGATTCAGACCTTTGCTTTGCAACACTTTGTATACCTCCTTCCATTTCCTTCTAGCTTGATGTGTTTCTGTGGACAAATCATTTGATAATCTGATGAGGGATCTTTTGTAGGTAACTCTCTGTTTCTCTTTTGCAGCCATTAGGATTCTCTCTGTTGTGAAGATTTGCCATTGTAAGTATGATGTGTCTTGGTGTGGGTCTTTTGGAATTCATCTTTCTTGGGACTCTCTGTACTTGTGTAACTTTTTTCTTCCCCATATCTGGGAAGTTTTCGGTGATTATTTCTTCAAATAGATTTTCTAATCCTTGCTGCTCTACTTGTCCTTCTGGCAGCCCTATTATATGTATGTTACTTCATTTCATGTTGTTCTTAAAGCTCCCTTAGGCTCTCCTCCTGCTTTTTAATTTTTTTCTCCAGTTGCTGTTCAGATTGAGCTTGTTTCTCTACCTTATCTTCTAACTCACTAATTCAGTCCTCTGCTTCTAGTCTACTGTTGAAACCTTCCATGGTGTTTTTGATTGTAGCGATATCACTTTTCATTTCTTCCTGATTCTTGCATAGGTTGTTGATTTTCTCATCCATCTGGTGAATGAATTGTACAACCATTACTCTGAATTCTTTTTCTGTCATGTTGCATGCATCAATTTCACTAATTTCCTTTCTTGGCGACTCCTCATTTTCTTTCCTCTGGGGGTTGTGTCATCTCCTCATTTTGCCTATCACCAGAAGGTTCAAACGTCAAGTTGGGTGGGCCTGGGCCGTGTGCAGTGGGAGCTTTGCACCACCCTAGTGTCACTAAGAGTTCTGACACTAAGATATGTGACTGCCATGGGTTGTTGGGTACCAGGCTTGCCCAGAGGCAGCGTTTCCAGTGCTCAGTGTGGCCTCATGTGTGCACTTAGAATCAGGGACCCCGCCTGCACCAAGCTGAAACAGAGACTCCCCTGGTGTTTGTTGAAAACCAGAGCCCCCTAGCATGTGCCAGGAGTCAGAGTTCCCCAAGAATCCAGTATCTCTGCCTTCCCCTAAGATTCAGGGTCCCTTTGTTCGCATGCACCGAAAATTGGAGTCACTGGCTCTTAGTGTGAATGCACTGAGAATCAGGGATCCCAGAATTGTGTGATAAGAAACAGTGTCATATCACTGGTGCTTAGTACTGCCTCCCACCTGGAGAATCGGGGTCCAGGTCAGCTTGGGGGACTTCAGTGAGTGCTTGCCCAGAATCAAGATCAGGTGGCACTACCGCCCTGCATGGACTTTGGGTTTGGTCGCCCGATTGCCTTGTGAGGAACAAATTCCCAGTGTCTCATCACACCTAGGCTCAAGTTCCTGTAGAGGTGCATGCCGGGAATGGATTCCCACTGTCTGCAAGCTCTCAGGCTCAAATTCCTGCAGTGGTTTAAGCCTTGTGAGGGGCGGGTCTATCAGTTACTATGATGCTGCTTGAGAGCCTGCAGGGAGGGGGATGGGCTCTGTTACTCACAGTAATCTGCCACAGGGATGTCTGGATTCTTCGTGTCTATGGGTCTGTAGCTGTGGTCGCAGGTCTCTGTCCCCAGTGGCTTCAGGGTCCTAGTTTGCGTCTGAGACCAGACTGGGTAGTGCTGAGGCCAGGATCCTAGTCTCAAGCAGCTCTGTTTTTCAAGATGGCGTGGTCTCTGTGCCCATGCTGGCCGCCCAGGAGTGTCCGCGCTGGGAGTGGGGTTCTGCCATCTAAGACTGCCCAGTTTGGAAGCCCCTTGGAAGACCTTCAGAGTCTAACTGTCCCTAGCTCATACACACACACACACCACACACGTCCACACACTCCTCTATCGCTCCTTCGCTCTCTCACACTCTCTCCCTCCCTACCTTCCTGCCAGTTGCCATCTTCCTCCAGAGCACTTTTATATTTTAGGTTCATCTTTGGATACACTTTAATTTCAGTTTATATTCTAATTCATGTGGTGGGTTTTAAATACTTGCTATCTTTTTCTAATTTTTTAAAGTTTTCTTGGGAAAACAAATCACTTTTTTTCCAACAGCTAATTCTGTACAGCCATCTGATAAGAAGTTCAATTTACAGTCTTTGAATTTTATTTTGAATATTATGCTTAATTTTCCTTGGACATTTATTATAAAATAAGAGATATAGTTTGGATAGCTTGAAAGAAAATATAAAATAGTGATAGAAAGCAATACCACACAACTATGAGAAAAAAAAGAAATATAGAGAGTCCACAGAGCACAGAGTAAAAATATTATAGAAATACAAAATCTATAGTAAATTTAAATTTTTTTCTTTTATACATATTTAGGGCACAATATGATTTCATGTATTCAAGCTGTCATAGATTTTGAAAAATCTTATATTGAGTATTTTGCATAAACTTCATTATAAATTTTAGTTTCTTTTCAACTGGGAGAGTTTGATACATATAGCTTTAGATTATGAATAAAATAAGTAACTCCGAATAGAAATTTTTGGGATAGGTACAATAAAGCATGCTTATTTCTCTGATGTTAAAGGTTTCTGTCTTTAAGATCCAGAAAAAAAAAATGTCTTCCTCGGTATTATTTGTCTTTAAAGCCTATGGGGTTTGGAATCATGAGTAGGGAGAGAGATTCTGAAATAAGGATATGGGTTGGAATTGTCAAGAAAAAAGAATTAAAATGTAGAATAAGTGAAGGGAACATGTCCTAATTAAAACCACATTTCTATCTTTAGCAGTCCCAAATGCACTTAGATGAAAGCAGGGCTGCATGTTTTATTAGTTGCCTGACCAATCAATACAATCCTGGCAGCAACAACTGTATAAACACAAAGACTGCAGCAAACGCTTTGTAGAGCCACCTGCACTCTGATCTAAACTGAACTGCAGTGACATTTCAAACATTCTCATGAGAAGTTTTCTGCTTTCTCAGGATACAACATTCCACATAACCCATAAGATTATTGGAATATGTTTAACAGCAGTTTTTTATTCCAATACACGCAGCACAAATTTTCAAATCATAGTTGGAAAATACACTCATACTTGTTTTTGAACATATAAAGCTTAGATATAATGCTGTTACTATTTTAAAAGGACACGTAAGGAATTGCAACCTGTCCCTGATAATTACTATTCCATGTGTTCCTGGTCCATATTACTATTTCTTTATTTTTTTTCCAAATTACAATGATGACTAACAAAGTTGTGTTTTGTTATAAAGTTTATCTTTTTGTGCACTATCATATCAGAGTCTTGCAAAATAGATCTTTGTATAAACCCAAACAAAAATATGCTTGTAAAAAAGATTTACTCCAAACTTCTAAATAGTTTTTTCTTTGGGTAAAAGAGAGGGATGATTTGTTTCTTACTGCCCAAAAGCTTAGCCTTGTTTGGGACTTTAAATTAGAATTTATTTATAGTTTTAAAAATTAAAAGAGCTAACAATTAACAAACACTTTCTCTTTGCTAACTATTGTGATAGGGTTTTATTCATTCACTTATTTAATGTTTACCAAAGCAACATGAAGTAAGTATTGTCATGATTTTATGAGGACACTAAAAGTTATAAAACATAGAAACTTTCCTCAAATTCCACATCCAGTAGGTGTCTGAGCTAGAACTTGAATACAATTCTAACTGAATTACAGCAAGAGTTTGAAGAAGAACTTTTTTCATTCACTGTTATTTTTAACTAGAGGCCTGGTGCATAAAAATTTGTTCACTGGCAGGGGGAGTGTCCCTTAGCCCCACTTGTGCCCTCTCGCAGTCTGGGATCCCTCTGGAGATAACGACCTGCTGGCTTAGGCCCGCTCCCTAGTGTCAGAGGGCAGGCCCAATCCCTAGGTGCAGCCCCTGGTTGGGCTCAGAGCAGGGCCGATTGGAGAGTTGGGGCGCCGCACCCTGTCATGCACAGAGCAGGGCAGATTGGGAGGTTGCGATGCCACCCCCAGTCATGCTCAGGGTAGGGCCAATTGGGGGGTTGGGGCGCCGCCCCTGTCACACTCCAGGCAGGGTCGATGGGGAGGTTGCGGTGCCACCCCCTGTCACACACAGAGCAGGGCCCATCAGGGGGTTGGGGCTCCATACCCTGTCACACACAGAGCAGGGCTGAT
This sequence comes from Myotis nattereri, assembly GCF_964212035.1. Classification (NCBI taxonomy): domain Eukaryota; kingdom Metazoa; phylum Chordata; class Mammalia; order Chiroptera; family Vespertilionidae; genus Myotis; species Myotis nattereri. The sequence continues at coordinate 110,341,037 of NC_138077.1, read as the reverse complement.
CATGGGGTTGGGGAGCTCCGCCCTGTTATGCACAGAGCAGGGCTGATCAGGGGGTTGGGGCGCCTTCCCCTGTCATGAACAGAGCAGGGTGGATAGGGAGGTTGTGGCCCCGCCCCCTGTCACACACAGAGCCACAGGGCGATCAGGGGGTTTGGGCGCTGCCCCCTGTCATGCTGTTCCAGGGGCCAGGAGGCCTCGCGGCTCTGCTGATCCCAGTGCTGGGAGGCCTTGCAGCTCCACTTGACACAAGGGCAGTGAGGCCTCATTGCTCCACTGATCCCGGTGCTGGGAGGCCTCGGTGCTCTGCTGATCCTGGTGCTGGGAGGCTCCGCTGAACCCAGTGCTGGGAGGCCTTGCGGCTCCACTGATCCCGGGGCATGAGGCCTCACAGCTCCACTGATCCTGGGTTCAGGAGGCCTCACAGCTCCGGTGATCCCGGTTCTGGGAGGCATATTACCCTTTTACTATATAGGATAGAGGCCTGGTGCATGGGTGGGGTCTGGCTGGTTTGTGCTGAAGGGTGTCCTGAATCAGGGTGGGGGTCCCGCTTGGGTGCCTGGCCAGCCTGGATGAGGTGATAATGGCTGTTTGCAGCTGGTCACACCCCTTTCAGGGTGGAGGTCCCCACTGGGTTGCCTGGCCAGTCTGGGTGAGTGGCTGAGGGCCATTTTCAGTTGGCGGGTGACTGAAGCTCTCAACCTCTCCTTTTTTTCTTTTTCTTTTTTTTTTATTCGGGGATTTATTTACCTTCTATGGCTGTCACTGGAACTGAGAGCCGGCTTTAGCTGTGAGGCTCAGCTCCAGCTCTGAGACCTCGGTATCTGAATTTGTTTGGCTTCTATGATTGAAACACTGTTGCAACTACAGCTCTGCTGGCTGGCTGAAAGCATGGGGTTTGTTTAGCTTCTATAATTGCAACATTGTTTTTTAGAGTGCAGCTCAGAGCCCAGCAGCGGCAGGCAGGGAACCTTGGCTTCCTCCTTCACTGGAGCAAGCAAGCCTCCTGTTCGCTTCAGCTGCCATATTGGTTGGCAGGTAATTTGCATATCGCCCTGATTAGCCAATGGGAAGCATGTCGGAGGTACGGTTAATTACCATGTTTGTCTATTATTAGATAGGATAGCTACACACTAAAAGTTTAGTTGATGGCCTATTTATTGAATGTGGCCTTTTTGCATAAGATGACTTGTGTGGTAATTGTCTATCTATAGTAATAAATTCATAGCTATTCATTAAAATAAAATCCACATATATCCACAAATCGAATGATAAGAAGGAATTAGTTGGAAAAGGAATAAGCATAAGAGAGAGCAGAGAAAGTATTATTTATTTAATTTTCTTCACAACCATATTCATTTATTATTAACTATTGCCCATTGAAAGGAAATTAATTAGAAGGTGGCTGGTAGGGCAGGATTGGGCAAGACAAGCTGGACAGGCCCTGGAGCCAACCTTCCGCAGTCCCTCCCTAGCTGGCCACACATGGGCGGCGATGCGGCTCAAAGGGCATCTGTGGAGTGAACAGGGTCCCTCTGGCAGGTGGGGTACCTCAGCCTGGCCTGTGAGGATTGAGTCACAACTGGCTCTCCCATAACCCCCGAGAGGTCCCAGATTGTGAGAAGATGGTTCTTCGTTGACACACCCTGGAATCGGGCTCGCTCCTCTCTGGTTCTGGGATGCATCACCCGAGAACCACTGCTGTCAAGTCACTGCAGCTCAGCAGCTCCTGCATTGAGCGTTTTCCCCCTAGTGGTCATTGCATGTCATAGCTACTGGTCAGATGGTTGGATGGTCGCTTAGCCTTTTATATACATAAATTTCATGCTAAGCGAAAAAGCCAGTCAGATAATGACAAATATCACTCATATGTGGACTCTAATGAAAAAAATAAACTGATGAACAAAATAGATTCAGAGACATAAAAGCATGGAACAGACTGTTGAATCTCATAGGGAAGGTGGGAGTAGGTGGGAAGAGAACAACCAAAGAACATGTATGCATATATTCATAACTCATGGACACAGACAATAAGGTGGTGAAGGCCTGGGACAGAGGGCTGGGACAGGTTAGAAGGGGCTAATGAAGAAAAAAGGGATATATGTAATATCTTCAACAATATAGATTTAAACATCTTGATGCACACCGACAGCATCTGGAGACGGCGCTGCCGCGAGGAGTTTGGCCTTCATGAAAACTTGCAGAATCTGGAGACGATAGGTACATCTTATCGAGAAGTCTATGCGAAGCTGTTCCACCTATACAGACACATTTTGGGATTGTGGCAGCTAGATACTGAGGGCTATAAAACACTGCTGAATGTCATGGTGAATGGCTTATGCATTACTGGTTGGACGTACGGGCCTTGTCTTAACTCCCATGTGGATGGCCCAATGCAATTCAAGCCCTCGTTCAGAATTCGCCTGACGGAGACGAAATCAGCCGCGGTGGAGTGCATGGAAGGCCGCCACAGCAGGCCCCACAGCCGCCACATGCAGATTCGGAAGAACAGGTTCAGCACCCAGTGCAACAAGACAGACCACCTTAAGGATTTACCAACACGGCTTAAGGAGGAATGGGGGCAGGTGCTGGCGGGGAAGGACAGACTGCGGTATGACTGCCTGACCTACCGCCGCCTCTACCTCCCACCGAACCACCCTGACGACTTCATTAGGCCAGGCCTCTTCCAAGGCAAATACCATCGCTTCGGCCTAATGATTGCCATGCTCAGCTTCCATGGGAAGTATGCCAGGGTCACGAGGATCACGGGAAACTACAACGAGACGTTAGAGATCCACCTCATGCGCCGCATCCAGCTGGGAGATGGCAAGATCTAATGCAACTTCAACAAACTCTACCGCGTGGTCCTGGAGATTGAGGATCAGGTGATCTGGGAGCAAGAAGATGGGACTGAGGAAAGCCAGGGCCATGGCTGGCAGAGCCCTGCCCAGCCCAGCGTTGGGGAGTCCGGGGCTGCAGCTTTGGAGGAGCAACCTGTTCCTTTTGTTCTGCCTGTGGGCATGCGCTCAAGACACCAGAACTACCCCCGAACCTGCAGGATGTGTTTCTATGGCGTGAACATTGCTACCCCATGTGGCTCAGGCCACCCCATGCGCTTCCATGGAGTCTTCATCCTGTTCGATGAGAACCACTTGGGGTTCATCAGCCTGGAGACGAAATACTTCATCATGTTCGGCAGAGTCCAGAACACCTTCCAGAATGTGGAGGCGCCATCCCCGCAGGCCTTCCTGAAGATGCTCAAGAACATTCAGTCCCGACCCTGTAGGAGGAGCAGCTTGCATGCACTTTGAAGATTTGACCTTCTAACCAGGTGGCGGGACAGAGAACTTCCCAACAGAAGTCTTTGGCATCTGTGTACACTGCAGGGCTCTTCTCCCTGTCCCTGTTTATTGCTTTACTTCTTCCTTCCTTTCCCCTCCTCCTCAATACAGAGTAGGACGGGTTGGCAAGCAGGGAATTGGGACAGAACTCTCAATATCAGGTCCACACACCTGGGAAGAGAGGTTCCTGTTGGGAGGAGAAATATATCTGAGACTTTATTGGGTCCCCCTACACTAGTGATGGCGAACCTTTTGAGCTCAGCGTGCCAGCATTTTGAAAAACCCTAACTTTGGTGCCGTGTCACATAGAAATTTTTTGATATTTGCAACCATAGTAAAACAAAGACTTATATTTTTGATATTTATTTTATATATTTAAATGCCATTTAACAAAGAAAAATCAACCAAAAAAATGGGTTCGTGTGTCACCTCTGACACGTGTGTCATAGGTTCGCCATCACTGCCCTACACCATCAGTACCACTCCCTCTAGGAGCCCCAAGCAATGAAGGATCCTTGAAACAAGAGACGATTGGGCAGCTGTGTGGAGCACACTGCACTGGACTGCATATTTGTGAAGAAATAAGTTTTGCTTTCCTTATTTTCTGTCTGCCAGAGGTGGCCGGGGGCCACTGTGAGCCTGTGACTTCTACATTCTCTGTAAGAACTCTACTTCTGGACTCTTACACTACATCTGGTGTGAGAAAGGAGTTGCCATTCTTTATGTGAGAGTGGGCAGCATCATGTAGCAGGCAATATTTATACATGTATATTTAACTCTGACATCTCTATGAGACTTTCTTACTAATTTCAAATAAAATTATATTTTCTAAAAAAATAAAATAAAATAAAATAAAATATAAAAAAATAAAATATATTATGAAAGGACAAAGTTTTGTGGGAGACTAATTAAAGCTAATAAAAATTTTGGGAGAGAGTTCTTTAAGAAAAAGATGAAAGTATCTTGCTTTTATAAAATTTTATGAAAATAAAAAGCCTTATGAACATATTGTGAGTGTCCTCCCCAGGGCCTCAAAGGTACTCCATCTATGAGGGTTCCTAAAGCTTAAGCTTTATTATCTGTAGTAAATTTGCCTCTTATTTTGTAGATGAGGCAACTTAAGGTAGTAAGCAATGAATACAGTATTCAAATGTAGGTTTTTCTGACTCCCAAATCAATGTTTCTATCAACTCCATTATACTTTTTAGACTCTTCATTAGCAAAACCAGGAGTTACATGATGAGAAGCTTAGGTATGGCAATGGTCATATTCTTTTTATTTCTATGTCCATCTCAGCACAGTTCAAATAACCAAAATGAAATGTGTGAAACCCAATAAATTTCTAAAAGTATGGGTCATAAAATATAACAAATTTTATGTAAGAATTGGTGAGAAGCAGGAAAAAAAGTGCTTAGGGAGAGGCAAACATGGGGTGAGAAACAGGGACTCAACAACTTGCCCCAGGGCAGCACAGGTTCTGTGAAGTCACAGAAACCAAGAAACACTTCCTTTTATATATATATTTTTAATCTTTAATGTTGAGAGTATTACAGATGTTCCTCTTTTTCCTCCCATTGCCCCCCTCTACCCAGATCCACCCCAACCCAGGTCTTCACCACCCTATTTTCTGTGTCTATAGTTAATGTGCATCTATACATATAAAAGCCTAAGCGACCATTACGATGGAATGATGTGAACGACTGGAATGACCTGAATGACTGGTTGCTATGACATGCACTGACCACCAGGGGGCAGACGCTCAACTCAGGAACTGTCCCCAGGCCACTGCCCTGATCACCAATGGCGCCTGCCCGCCAACCTCCTGATCCCTTCCCCTTGCTGGCAGGTTCTGATTGCCTGATTAGGGGTAGGCCTTGGGCTAGGACTGGGAACCTGGGTTGGGTGGCAGCAGATGCGGGCAGTGAGGGAAGGAGGAGGAGGGCAGGCAGGGAGGGGGAAGGCAGAGAGGCAGGGAACCATGCAGTGGTCGTAGGCAGGCAGCAAGAGGAGGAGGAGGTAGGGAGGCAGGGAACCACGCAGTGGCAGTGCATGGGTGACAAGGGAAGGAGGAGGTGGGGACGCAGGGAGGTGGGGAAATTGATTGGCTCTAATCACCGGCCAGGCCTAGGGACTCCATCCATGAATGAATTTGGTGAACTGGGCCTCTAGTCCTATATAATAAAAGCTCAGTGGCCGAAATGGTGGAACGACAAGAATGACCAGAGACCAGGGTGATGAGGCAGGCAGGAGAGCAGTTAGGAGCCAGCAGTCCTGGATTGCAAGAGGGATATCCGACTGCCAGTTTAGGCCTAATCCACAGGGATCCCTGTGGTATCCGGCCTAAACCAGCAGTTGGACATCCTCCAAAAAGTCCCGGATTGCGAGAGGGTGCAGGATGGGCTGAGGAACCACCCCCAACCCCCGTGCATGAATTTTGTGCACCAGGCCTCTAGTAAGCATATAAGATCTTTGGTTAATCTCTACCCATCCCCTCCTCCCGCTGCTCTGTGAGAATTGTCAGTCTGTTCCATGTTTCCATGCCTCTGATTCTATTTTACTTATCAGTTTATTTTTTTCATTAGGTTTCTTGTTCATTTGTTTTTATTTTTATTTATTTTTATTTTTTAAAATATATTTTATTGATTTTTTACAGAGAGGAAGGGAGAGGGACAGAGAGTTAGAAACATCGATGAGAGAGAAAGATCAATCAGCTTCCTCCTGCACACCTCCTACTGGGGATGTGCCCGCAACTAAGGTACATGCCCTTGACTGGAATCAAACCCGGGACCCTTCAGTCTGCAGGCAGATGCTCTACCCACTGAGCCAAACCAGTTAGGGCTATTTTGATTTTTAGATTCAATTGTTTTGTTTTGTTGTTTTGTTTTGTTTAAAGTATTACAAATAGTAGTACATGTCTCTTTTTTTAGATTCAATTGTTGATAGATAAGTATTTATTGCTATTTTATTGTTCATATTCTTCTTCTTTTTCTTCTTTTTTTATTTTTCAAATTGTAAGAGAATATTTATTTGGTAAATCACAGAGGTAGAAGAAATGTGCTTAGTAAACGAGTTATGGGGGTGAAGGAAGGGACCTTGGAGCTTTGGGAGTAAGGAAAATGAGGAAGCCAATGGTAGCGAGGAGGAGTTGGGAGAAGGGAAAGGCACCAGCATACTCTGGGGAGAGAAAGCCCACTGGGTCCTCCATCCTAAGGGTTTTAAGGGTAGATAATTTAGGGGAGGTCCCAGGGAAGGTTCTTCATAGAATATTCAGCAGTTTTCCAGGTGTGTCCTTTCAGGGTTGTGGTCTCCATTGCTTGATTAGCTGGCATCAGGGCAGGAGGTCATTATGCAATGCAGTTGGTCCTGAGGTCAGCTGTCGCTGGTCGTTGCTTATCTGGGCCTGGAGCTGAAATAAAACCGAGGCCTAAAAATGAGCTATTGTCCATTTGTCTTGTTGGTGAGCAGCAGCCACAGAAACATACAGGTCCATTCAAAAGAACGAAGTTCAATCTTTAGTGTGTAATGTGCTCAGGGTTCACGTGAAGGATTCCCCAGAAAAGTACTGGTGGTCTTTTCTGATTTTCGGAAGAGTTCTTTAAATGTTCCAACTATCATTTTGATACAAAATTTTTGGACTGGAACCCGGATTCTTTGTCTGCTGGAATCTAAGAATGAATCCATGGACAGAAAGTGGTATAGCAAAGATGGAGATTTATTGAAGAACAAGTACAGACTCTCACGTGGGGAGAGGGAAGAGTCCCACAGAATGGACTCCCAAGTAGGGAGGGGGAAAGGGTCCCATTCTTTTTCTTCTTCTTTCTTCTTCCTCTTCGTAAAGAATACCCTTCAACATTCCATCTCATACTGGTTTGGTGGTGATGAACTTCTTAGCTTTTTCTTGTCTGTGAAACTAATTATCTGACCTTCAATTCTAAACAATAGCTTTGCTGGGTAGAATAATCTTGGTTGTAGGTCTCTGCTATTCATCACTTTGAATATTTTTTTGCCACTCCCTCTGGCCTACAAAGTTTCTGTTGAGAAATCAGCTGACATTCATATGGGCACTCCCTTGTAGATATATAACTGCTTTTCTCTCGCTGCTTTTAAGATTCTCTCTCTGTGTTTAGCCTTTGGCAATTTAATTCTGATATCCCTTGGTGTTGTGTTTTGGGGTTCCTCTTGTTTGGGACTCTGTGCTTCCTGGACTTGTAAGTCTATTTCTTTCACTAAGTAGAAAAAGTTTTCTGTCATTATTTCTTCAAATAGGCTTTCAACATCTTGTTCTCTCTATTCTCCTTCTGGAACCCCCATAATTAACAACTCTTTGTTAATATGGATCTAGGAAGAATAACTAGAAATTTTCTCTACTCGTCTTTCTTTAGGAAGCTAGTGATGATCAGAAATAAGACAGATAATCAACTATATGTAAAAATACATGTCCCTATTACCAGTGTACCTTAAAAAGACTAAATAGGAATCACCATACAGTTATATATGTGTATGGTTAGTGATATGCCCAATTTACACCAGGGGGTTTCAGTAAATTCCTTTAGACATCAATACAGTGTATTTTTCACTTCTTCCATTCAGTTTCAAATTCTCTTTACCTGTTTGCTGATAATTGAAATTCTTTTAACTAGTGGCAAATTTTTTCATTCCAATAACTGAGAGAAGGGCTTAAAATGTAAATTCCAGAATTCCAGATCATGAAATATTTTAGCTGAAACTCATTTATCTTAATGAGAAATATGTGGTTCTTTCTAGATTTAATTAATACAGAAGAATGTTGCAAAGAAAAGGAGCAAAGCTGTATGATCCTGAAGATTGAGGGGAGACAAGGGCTCAGAAAGATGAATGTGATATAAACAAATTTCATATTACATGATTCACAATTGTACCTGATGTTTTGCATGTTAATTTACATGTGTGCGTATACAAAGAATATGTATTCAAAGAGTTCCAGAAATGAGACACAAACATAAAAAAATTTCCCAATTATGTTATTTAATCAATAAATGACAAATGGAACATTTTCAGCAATTTGAAAGGTAGAAAGAAAAACATTTGAGATGTTATGTTAAAACATCTCAATATATCTATCACTGACTTCTGGTCAGATGGTGAGTAGGGTGAAATACTGTTGAATCTCATGAATATGAGATTCTTAAGGTTCCTAATGGAGTTCCCCATTCTCCTCTTTTTAAAGCAGTCAGCCATGTTTAGAAGAAAATTTATCCCCAAGGATATATTTGAAAAAACAAAGAAAAAGAGAAGGCTATAAGTAAAAGAGGCCAGAAAGAGAATCTACAAAGGGATAACAATTAAAAAATGAATGATTTATCAATAGCAACTCTGGAAACTAGAAGACAGAATATCTTTAAAGAGCTGAGAGAAAAGAATTGTCAACCTAGATTTTCAGCAAAACTTTCTTTCAGGAATAAGAACAAAATAAAGATAATTACAAAAAAACCTTGTAGAATTTAGTACCAATAAATTTTCATTAAAAAACCCTTATATATATATATATGTATGAATAAAAAAGATTGATTTTAGATGTAAAATGGAATAGTGAATAAAGATAACTAACAGTGACTGATAAAATAATAATAATGATTTTTATATACAGTATATATTTGTAATATATGATTAAAAACCATATTCCAACAAATTTTTCTGTTCCATTGGGGCATGCTGATATGTTTTCACTGCCATCTTCTCTTTACTTCCACAGTTTATACATTATAAATACAACTATGTATATAATCCTCATCTATCAACTTCACTAACTTCTTTGTACTTTCATGGAAAAACCAGGATGTAATTTAAATCTAACTCACCAACAGCTTAATACCTATTTCCTGCAGCTGAAATGTAGGAGAAAAATAAACTATCATTCTATTAATTTTTTGCTTTTAAATTAATGACCAGCAAACTTAAGTGAGACTTAAATTGTGCCTGGCAATAATACTTTATTTTTGTATTTTATTCTCTCTGCCACTGTCCACTGTCATAGCTGACTCTTGCTTACTTTTCTCTATCTCTTCACATCATTATGACCTCCTCACTAACCTCATTTTCTGTTGTTCACATTTCCTCCTGTTTCACTCGGAAAATCAAAGTATTTTAAAGAAAATTTTGTTCACATCTCTATTATCCGTGACTGCTTTCTCACTTATTACCATTGATGGACTATCCATGGTCCTATCTGAAGCCACCCTCTCCTGTTGTGTGCTCGATCCCGTTCTCTCTCACTTACATTAAGACATTAATCCAACCAATTATTTTATCTCTCTCCTATATGATCAATTTATCTCTTCCTCACTCTATTGTTTGGGTTGCATAGAAACATACTGTTTCTCTCACCAAATATAAAAGAAAATAAAACAACAAAAACAAATATGGACTTTATTTTCTGTACCAACTACCACCTCATTTCTTTGTTTCCATTCATAGTTAGTTTCTCTAAAGAGTTCCTATATTTCTATATTCAGTTTTTGTGCAGACATTTTTTGCTTTTAAAACAGAAATATGAACATATTGTAAATGTATATCTAGATTCATTTTCACAAATTGAACATACTCATGAAAATAACACCCAGGACCTAACATTACAAGCACTTCAGAGGCCTCTTATTCCCCCTTCCAGAAACAACTCCCCCAAACTGTCAAGTTCCCTGACTGCTAACAGCACAGATTAGTTATGTTGATTTTGTTTTTATAAGTGGAGCTATAGATCATGTACTCCTTTATGTCTGCCTTCTCTTGATTAACATTGCATTTGTAATATGTATCTATTTTAATTTATCCTTTTTCTTTGAAATTCACTCCAATTAGGACTTTGTCCCCAGCCCTCCATCAGTACTATTCTTAAATCATAAATAATCCCACATTGCTAAATTCACTAGTTAAATATCATCTTACTTTACCATTTTATTGCTATCTTTTATTTTACACATGTTCTTCATTTCATTGCTTGAACACTTTAATCTTGTGGTTTTCTTTTCCCCTTAATTATCAGTCTTTCTTTGTCTTTTTGCTGGTTCCTTCTCCTTTTTCTCTTAATGCTTAAGTGTCACAGAGCTCAATTCTTGGTCTCTCTCTTTTGCACTCTCCATTACTCACTTCCTTATTGATTTCATGGTTCTAAATAACATGAGCATGGTCATGGCTCCTAGTTAATTCATATCACAGGCCCAAGTCTTTTCCCTGAAATTCAGATGTGTACATGCAATGACGTTCTCAACAGCTCTACTTAATGCCTGATATAGATAGCCGAAACCCAATAGCTACAAAATTGAGTTCCAAATTTTATTTTTCAAACCTGTTCATCCTAAATCTTTTCCATTTCATTGGTTAGCACTTGCATTCTTCCAGGTGCTCAAAATAAAATAGTTGGAATTATCTTTGAATCTTCCCTTTCTCTCACAGCACATCCAACCTATCAACAAATCTGTTTACTCTTTCTTTAAAACATAAAGGAAAAAAGAATATTGCTTACCATCCCATTTCCTTCCATGTAAGAGCTGGCATCATTCAGTGCTGAGCTTACTGCAATAATCTCTTTCTCATCTCCTTCCTTCTACCCTTGATTCATCCTTCATATATTCTCCAAGAAGAAGTCATAGCAAAATGTTTATTTTAGTAAAATGCTATTGAATTATAACATACTAGGGTCCCAGTGCAAGAATTCATGCACCTTGAAAGGAACTGTGGGCAGCAAGGCTGCGGTGGGCACCGGGGTGGGTCTCGGCCCATCCTCTGCGCCCCCTCCTGGCCCCTCCCACTGCAACCCCTGGTCCCCTGTCTGCCGACAGCCCTGTTCCCACCACAGCTCCCACATACTGACAGCACCGGCCCTGCTCTCACTCGTTGATTGTGTGGAGTGATTGGGGCCAGTGCCAGCAATGGGTGCAAGTGCCATCAGCAAGTGTGAGGGGTTGCTGCTGCCCTGATCACCCCTCAGGAGCAGGGGGAGGAGGAGAAGCCCTCAGGGGTGATCTGGCTGGCAGCTGCCACTGGCACCCACTGACAGCGCCAAGTGATCAGGACCAGCGCCGGGTGCCAGCAGCAGGTGTGAGCAGGGCTAGCGCTGGCAGCAGGTGCAAGTGCTAGGCGGGACCGTGAAGCATAGGAGCAAAAAATTTTCAGTAACCACCAAAGGCTCTCCCTGATGATAGCAGCCGGTGCCCCGCCTTGGTCTGGCACCCCCACTCACCTGCTCCACTATCCTGCTGCGGCCGATGCCCGCCATGTTCTGCACTTGCCCCCTGGTGGTCGGTGCATGTCATAGCGACTGGTTGTTCAGTTGTTCCACCATTAGGTCTATTTGCCTTTTATTATATAGGATCTTGGTGTGAAAAATCTGATAATCATCTCTTTTTTTTTCTAGTAAAACTAACACATAATTTTAAAAAATGATTTTAATAGTCTTAACTAAAATAAGCTTGGACTTCCAAGTTAGTCAAATGCCCAAAGCATATTATTATCTGCCCTTCTCTAAACTTTTCTATATGTTTTATTTTTATTTTAAATCTTTATTGCTGAAAGTATTACATATACCCTCTTTTTTCCTCATTGACACTCCTCCAGGCCTTCACCACTCTATTGTCTGTGTCCATGGGTTATGTATATATGCATACAAGTTCTATGGTTGATCTCTTCCCACCCCAACCTTCCCTCTGAGATTCAACAGTCTGTTCCATGCTTCTATGTCTCTGGATCTATTTTGTTCATTAAATTCCACATATAAGTGAGATCATGTGATACTTATCTTTCTCTGACTGGCTTATTTTGCTCAGCATAATACCCTAAGTTCCCTCCATGTTGTCTCAAGGGGTAAGAGATCCTTCTTTTTTCACAGCTGCAGGAAGTAGAATATGATCACATGGCTGTATTTCAGATGTATAAATTTTGAGGCTTTCAAAATCCCAAATTACTTCCTTATGCAAAGTGGCAATACAAATAGCAATCCTACATAGTGAAGAATACCTTCTGTATAGCTCCCTTTTATAAAAATGGGCAAACACACACACACACACACACACACACACAGACATAAGTTTAGTCCATCTGAAAAAGCATTCCAACTCCCTAATTCCACACTTGAACTAGGCAGAGGCGAGTTTACATTATCCCAGAAAACTCAATAAGTAGCTTTATTTGGTATCTTCAAGAAGCTTCTCCTTTTGTAGGAAATGTCAGTGTTGTAGGAGAAACTGTAACTGGTTCTCTTGTAATTCTGTCCAGTTCTGCGTGAACATCGGATAGGAAAGGCTTCTGAGATGGTGGTAAACCACTGCTTCCACCTCAGCCCCAGCTCCACAGATGCCACCACCAGCACAGGGGCCTCCTGGAGAGCAAGTCTTTTTACTCACAAACTATTGAGAAATTTGCTGGGACACCTTCACTTGTAGCTCCAGCTTTCATGTTTGGATCAAAATTTTTTGACCCAGCAGAGTTGGGCAACATGCTGGCAATGTTGGATGACACTCATATGTTTGGTGTTACAGGGGCACCTCCTTGGACTCTTGGTGAAGCTTTGTGAATGAGAAGAATATTGTGGCAGATGACCAAGTGTTTCTTATGAAGACACTTTTAGCAAAGCAACCACCAACTGCAGCTGGAAGGCCAGAGAAAGTGGAAGGGAAGGGGAGAGACAGAGACATCCATGTGAGAGAGACACATGGATTGGTTGCCTCCTGCTGGACCCTGACCTGGGTCAGGGATCCAGTCTGCAACTGAGGTACCTGCCTGCCCTTGACTAGAATCAAACCTGGAATCTTTTGGTCTGCAGGCTGATGCTCCTACCACTGAGCAAAACTGGTTAGGGCTATCTTCTGCTTATAATGTTTGAAAATTTTCATGTAATATTCCTATTTTCTTATCAGTATCCCATCCTACTAGAGTAAATATTGCATCTTTTCCTACCACAGCAGCAGGAATCTTATATAGTTTCTGAATGATTTATTTATATACTAAATCAATATTTTTGTTTCCTTTTACTGAAGTGTAAATAAGTGCTGCACCACACTGTAAACAAAACTTCCGGGTATGTGACTGAATAAAATAAAAATGTTCACCTTTGTAGTCATATTCTTTCTTCAATTTACTTTGTGCAAACTCCTAGTACTGGAATGCCCAAGTTATGGTAAGTGTATCTAAACACTATTACAACATTACATTAATAACCTCTACATTTTTATTTTTCACATTTAGGCTGTGTGCTTTCTTTTCTTCTTAGTTAAATAAACAAATCTTGGCCAATATTTTGAAAACATGTTTTGCTAACTTACATGATCATGGATTTAGATAATGACTGGTGTATCAAATGTTATCTGATAGTTTTCTCAGCATATTCCATGTGTGGTAGTCCATGTCTATATTCCATTTTAGTATATAATGCCAAAGCATTTTAAAAGTGAGTATACCAATTTATATTTCCACCAGATTGCGTGAAAGTTCAAAGGTTGTTTTACATTCTCTTGCCAATACTGGATATTATCAAACTTTTTCACTTTAGCTCTCTAGAGATTTCATGTTTACTTTTCCATTTACATATTCATTAGCCATATACTATCTACTTTTATGATGTGCCTGTCCAAATCTTTTACCCATTGTAATATTATGTTGTCTGTCTTTCTCTTTCTGATTAATGGGAACTTTGTAGATTCTACAAAAAAAGCTTTATCATATGTAAGTGTTAAAAGTTACTTATCCTACACTGAAGCTCACCTCTTTACACTTAAAAAAAATTTTGTTGAAAGTATTACATATGTCCCCTTTATTCCCCATTGACCTCTCTAACTACACTGCCTCCCCTGCCCTCGGGCCCAGGCCTTCACCATCTATTGTCTGGGTTATTTTTGTTTGTTTGTTTGTTTTTTAATTAAATCTTTATTGTTCAGATTATTACAGTTGTTCTCTTTTTTCCCCCCATAGCTCCCCTCCACCCGGTTCCCACCCCACCCTCTGCCCTTAACCCCCCCTGCCCCCGCACTGTCCTCATCCATAGGTGTACGATTTTTGTCCAGTCTCTTCCTGCACCCCCACACCCCTTTTCCTCCGGGAATTGTCAGTCCACTCCCTTTCTATGCCCCTGATTCTATTATATTCCCCAGTTTTTTCTGTTCATCAGATTATTTATTCACTTGATTTTTAGATTCACTTGATAGATATGTATTTGTTATTCATAATTTTTATCTTTACCTTTTTCTTCCTCTTCCTCTTCTTAAAGGATACCTTTCAGCATTTCATATAATACTGGTTTGGTAGTGATGAAATCCTTTAGCTTTTTCTTATCTGTGAAGCTCTTTATCTGACCTTCAATTCTGAATGATAGCTTTGCTAGATAAAGTAATCTTGGTTGTAGGTTCTTGGTATTCATCACTTTGAATATTTCTTGCCACTCCCTTCTGGCCTGCATAGTTTCTATTGAAAAATCAGCTGAGAATCTTATGGGTACTCCCTTTTAGGTAACTGACTGTTTTTCTCTTGCTGCTTTTAAGATAATCTCTTTGTCTTTTGCTCTTGGCATTTTAATTATGATGTGTCTTGGTGTAGTCTTCTTTGGATTCCTTTTGTTTGGGGTTCTCTGTGTTTCCTGGACTTGAAAGTCTATTTCTTTCACTAGGTAGAGGAAGTTTTCTGTCATTATTTCTTCAAATAGGCTTTCAATATCTTGCTCTCTCTCTTATTCTGGCACCCCATAATTTGGATGTTGGTACGCTTGAAGTTGTCCCAGAGACTCCTTACACTATCTTCATATTTTTGGATTCTTTTTTCTTTTTGATTTTCTGGATTGGTGTTTTTTGCTTCTTTGTATTTCAAATCTTTGACTTTATTCTTGTGATCCTCTAGTCTGCTGTTGGATCTCTGTATAATATTCTTTATTTAAGTCAGTGTATGCTTAATTTCTAGCTGGTCCTTTTTCATATCCTTGAGGGTCTCATTAGATTTATCGAGGGTCTCACTAAATTTATGGGCGGTTTCTAGAAAATTCTTGAAAAATCTTAGAAGTGTGGTTTTGAACTCTATATCCAGTAGTTTGCTTTCCTCCATTTCTTTCATTTGTGACCTGTTTCTTTGTCTTCACAATTTTGCTGCTTCTCTGTGTTGATAGAGTGGCTTTCTGTGCTAGGTGTCCTATTGGGCCCCGTGGTTCAGCCTCCCCAATTATCTGAGGTGGACACTCTTTGTGTACCCCTTTGTGAGCTTTGTGCACAGTCTTGTAGGTAAGCCTTGATTGTTGTAGGTATCACTGGGAGGAATTGACCTCCCGGCAAATTGGCTGTGAGTATCAGCTGTGTCTACGGTGGGAGAACTTCTGTGCTGGAGACACCCTTATGGGGAAAGACTTGCTTCAGTGGGGCTTTGGTGCTCACTAAGTCTGCCCCCTGAGTGTGTCCCTTATGGATCTGAAGAGTTGTAATCTGGATGGTCCCACTGACCACTGGGTACACTGGCTCTTGGATCTCTAAGGAGGTGCTAATTTAGCCTCTTCCTGAGGCTACCCAGCAGGAGCTACGGAGAGATCTGCAGATTCCTCTTCTTTGTTTGGCGTTTGGAGGTGCCTAGATGAGGCCCAGCTGTGAAGCAATGCAAGCTGCTGTGGGGCCTTGGGCCTTCTTTTGGACATTCTTGGTCTCTCTGACCCAGCTGCAGTTTGTTAGGTAATTTTAGATTGCAAAAGGCCAGGCCATTCATATGCAAAAGCTTTTGTGCACAGCTTGGGTGCTGGGCGGGGGGGATGTCTCAGGGAATCATAAGGGTGGAGCAAACAGCTATGGCTGATCCTCAGCCCTGCCCTACAAGGCCCTGGGTCTCAGTGTCCCACAGTAATCGCTGCAAGCACCTCTGAGAGAAAGCTGCCTTCAAGTTCCATCTGATGCCAGACAGTACAGTTTCTCCCCATATGAGTTTGGGTCCCCAGAGACTGGCCCAGAACTGGAGTTCAGAGCAGTTGGGAGCTTGCATCTCCCTCCAGATTGAAAAAGACAACTGCGTCCTCAGTTGCCTGCCCTTTTCTCGCGCGCCTCCGTACCTCTGCACTTTACTTCCACACCTCCTCTGAGTCTCAGTGTGCTTTTCTCTTTCCTTCTAGTTGTAGAATTTCCACTCAGCCAGCCTTCCTGTGGTTCCAGATGATGTCTGTTTTGTCTTTTAATTGTATTTTTGAAGTGGTCGTGTGAGGCAGTAATTTCAGGTGTTTACCTATGCCGACATCTCGGTTTCCCCTGGGTTAGTTTTGATAAACAAGTTTTAATTCTTTAAAAAATTTTATTGTTTAAGGTATTACAAATAGTAGTACATATGTCTCTTTTTTCCCCCACTACCTTTCCCCCTGGCCTCCCCTCCCCCTGGTACTTTCCCTCATCCCCTCACCACTAGTGTCTTGCTTCTGTTGGTTGTGCTTATACGCATGCATACAAGTCCTTCGGTTGATCTCTTACCTCCCCAACCCTCCCCTACCTTCCCACTGTAGTTTGACAGTCTGTTTGATGCTTCTTTGCCTCTGTCTATTTTTTGTTCAACAGTTTGTAATGTTCTTTATTATCCATAAATGAGTGAGATCGTGTGGTATTTATCTTTCACTGACTGGCTTATTTCACTTAGCATAATGCTCTCCAGTTCCATCCATGGTGTTGCAAATAGTAAGAATTTCTTCTTTTTTACAGGAGCATAATATTCCATTGTGTAGATGTACCAGTTTTCTAATCCATTCATCTCCTGATGGGAATTTAGGCTGTTTCCAAATCTTAGCTATTGCGCTGCTATGAACATAGATGTGCATATATCCCTTCTGATTGGTGTTTCTGTTTTCTTGGGATATATTCATATAAGTGGTATTACTGATTCAAATGGCAGTTCCATTTTTAATTTTTTGAGGAAGCGCCATAATGTTTTCCACAGTGGCTGCAGCAATCTGCATTCCCATCAGCAGTGAAGATGGGTTCCTTTTTCTCCACATCCTCTCCAGCACTTGTCATTTGTTGATTTGTTAATGATAGCCATTCTGGCCTGTGTGATATTGTACCTCATTGTGCTTTGATTTGCATCTTTTTGATGATTAGAGACTTTGAGCATGTTTTCATATGTCTCTTGGATTTCTGAATGTCCTCTTTAAAAAAGTGTCTATTTAGGTCTTTTGCCCATTTTTTGATTGAATTGTTTATCTTCCTTTTGTTAAGTTGTATGAGTTCTTTGTAAATGTTGGAGATTAAACCCTTAAAAGACTTTAAGGAGAGGGAGAACCAAGATGGCGGTATAGGTTAACGCCAGAGTTTGCTGCCTTGAACAACTACTTCAAAATGAAACTAAAAGACGGAATGAACATCACCCAGAACCACAGGAACGCTGGCTGAGTGGAAGTCCTACAATTAGGAGGAAAGAGAAACGCATATGGACACTCAGAGGAGGTGCAGGGATGAAGTCAAATTCTGAGGTGTGGAGTGCGCAGAGTGGGCTAGCGGCGGAGGGCGCGGTTGGCTTTTTCAATCGGGAGGGAGTCGCAGACTCTGAGCTCCAGATACAGGCGAGTCTTTAGGGACCCAGACTCAAACAGGAGAAGCAGGACTGTCTGGCTTCGGTCAGAGCGAGTGCAGCATTCTCTCCGAGGTTTGCAGTGGGTGCTGGGACTCAGAGAGGCAGAGCCCCTGGGGACAGGACTGAGAGCTGCCATAACTGCTCTCTCCAGCCCACCCTGTTGATCCTGTGCGACCCACCCAGCCCAAGCCCTGCACAGAGGCATTTGCCAGATAGCCTCAGGCAAAGGCTAGATAAGCACCTCCCTAGAGGACAGAAGTTCTCTCACTGCAGACACAGCTGATTCTCATAGCCACTTGGCCTGGAGGTCAAACCCTCCCTGGTATTATCTACAACAATCAAGGCTTAACTACAAGACTGCTAACAAAGACCACTAGGGGGTGCACCAAGAAAGCATAACAAAATGCGGAGACAAAGAAACAGGACAAAATTGTCAATGGAAGATATAGAGTTCAGAACCACACTTTTAAGGTCTCTCAAGAACTGTTTAGAAGCCACCGATAAACTTAATGAGATCTACAAGAAAACTAATGAGACCCTCGATGTTATGATGGGGAACCAACTAGAAATTAAGCATACACCGACTGAAATAAAGAATACTATACAGACTCCCAACAGCAGACTAGAGGAGCGCAAGAATCAAGTCAATGATTTGAAATGCGAGGAAGCAAAAATCACCCATCCGGAGGGGCGGAATGAGAAAAGAATCCAAAAATGCGAGGGTAGTGTAAGGAGCCTCTGGGACAGCTTCAAGCGTACCAACATCAGAATTATAGGGGTGCCAGAAGATGAGAGAGAGCAAGATATTGAAAACCTATTTGAAGAAATAATGACAGAAAACTTCCCCCACCTGGTGAAAGAAATGGACTTACAGGTCCAAGAAGCGCGGAGAATCCCAAACAAAAGGAATCCAAAGAGGACCACACCAAGACACATCATAATTAAAATGCCAAGAGCAAAAGACAAAGAGAGAATCTTAAAAGCAGCAAGAGAAAGAAACTCAGTTACCTACAAGGGAATACCCATACGACTGTCAGCTGATTTCTCAACAGAAACTTTGCAGGCCAGAAGGGAGTGGCAAGAAATATTCAAAGTGATGAATACCAAGAACCTACAACCAAGATTACTTTATCCAGCAAAGCTATCATTCAGAATTCAAGGTCAGATAAAGAGCTTCACAGATAAGGAAAAGCTAAAGGAGTTCATCACCACCAAACCAGGATTATATGAAATGCTGAAAGGTATCCTTTAAGAAGAGGAAGAGGAAGAGAAAGGTAAAGATACAAATTATGAACAACAAATATGCATCTATCAACAAGTGAATCTAAGAATCAAGTGAATAAATAATCTGATGAACAGAATGAACTGTTGATTATAATAGAATCAGGGACATAGAAAGGGAATGGACTGACTATTCTTGGGGGGGAAAGGGGTGTGGGAGATGCGGGAAGAGACTGGACAAAAATCGTGCACCTATGGATGAGGACAGTGGGTGGGGAGTGAGCGCGGAGGGTGGGGTGGGGACTGGGAGGAGGGGAGTTATGGGGGAAAAAAAGAGGAAAAAATGTAATAATCTGAACAATAAAGATTTAATTTAAAAAAATTAAAAAAAAGACTTTAAGGCAAAGAGTACTATTGCAGATTAAAGGAGACATTTTATAATCGTAAGAGTCAATTCAATGAAAGATGTAAAATCCCAGGTTTGTATACACCTAATAGCATGGACTTAAAACACATGAAGCAAAACTAACAAAATTATAGGAAAAAATAGAAAAAAATCTACAAACGTATTTGGTAGTACCTAATAGGACAAGCAGTTACAGAAGATTTAAATAAAATTAACTAAATTGAAGAAAGGAATGGTTACTTGCATAATAAAAAAAAAGAATCCTGGCCATTAAAAAGTTTTAATTTTAAGAAAGTCCAGTTAATCTATTCTTCCTAGTAAATTTCAATTTATCAATCCTATTTGTGCACTGTTTAAAAATCTTCCCCTATTTAGTGTTCATAAAGATTTTTTCCAAGAAGATTTTTTTGTTTATGAACCACTTGCATTCTATTTTTACATACGATTTGATGTAGAGGCCTGGATTCTTCTTTTTTCATGCAAGTAACCCCTCCTTTCTTCAATGCATTGCAGTAGCACCTTTCTCATAATTCAAGTAACATAAATTTGCGGTTCTGTGTCTGGATTGTATTTAATTCTGATGCTTAATTTTTTTTTTCAAATATAAAGCTTTCTCAATTTATGTAACTTTACTATGTTTTTATTCCAGAAGTGTAAGTCTTCAATTTGCTCCTTATATTAAAGTCTTTCTTGGCTTTTTTGACTCAATCCATTTCCATAATCATGTTTAATCTATACGTCAATTAACACACACACACACACACACACACACACACACATTCAAAACTGATGATATTTGGCTGATGGTATTTGGTTTGGGAGTTTCATAAATTTTCCATGTACACTTGAAAAAAAAAAGTACAGTATTCCTGTAGTGTCTGTCAATATAAGCCACCTAGGTCAATTTAGTTAATTTTATTTAAATCTTCTGTAACTGCTTGTTCTATTAGGTACTACCAAATACGTTTGTAGATTTTTTCTATTTTTTCTTATAATTTTGTTAGTTTTGCTTCATGTGTTTTAAGGCCATGCTATTAGGTGTATACAAACTTGGTATTTTATATGTTTCTGTTGAATTAACTCTTATGATTATAAAATGTCTCCTTTAATCTGCAATAGTACTCTTTGCCTTAAAGTCTTTTCCTGATAATTTATAGGGGTTTTTGTTAGTATACATGTGGCATATATTTTTGTATTATTTATTTTCATAGTTTTTGTGATTTTATACTTAAGATATACTTCTTATAGCAAATTATGTAGTTTTTCTTTTCTTTTTTTTTACTGTTCTAAAGAATTATAGACTTTTGGGTGTATCTCTTCTATGCACATTTAATATATTTTCTTATGCATTGGAATTTAAATCTACTACCTTATATTGTATAATTTTGCTGTTATTATTTAACTAGAGGCCTGTTGCATGAAAATATTCGTGCAATAGGCCTTCCCTTCCCCTGGCTGCCAGCACTGGTTTTCCTCCAGCTCCTGGGACCCAGTCCTTTGCTCCGGCTGGAGGCGCCTCCAAACCTCTCATAGCACCAGTGGCCGGAGCCACCTTCAGTCTTCACTCCTATGTATGCAAATTAACCACCATCTTTGTTGGCAGTTAATATGCATAGCATGCTGATTAGTCAATGGGAGGCATAGCA
The DNA here is from genome assembly GCF_964212035.1 of Myotis nattereri. Taxonomy (NCBI): domain Eukaryota; kingdom Metazoa; phylum Chordata; class Mammalia; order Chiroptera; family Vespertilionidae; genus Myotis; species Myotis nattereri. The sequence goes on along the minus strand of NC_138077.1, from coordinate 110,319,885 downwards.
AAGGTACAGTCAATTTCAATCTTTGTCTACTATTAGATAGGATTTGTTTTTTGTTTATTTTATTCCTTTTTCCATTATTTTAGATAAAGCATGTTTTAAAAAATTATCTAATTTCCCCCCTACACATTTGTTAATCATATAATCTCCTACTCTTTTTAAAAAATATTTTTATTGATTTCAGAGAGGGAGGGAGAGGGAGAGAGAGAGCTAGAAACATCAATGATAAGAGAGAATCATTGATTGGCTGCCTCCTGCACATCCCCTACTGGAGATTGAGCTCGCAACTTGGGCATGTATCCTTGACCAGAATTGAACCCAGAACCTTTCAGTCTGCAGGCCAATGCCCTATCCACTGATTCAAACAAGCTAGGGCTCTCCTACTCTTTTTAGTAATTTTTTTTAGAGCTGCATTGTTCAATACAGTAAGTACTAGCCATCATGGCTACTTAAATTAAATAAGGTTAACAATTCAGTTCATCACACTACTTACATTTTATGTTCTCAATAGCTACATGACACTAATGGCTATAGTGTGGGACAACACAGATTATGGAACACAACTATTATGGCAAAACGTTCTATTCAACAACAACATTCTAGACTCGTTACAATATATCTTAAATTAGTACTATTTCTATCTCCTGGATAATTCATAAACATTACAGAACTTTAATTCAATTTAACCCATTCCTGCCTTTTGAGATGCTCTTTCATAAAATGGAATTTGATCAATATTTTACTCTTATATGACATTATTTTCTTATATTATTTTTTTTATTATTATTAGTTAAGGTATTACAAATGTGTCCTCAGCCCCCCCATTAAACCCCAACCTCCCTCCAGTCCCCCCAGCCCCACACACTCATGCTCCCATCCCCCTGTTGTCCATGTCCATTGGTTTGGCTTATGTACATGTATACAAGTCCTTTGGTTGTTCTCTTCCCCTTGCCCCTGCCCTCCCCTACTTTCCTTCTGGGGATTGATAGCCTAATTGCTGTTTCTCAGTCTTTGGGTCTGTCCCTTTTCATCAGTCTATGTTGTTCTCTATAATCCACAAATGAGTGAGATCATGTGGTATTTATCTTTCTCTGACTGGCTTATTTCACTTAGCATAATGCTCTCCAGTTCCATCCATGCTGTTGCAAAAGGCAAGAGTTCCTTTTTTTTTTTTTTTTTTTTTTTTTTTTTTTTTTTACCGCAGCATAGTATTCCATTGTGTATATGTACCACAGTTTTCTAATCCACTCATCTGCTGATGGACACTTAGGCTGTTTCCAAATCTTAGCTATGGTGAATTGTACTGCTATGAACATAGGGGTGCATATATCCTTTCTGATTGGCGTTTCTGGTTTCTTGGGATATATTCCTAGAAGTGGGATCACTGGGTCAAATGGGAGTTCCATTTTTAGTTTTTTGAGGTAGCTCCATACTGTTCTCCATAGTGGCTTCACCAGTCTGCATTCCCACCAGCAGTGCAGAAGGGTTCCTTTTTCTCCACATCCTCTCCAACACTTGTTGTTTGTTGATTTGTTGATGATAGCCATTCTGACAGGTGTGAGATGATAACACATTGCCGTTTTGATTTGCATCTCTCGTATAATTAGTGACTTTGAACATGTTTTCATATGTCTTTCGACCTTCTGTATGTCCACTTTTGAAAAGTGTCTATCTAGGTCCGTTGCCCATTTTTTTATTGGATTGTTTATTTTCCTTTTGTTAACTTTCATGAGATCCCTGTAAATGTTGGAAATTAAACCCTTATCGGTGGTATCATTGGCAAATATGTTCGCCCATGTAGTGGGTCTTCTTGTTGTTTTGTTGATGGTTTCCTTTGCTGTGCAAAAGCTTTTTATTTTGATGTAGTCCCATTTGTTTATTTTCTCTTTAGTTTCCATTGCCCTAGGAGCATTATCAGAGAAGAAATTCCTTCGGCATATGTTTGCAATTTCGCTGCCTGTGGATTCCTCTAGTATTTTTATGGTTTCCCGTCTTACGTTTAAGTCTTTTATCCATTTTGAGTTTATTTTTGTGTATGGTGTGAGTTGGTGGTCTAGTTTCATCTTTTTGCATGTATCTGTCCAATTTTCCCAACACCATTTATTGAAGAGACTGTCTTGACTCCATTGTATGCTCTTGCCTCCTTTGTCGAATATTAATTGGGCATAGTGGTTTGGGTCGATTTCTGGGTCTCTATTCTATTCCATTGATCTATAGGTATGTTCTTGTGCCAGTACCAAGCTGTTTTAAGAACAGTGGCTTTGTAATGCAGTCTATATCTGGTATTGAGATCCCACCTACTTTGTTCTTTCTCAGGATTGCTGCAGCTATTCGGGGTCTTTTTTTATTCCAGATGAATTTTTGGAACGTTCGTTCTAGATTTGTGAAATATGCAGTTGGTAATTTAATGGGGATTGCATTGAATCTATAGATTGCTTTGGGTAGTATGCACATTTTGATGATGTTGATTCTACCAATCCATGAACACGGTATATTCTTCCATCTCTTTATGTCTTCCTCTATCTCTTTTTTCAGTGTCCTGTAGTTTTTGGCATATAAGTCTTTTACCTCCTTAGTTAAGTTTATTCCTAGGTATTTTAATTTTTTGGTGCAATGGTAAATGGGATTGCTTCTGTAGTTTCACTTTCTGTAAGTTCACTGCTGGTGTAAAGAAATGCCATGGATTTCTTAGCATTAATTTTGTATCCTGCTACATTGCCGAATTCATTTGTTAAGTCTAATAATTTTTAATGGCATGTTTAGGGTTCTGTATGTACTGTATCATGTCATCTGCAAATAAGGACAGTTTTACTTCTTCTTTTCCAATTTGGATGCCATTTATTTCTTCTTCTTGTCTGATCGCAACGGTTAGTACTTCCAGTACTATGTTGAACAGGAGTGGTGAGAGGGGGCATCCCTGTCTTGTTCCTGTTTTTAGGGGGAATGGTTTCAGTTTTTGCCCATTCAGTATGATGTTGGCTCTGGGTTTGTCATATATGGCTTTTTTTATGTTGAGGTATGATCCCTCAATTCCTATCTTGCTGAGAGTTTTTATCAAGAAAGGGTGTTGGATTTTGTCAAATGCTTTTTCTGCATCAATTGATATGACTATGAGGTTTTTTTTCTCTCAATTTGTTTATGTGAAGTATCACATTTATTGATTTGCGGATATTGTACCATCCTTGCATCCCTGGGATAAATCCTACTTGGTGATGGTGTATGATCTTTTTGATGTACTGCTGGATCCTATTTGCTAGGATTTTGTTGAGTATTTTGGCATCTATGTTCATGAGGAATATTGGCCTATAATTCTCTTTCATTGTATTGTCTTTATCTCGTTTTGGGATTAGGGTGATGTTGGCTTCATAGAATGAGCTGGGAAGTGTTCCTTCCTCTTGGATCTTTTGACATAGTCTGAGGAGGATAGGTTTTAGTTCATCCTTGAATGTTTGGTTAAACTCCCCTGTGAAGCCATCTGGCCCCAGGCTTTTGTTGGCTGAAAGCTTTTGGATTACTGCTTCGATTTCCTCCATAGTTATTGGCTTATTGAGATTTTTAGATTCTTCCTGGTTAAGTTTTGGAATGTTGTATTTTTCTAGGAATATGTCCATTTCCTCCAGGTTGTCTAGTGTGTTGGAGTAGAGTTGTTCATAGTATTTTCTAACGATCCTTTGTATTTCTATGGGGTCTGTTGTTATTTCTCCTCTTTCATTTCTGATTTTGTTTATTTGGGTCCTCTCTCTTTGTTTCTTGGTGAGCCTGGCTAGAGGTGTATCAATTTTGTTTATCCTTTCAAAGAACCAGATCTTGGTTTTGTTGATCTTTTGTATTGTTTTTTTTGGTCTCTATGTCGTTTATCTCCGCTCTGATCTTTGTTATTTCCTTCCTTCTGCTTACAGTGGGCTTTTTTTATTGCTCTCTTTCTAACTCTTCGAGTTGTAGAGTTAGGTCATTTATTCTCATTGTTTCTTGTTTCTTGCAGTAGGCTTGTAGAGCTATGAACTTCCCTCTCAAGACTGCTTTTGCTGTGTTTTAGGTTTTGGATTGTTGTGTTTTCATTGTCATTTGTTGCTATGATGTTTTTTATGTCTTCCTTGATCTCGCTGGTAACCCAGTCGTTGTTTAATAGCATGCTATTTAGTCTCCATGTGTTTGATTTTTCTGGATTGTTTTTGTTGTCGTTGATTTCCAGTTTTATGCCTTTTTGGTCTGAGAAGATGCTTGATATGATTTCAATTTTCTTGAATTTGAAGAGACTTTGTCTGTGACCCAATATATGGTCTATCTTTGAAGATGACAAATGTGCACTTGAGGAGAATGTATATTCTGTGGCTTTGGGGTGAAATGTTCTGAAGATGTCAATTAATTCCATCTGGTCTAGTGAGTCATTTAGGATTGATGTTTCTTTGCTGAGTTTCTGTTAAGAGAATTTGTCCAGTGGTGATAATGGGGTGTTAAGGTCCCCTACTATGATTGTATTGCTGTCAATCTCTCCCTTGATCTCCTCCATAAGATTTCTTACGTATTTGGGTGCTCCTATACTGGGTGCATATATATTTACCAGAGTTATTCTTCTTATTGGACTGCTCCCTTTAGTATTATGAAGTGGCCTTCTTGATCTCTTTTTATGTCCTTCACTTTGAGATCTAATTTGTCAGATATAAGTATTGCTACCCTGGCCTTTTTTTCACTTCCATTGGCCTGAAAAACCTTTTTCCATCCCTTCACCATCAGTCTGTGTGCGTCTTTTTTTCTGAGGTTTCCTGTAGACAGCAGATATATGGGTCATGTTTTCTTATCCACTCATTTACCCGATGCCTTTTGACTGGGGAATTTAATCCATTTACATTTAAAGTTATTATTGATAGAAACTTGTTACTTGCCATTTTTGTTCTTTACTGCTCCGTTGCTTCTTTGTTTCCTATTTTTTCTATTTACAGCAGACCCTTTAGCATTTCTTGCATTGCTGGCTTGGTTGTAATAAATCCCGTAGACCGTGAAGCTCCTGATTTGACCCTCAATTTTGATTGATAGCCTTGCTGGGTACAGTATTCTTGGATTCAGAACCTTCCTTTGCATGACTGTATATTTCATTCCATTCCCTTCTTGCCTGATGTGTTTCTGTTGAGAAATCGGTCGCAAGTCTGATGGGGGATCCTTTGTAGGTAACTTTCTGTCTCTCTCTGGCTGCTTTTAAGATTCTTGCTTTGTCGTTGGTGTTTGCCAATTTAATTATTATGTGCCTTGGCATTGGTCTTTTCGGGTTCATTTTTTTGGGGACTCTGTGAGCTTCTTGGATTTGTGTGAGTTTTTTCTTCTTTATATCAGGGAAATTTTCTGTTACGATTTTTTCAAACAGGTTTTCTATTCCTTGCTCAGATTCCTCTCCTTCTGGCACCCCTATTATTCGGATGTTGTTTCGTTTAGCGTTGTCCCAGAGTTCTCTTAGGCTCTCCTCCTGCTTTTTAATTTTTTTTTCCTAGAAGCTGTTCTGTTTGGGTATTTTTCCTACCTTGTCTTCTAGCTCGCTGATGCGGTCCTCAGCTTCTTCTAGTCTACTGTTGATGCTTTCTATTGAGTTCTTTATAGCAGTGATGTCATTTCTCATTTCTTCTTGGTTTCTCTTCATTTCCTCTTGGTTCTTCTTCATTTCCTCTTGGTTCCTACATATATTGTTGAATTTGTCTTCCATTATTTTCATCCACATTATGGCCATTTCTCTGAATTCTTTCTCTGACAGGTTGCTTGCCTCCATTGCCTCCATTTCATTTACTTCCTTTTCTGATGATGCCTGTTTTTCTTTCATATGTGGGTTGGTTCTTTGTTTCACCATGTTCTCTCTTCTCCAGGTGTTTGGTTATGTAGTTCTATCTCTGCTGCGTTGATTTAAAGGCACAAAATACAACACAACAAGGCACAACGTACAAGGCACAGAACAAAATGTATTCACGATATTAATAACCCCAAATAAAGGTGACCACCCAAGTGAAGAGAATTAGGGGATAAAGAAGAAAAAAGAGAAAAAGATTAAAGAGAAAAATAAAAAACAAAAAGGAGTGCTGAAATGAGATTGGGAAAAGGGAGAGAGGGAAAAAACAAACAGACCAAAAAAAAAAAAAAGTAAGAGAGAGAATGAAATAGAGGTGGGGAGGAGGCTATTTGTATGGGGAGAAAATTCTAAGAGAACCGCAACTAATCTCAATGAATTCCAGCAGCAGATCCCTGGAGATTAATGCAAACTACAAACAACCACTAATATCAAGCAAGGCAAGGGAAAACAGAAGCACAAAAATAACCAGAGAAAGAAAAAATAAGCAAAACAGAAAAATGAAAATGAAAAACAAAACAACTCCCAAACAAGCATAAAAAAACACAATATACTCAAAATCAAGCAAACACTAGCAAAATGACAGAGAGAGAGAGAAAAAAAAATTGGATAGTGAAGAAAGATAAGAGAGAGGTGTATATGGATTTAGAGCAAGGAATTAGAAATTAGATATATAAGTAGGGTAAAATTTAGACAGTGGGTAAAAAGAAGGAATAGGGAAAATCTAAAGCAGGAATAGGGTAAGAGAAACAGGACAACAAAAGGTGAAAAGAGAGGAAGAGAGTTTTGGCTTAAGGGTAAATGTGAGATAGAAATGATGCTAAAGGAACGATGAAAATAGAGTGTAGAACACTAATCCCAAAATAAAATAAAGAAAAATTAAAAAATAAAAAATAAAATGACACTTGAAAAAATGGTAAAATGATAGCAATAATACTGGTTAAAAAATGTAGTAATTAAAAAGGTAAAATCAAGTGATAAAAAAAACAATAAAATAGGTTCTTAATGAAATGGTGGAAAAAGAATTAAAAAAAATATAAAAATATGCAGTAGTGAAGGTGCTTCAGATCTTCTACTCTTCTTTTTGGCATGCCTTAGTCCTGCCAGCCATTCAGGAGAGTGTTGAATTTCCCTGCGATACACTGTCCCTCCGTGCCATAAACCACAGTCCTGATTTTAAGGCAGGTTGTATTTGTTTACCAGACTGCCTTTATTTGTGATCACAGAAGAGACAGTTTGTGGCTCTGACTCTGGGTGGCAGTGTGTCTGGATTGACCTCCGAGGCTATAAGTCCTTTCTATCAGTAGGGTTTTTTTTTCTCTATGGTACTTGAAACCGATTTGGGAAAGTCCACTGCCCAGAGTTGGCTCTCCAATCGCTACTGCCCACTCTGTTTCCCAGGCTCCCCAAAAAGAACTCTCCCCTACAGGCTCTGCGAATGACCCCAGCTGGGAAATCCCATGCAATGGGTTTAATAATCAAATGCACGGATCTAAGGGGAACGGTAACAAGAACCTGATACGTTGTGCAAATTCGCAAGCCTCCACCTTCCAGGTCTGCACGCAGTCTCCACGCGCCCACTTGCCCCTGGCACCAAGCAGCTGGTACACTGGCAAAGACCAAGGCTGCTTTTTTACATCCATTCCAGCTATGGGCTTATTTTTAATGTTCCTTTCTGCCAGCAGCCCCGTGGGGCCCCTTCCCCACTTGCGGGTCACGCTGGTCCCAACGGCTGCGGACTCTGTGGGGCGCAGATTTCGTGCCCCCCCCACACCCCCCCGCGTGAGCTCGGTTCTCTCTCCAACCCGAATTGCAAACTGCACCTTTAGGGGAAGTCTAACCTTTCCGTGAGAAGAAGCAGTGCTCGTCTGAGTTCACGCAGTCATGCTGCTTGAGATCCCTTGTTTCCAGGTTAGTAGCTGATCTCTGGATGCCAGCAATAGCCTCCCAAGATGGCGCGGTCTCTGCTGCTGCACTGGCGCACTGAGAGAGGTTTCAGCCGCAGCCTCCAAGGGTCCTTTTTTTTCTGGGGGTTCTCCGTCTTTCCCAGCTACAGACAGTCTCTCAGCTGAAAATCCTCTGCCTATTCGGGCTGTAGGTTACCCGTTTCAGCTGCTCACCCTTATCTGCTCCAGGACAAGGCACAGGACAGGTCCGTTTATACCTCCGCCATTTTCTCCCATGACATTATTATTATATAATTTTAAACAGTCAATATTTATTTAAATTTCCTCAAATATTTATACTTTCTGATGTTCTTCATTCTTTCAGCTCTTAATGTTGTTGTTACACTGTCCTCTGGTTTTCATTATTTTTTTCTGTAGAAAACTTGGCTGTCATTATTGTTGTCTTTTTTTTTTTTGAACAGTTTGTTTTTATCATTCCTTTCCTTTCTCTTTAGTTTTCAGCACTTTTACTATAATATCCTTAGGTGCCATTTCTTTGTAGATATTTTCTTGGTGCTTGAAGATAGCTTTAATCTCTGGAATGATGTCTATTTTCACATTTGGAAAAATTTCTGCCATAGGTTTTTCAAATATAGCTTTATCCCATTCCTTTTGTGACTTTAATTAAAAATAATCCTACTTACCATATCCCATATATGTTTTGTTTTCTTCTCTAAATGTCCATCCTATTTTCCTTTCTTTGCTTCATTCAACATATTTTGTACTGATCTGTCACTAACATCACTATTTTGATATTAAGTCCTCCATTCATGTAAAGTATAATATTAATCTTTTTATTTGTTTCATAATTTCAATTTAATACTTTTAGTAGCATTCTGTGTTGCGATGAAATTATCCATTATTTTCTCTATTTTTTAGCATATATATTATAGCTCTTTTAAAGCCTGATAATTCTAAGATATAGATCACTTGGAGTTTGTTTATAATACCTATATTTTTCTGTTGATTTTCAGTTGTATATATTTGTTACCATAACTAGAAATTTCTAATAAAATGTTGGACATTGTGTATGAAAAATTATAGAAGCTCTGATTTTATTTTCATTCAAAGTGGATTTGATTTTCTTCTTGAAGGCTGACATATTCTCCATTTATGAATATCTGCATCATTCACAGTCTTAAATCTTTCAATTTAACATATACTTTTACAATTTTTATTGCACAATATTTATATCAGTAGAAGGAATACAGAAGTCACTATATTTAATACAGAGCATTCAAGTTTTTTAATGCAATAAATGAGAAGTCTGTGTACATTTTTCAAAAGTCTTTAAATATGCAGTACTGAAGTGAGTGGCTGGTTGACCAGTCAAAGCTCTCTGAGTAGTTGCCTTAAATCATCTCAGCCAGCAAGATGGATGTTGGTTATTCTCTAAAAGCTCATCTGGAAGCTGCTTGAAACCCACATCTGCTCAGCTATCTTACTGAATCCAAAGAGTAATAGCTTCCCTGTCTCTTCCTCCTCCCAAATATCATCTGAGGGTTTCTCAATAGAAGCCTCTAACTCAGAACAATGTAGGCAAGGGGATTCTGGAAATGTAATTGATGGCTTCTTCTCTTCTGAGGAAATTTTAATGTTGAGAAATGGTGATACCTAGCCAACCATAGAAAATCAAGCAAGTACTTTTTTCTTATAACTGCATAAAAATTATATAGGAAAAAATATATATGTGTATATATTGCTTTTTACCTTTTTAAAAAAATAATTCTTTACTGTTGAAAGTATTACTATGTTCTCTTTTCCCCCCATTGACCCCCACTAGCCTGCCCCTGCCTCATACCCCAGGCCCTCACCACCCCATTGTCTGTGGCCATGGGCCATGTATCTATGCATACAAAGTTCTTGGCTGATTACTTCTCACCCACCCACTCTCCCCCGTCTTCCCTCTGAGATTTCACACTCTGTTCCATGCTTCTATGTCTTTGGATCCACTCTATTAATCAGTTTATTTTGTTATTTAGATTTTACATATGAGCGAGATTATGTGATACTTGTCTTTCTCTGATTGACTTATTTCACTTAGCATGATACTCTCCAGGTCCTTCCCTGATGTCTCAAAGGGTAACAGATTCTTCTTTTATACTGTTGCATAGTGATCCATGGTATAAATGTATCACAGCTTTATATATGTATATAAATATATATGTATATAAATAAATATGTGTATATATATATGTATGTATTTCTTTATTTTTTAAAGTATTACATATAATATTACATATGTCTCCTTTTCTTCCCATTGACCTCTCCCTGCTTGGCCACCCCCACCTCCAGCACACTCCCTCACCCCTCCAGTGTCTGAGTTCCTGAGTTATACTTATATGCATGCATATAAATCCTTTGGTTAATCTCTTACATCCCCCACCCTCCTCTGCCTTCCTTTGTTTCTGATCTTGGGTCATACATTTTTTTGTTGATAAGTCTGGTTAAAAGTTTATCACTTTTATTTATCTTTTCAAAAACCAGCTCTTGGTTTTATTGATCTTTTGTTTGCTTGTTTTTAGACTTTCATTTATTTCTGCTTTTATCTTTATTATTTCCTTCCTTCTGTTGACTGTGGGATTTTTTTGCTGTTGTTTTTCTAATTGCCTTAGGTGTAAGGTTAGATTGTTTATTTGATATTTCTTTTGTCTCTTTAAAGTAGGCCTGAATTGCTATAAATTTACCTCTTAAAACTGCTTTGGCTGTGTCGCATAGATATTGTATTATTGTGCTTTTATTTTAATTTGGCTCATGGTATTTTTTGATTTCTTACTTGATCTTGTTGTCAACCCATTCACTGTTTAATAACATGTTATTTAGTCTCCATGTGTTTTTCATTTTCCTCTTGTAGTTGAGTTCTTGTTTTACACAATTGTGGTCCAAGAAGATGCTTGATATAATGTCAGTAGTCTTTAATTTATTGTCACTTATTTTGTAGCCCAACAGGTGTTCTATCATGGAAAATGGTCTATGTGCACTCTCAAATAATCTATATTCTGATTCATTCTTGTGAAATGTTCTAAAAATATCAATTAAATTTATCTGGTATAATGTGTCATTTAAAGCCCTTCTTTCCTTGTTAATTTTCTGTCTGGATTATGTATCTATTAGTGGCAATGGAGTTTTAAAGTCCCCATTATTACTATTTTAGTGTTTATTACTTCCTCTATGTCCATCAATATTTGCATTATATATTTAGGTTATCCTATGTTGAGGGTGCAAATATTTTCAAGGGTTATATTCTGTCATCAGGTTGACATTAAAAAATACCTTTTTTGTATCGTTATATTTGTTTTAATGTCTTTTTGGATTCTAGGATGATGGAAAATTAGGTTGAAGCTACTCTGACATTCTCCCAGGACCAAACTATAATTACAACTAAAATATAGTAAAATAATGCTGAATAAACATCTGAAGTCTAGCTAGAGAGAAGCCTTATATTCAAGAACTTAAAGAGGCTACATTGAAATTGTATTACCTGGGGGAAAACAATAGCCCAACCAATTGTATCCCTCTTTCTGTACCCCTCTTTCTCAGCTTAAGCACTGCTGAGAAGTTCATCTGGAGGTTCATTATGTGTCTGAAACTAACAGACAGGCTGCAGACAGAGGTGGATCCCTGGGTGCTTTGAGTCTTTGCCTGACCTGCTCCTTGGGCCAGGGCTACTGAAAGTAGACCTTGGTACACACCTTTGTCCTTTCCCAGCTCAACAGTGGGAGCCACAAAAAATGGATTATTGATAGCTCCCAATAGGTTGCTCAGGGTCAGTGACAGACAGTGTCTGATATTGGCCTGCACCTATGTCCCTGCAAAGAGACCAAGAACCAATACATCCAGTGGCCAGGTTCAGATAACAGCAGAGCAGGATCCAATAAACTTCACAAGCAGCATATCCACAGGGATATCTCAGCAGGCACCAGACCCTATTAAGGTTAATTCCATCTAGTGTGACCAGCACTTACACAGAAACCTACACACTGTGTTGGGACTAAGCCTCAATGACAGACAGCCTGAGAGTCAAACCCACCCTAAAACTGGCCAATAGCAATCAAGACTCAATTAGAACAGAAGGGCCCACACAACATACACAAGGGACATTCTTAATGCAATCAGGGACACTATACCACTGGGTCGCCTACTACATAAGGCCACACCACCAAAACTATGAGTCATAGAAGAACTATTTAATACATAAAACAAGCACAAATAGGCAGCTATAATGGGGCATTAAAGAAACAGGCCTCAAATGAAGAAACAAGAGCATTGGATTCTAGAGAATTCTAGAGTCTAGAAGAAAAGCTAAATGAAATGGAGGTAAGCAATTTATTAGATACTAGAGGCCCGGTGCACAAAAATTTGTGCACTCGGGAGGGAGGGGGGTGTCCCTCAGCCCGGCCTGTGCCCTCTCGCAGTCTGAAACCCCTCAGGAGATAATGACCTGCTGGCTTAGGCCTGCTCCCGGATGGCAGAGGGCAGGCCCAATCCCTAGGTGCAGCCCCTGGTTGGGCTCAGAGCAGGGCCGATTGGGGAGTTGGGGAGCCGCCCCGTCATGCACAGAGCAGGGCAGATTGGGAGGTTGTGATGCCATCCTCAGTCACGCTCAGGGTAGGGCCAATTGGGAGGTTGGGGCACCGTCCCCTGTCACACTCAAGGCAGGGTCGATGGGGAGGTTGCGGTGCCACCCCCTGTCACGCACAGAGCAGGGCCAATCAGGGGGTTGGGGCACTTCCCCCGTCACACACAGAGCAGAGCCCATCAGGGGGTTCGGGCACTGCCCTCTATCACCCACAGAGCAGGGCCGATCAGGGAGTTGGGGCGCCGCCACTCTCACACTCAGGGCAGGGCCGATGGGGAGGTTATGGCTCTACCCCATCACACACAGAGCAGGGCCCGTGGGGGGGGGGTTGGGGAGCTCCCCCCTATCAGGCAGAGCAGGGCTGCTCAGGGCGTTGGGGCCCCGCCCCCTGTCACACACACAGCCACAGGGTGATCAGGGGGTTTGGGCGCTGCCCCCTGTCACACTGATCCCGGTGCCGGCAGGCATATTACCCTTTTACTATATAGGGTAGAGGCCTGGTGCATGGGTGGGGCCGGCTGGTTTTCCCTGAAGGGTGTCCTGGATCAGTGTGGGGGTCCCCACTGGGGTGTCTGGCCAGTCTGGATGAGGGGCTGAGGGCTGTTTTCAGACTGGGGGTGACTGAAGTTCCCAACCGCTCCTTTTTTTCTTTTTCTTTTTTTATTCTGGGCCAGCTTTACCTTGAGGCTTGGCTCCAGCTCTTCGGCCTCCGGGCTGAAAGTAGGTTTCTGGCCTTTGCTTACAATGTTGCGAATCTGCTGGCTGAAGTCGGGGCGGGGGGGGGGGGGATTTGTTACAATGTTTCTTAAACTGCCCGCTCAGAGGCCTGCAGCCGCAGGCAGGGAACGTTGGTTTCCTCCAAGGATCCTCCTCCGTCACTGAGGCAACCAAGCCTCATGTTAGTTTCAAGCTGCCTGGCTGCCGCCGCCATCTTGGCTGACAGTTAATTTGCATATCTCGCTGATTAGCCAATGAAAAGGGTAGCGGTCGTATGCCAATTACCTTGTTTCTCTTTTATTAGTGTAGATAGAGTTCAGAGTTATGATTATAAGAATACTCAAAAGCATGAAAAAAGATATAGAAACCATAAAAAAGGATCAGTCAAAGTGAAGAATGCCATATTTGAAGTAAAGCATACACTGGAAGGAATAAACAGCAGGCTTGATGAAACAGAATATTGAATCAGGAATTTGAAAAATAAGATAGAAAAAATCACCCAGTCAGAGCAATGAAAATAAATATTAAAAAAAATGAGCATAGTTTAAGGGACCTTTGGGACAAAATGAATTGTAACAAGATCTGTGTAATAGGAGTATGAGAATGAGAAGGAGACAACAAGGAATCAAGAACCTATTTGAATAAATAATGTCTGAAAACTTCCTTAACCTCATTAAAGAAAAAGACATGCAAGTCCAGGAAGCCAAGAGAATCCCATACAAGAGGAACTCAAAGGAGCACCATGACACACCATAAAATGCCAAAAGGTAAAGACAAAGTGAGAATATTAAAAGCAGCATGAGAGAGTCACTAAGGTATCTACAGGGGAGTTACATAAAACTGTCAGCTGATTTACAACAGAAACATTTCAGGCCAGAGGGATTGGGGTGAAATATTCAAAGTGATGAAAAACAAGGACCTGCAACCAAGGATATAGTACCCAGAAAGGCTATCATTTAAAATTGAAGGAAAAATAAAGAGCTTCCCAGACAAGAAAAAGCTAAAGGAGTTTGTTACCAGCAAACCATTATTGCAAGGGATGTTAAAGGGCTTGCTTTAAGAAGCTGAAGAAGAAAAGGAAAAGAAAACAAAATAGAGGAACATAGTAACAAAATAAAATATCAATAAACACATACCTATAAATAATTTTTTAAAAAATAAATGGCTTAAATGGTCCAGTCACTACACATAAGGTAACTAGATGGATAAGAAAACAAGTCCCATGTATATGTTGCCTTCCAGAGACCCACCTCAGAACAAAAAGATATACACAGACTAAAATAAAGTGATGGAAAAAGATATTTCATGCAACTAGAAAGGAAAGAAAATGACATAGCAATCATTATATCTGACAAAATAGACTTTCAAATCAAGACTATAGTAAGAGACAAAGAAGGACCTTACATAATGATATGGGGCTCAATCCAACAAGAGGGTTTAACCCTTGTAAACATTTATGCACTCAACATAGAAGCACCTAAATATGTAATATTTTAAATATATTTTATTTTTAATATATTTTATTAATTTCATAGAGAAAAGGAGAGGGAGAGAGAGTTAGGAACATCAATAATGAGAGAGAATCATTGATTGGCTGTCTCCTGCAGACCCCGTACTGGGTATCAAGCCTGCAACTGGGGCATGTGCCCTTGACTGGAATGGAACCGAGGACTTTTAAGTCCATAAGCCTACACTCTATCCACTGAGCAAAACCAGCTAAGGCTGTAAAGCATCTCTTGATGGACATAAAGGGAGAAATTGACAGTCATCCTTTATAGTAAAAGGTTAATATGCAAATTGACCGAACAGCAGAATGACCGGTTGCTATGACATGCACTGACCACCAGGGGGAAGACACTCAATGCAGGAGCTTCCCCCAGGTGGTTAGTGCGCTCCCAGAGGGGGAGTGCCATTCAGCTAGAAGGCAGGCTCACTGCTCACAGCTGGCGAGCATAGCAGTGGTGGCTGGAGCCTCTCCTGTTTCCTGCCTCTGCAGCAGCACTAAGGATGTCCAACTGCTGGCTTAGACCCGCTCCCCCCTGAGGGCTGCTGGACTGCAAGAGGGTGCAGGCGAGGCTAAGGGAACTCCCAGAGTGCACAAATTTCGTGTACTGGGCCTCTAATATAGTTATAGTAGGAAATTTAGCATCCCATTGATAACAAT
Source organism: Myotis nattereri (assembly GCF_964212035.1). Lineage (NCBI taxonomy): Eukaryota > Metazoa > Chordata > Mammalia > Chiroptera > Vespertilionidae > Myotis > Myotis nattereri. The sequence goes on along the minus strand of NC_138077.1, from coordinate 110,304,655 downwards.
GGATAGATCTTTCAGACAGAAAGTCAATAAGGATATTGTGACCTTAAAGTAAATTCTAGATAAAATGGATTTACTTGATATCTTCAAAGCATTCCACCCCAAGGAGGCAGAATATACATTTTTTTCAAGTGTAAATAGAATGTTTTCTAAAATAGACATGTTAGGACACAAAACAATTCTCAATATATTTATTAAGATTGAAATCATATATAGCATCTTCTTTGACCATAATTCTATGAAACTTAAAATAAATCACAAGAAGAAAATGTAAAATGAAAAAACATGCTAATTAGCATGTAATAAACAATGAAAGCGTTAATGAGATAAAGGAAGCAATCAAAAGATACCTTGAAACAAATGAAAATGAAAACACAACAACCCCAAATCTGTGGAGCACAGGGAAAGCAGCCCTAAAAGGGAAATTCATAGCATTATAGGACTATCTCAAGAAAGAAGAAGAAGTTCAAATAAGCAATCTAAATTTATAGTTAATGGAACTTGAAAAAGAATAACAACAAAGCCCAGATTGAGTAAAAGGAAGAAAATAATAAAGATCAGAGGAACCCTAACCAGTTTGGCTCAGTGGATAGAGCATCGGCCTGCGGGCTGAAAGGTCCCAGGTTTGATTCCAGTCAAGGGCATGTACCTTGGTTGCGGGCACATCCCCAGTCAGAGGTGTGCAGGAGGCAGCTGATCAATGTTTCTAACTCTCTATCCCTCTCCTTTTCTCTCTGTAAAAAAATCAATAACATATATTTTTTTAAAAAGATCAGAGCAAAATAATTGAAATAGACTCTAAGAAAACAATAAAAAAGATCAAGGAGGAGAATAGAAAAAGTGGTGACTTTCTTGTACCTCCTCCCAGGGTCAGACTGGAAATACAACTAAATTAGAGAACATTCACCTGGAATTACCAACTAAGCTCTAGCAGAGGGGGAGGCATACGAAGGAACGACAGAAAAGACCTGAAGATGAGTAGGAAGGGAAAGGTCATGAGAAGAGCCTACCCAGCTCTCAGGGGTGGCAGGCTGGTACACTGAGAGAGGAAGGAGTGCTGGTCTATGTGAGGGTCTGTATCCTCAGAAGATCGAACCCCATAATGCAGGCAGTCTCCATAGCCTGGAGCACCAGAACTGAGACCCGCAGCCCATGTAACATCAAACCATGAAAGGCATCAATGCAGCTGGCAGAGTTTGGAGCTTGTAGACTGGAGCCTATTAGAGAGAAAACCACAGCTTTGTGTTTGTTTTTTCTCTAAAACCAGTCACAGCAGTTGATTTTGCAGCTACTCACCCAAGGCTTTGGTGTAGGACAGTGGTTCTCAACCTTCCTAATGCCACAACCCTTTAATACAGTTCCTCATGTTGTGGTGACCCCCAACCATAAAATTATTTTTGTTGCTACTTCATAACTGTAATTTTGCTACTGTTATGAATCATAATGTAAATATCTGATATGCAGGATGTATTTTCATTGTTACAAATGGAACATAATTAAAGCATAGTGATTAATCACAAAAAACAATATGTAATTATATATGTGTTTTCCGATGGTCTTAGGCGACCCCTGTGAAAAGGTTGTTCGACCCCAAAGGGGTTGCAACCCACAGGTTGAGAACCACTGGTGTAGGGAGAAAGACACAGATGTGAGGTGCCTAAACACAGTCTGGGGTGGGAAACAGTGTAGGGAGATGTGAAAGATCAGTAGCCAGGAATCCTGTATTTGGTCATTCATAGGCACCCAAAACAAAATGGCCATTTTTCCTGAGAGGAGCTAGCCACTCCCATTAGCCACTGGGCAGGTAAAGAAAAAAACCTTGCCCTAGGCGATACTGCCCACCCTACCCTCAGGAGTCCTGCATGCCAAACACTGCATTTTAAGATTTTCAGAAGAAACAAAAGCAGAGGCCAAGCCTATGTGTTTGAACAGTCTCAGTGTGCATCAGTAACTGGATTGGAGAAGGGCTTTCTGCCCCACTATCCTGGGAACCAGACTAGTAATTTCCCCACAAGGGAGAACTGATAAAAACTTCAGGTTTCCAGCCAATCCCACTGGGTTGCATATGAGGATCTCTGCCCAGCTGAGGGCAGAGTAATATTTTGGGCCACTTGCCAGTAGCTCTAGAACAGGGAGACACACCAACCACATTTCCTGAAATCTGAACAGCACCTCTTCTGCCTAATGCCCTTTCAGAAACAAACTTTTGAGTAATTAAGATTGCCGCTTCTAGCAGGCAAAGGCAGGCAGAAGCGGAGCCCAAAGAACCAGCAGAAGTTTTCTGACTCAACCCTCGGTCCCATGCTGCTAATAAACCTGCTTTAGAGGACAGGTTGGCCCCCTCCTGCTTACAGGCAAGTCTTCTGGGAGCAGACACAAACTGTGGGTTGCTTGGAGCTTCAAACAGGTTGCAGAAAGCCAACAAAGGACAGTTTCTGACAGGGGTTAGCACCTAAATATCTCATGGAAAGCTCAGAATTGAGAGACAGAACATTTAACCATAGTCATCAAAAGAGTAGGACCCAAAAGAAGCACCCATGAGGCACTAAACTTGGCTGAAAAGAACTCCATCTTTTTTTCCCCTTTTTTCTTCTTTTCCTTTTAAAACATTTTCCTCTGTCTTTTCTTTTTTCCTTTTTAATTTATCTTCTTTATCTATCTGTTTTGTCTATTTGTTGTTATTTTAAACTCTGTTGTTTCATACATATATCTAATTTCCACTTCCCTTCTCCTACACAATCATTTTTTTTTTCTTTCTATCATTTCCTTTTTCCCTCTTATCTCACCATTTTTACTTTTCTTATTTTGGGTGTATTTGACTTTTCCTCTATTTTATTTTTCAATTTTTTTTTGCTTTTATTTTCTTCTTCCTTTATTTTACACTGGTTTCCTTCTCCCATACCCTCATTTTTTAAAATCATATTTTCTTTATTTTAGCTCTGCACCTACATTTTCCTCCACCCACATCTTTTGTCTTCATTTGTTTCTGTGGGTTTTTTGTGTTTTTTTTTGAAATTTGTTGGTTGTTTTGTTATTTTTCTTTTCATTTTTTTTTCTTTCTTTTCTTAAATCATCCTTGCTTTCTTTTCTCTTTCCTAATTCTCTCTTCTCTGGTGGTAGCTTTTGCTGTAGGGGACTTGTATATGTTTTAATTTTGTTTCTTTTTTTTGTATTTTGTGGTATTTTGTCCTGTTATGTCAGTACCTCCACAACAGCTCACACATTATGGTGAGAGGTAAGCCACATAGTCAGCCAGCCTGAGAGGATATTCCATCCATTAATAGGAAAATAACATTCAAGACAACATGAGAACCTAAATAACTCAAGCAAGAAACTTTCGTAGAGCACCAGGCTCAGAAGATCTAAGAAACTGCACCGCTGGATCCCACAAAACACCTACTATATAAGACCACCCCACAAAGTCTGGGAGGTATAGCATTTTTATCTAGTACATAGAAACATATACAAAGGACAGAAAAAAATGGGGTGACAAAGAAGCAACCCCAAATGAAAGAAAAGAAGAAATCACCTGAAAAGGAACTAAACAAAATGGCGGCCAGCAATTTGTCAGATAAACAATTCAGAGTAATGGCAAAATAAGGTTGCTCAAACAATTCAGTTAGAACTATGAGCAACTTTACGAGAATTATAAGAAAATCAATTATAAGAAAATAAATAACACCCTGGAAGGATTCTACAGGAGACTAGAAGAAGCTGAGGATCAAATAAGTATATTAGAAGACAAAGTAGAAAAAAAAAACAACCCCATTCAGAGAAGCAAATGGGGGAAAAAAAGCAGGAGGAGGGTTTTAAAGGAGTTTTGGGAAAACATGAAACAGAACAACATACACAAAATAGGGGTACCATAAGGAAAATCCAAGCAAGGAATAGAGAACCTGTTTGAAGAAATAATGGCAGAAAATTTCCCTAACCTGGTGAAGGAAAAATTCACTAAAGTTCAGGAAACAAAGAGGTCCCAGCCAAGATGCACCCCAAAAGACCCACAACTAGGCACATAATAATTAAAATGTCAAACATTAAAGATAAAGAAAGAATCTTAAAGGCTTCAAGAGAGAGACAGAAAGTTATCTACAAGGGAGCTCCCATTAGACTGACAGCTGATTTCTTAATACAAACACTTTAGTCCAGAAGGAAGTGACATGATATATACAATGTAAGGAAAACCAAGGGACAGAACCCAAGACTACTTTATCTAGCAAAACTACCATTCAAAATCTATGATGAAATAAAGAGCTTAATGGATTTAAAAAAAAAAGGCTAAAAGAATTTATTACTACCAAACCAACATGCAATAAATGCTAAGGGAACTGTTGTAAGGAGAAGAAATAAAGAATGAAAAGAACACAGGCATAAAGAGTAAGAATGGCAACAAATAAAAACATATCAATAATAACCTTAAATGTAAATGGCTTAAATGCTCCAATTAAAAAAAAAAAATAGGATAGCTTAGTGGATACAAAAACATGACCAGAATATATGCTATCTATAAGAAACTCACCTCAGTAGAAAAGACTCACACAGAATGAAAGTGAAGGGATGAGAAAAAAATTTTCCTTGCAAATGGAAATGAAAACAAAGCTGCAGTAGCAAAACTCATATCTGACAAAATAGACTTCAAACTGAAGGTCATAACAAGAGATAATGAAGGCCACTTCATAATACTAAAGGGATCGATGCAATAAGAGGATATAACTCTGGTAAACATATATACACCCAATACAGGAGCATAAGGGAGAGACAAACAGCAATACAATCATTGTAACACCCTACTGACATCACTGAATATATCTTCTAGACAAAAAAAATCAACAAGGAAACAGTGATCCTAAATGACACAGTAGGTAAGTTGGAATTAACTGGCATTTTTAGAACATTTCACCATAAAGGTACAGAATATACATTATTCTCAAGTGCACATGTTACATTTTCAAAGATAGACCACATGTTAGGACACAAACTAAGTCTCTACAAGTTCATGAAGACTTAAATCATATCAAGCATCTTTTCAGGTCACAATGGCATGAAATTAGAAATCAGCTATAATAAAAACACAAAAAATATTCAAAAACCCATGGAGGCTAAATACTATGCTATTAAATAATGAATGGGTTGCCAAAGAGATCAAGGAAGAATTAAAAAACATATTGGAAACAAATGAAAATGAGCAAATAATTGCTTAAAAATGAATAAAATATCTAGGAATAAATGTAACCAATGATCTAAAATATGCATACTTGTAAAATTTTATATATATATATATATATATATATATATATATATATATATATATATATTTCAAAGGGATAGGGAGAGAGATAGAGATAGAAACATCAATGATGACAAAGAATCATTGCTAGGCCTCCTCCTGCACATCCCCTTCTGGGGACGGAGCCTGCAACCCGGGCATATGCCCTTGACCAGAATCAAACCTGGGACACTTCAGTCTGCAGGCCAACACTCTATCCACTGAGCCAAACCAGCTAGAGTATAAAATAAAGAAATTGAGAAAGATACAAAAAGTGAAAACATGTACTATGTTCATGGATAAGAATTAACATCATTAAGATATTCATACTATCCAAAGTAATCTATAGATTCAATGCAATTCCTATCAAGATACCAAGGGAGTATTTCACAGAACTAGAACAAATATTCAAAAAATTTATATGGAACCACAAATGACCCTGAATAGCAACAATGTTCTTGAGAAAGAAAAACAAAGTTGGAGAAATCACGCTACCTTATATCAAAATATACCACCAGGTCATAGTAATCAAAACATCATGCTGCTAGCATAAAAGAGACATATAAATAAATGAAACAGAATAGAGTCCAGGAATAAATTCACATGTCTATAGTCAATTGACATTTGACAAAAGAGACATAGCCATACAATGGGCTAAAGATAGTCTATTCAATAATTGATGATGGGAATATTTGACAGATAAGTGCAAAAAAAATGAAATTAGACCCCTTATTACACCACACAAAATAATAAACTCTAGTGGATTAAAGACATAAGTGTTAGACTGGAAACCATAAAAACCCTAGAAGCAAATATAGGCGGTAAAATATCAACATTTTTCATAGCAATATTTTTTCTGATATATCTAATTGGGCAAGGGAAAGAAAGAAAAATATAAACCAATGGAATGACATTAAATTAAAGACAAGGGCATGTACCTTGGTTGCGGGCACATCCCCAGTAGGGAGTGTGCAGAAGGCAGCTGATTGATGTTTCTCTCTCATCGATGTCTCTGACTATCCCTCTACCTTCCTCTCTGTAAAAAAATCAATAAAAATATATTAAAAATAAATAAATCTTAAGAAAGAAGCTATGGTTTGATATTATGATAAATTATCAATATTTAACTTAATTTTAGATTTTAGAATATAACAGTAACACGAAAAATAGTCAATAAACTGAATTATCAAGCTCAGCAGTTTTTAATATTAAAATCAATTTACAGTATGTTTGTTTGAGGTACACATAAATTTGAAGTGGTAGTAAGTGTAAGCAGAATAGTTGATTTCTTGGATGCACTCAATATAATTATAGTTCATCACCCGTGTGACTATATGTGTGTGCAGCTTAAAGTCATTTTGCTGCCCCAACCCAAAGTAACAATATTTTAGGTAGGTTTGCAATAGATTGAAGGGCAAAATTTCTATAAATTAGGAAAAAACTATGTAAAATAAATATACAATACATTTAAATAACAAACTAAACGTGTATTTTGGCATTCATCTTAATTCTTAGCTTGTAATCTCATGACTTGGAATTGAATTATCCCTAAGTACTTAATCACAAAACTGTATTTCTAATAGACAATTGTAAAAAAAATAGCATCAATCTCATTTATTACAAGCATCTCATAAGAAAGCAAAATGTTTATGGGATTGTGAAAGGCAGCTAGGTTGTTTTGTAATGTAAAAAAATATTTACATATACAAAAAAAAAAAATCTTAGCAGGCAGCAAACAAGATTTGTTTCTCTGTTTTCCAAAAAGTAAAATTGCATTTGTTATAATATCTTCTCAATTTTTATTAAAATGAATTAAATATTTTTCTGAAACAATTTTCAACAGCATTGATCATCTATATTATAGTCTGGAAAGTTTACATTTTGAAATAACCAAATTCAAATCTTGAGATATAGAATAACTCTTTCTCCAGCCTCAAGGATGAAACAAAGCTCCTCAAACATACTTGCAATATTAAATTATATTACCTTATATTTCATATAGAAGTATACATATGTGAAATTGTTGTTGTTTTTATTACTGTTCTGCTTTCTATGATGAAAATATTTAAGTAACAATAATGTTCTCAAAATAATTATATGTATAATTTACATAGCTGGCATTGTTTGCATGTGGGTAAGAATAAAATGTGATTTTATGGGGAGAAAGTGGAGCTCCTTTCATCTGTAGCCTTAAGATCATTAACTGTCGATGCATTAATCTATTAATACCCTCTGTAACCATATGTTCATGTGCTTTGCAAACACTTAGAAGTCATTTTTAAGAACTCTTTCCCCCTAGTCACTCACTATAGGCTATATGTCATAAAATGGCTAGTAAAATATTTGTATATTTCTATTTATATGGTAGTAGCTATCATTTTAGGCATACCGTATCCTTTAAAAAGTCATGAAAATGGAAGAAATAAATAGAATAGTAATGACAAAAATGAATGACATCACATTATATAAATCTGCAGAATTTTTAACATTTGGCTTTCAACTATCACTGTTTAAAGATACTGCTTTCCATTTATTTACTCATCAGAGACAAATTTAACTTTGGGTGCTGCACAGAATTCTCCATGTTAAAAAAATTGAAATAACAGGTTAGTGAATGTTTTAGTGATTGATTTTGCAATAAATAAATCCAGCAATGTAGCAGGATGCAAAATTAACACCCAGAAATCAGTGGTATTTTAATATATCAATAATGAACTATCGGAAAGAGAAACTAAAAAAAAAAAAAAAATCCCATTTACAATTGTAACAAAAAATTAAGATACTTAGGAATAAAATTAATGAACGAGTTAAAAGAACTGTACTCAGAAAACTGTTGAAAAAAGAGATAGAGAGATATATAAACAAGTGGAAGAAAATACCGTGTTCATGGGTTGGTAGAATCATAGTCATTAAATTTTCTATACTACCCAAAGCAATCTGTAGATTCAATGGAATCCCTATGCAAATACCAATGGCATATTTACAGATCTAGAACAAACACACCAAAAATTTTTATGGAACCAAAAAAGACCCCGAATAGCTGCAACAATCTTGAGAAAGAAGAACAACATTGGAGGGATTGCAGACCAGATATCAAGTTACACTACAAAGCCACTGTAATCAAAACAGTCTACTTCTGGCACAAGAACAGGCATATATATCAAGGGAACAGAACAGAGACCCCAGAAATTGACCCACATCATTATATTCAATTAATATTTTACAACGGAAGCAAAAGCATATAATGGAGTAAAGAGAATGTCTTCAATAAATGGTGTTGGGAAAATTGGACAGGTATATGCAAAAAATGAAACTACACCACCAACTTACACCATACACAAAAATAAACTAAAAATGGATTAAAGATCTAAATGTATTTCATGAAACCATAAATATCTTAGAAGAAACTATAGGCCGCAAAATCTCAGACATCTTTCATAGCAATGCATCTCCTGGGGCAAAGGAAATTAAGGAGAAAATAAATAAATGGGACTACATAAAAATAAAAAACCTTTCGCACAGCGAAAGAAACCAAGAACAAGTGAAAAGAGAGATCACTGTGTGGGAGAATGTATTTGCCAATGATACCTTTGATAAGGATTAATTTCCAAAATATATAAGGAACTCATACAACTTAACAAAGGTAGACAAACAATCCAATTTAAAAATGTCCAAAGGACCTAAATAGACACTTCTCCAAAGAGGATATACAATGAGAAATATGAAAAAATGTTCAAAGTTACTGATCATCAGAGGGATGCAAATCAAAATGACAATGAGATAACACCTCACACCTGCTAGAAAGGCTATGATCAACAAATCAACAAATGACAAGTGTTGGCAAAGATGTGGAGAAAAGGGAACCCTAGTATACTGCTGGTGGGAATGCAGACTGATGCAGCCATTATCAAAAACAGTATGGAGTTTCCTCAATAAATTTGACCCAGTGATCCCACTTTTAGGAATATATCCTAAGAAAACTGAAACCAATCAGAAAGAATATATGCACCCCTATGTTCATAGCAGCACAATTTACAATAGCTAAGATATGGAAACAGTCCAAGTGCCAATCAGCAGATGAGTAGATAAAAGAGCTGTTGTACATTTACACCATGAAATACTGTGTGGCAGTAAAAAGAAGGAACTCTTACCATTGGCAATAGTATGGATGGACCTGGAGAGTATTATGCTAAGAAAAAATAGGCCAGCCAGTCAGAGAAAGTTAAGTATGACGTGATCCCATTCATATGTTGACTCTAATGAACAAAATTAACTGATAAACAAAATAGATCCAGAGACATATAACCATGGAAGAGACTGATGAATTTCAGAGTGAATGTGGGGGTGGGTTGTGGGGAGGGAGTTGGACATTAACCGGGGAACTTACATGCATATGTGTATAGCTGATGGACACAAACAATAGTGTGGCGAAGGCTTGGGAGAGGCGGCTTTGGTGAGGAGGGGCTCATTGGAGGAAAAAGCAAAAAAACAAATGGGACATCTGTAATACTTTCAACAATAAAGATATATTTTAAATAAACAAATAAATAAATAAATAGCATCAACAAGAAAAAAAAAGGGCTTTTAGTTAGAATTATTTCTTTATCCCTAGAAGACTTACTTGCTGAGGTAGAACTCTGACTGCTACACAAAAGAAATATATGGTTTCTTCAATTGGTTGTATCTAGCAATTTGTAATGCTACCAAAAATTGCAATTCTAATGAAAATAATCTAAGTAGTTGGCAAAAAACAATAACAAAAATCCCTGCCATGGTTAAACACAACTAACTAACCATTTTCAGGAAGTATTAGCATACTGGTTGGCTATTATTTCTACCAGTTTTCTGACTACAAAATTTTGACCGGCCTTATAGCAGGAAGCAAATGATCATTAATACCCTGTCCTCTGGGACACAATAAACTGCCATTCACTTGCATAGAAATAAAATACACAAGGCTTGTTAGGCAAGGAAACAAAAATGGAAAGATGCTTTTATAAAATGATTTGATACTACAGTGGGGTGTGACTTCTCAAAGGGTTTTGTTTTTCAGTTTATTCATCATGGTATGAAGATTTTTTATATAGATTTCCTTTAAAATATACTATCCATCTTTATTTGAGCTCTTTGAACTCTTCCATTAAATGGCAAGGCCTTACTTCTGAGGAGAAAAAGAAAAATTGTAATCCTATAATTAATCTCGCAACACTTAAAATATTCTAAAATTCTATTAAAATGTAAGACAATTGAACTATAAGGTGCAAAAACATTGCCTTAATGTATTTGAATAACTCGACTACAATCAGTAGGCATGAAATATACTTCAATATCACATACTTGATTGGATCAATCAAAAAACAAAACACAGTTAGAAAACTGACACATGCCTGGCATTGCAGTTGAAACTTCACTGTCTACTTATTACACTAAAAGTTAAAGTCAAATATAAGCTTAATTAGATATCATCATATGACTGGGATTATAATTTATTATAACCAGAGGATGTGGGATTGAGGAATAAAATAAGGGCAACACTTTATAAATAACTGTGAATAATTAATTTCTTTTATATTTATTAGAGTGGCAATTACTCTGATAAATATTTAATTTCAATCACCCAACCTAAACTTTTCCTGAAGTCATGCAGAGAATAAAGGAATTCTAAATAGACTCACACACTTTCCATAGATTACATATTCACCAGTATAAACCTATAAAAGCATGATTTTAACCTGAAAAAGTATAGTATGTATATATTTAGTTTTCGAATTTAGTTTGTTTAAATAAATACTTTGCATTTCCCAAACTTTTATTATCTTTGTGAATTTCCAATAAAACAGACAGATGTACTCAGTGGTGTGAAGCCAACCAGCCAGACATTTCAAATTGTAAGAGGATTAAGACTCCTCCTACTTCTTTTTGGAAACATTTCTCAAGTGTCTACATATCCTAGAAGGGAAATTTTTTGGAGGTGGCCACTTCTTTGGAATAGTTCTATGTCATCAGACCTCTGAAGCAAGGGAAGTGGGGTGAGAAAAAAGCTGAAACACAAGGTTCATTTGAGTATAAAAAATTGTAAGGGCCTCACCACCACCCAGATTGGCCTAAAACACCACCCAGAAACCAAGAGTCACTACAGCCAAAGATCTGCTACCTCAGCTGCAGACCGACAGGCACCAGGACTCCAGCTTCCCCAACCACAGGCTCTGGTGAGTCCTGAAGTGTGAAACCCTCCTGCCAATGCACAGCTGCGGCCACAGGCCATGAGAATCCTGTGGCCTAGAATCTCTGGTGACTTTCAGGGTGTGCAACCCTCCAGCTGATCCACAAATGTGGTTACAGGCCCTGTACATCCCTGGGCCTGGACCCTTTGGTGAGAGAAGAAATGGGGAGACAAAGACACAACTCACCAAAGAAAGAAAAGGAGGAAGCACTAGAAAAGTAACTAAATGAAAAAAAAAGCATGCAATGTCAGAAAAAGAAATCAGGGAAAGGGCCAAACAGTTCATTAACTGGATGGATGAGGAAATAAACAAATTATGTAAGAATCAAGAGGAAACAAAAAATAATATAGCTACAATAAAAAACACAAAGGAAGGTTTCAACATTACACTAGAAGAAGAGGATGACCAAATTAGTGAGTTAGAAGACAGGGCAGAGAAACACAACAAATCTGAACAGCAACTAGAAATAAAATTAGAAAGCAGGAGGAGAGCCTAAAGGAGCTTTGGCAAAACATGACATGAAGTAACATACATATAAGAGGGATGCCAGAAGGACAAGAAGAGGAGCAAGGATTAGAAAACCTATTTGAAGAAATAATGACAAAAAACTTCCCTGACTTTAGAAGAAAAAAGTCACACAAGCACAGAGAGTCCCAAAAGCAATGAACCCCAAAAGGCCCACACTTAGACATGTTGTAAATACAATGGCAAATGTTAATGACAAAGAGAGAATCTTAAAGGTGGCAAGAGAGAGAGAGTTGCCTACAAAAGATCTCCCATTAGATTATAAAATGATTTCTCAACGGAAGTACATAAGGCCAGAAGGGAATCTAATAAAGTATACAAAACGATGCAAAGTAAGGGACTGAATCCAAGAATACTTTATCCAGCAAGGCTATCATTCAAAGTTGAAAGGGATATTAGGAGCTTAGCAGACAAAAAAAGGTAAGGGAGTTTATCGCTATCAAGTGAGCAATGCAAGAAATTTTTGCTAAAGAGACTGTTGCAAAAACAAGAAATAAAAAGGGAGAAGGAACACAGGCATAAAGAATAGAAATGGCAACAAACCACTACCTATCAATAATAACCTTAAACAGAAATGGACTAAATGCTCCAACCAAAAGACATAGAGTGGCTGAGTGGATAAAAAAAACAACAACACTCATACTAGTATATATGCTGTCTACAAGAGACCCACCTCAGAACAAGGGACTCACACAGACTAAAAGTGAAGGAATGGAAAAATATTTTTCAGAAAAATGGAAATGAGAAAAAAATCTAGGGTAGCAATACTTATATCTGACAAAATAGACCTCAGAGTGAAGGCCATAACAAGAGATAAGGAAGGCCACTTCATAATACTAAAGGGATAGATACAACAAGAGGATATAACTCTGGTAAACATATATTAACCCAATGCAGGAGCACCCAAATACATAAAATAAACTTCTGGAAGATATCAAAGGAGAGATCAATAGCAATACAATCATAGTAGGGGACTTTAATACCCCATTGACATCACTGGATAAATCCTCTAGACAAAAACAAACAAACAAAAACAAAACAAAACAAAAAAAACCTGCAAAGAAACAGCAATACTAAATGAACCACTATATCAGATGGACTTAATGGATATCTTCAGAACATTTCAGCCCAAAGCTACAGAATATAAATACTTCTCAAGTGCATATGGGAAATTTTCAAAGATAGACCACATAGTAGGACACAGGGAAAGTCTCTTCAAATTCAAGAAGATTGAAATTATATGAAGAATTTTCTCAGATCACAATGGCATATTATGAGAACTAAATCACAATAAAGACAATAAAAAAATCAAACACCTGTAGGCTAAATAGCATGTTATTAAACATGATTGGGTTACCAAAGAGATCAAAGAAGAAACAAAAAGCATCCTGGAAACAAATGACAATGAAAACACAACAATCCAAAATCTATGGGACACAGTAAAAGCTTTCCTGAGAGGGAAGTTCATTGCATTGCAGGCCTACATAAAAAAAAGAAAATATGGTAATAAATTATCAAACTCTACAACGTAAAGAATAGAAACAGAGCAACAAAAAAGCCTAGAGTAAGCAGAAGGAAGGAAATAATAAAGATCAGAGTGGAAATAAGTGATATAGAGATAAACACACACACACACACACACACACACACACACACACACACAAGATCAATATAACCAAGAGTTGGTTCTTTGAAAGGATAAACTGGAATGATGTTGGCTGTAGCCAGGCTCACCAAGAAGCAAAGAGAGAGGACCCAAATAAAAACAGAAATGAAAGAGGTGAAATAACAACAAACCCCACAGAAATACAAAGGATTATTTTTTTAAAATACTATGAACAACTGTATAGAAACAAACTAGTCAATCTAGAAGAAATGGACATATTCCTAGAAAAATATGACTTCTAAAGCTCAATCAGGAAGAATAAAAAAATCTAAATAGGCTGTTAACTGTGGAGGATATTGAAGCAGTAATAAAAAAATCTTCCAGCAAACAAAAGCCCTGGGCAAGTCAGCTTCCCAGGGGAGTTTTACCACATTTTAAAAGAAGAACTAAAACCTATCCTCCACAGACTATTGCAAAAATTTCAAGAGGAAGGAACACTTTCCATCTCTTTTTATGAAGCCAGCATTACCCTAATCCCCAAACCATATAAACACACTACAGAGAAAGAGAATTACAAGCCAATAACCCTGATGAACATAGATGCTAAAATCCTCAACAAAATCCTAGCAAACTGGATCAAACATTACATTAGAAAGATCATACACCATGACCACGTGGGATTTATTCCAGGAATGCAAAGTTGGAACAATATCTGCAAATCAATAAATGTGATACATCACATAAACAAATTGAGAGTAAAAAATTACATAATCTTATCAATTGATGCAGAAAAGTCATTTGACACAATTCAATACCCTTTCTAGATAAAACTCTCAGAAAAGTGGGAATAGCAGGATCATACCTCAACATAATAAAAGCCTTATATGACAAATCTACAGCCAACATCATACTCAATGGGCAAAAACTAAAGCCATTTCCCCTAAGAACAAGAACAAGACAAGGATGTTCACTCTCATCACTCCTGTTCGTCATAGTACTGGAAGTGCTAGCCATAGTGATCTGACAAAAATAAGAAATAAAAGGCATCCAAATTGGAAAAGACATAAAACTGTCATTATTTTCAGATGACATGATATTATACATAGAAAACCTTAAAAACTCCGTAAAAAAACCCTACTAGACTTAAAAAATGAATTCAGCAATGAAGAGGGTACAAAATTAACACCCAGAAATCTATGGCTTTTTATAGATCAACTAGAGGCCCGATGCATGCATTTGTGCATGGGTGGGGATCAGCTGACCCACCCCGATGGGGCCCCATTGGGTTGGACATGCAAGGGAGGAGGGGCCACAATTGGCTGTCTGGCCCCACCCCAGTTCAGGGTTTTGGGGGCCGATCTGGGACTGGATCAGGCTGGTTGGCTGCTACAGTGCGCATCATAGCCACTGGTCATTCTGGTTGTTCTGGTCCTTCTGCCATTCCAGTCACTGGGCTTTTATATATATATAGATAATGAACTCACAGCAAGAGGATTTAAAAAACACACACACACACAATCTGATTTACCATTGCACCAAAAAGATTAAGATACCTAGGAGTAAACTTAACTAAGGAGGTAAAAGACCAGTACTCGGAAAATTACAGGACATTGAAAAAAGAGATAGAGAAAGAAATAAACAAATGGGAGAATATACCATGTTCATGGATTGTAAGAATCAACATCATTAAGATGTCCATACTACCCAAAGCAATCCATAGATTTAACACAATCCTCATTAAAATACCAATGGCATATTTCACAAACCTAGATCAAACTCTTCAAAAATTTATCTGGAATTAAAAAAAAGACCCCAAATAAACACAGCAATCCTGAGAAAAACCAAAGTTGGAGGAATCACAATACGAGATATCAAGCTATATTACAATGCCACTAATCTGAAAACTGCACGGTGCAATTATGTTCAATTACTATCTGACAAAGGAGGCAAGAGCATACAATGGAGTCAAGACAGTCTCTTCAATAAATGGTGTTGGGAAAATTGAAAAGATACATGCAAAAAAAAAAATGAAGCTAGACCATCAACTTACACCATTCACAAAAGTAAACTCAAAATGAATAAAGGACTTCAACATAAGACAGGAAAACATGAAAATCTTAGAAGTCTTCATAGGCAGCAAAATATTAGATATATGTCATACCAATATCTTCACAGATACAGCTCCTAGGGCAATGAAAACTAAGGAGGAAATAAACAAATGGGATTAGATAAAAATAAAAAGCTTCTGCACAGCAAAAGAAACCATCAACAAAACAATAAGAAATCCCACTGCACTGGAGAACATATTTGCTGATGTTATATCTGATAAGGGCCTAATTTCCAAAATTTATAAGGAACTCATAAATCTTAACAAAAGGAATATAAACAATCCAATCAAAAAATGGGCAAAGGACTTAAATAGATACTTTTTAAAAGTGGACACACAGAACGCCAAGAGACACATGAAAACATACTCATTGATCTATTCCAACTTTGCTGGAAATTTTTATAATAAAGGGGTGTTGGATTTTGTCAAATGTTTTTTTCTGCATATTGATATGATCATGTGATTTTTGTCTTTCACTTTGTTTGTGGTAGGTATATTTATTGATTTGTGAATATTGTACTAGCCTTGCTACCTTGGAATAAATCTTGCTGGATCTGTTTTGCTAATATTTTGTTGAGGATTTTAGTATGTATATTCATCAAGTTTATTGCCCTGTAGTTCTCTTTCACTGTAATGTCTTAATTGGTATTTGAAATTAGACTAATGCTGGCCTCATAAAAAGAGCTTGGAAGTGTTCCCTCCTTTTAGATTTTTTGGGAATAGTTTGAGGAGTATAGGTATTAGTTCTTCTTTGAATGTTTGGTAAAACTGCCCTGTGAAGACATTAGGACCAGGGCTTTTGTTTGCTGGGAGTTTTTTTTTATTTTTTATTACTGCTTCAATTTCATCAGTAGATGCAGGACTATTCAGGTTTTCTGATTCTTCCTGATTCAATTTTGGAAGATTGTATTATTTTAGGAATTTGTCCATTTCATCCATATTGTCCAGATTGTTGACTTATAGTTTCTTAGCATTTTCTTACTTTCCTTTGTATTTCTGTGGTGTTAGTTGTTACTTCAACTTTTTCATTTCTGGAGGCTAAACAGCATGTTATTAAACAATGAATAGATTACCAATGAAATCAAGGAAGAAACAAAAACCTTTCTGGAAACATCAAAAAGGAACACACTACAACCAAAAATCTATGGAACACAGCAAAAGCAGTTCTTAGAGGAAAGTTCACATAGCATTACAGATCTACCTCAAGAAACAAGAAATATCTCTAATAAACTATATAACACTACAGCTTAAAGAATTAGAAAGAGAAAAATAATAAAATCCCAGAGTAAGTAGAAAAAAAGGAACTAATAAAAACCAGAGCAGAAATAAATGACATAGAGACTAAAAAAATATACAAAAGATTAATGAATTAAAGAGCTGTTTTTTGGAAAAGATAAAAAATATTGATGAACATTTCAACAGACTCATCAAGAAACAAAGAAAGAGAATCCAAATACATAAAATCAGAAATGAACTAGGCAAAGTAACAACTGAAGTACACAGTACAAAGGATTATAAGTAAATACTATGAACAAGTATATGGCATATACAGTGGTCGGCAAACTCATTAGTCAACAGAGCAAAATATCAACAGTACAACAACTGAAATTTCTTTTGAGAGCCAAATTTTTTAAACTTAAAGTATATAAGTAGGTACATTGTTTTTAACTTAATTAGGGTACTCCTAAGGCTTAGGAAGAGCCACACTCAAGGGGCCAAAGAGCCGCATGTGGCTCGCAAGCCACAGTTTGCCAACCACGGGTATATGTCAATGAGCTGGATAATGTGGATGAAATAGACAAATTACTAGAAAAATACAACCTTCCAAAACTGAATAAGAAAACCTGAATAGGATAATAACAACTGATGAAACTGAAGCACTAATTTAAAAAGCTCTTAGCAAACAAAAAAAGGCCGAAACCGGTTTGGCTCAATGGATAGAGTGTCGACCTGTGGACTGAAAGGTCCCAGGTTCGATTCCGGTCAAGGGCATGTACCTGGGTTGCGGGCACATCCCCAGTGGGAGATGTGCAGGAGGCAACTGATCAGTGTTTCTAACTCTCTATCTCTCTCCCTTCCTCTCTGTAAAAAATCAATAAAATATATTAAAAAAATTAAAAAAAAAGGCCTGGCACTGATGGCTTCACAGGGGAGTTTAACCAAACATTCAAAGAACTAACACCTATCTTCCTCGAATTATTCCAAAAAGTCCTAGGGGAAGGAAGACTTCCAACCTCTTATCATTTATTTATTTAGTTAGCTAGTTATTTAATTTTTTATTGTTTAAAGTATTACAAATACTAGTACATATGTCTCTTTATTCCCCCATTGTCCTCCCCACATCCTCCCCAATCCCCAGCACATGCCCTCACTATCCCCCGGCCCGTCTCAGTGTCTGTGGCCATTGGTTATGCTTATATACATGCACACAAGTCCTTTTGTTGACCTCTTACCCCCCACAACCCTCCCCTGACTTCCCACTGTAGTTTGACAGTCTGTTTTATGCTTCTTTGTCTCTGTACCTATTTTTGTTCATCAGTTTATGATGTTCTTTATATTCGACAAATGAGTGAGATCATGTGATATTTATCTTTTGCTTAGCATATTGCTCTCTAGTTCCATCCATGCTGTTGCAAATGGTAAGAACTCATTCTCTTTCCATTGTGTAGATGTACCACAGTTTTCTAATCCACTCATCTGCTAATGGGCATTTAGGCTGTTTCCAAATCTTAGACATTGTAAATTGTGCTGGTATGAACATAGGGGTGCATATATCATATCTGATTGGTGTTTCTGTTTTCTTGGGATATATACCTAGAAGTGGTATTACGGGGTCAAATGGCAGTGCCATTTTACGTTTTGTGAGGAAATGCCATACTATTTTCTACAGTGGCTGCAACAGTCTTCATCCCCACCAGCAGTACAAGAGGGTTCCTTTTGCTCCACATCCTCCCCAGCACATGTTGTTAGTTGATTTGTTGATGATAATCATTCTGACAGGTGTGAGATGGTACCTCATTGTTGTTTTGATTTGCATCTCTTGAATGATTAGTGACTTTGAGCATGTTTTCATATGTCTCTTGGCCTTCTGTATGTCCTCTTTTAAAAAGTGTCTATTTAGGTCTTTTGCCCATTTTTTGATTGGATTTTTTATCTTCCTTTTGTTAAGTTGTATGAGTTCCCAGTAAATTTTAGAGATTAAACCCTTATTGGAGATAACATTGGCAAATATGTTCTCACATGCAGTGGGCTTTTTTGTTGTTTTGTTGATGATTTCTTTTGCTGTGTAGAAGCTATTTGTTTTGATGTAGTTCCATTTGTTTCTTTTCTCTTTAGTTTCCATTGCCCTTGGAGCTGTATTGGTAAAGATATTGCTATGA
The DNA here is from genome assembly GCF_964212035.1 of Myotis nattereri. NCBI lineage: Eukaryota > Metazoa > Chordata > Mammalia > Chiroptera > Vespertilionidae > Myotis > Myotis nattereri. The sequence continues at coordinate 110,285,550 of NC_138077.1, read as the reverse complement.
CAATATCTGATATTTTGCTGCATATGGTATCTTCTAAAATTTTTATGGTTTCCAGCCTTATGTTTAAGTCCTTTATCTATTTTGAATTTATTTCTGTGAATGGTGTAACTAAGTGGTCTAGTTCCATTTTTGTGCACATATCTAGTCAAATTTCCCAACACCATTTATTGAAGAGACTGTGTTGACTCCATTGTATGCCCTTGCCTCCTTTGTAAAATATTAATTGAGCACAATGGCTTTTGTCAATTTCTGGGTTCTCTCTTCTGTTTCAGTGGTCTATATGTCTGTTCTTGTGCCAGTAACAGGCAGTTTTGAGACCTGTGGCTTCGTAATATAGCTTGATATCTGGTATTGTGATCCCTCCAACATTGTTCTTCTTTCTCAGGATTGCTGTGGCAATTCAGGGTCTTTTTTTGTTCCCAATGAATTTTTTGAGAGTTTATTCTAGGTCTTTGAAATATGCCATTGGTATTTTAATAGGGATGGCATTGAATCTATAGATTGCTCTAGGTATCTTAATTTTTTTGGTGCAATGGTAAATTGGATTGTTTTTTCAGTTTCTCTTTTTGTGAGCTCATTATTTGTGTATAAAAAGGCCATAGATTTCTGGGTGTTAATTTTGTATCCTGCTACATTGCTGAATTCATTTATTAGGTCTAGTAGTTTTTTTGATGATGTCTTTTGGGCTATGTATAGTATCATGTCATCTGAGAATAAGGGCAGTTTAACTTCTCTTTTCCAATTTGAATGCCTTTTATTTCTTCTTCTTGTCTGACCATCATGGCCTTCTTTATGTCCTCTTTTAAAAAGTGTCTATTTAGGTCCTTTGCCCATTTTTGATTGGATCATTTATCTTCTTTTTGTTAAGTTGTATGAGGTCTCTGTAAATTTTGGAGATTAACCCTTATCCGAAATAGCATTGGTGAATATGTTCTCTCAAGCAGTGGGCTTTCTTGTTGTTTTGTTGATGGTTTCTTTTGCTGTGCAGAAACTTTTTATTTTGATGTAGTCCCATTTGTTAATTTTCCTTTAGTATCCATTGCCCTAGGAGCTGTGTTGTTAAATATATTGCTATGACATATGTCTGCTATTTTGGTGCTAATGAAGTCTTGTTGGATTTTTATGCTTTCCTGTCTTACATTTAAGTCCTTTAGCTATTTTGATTTTGTTTTTACGTATGGTGTATGTTGGTGATCTAGTTTCATTTTTTTGCATATATCTGACCAAATTTCCCAGCACCATTTATTGAATAGACTGTCTTGACTCCACTGTATGCTTTTGCCTCCTTTGTCAAATATAAATTTAACATAATGGCTTGGGTCAATTTCTGGGTTCTCTGTTTTGTTCCATAGGTCTACATGTCTGTTCTTGTGCCAGTACCAGGCAGTTTTGAGAACCGTGGCTTTGTCATAAATCTTGATATCTGGTATTGTCATTTTTCCAACTTTGTTCTTCTTTCTCAGAATTGCTCTGGCTATTTGGGGTCTATTTTTATTCCAGATGAATTTTTGGAGAGTTTTTCTAGATCTTTGAAGCATGCCATTGGTATGTTAATGGGGATTGCATCGAATCTGTAGATTGCTTTGGGTAGTAGGAACATTTTAATGATGCTGATTCTACCAATCCTTGAACATGGTATATTCTTCCATTTGTTTATGACTTCCTCTATCTCTTTTTTCAATGTCTTTTAGTTTTCTGAGGACATGTGCTTTACCTCCTTGGTTAAGTTTATTCCTAGTTATCTTATTTTTTTTTTCTTTTTGGTGCAATGGTAAATAGGATTGCTTTTTCAGTTTCTCTTTCTGTGAGTTCATTATTCATGTATAAAAAGGCCATAGGATTTTGGGTGTTAATTTTGTATCCTGCTATATTGCCAAATTCATTTATTAGTTCTAGTAGTTTTTTGATGGAGTCTTTGGGGTTTCCTATGAATAATATCATGTCATGTGCAAATAAGGACAGTTTTACTTCTTTTCCAATTTGGATGCCATTTATTTCTTCTTCTCGTCTTATCACTGTGGCTAAAACATCCAGTACTATATTGAACAGGAGTGGTGAAAGAGGGCTTCCCAGTCTTGTTCCCATTTTTAGGAGAAATGAGTTCATCTTTTGCTCATTGAGTATGATGCTGGCTGTAGGTTTGTCACATAAGGCTTTTATTATGTTGAGGTATGATCTCTAGTCTCACTTTGCTAAGAGTTTTTTGTTTGTTTTTTTATCAAGAAAGGGTGTTGGATTTTGTCAAAGGCTTTTTCTGCATTGATTGATATGATGATGTGATTTTTGTCTCTCAATTTGCTTATGTGATGTATCACATTTATTGATATGTAGATATTGTATCATCTTTGCATCCCCAGAATACATCCCACTTGGTCATGATGTATTATCTTTCTAAAGTTATGCTGGATCTGATTTGCTAGAATTTTGTGAGCACTTTAGCATCTATGTTTATCTATGTTTTTTTGTGGTGTCTTTATCTGTTTTTGGAATTAGGGTAATGCTGACTTCATAGAAAGAGTTTGGAAGTGTGCTTTCCTCTTGAATTTTTTGGAATAGTCTGAAGAGGATAGGTTTTATTTCTTCTTTGAATGTTTGGTAGAACTCCCCTGTAAAGCTGTCTTCACCAAGGTCTTTGTTGGCTGGAAGATTTTTTGACCACTGCTTCAATTTCTTTGGTGGTTATTGGCCTATTCACGTTTTTTTTAGTCTTCCTGATTGACTTATGGGAGCTTGTATTTTTCTAAAAATATGTCCATTTCATCTAGGTTGTCCATTTTGTTGGAATAGAGTTATTCGTAGTATTTTTTCATAATAATTTGTATTTCTGTAGGATCAGTAGTTACCTCATGTCTTTCATTTCTGATTTTGTTTATTTGGGTTCTCTCTCTTTGCTTTTCAGTGAGCCCGACTAGAGGTTCATCAATATTGTTTATCCTTTCAAAGCACTAGCTTTTGGTTTTGTTGATCTTTTGTATTGTTTTATTTATGTATTTATGTATGTATGTATGTAAGTATTTATTTATTTTTGTTATCTATGTCATTTATTTCCATTCGTATCTTTATTATTTCATTGCTTCTGCATACCTGGGATTTCCTGTTGCTCTCTTTCTAACTCTTTAAGTTGTTCAGTTATATGATTTATTACCATTTTTTCTTGTTTTTGGAGGTAGACCTGTAGAGCTATGAACTTCTCTCTCAAGACTGCTTTCACTGTGTCCAAAATTTTGGATTTTTGTGTTTTATATGTTGTTTGTTGCCATGATGCTTTTTATTTCTTCTTTGATCTCTTTTGTAACCCAATCATTGCTTAATAGCATGCTATTTAGTTTCCAGGTGTTTGATTTTTTTCATTGTTTTTATTGTAGTTGATTTCTAATTTTATGCCATTGTGATATGAGAAGATGTTTGGTATGATTTCTATCTTCTTGAGTTTGAAGAGACTTTGCCTATCCCCTAGTATGTGGTCTATCTTTGAAAATGAGCCATGTGCACTTGAGAAGAATGTGTATTCTGCAGCTTTGGGGTGCAATGTTCTGAAGATGTCAATTTATTCCGTCTGACCTAGTTAGTCATTTAGGATTGATGTTTCTTTGCTGATTTTTTGTTTAGAGTATTTATCCAGTGGTGTTAGTGGGGTATTAAAGTCCCCTACTATGACTGTATTACTGCCAATCTCTCCCTTGATATCCTCCAGAAGTTTTTTATTTTTATGTATTTGGGTGGTCTTGTATTGGGTGCATATATGTTTACCAGAGTTATGTCTTCTTGTTGAATTGCTCCCTTTAGTATTATGAGTGGAAGAATACCGTGCAAGGAAAAATATCCTGTAACTAATTACATCTAAAAAAAAAAATTTTCCTTCATTTGTAATGCTAACAGCAAGACACCCATGAAAAACATATGTGGTGTCAAAATAAGCCAAAGGAAAATCATTTGGGCAAATATAAAAAGGATTCCCCAAGTAAAATTTCCTTTATTAACCTTTGGTCGAGAATACATTTGTATATTTTCAGAGAACAACGCCAAGACCATCTGGATTCCTGCAACAAGAGATCCCAGAGAGAAACTGACCAGATTGCTCAAGCCACAAAGACAGGAGAGACAGTTCAGAGATGGAGATGGTGAAGACGCCTTGCCATGCTAGCAGTCAGCAGCTGTGCGGAGCTGCAGGGTGCCCAGGACAAAACCAGAGAGGACCGGACCTGCATTTGTCCACCATCCAGAACCAGCGTTTCATTGCTGGCATGTACACATGAACTGTCGGACATTGAAACTTGGACTCAGAACTGTTGGACATTGATTTTGGGACTTAAACATTTTTTGTTCTTATATGTTTATTTCTGTTTTTTTAAGGAAAAAATAAGGGGGAGATGTGGGAAACTGTTTATTGCCTTCACTATCTGATAGGCATAGATAGAGAACCCCCCGAAATATGGGTGCCTTTGAAGCCCTAGCAAAGATTGGAGCTAGGCGCCACCTCTGTTTGTCCAGACAGTGGTGGCTGAGACTACTCCCCCATTTATTATTATGTAAATCTTTGCTGATGGGCTAGTCTGCTTATTACTAGGTGGTCACCTGCCTAAGGACTATGCTATGGGTGCATCCCAGAATCAATTAAAGCTTGGTGAGGCCTGAGCACAGGTGATTCTATTAATGGAGAATTAAACATTTCAGGATTAGGACATGGAGGTGGAGGGAGCCATGAAGGCCATTCCTCCCATTTTTTCTTTTCTTTCTGCTCCTCTTAAGGAGCAGAGGGTTCAAGGGGAGGAGATATATCCTCCTTGACCTCTCCTAAAGGCTCTAGCAAATGAAATACCATTTTCCACAAGGGGAAACAATTTTTGGCTAGTTCTGATTAACTTTTTGGCAACTTTTAAGATCTAATGCACCTTTTTCAAGACACAAGGGTTATGTTCTATAATAACATGCAAAAACTATAAGAGATTACCTTCTAAAATTTTAACTCCTTAAGCACGCAAATCAAAAATCTATAATAAAGTTTCTTACTTTTTTAAAAGCCAAATCTACTTTTATATTAAAGGCAAATCCTGCCCCTGGCGAAAGAAAACGTTCCCAGCCTACTTACAGCTCGCGACTTCTGAAGTTGATCCTGGGCATTGCGTGTGGTGAATTTCCCCCACCTTTTTTCAGTGAATTTTTCCACACCTTTTCTCGGTGAATTTTCCACACCTTTTTCGGTGAAACTTCCTTTTTTCGCTCTAGCGAAACCTTTACTTCCAGTTTTCCCGTGGGGTGCCAGATGTTGTGTGTTTCCTTCCCACGTCCCGCATGGGTCAGGGTTCAGGAACTGGAAGCAGAGCCGCACACAAATGAAAATGAAAAGACAAGAGATAATTTGCGAATATTGGGGGCCAGACGAGCAAGCCCAACTCAAGGGGAAGGACTTCCACCTGTGCTCAGGCCTCCCCAAGCTTTTATTGATTCTGGGATGCACCCATAGCATAGCCCTTAGGCAGGTGACCACCTAGTAACAAGCAGACTAGCCCATCAGCAAAGATTTACATAATAATAAATGGGGGAGTAGTCTCAGCCACCACTGTCTGGACAAACAGAGGTGGCGCCTAGCTCCAATCTTTGCTAGGGCTTCAAAGGCACCCAGCCTTTGGGGGGTTCTCTATCTATGCCTATCAGATAGTGAAGGCAATAAACAGTTTCCCACATTATGAAGTGGTCTTCCTTATCTCTTGTTATGGCCTCACTTTGAGGTCTAATTTGTCAGATATAATTATTTCTACCCCAGGTTTTCTTTCATTTTCATTCACCTGAAAAACCTGTTTCCATCCATTCACCATCAGTCTGTGTCAGTCCTTTGTTCTGAGGTGGGACTCCAACCCTTCACTATCAGTATTGTGAGTGCTTTTTTGTCAGGTGAGTCTCTTGCAGACAGCATATATATGGGTCATGTTTTCTTATCCACTCAGCTACCCTATGTCTTTTAATTGGGGTATTTAATTAATTTACAGTTAAAGTTATTTTGGATAAGTACTTGTTTGTTGCCATTTTTATTCTTTATGCAGGTGTTCCTTATTTTCTTCCTATTTCTTCTTTTCACAGCAGACCCTTTAGCATCTCTTGCATTTCTGGTTTGGTGGTAATAAACTTCCTTAGTCCTTTTTTGTCTGTGAAGCTCCGGATTTGTCCCTCAACTTTGATTGATAGTCTTCCTGGGTACAGTATTCTTTTATTCACACCCTTGCTTTGCATGACTTTGTGTATTTCATTCCATTCCCTTCTGGGGTGATGTGTTTCTGTTGAGAAATTAGTCAATAGTCTGATGGGAGATCCCTTATAGGTAACTTTCTGTCTCTCTCTGGTAGCCTTTAAGATACTTACTCTTTCATTGGTGTTTGCCAGTTTAATTATACTGTGTCTTGGTGTCAGTCTTTTTGGGTTTATATTATTTGGGACTCTGTGATCCTCTTGGACTTGTGTGAGTGTTTTCTTCTTCCCAATGTCAGGGAAGTTTTCTGTCATTACTTCTTCAAACAGGTTTATATTCTTTGCTCAATTTCATCTCTTTCTAGCACCCCTATTATGCGGATGTTGTTTCATTTCGTGTTGACCCAAAGTTTCCTTAGGGTCTCCTCCTGATTTTTAAGTTTTTTTTTCCAGTTTCTGCTCTGTTTGGTTATTTTTTTCCTATCTTGTCTTCTTGCTCACTGATGTAGTCCTCCACTTCCTCTAGTCTACTGTTGATGCTTTCTATTGTGTTCTGTCTATTTTTCTGCGGTCATTTTTCATTTCTTTTTGGTTCTTACACATATTGTTGAATTTATCTTCCATCGTTTTTAGCATTCTTATGACCATTGCTCTGAATTCTTTCACTGACATATTGCTTGCCTCCATTTATTTTACTTCCTTTTCCTGTGATTCCTCATTTACTTTAGTACGGGGGCTGTTTCTTTGTCTCCCCATGTTCACCTCTCTCAGGGTGTCTCATTATGTAGCTCTCTCTCTCCTGAGTTGACTTAAAGGCACAAAATACAACATGACAAGACACAATGCACAGGACTATATTACAAAGACACTGTTCTAAAAACTGTGGTACTGGAACAAGAACATACATATAGACCATTGGAAGAGAACAGAGAACCCCCAAATCAACAAAAGCCATTATGCTCAATTAATATTTATCAATGGAGGCAAGAGCATACAATGAAGTCAAGATAGTCTCTTCAATAAATGGTGTTGGGAAAATCGGACAGATAAATGCAAAATAATGAAACCAGATCACTAACTTACACCATACACAAAAATAAACTTAAAATGGATATAGGACTTAAATATAAGACAGAAACCATAAAAATTATAGAAGAATCTATAGGCAGAAAAATAAAAGACATTTGTCATAGCAATATCTTTACTGATGCAGCTCCTAGGGCAATGGAAACTAAGGAGAAAATGTACAAATGGCACTACATCAAAATAAAAACTTCTGCACAGCAAAAAAATCATCAACAAAACATCAAGAAAGACCACTGCACTGGAGAATGTATTAACAATCCAATCAAAAAATGGGCAAAGGACCTAAATAAACACTTTCAAAAGAAGACATACAGAAGGCCAAGAGACATATGAAAGCATGCTCAAAGTCATTAATCATCCAAGAATTGCAATTCAAAACAACAATGAGGTACCATCTCACACCTGTCAGAATGGATAGCATCAACAAACAACAAGTGCTGGAGAGGATGTGGAGAAAAAGAAACCCTCCTTCACTGCTGGTGAGAATGCAGACTGGTGCAGCCACTGTGGAAAACAGTATGGTGATTCCTCAAAAAATTATACTTCCATTTGACCTAGTGATCCCACTTCTAGGAATATATACCAAGAAAACAGAACAACAATTCGAAAGGATATATGCACCCCCATGTTCATAGCAACACAATTTACAATAGCTAAGGTTTGGAAATAGCCTAAGTGCCCATCAGAAGATGAGTGGATAAAAAACTATGGTGCATCTACAGAATGGAATACTCTGCTGCCATAAAAATGTAGGAATTCTTACCATTTTTAATAGTATGAGTGGAACTGTAGAGCATTATGCTAAGTGAAATAAGCCAGTGTGAGAAAAATAAATATCATATGATCTCACTCATTTGTGGAATATAAAGAACATCATAAACCGGTAAACAAAAATAGATATAGACATAAAGAAGCATGAAACAGACTTTCAAACTTTGTGGGAAGGTAGAGGAGGGTTTGTTGTTTTTTGGTGTTTTTTTTTTTGGGGGGGGGGGGTTAAGAGATCTACCAAAAGACTTGTATGCATGTATATAAGCATAACCAATGGACACTGACACTAGTGGGGTGTGGTCATGTGCCAGAGGGTGGGGTAGGTGTGGGGGGAGTAAATGGGGTAAAAAGGAGACTTATGTACTACTATTTGTAATACTTTAAAGAATAAAAAAATGGGAAGATATTCTGTGTTTATGGATTGAAGGAATTAGGGTTGTTAATGTCCATACTACTGTTAAAGATAAAACCACAGGCCCAGCGTTGCATCACTGGAGCTAAAAGCCCATCATGCCAAATATAAATTTCATGCTGGACTTCATGGAAGTTTCAACATCTTCCAGAAGCTTAATTTTAATCAACCAGTCTTGAATTTTCTGGTCAAACACCAGCAATATTATCTGTCACATGGGCCCTCCCCATCCCCCACAGAAAGAAGAGGGAAGCTGTATGATTGAAATCCTTCCCCACCCCTTACCCCAAAGAAAAGATGTAATGGTCCCCAAATAATCATTTCTTTTTATTTTATTTTATTTTATTTTTTTTAATTAAATCTTTATTGTTCAGATTATTACATTTGTTCCTCTTTTTTACCCCCCATAACTCCCCTCCTCCCAGTTCCCGCCCCACCCTCCACCCTCACTCCCCACCCACCGTCCTCATGCATAGGTGCTCGATTTTTGTCCAGTCTCTTCCCGCATCTCCCACACCCCTTTCCCCCCCAAGAATAGTCAGTCCATTCCCTTTCTATGTCCCTGATTCTATTATAATCACCAGTTCATTCTGTTCATCAGATTATTTATTCACTTGATTCTTAGATTCACTTGTTGATAGATGCTTATTTGTTGTTCATAATTTGTATCTTTACCTTTCTCTTCCTCTTCCTCTTCTTAAAGGATACCTTTCAGCATTTTATATAATCCTGGTTTGGTGGTGATGAACTCCTTTAGCTTTTCCTTATCTGTGAAGCTCTTTATCTGACCTTCAATTCTGAATGATAGCTTTGCTGGATAAAGTAACCTTGGTTGTAGGTTCTTGGTATTCATCACTTTAAATATTTCTTGCCACTCCCTTCTGGCCTGCAAAGTTTCTGTTGAGAAATCAGCTGACAGTCGTATGGGTATTCCCTTGTAGGTAACTGAGTTTCGTTCTCTTGCTGTTTTTAAGATTCTCTCTTTATCTTTTGCTCTTGGCATTTTAATTATGATGTGTCTTGGTGTGGTCCTCTTTGGATTCCTTTTGTTTGGGATTCTCCGCGCTTCTTGGACCTGTAAGTCCATTTCTTTCACCAGGTGGGGGAAGTTTTCTGTCATTATTTCTTCAAATAGGTTTTCAATATCTTGCTCTCTCTCATCTTCTGGCACCCCTATAATTCTGATGTTGGTACGCTTGAAACTGTCCCAGAGGCTCCTTACACTATCCTCGCATTTTTGGATTCTTTTTTCATTTTGCTTTTCCGGTTGGGTGTTTTTTGCTTCCTCGCATTTCAAATCATTGACTTGATTCTTGCGCTCCTCTGGTCTGCTGTCGGGAGTCTGTATAATATTCGTTATTTCAGTCCGTGTATGCTTAATTTCTAGGTGGTTCCCCAATATAACATCGAGGGCCTCATTAGTTTTCTTGTAGATCTCATTAAGTTTATCGGTGGCTTCTAAACAGTTCTTGAGAGACCTTAAAAGTGTGGTTCTGAACTCTATATCTTCCATTGACAATTTTGTCCTGTTTCTTTGTCTCCGCATTTTGTTATGCTTCCTTGGTGCACCCCCTAGTGGTCTTTGTGTGCAGTCTTATAGTTAAACCTTGATTGTTGTAGCTAATACCAGGGAGGGTTTGACCTCCAGGCCAAGTGGCTATGAGAATCAGCTGTGTCTGCAGTGAGAGAACTTCTGTCCTCTAGGGAGGTGCTAATCTAGCCTTTGCCTGAGGCTATCTGGCAAATGCCTCTGTTCAGGGCTTGGGCAGGGCAGGTCGCACAGGATCAACAGGGTGGGCCAGAGAGAGCAGTTATGGCGGCTCTCAGTCCTGTCCCCAGGGGCTCTGCCTCTCTGAGTCCCAGCACCCGCTGCAAACCTCGGAGAGAAAGCTGCACTCGCTCTGACCGAAGCCAGACAGTCCCGCTTCTCCCGTTTGAGTCTGGGTCCCTAAAGACTCGCCTGTATCTGGAGCTCAGAGTCTGCGACTCCCTCCCGATTGAAAAAGCCAACCGTGCCCTCCGCTGCCAGCCCGCTCAGCTCACTCCACACCTCAGAATTTTACTTCATCCCTGCGCCTCCTCTGAGTGTCCGTATGCGTTTCTCTTTCCTCCTAGTTGTAGGACTTCCACTCAGCCAGCGTTCCTGTGGTTCTGGGTGATGTCCGTTCCGTTTTTTAGTTTCACTTTTGAAGTAGTTGTTCAAGGCAGCAAACTCCGGCGTTAACCTATGCCGCCATTTTGGTTCTCTCTCTCTTTTTTTTTTTTTTGTATGTTAATAGCTCTTGGTCCTTCTTCCTATAAAAAAGTTCTATTTTCTATATCCCTGAGGAGCTCCCTTTTAGTTGCCAGATAGGATGCTGCCTGATTCATGAATCACTTAATAAAGGTAATTAGATCTTTAAATTTACTTGGTTGAATTTTGTTTTTTAACATACCCAAAGTGCTAAACAGATTCAATTCAATCTCTATCAAAATTCCAATGTCATTTTTCACAAAAATAGAACAAACCTAACATTTGTGTGGAACCACATAAGACCCTGATTATCCAAAGCAATCCTGAGAAAGCCAAAGTTGGAGGCAACCCACTCCCTGATTTCAAACTATATTATAAAGCTATAATAATTAAAGCAGTATAGTACTGGCATAAAAACAGACACATAGATCAATGAAAAAGAATAGAGAGCCAAGAAATAAACCCACACATATAAGGTCATAAATTTAGGAGAAAGGAACCAAGAATGTTAAATGAGGAAAGTACAGTATCTATATACTAGAGGCCTGATGCAAAAATTCATGCAAGAGTAGGCCTTTGCAGCCAAGGCTGCCTCGATCCCTCCCTTGCAGCCATGGATGGCTGCCTGGATCCCTCCCTTGCAACTGCAGCAGGTGCCTCGATCCCACAGCTGCAGTCCAGCTTTGTCCCGGAAGGATGTCCAGTCTAATTAGTATATTATGCTTTTATTATTATAGATTATATATATAAAAGCCTAAGCTACTGTTAAGACCGAATGACTGGAATGACCGGAATGACTGGTAGAACATTCACTATGATGCACACTGACCACCAGGTGGCAGATGCTCAACCCAGGAGCTGCCTCCTGGTGATCAGTGGGTTTCCACAGCCAACCTCCCACAACCCCTCCCATGCACTCCCCTGGCCAACCAACCTCCTGTGGTCCCTCGCCCAGGCCTGACAACCTCCCAGGGTCCATCCCCCCAGCCAGCTGGCCCTCCAATAGGCCTCGATCGCTGGCCAAGCTGAGGGACCCCACCCATGCACAAATTCATGCACCAGGCCTCTAGTCTCCAATAAACTGTGCTGGGGAAACTGAGTAGCCACATGCAAAAGAATGAAACTGGGTCACTATTGTAAGGGTTCAGAATGAGTCACCCCAAGACTTGTTATTTTTTAAAAATATATTTTTTCATTGATTTCAGAGAGGAAGGAAGAGGTAGAGTGAGATAGAAACATCAATGATGAGAGAGAATCATTGATTGGCTGCCTCCTTCCCCTCCCCACTGGGGATCAAGTCCGCAACCCAAGCACGTGCCCTTGACCGGAATTGAACCTGGGACCCTTCAGTCCGCAGGCCGATGCTGTATCCACTGAGCCAAACTGGCTAGGGCAAGACTTGTTATTTTTGAACTGAAGGCAACTGAGATCCTCGGAGTCCATAGGAAACATTTATCTTCCTTAAAGAATTTATATTTTGGTCCTTTCCCATTATAAGAATTATCATCAGAAATAAAATTTTATGACCTATATATAGGGCAGGGAAAAATTCTAATTACTGAACATCTGCTCTTATTGTCTTGTAATGTCCTTCTTCCTTTCTGAAGTGTCAAGAGTTTTACTTCACCTTTAGCTCAGAATGCCATATATACGGTACTTCACTGCTCTTCCTTTCTCTGAACCAATCACATATGTTTCAAAGTAGACTCCCCTGGGAGATAGATAATCAAGTTTTGCCAGTAACTATGGTAGCTTTTCTGGATGCTCAGCTAAATACAAAATTGAAAGCTGGAAATTAGGTATAAAATACAGTAGCATGTTTGATTAAGCTTTTGTTTCAAATACATCCATCACAAATAATCATATTGCTAGATGCATGGCACAGCTACTACATAAGCACTGATGTAGCTCTTACCCATGAAGTTCCCCTTTTATTTTTAATTTGATTTAATTATTTTATTTTGGAACTTGAAATATGTGCAATTTTATTTTTAATTAGAAGCATTTTTCAATACAAACAAAAGGAGAAAGTCACATTAGATAATGCATATATCTAGGGAGCAAAGTTCATTTGGAATTACATACAGGAACATACACAGAATTTTTGTGATATTTACACAATAATTAACATGTTATAAAATTCCTCTTTTAGAAAACTCCTAGTAAGCTAGACAACTGACCACATGAATAACCTTGCTTTTCCTTCCCCTGCCCTAATTCCTGCTCTTATGTTTTAAATAAAAAGTATACACAAAATATACAAAGTACTCATACAACTCAACAAAAGGAAGACAAACAAAAAATGGGCAGAAGACCTGAATAGACACTTCTTCAAAGAGGACTCAAAAATTGCCAAGAGTTATATGAAAAAATCCTCAACATCACTAATCATCAGATGCAAATTAAACCACAATGAGGTGCTTCCTCATACCCGCCTTAATGGCTACTATCAATAAATCAACTAACAAAAAGTGCTTGCAAGGATGTGAATAAAAGCGAACCCTAGTACACTGCTGGTCGGAATGCAGACTGATAGAGCCACTATGGAAATCAGTGAGGAGTTTACTAAAAAAATTATCAGTAGAATAATATGAATGAATTAATGTTATCCACATGTTCTATGACTTGTTTACAATGTTATTATTTAAGCCATGTTTTGTTTTGTTTTTTAAAAGACCACCACTTAGAATTACCATAGTTAAGATTAAATCTTGCTTAGATGACGGGTCTTCCCACTCTGGCATTTAAGCCATTTATTTCTAAAACGAAGTTATTTCATTTCTTGTCATCTCATAGCCATGAAAATTACAGGCAGTCAGAAGTTAGCAATGACTGCTTCACAGACCCATAGCAATACGTAGTAACAGATTTTTAAAGCAGTTCAAAGAGCTCAGTTTTCATCTGTGTTTGGTGAAGGGTGCACAAACCTTGAGGCCATCTGAAAACTCAGCTTCATCTCTAACACTTGGAATAACAAAGGTGTTATTTTTCAAAGCTGCATTCTCCCCTCTTGGGGTGGCTGTGCCCATTCAATTGAGAAAAAGTGGGAAACTTCAGAGCAGGTATTCTGCTTCTAGACTGTGTGGAGTTCCTTTGAGCATATCACAAGGGTGGCATCCTGAATATGCGTTATTGTCAATAGAGGCCCAAAATTAATGAACCTTATAGAAAAATCCTTTCTGGTTTTCTGAGCAAAATATCCACATAGAACCATCATCTCCTTTCTTCCAGGTTAGGGTTGCTACTTAATCAGGAGACGGTAGAGGGTGCTCTCTACTCACATTACACTGAAGAATGCAGCATGAATACAAAACTCCATTTATTTCAGCTGCATTTCTAAAACTAAAGAAATTGTTTTAGTCACTGTTGGTCAGTGCACATAGGAAAGGGATGGTTGGATATCTTACCTGTGGTTTGTTACAAATAAGTGTAAGATTTCAATAGCATATGTATTTTTTTTTTCTACTTACTTAAAAAAACTCATGTATTGCCTCACACATTTTTATATAGTGTCATTATAAAGACTACCTAACATAAATTACATAAATGCACAATTAACTGGATAATAATGGAAATACAGATATGTGTGATTTGCTATCTTTTTGTGATACATTTCTATCATTCTAATGAAGATGGAAAAGTCAAAAGCAATGTGAGCAGTTCACTCAGAAATGCTCTTTAATTTTTTGACTTAATGAGTTACTCTGATATCTCAAAAATTTATAAAACATGATGTTCTAAAATCCTTTTAGCTAATTCAAAACCACACCAAATTATTCTTCCATTTACTCTAAATTCCATTACTATGTGGGTAGTTTTATTTGAAAATATGTTACCTAAAAAATATAAATCTTCCATAAAAGTTACTGATTAATAGAGCATAACATAAGTTTATAAGAACGAAAACATGTATTTTAAAAGGTTGACAAAAAAGCACATTGTAATGTGATAAAAGTGAGATTCAGTGATTTAGGTAATATAACATATAGAAAGACTAGAGGCCTGTTGCACGAAGAGATTCGTGCAATAGGCCTTCCCTTCCCTTGGTTGCTGGCATCAGTTTTCCTCTGGCATCCGGAACCCAGGCCTTTGCTCTGGCTGGGATCCAGCCAGAGCCCCCCGCCAACCATCAGGCCTCATGGCTCCGCTGATCCTGGGGCTGTCAGGCTTCACGGCTCCCCTGATCCCAGGGATGTGAGGCCTCGCGGCTCCACTGATTCTGGGGCCGTGAGGCCTCACTGCTCGGCAGGCTTCGGGTAAGTTTGGCTTCGCTCCACTGCTTGGAGCCTCATATGCAAATTAACCACCGTCTTTGTTGGCAGTTAATTTGTATATTGCCCTGATTAGCCAATGGGAAACATAGCAAAGGTATGGTCAATTACCCTTTTTGTCTTTTATTAGATAGGATGATGTCCTTGTTATATCACAATTTTCTTATTTTTAAAAATACTTCATATGTAAAAACACTTAATAAACAAAAGTTTACTTCTTTATTATAATAAAGTAAAATAAATAACCAAAATTCTCAGTTAGTGAAAAAATGTGCTTCTGACATCACAATGAAAAGAAATTATTTTGATACTAGAGGCCCAGTGCACAAAATTCATGCACTCGGGAGGGGGGGGCGGGTGTCCCTCAGCCCGACCTGTGCCTTCTTGCAGTCCAGGAGCCTTCAGGGGAATATTTGACTGATGGCATAGGCCCGCTCCCCAGACATCCTTAGCAGACATCCTTATCGCTGCCATGGCACTCCCCCTGTGGGAGCACACTGACTATCAGGGGGCAGCTCCTGCATTGAGCATCTGCCCCCTGATGGTCAATGTGCTTCATAGCAACCAGTTGTTCTGCTGTTTGGTTGGTTTGCATATTAGCCTTTTATTATATAGGCTATTAAATTAATTGGCCTGTGGGATTGGGCAAAAACCGGCTCTCCAACATCCCATGAGGGGTCCTGGATTGTGAGAGGGTGCAGGCCAGGCTGAGGGACCCCACTGGTGCACGATCGGGGCCAGGGAGGGATGCAGGAGGTTGGCCAGCCGGGGAGGGACTGTGGGAGGGCTCCAGGATGTGTATGGCCTGTCTCACCCAGTCCCCATCAGCCAGACCCCAGCAGCAAGCTAACCTACGGGTCAGAGCATCTGACCCTGTTGGTCAGTGCACATCATAGTGAGCAGTTGAGTGGCCTTAGCATATCATTAGCGTATTATGTTTTGGTTTGTTGAACGGCAGACCAGATAACCACGCACTTAGTATCTTAGTATATTAGGCTTTTATTATATAAGATGTCAAAGCATTCTGTCTGAAGTTAAAGAAGAGATCTTTCATAACATTTTAAGTTAATTAAGATGGAATATATATATATATATATATATATATATATATATATATATCATTATCAAGCAGTGGGCTTCTTCTTTTGGGGGGAAGTTGGAATAGAGAGGAATTCAGCATGGCTCTACTGCTTCCTGTCAAGTTTCCAATAATATCCCCACTCACCCTAAGGTTGGGTAGAAACAGCAATAGTCCTAAGTATGGAAGGCAGAGAACAAGACTGCTGTGTCTAGAGAACAAATATGAAAGAGAATATAATGGCCAATGCATTGCTGCTGTTTTTGCCTGTGAAGCTTGCTTTCCTGTCTTACCAATTCTTCACTATCAATGTTTGTACAAAGAACAGTAAAATAAAGTAGAAAGCCATGGCATAAAAGAAGTCACAAACATATACATACATAAAAAAAATGGGCCACAATAAAACAATGCAAGATAAAGTACCTAAAAGCTGTTGATATATTGTGTATATAATCATCTTCAAGGTAGACATGCCTTCTCTCTCATCACTTACAGTTTAGTTAGGATGGAAACATTAAAAAAATAATAGTGTTGAGTATAGTAATAGTAGAAATAGTAAGGGAGCACATAGAAAGAGCACCAATCTAAAGACATTTGGGCAATGTAATTATAGAAAATGGATTGTCATTGGAGAGTCCAATTTTTTAATTTCAATCTAAGCTAGACCAGTTGATTTGAAGGTATCATTTTTCTACTTGCTGGATATTTTTTTATATCCCACATTTCTGAGACCTATTTTCTTAAAATTATGATCTCTGCTCATAAACCATTTTTATTTAATCATTCTGACAGTAAAGACAATTAAGAATTTACTTCAGTAATACTCTTAGGTAACTCATATTTATAACCTCTTATGAATTGTGACCTTGATTAGGGTAAAGGTTGTTGCTTAATTTTTTGCCTCTGTAGCTCCTGGTAAAAATTATGAATATATTCATGAATCAATCAATAAATCAATTAACATTGGAATTTTAGAGATGGAATTTTCATTTGCTTAACTTTGCAAAGATTCAGAAAAGTAAAGTGCTGCCAGGAGTGAAGCAAAGTGACAACCAAGGTCACAGAGGGAGTTTTGAAAGTGATCCAATTAAAACCTAAAGTTCTAAACTAACTGAGTTTTAAGGTAGTAGGCATGTATAAATTTTCATGGAATGATGCTTCAACCCAAGAACATAGACAAGATCAGTTGAAATTAGTTTTGATCTGTAGCACCTTCTATCAGGTTATGCACACAGCTTACTGACAAACCCATTTGTAAATATGGCCGGTTGATTTTCTTTCACTGATGCAATTTTTCTGTAGCTATGGTTCTCAACACTTGACCATTTAGAAATAGTGAAGACTTTTTATTTATCTCAATGACTGGAGTATGCTACTGGAACTTGGTAAAAGAGAACCAGAAATGCTACAATTCCTGGTAGTCCAGCCCAAAGTGCACATGTTTCTCTAGAAAATATTTTTAAAGTCTTTTTTCACTTTACTAGCAGAGTTCAATAATTTTTATTTATTTGCTATATTTTTTACATTATAATGCATATTTAATGCCACAGATCTATAAACATTACCCCATATAAAATCTATGGCATATTTTTTGTAAGCTCAAGTTTTATGCTTATGAGTTATTTTTTCCCAGTTGCAAAGATACTGCATTTCATAATAAAAATGTACAAATAATAAAATTAAAAGCAAATGCAATTTCTCCTCCAGAAATTCACTCTATTAACATATTTATCCTTTCAGGCATGTATGTTTGTGTATATGCATTTAAAATATTATTAAATTATATATATTGCTTATAGTATGTATTTAACTACAATATAAGTCAAGAATATTTTTCAAACCATAAGCATAGCATTTCATCATGTAATTATATCACATTTTTTCATGTTAAAAATCATGTTGAGTATATCATTATATCTAAGTCACTGAGCTTGCCTCATTTATATTCAAAGGGTAAATTCTAGAAGTAAAATTTGTGAAATTTCACAACAAGTTAATGGCAATTGTAAATTATTTTTGCCTTCTCATGCACTTTTATACAAATTAAATCCCAAATATTTTCAATAGCACACTTGATGTCAGTAATGAACTATGGCCAAAGCAAAATGATGAACAAGTGATAGAGAGAGAAGGGAGGAAGACAGTAAGAGAGGTAGAGAAGGAAGAATAAGGAGGGAGAAGAGGGAGGGAAGGGGAGAGAGGGAAGGGGAGGGAGAGAGAGAGAACAAGTTTTTCTCTTTGTTGGAGACTAATTGAAGTAAAAAGTATTCTGTTTTGTTTTTATTTGTCACAGTAATCTTTGATTTGTAATATTTAAACATTTAATCATTAACTCAAATAAAGATAGAGTGATGTTTGAAAAATGTGGAAAAATATTATGACTAAGAATTGAAAAAAAGAGCTGAAGAGTGGGGTGGTAAGGTTATTGGTTCAGGCTAAAGATCCGCAGATCCACTCATCTTTTCTTCTGTGGGGGAATACAACTCAAGATAGATTGAGGAATTTGACAAAAGATCAGTGACAGAAGCAGAGTTAGAACGAAGGTTTCCTGGTTTCATGTTTCAGGTTGCTCCCACTCTCAGCATATACTGGCTCTTTGGCTCATCACTTATAAGAACAAGTTTTTGGAGAGCAGCCACTATCTCTCTTATTTATTCTTTTTTTTCTAAATATATTTTATTGATTTTAGAGAGGAAGGGAGAGGAAGAGAGAGATAGAAACATAAATGATGAGAGAGAATCACTGATTGGCTGCATCCTGCACGCCCCCTACTGGGGATCGAGCCGGCAACCCAGGCATGTGCCGTTGGCCAGAATCGAACCTGGTCTCTTATTTATTCTTAATTCTTGGGATTATGTAATTAAAGACACACAAATTATTGCTGCATGGAGAAATACACACATAAATAAAAAGGTGATTGTACTATGTAAGTGTAAGAGGAAGCTTGAAGAAACCAAATGTAGAATTTATATTGTGTATAAATCTTGGCTGGGTCAACGACTAGAGTGCGCCTGAGTTTTGAACCGCATGCCAGAGGTTGGAGGGTGCTTCGCCTGGTTGCCTGGATTGCAGATAGGGATGACCATCCCCTCCCTCGAGGAGCTGGAATCATTCAAATACAGTGACTTGCAGAACTTGTCCAAGAGTCTGGCCCTCCGGGCTAACCTGAGGGTAGACAAGCTGCTAAAAGCCTTGAAAGCCCACCTGAAATGGGAAGCAAAAAAGAAAATGGAAATCAGGATGAAAGCCAAACTTCTGCATCCTCTTGTGATGAGACTGAGCTGCAAATCAGCAGTCAGAAACAAGCTGAGTGGGAACCAGCTGGCCATGTCACCAAGAAAAGGAGAAGGCGCAGGACTGTCCACAGCAATCCTGACTCCCATCAGGATCATTCAGAGATAAAAACAAGTGATCCCACTGAGTTCCAGAATCAAGAAAAGCAGGAAAACCAGGCTCTCAGACCTGTTGCAGAAGTTCCATCTCCACCAGATGAGAGACAAGGAAACGAGAATGCAGTGTCCTCGGGAAATAGTGGAATAAATGGTAATGAAGATTCAAAGGTACCTTCAGAAAGAAAGAAGTCTGCCTACACAGATGGGTTTTCTAAATCTGGAAAAAATAAAAGAATTGCAACCAGTACTCCAAACTTTAAGAAGCTTCATGAGTCCCATTTCAAGGAAATGGAGTCCATTGATCAATATATTAAGAGAAAAAAGAAAAATTTTGAACAACACAATTCACTTAATGAACTGAAGAAGCGGTCCATAACTAAGGAAGTGGTGGCAACTCCAGTGGGTCTCCAAAGAAGATTTTCTATGGCTTGTACTCCCTGAAGCCAGCAGCCCTCACAAGGACGGGCCCAGGGTGCTGCAGATCTGAGCACCTTGTATATGAAGGGGTTGGTCAAGCATTCCACTCTCTCAGCAACTAAAATGAATGTCAGGTTTTCAGCTGCTACTAAAGATAATGAATACAAGCGTTCACTGACCAAGACTCCAGCCAGAAAGTCTCCACATGTGTTCATATCTGGGAACACCCCAAAAGGCCAGGCTGTGCTTGGGACAAACAAGTTGAAGGCCACAAAGAGGGATTCTGCTACAGTTATTACCCCATTCAAGTTTTCAGCTGAAGCAGCACGGACTCCAGTCTTCAACAAGAAACCAGTTTTTGATCTCAAAGAAAGTTTGTCTCATCCCCTCAACTATGAGCCACACAAAGGAAAACTGAAACCATGGGGACAATCTAAAGAAAATAAGTGTCTGAATGAGCATGTAAGCAGGGTTAGCTTCCACAAGAAAACATACAAACAACCTCGTCTTCAGACCAGGGAGGAGCAACGGAAGAAACATGAGCAACAACGAAAGGAGAAGAAAGCAGAGGTGTTGGGAACTTGAAGGGGCCTTATTATGGCTGCAGATTAAGAGTTTAACATTCTGTAAATATTCCTTTATTCTGAACCTTTTTTGTAAATATTTTTATACTGTCCTTCCTACTTTAGTCAAAAGATCTTTTTCTGCTCTTAACTTTGTTCCTAAGTCCTTGTACAACTCAGTATTTTAATGAGATCTATCCTATACTTTTTTTCCCCATCCTATAGATTTTTTACCTAGATTTTTTTTTTAAATATATTTTATTGATTTTTTACAGAGAGGAAGGGAGAGAGATAGAGAGTTAGAAACATCGATGAGAGAGAAACATCGATCAGCTGCCTCCTGCACATCTCCCACCGGGGATTGTGCCCGCAACCCAGGTACATGCCCTTGACCGGAATCGAACCTGGGACCTTTCAGTCCGCAAGCCGATGCTCTATCCACTGAGCCAAACCGGTTTTGGCTTTTACCTAGATTTTTCATGTCAATTCCCCCCGCCTGGCTCTAATATTAACAGAATTGCAATCCTCTTCTAGGCAAGAGCATTTACCTAAAGGTAGCTTATTATAACACAAGCTTTAGTAGAAATTGAACAGTAATAACTTATGGATAGGGTAAGCTGGGAGAAGTCCCCTTTTTATCCTCCAGAGAATCTAGTCATCTTAATAAAACAAGGGGCCATATGGATTGGTTATGGCATCAAAATTTTACCCATGTGGTTTATTTCAAGCTTACACACCTTTTGTTCAACTCAGTTCTTGTAATTGTCATCTCACTCAATATATTCTTAAAAACAAAAACTCTGTAGCTCCTTCTAGCCTTGCTTATTTAACAATATACAAGGCCATGTTGAAATTTCAGGATTGTTGCTTTAAGGATTACTGTGCTGTCAAACTTAAATTTTATTCAACTTATGGAAAAACTAGAGTTTCTTAGCATCATATCCATGTTTGTTGCACCTAAGTGGAACTTCTGAGTTTTGTACTGCTTCAGATTTGAAATTTAAAAAATTTAAAAAAAGAAACCAAATGTACAAGTCTAATCCAAGTATGACACCTTACTGGGCACTCAAATTTTATTTCCTGTCTGTCAGAGTAACTGGGTGATTTAATTATTTGATTTTTTCCCTTATATACCTGTTTTAGGAAATGACCAAATGAATGTAAACTCTTACAATAATGATAGAAAAAGACAAATTTTTATGCATTGTGATTCTAGATAGTCTAGACCATCATTCCTACTAATGCTGAAATTTTGTATATTTCCAGATAGACAATGAACTAATCTTCTAAGGAGATACAGTACTGTGCAGTGAAAAAGATTACTAGATGAGAAATCAAGAGTTGGATGCTAATCCCATGTCTACCACTAAATTACTGTGTGACACAGAATAAGTTTCTCTTTTTTTCTGAATTTAAATTTCCTCAGTACTTAAGTAAGCAGATTAAATAGATTCTTCTAATTTTTAAAATCCCCTGAATATAATAGTTAAAAATAACAACATGAACAGTTTGGATTTTCCACTTTTCCTCCTTGAGAACCTTATTGCTTGATGCTCTTCAAAAATATCTCTACAAGCAAAAACTGAATCTCTCTGTTAATTAAAGAATCCATATTTCTAGTATTATCTAATTCCATTGGAAGCAATTAAGGAGTTATTGAAACACCTAACACCATGCTCACCTATCTATAACTGTCTCTGTCAGAGACAAATTATGCTCATTAAATATCCATGTACTGCTCTATATTGTCTAGCATGTGTTGCAACTGGATTATGTACATGTGATTGTGTTCTAGGAAACCAAAAGATAAGTGGAAATGAAGAGTTACTCCTGATATGTACCTGTTTCAGACCATGTTTCTCCTTGGTCTTTCTTTTTCCTGCCTGAGCAACATAGGAGACCACAGATTGGGATTGCAAATTTCAGACTACCATGAGAGTTGTCTGGATAGCTATATCCTCAGAAGGGGGACATTTTCTGTTTACCCACAATGGACTTTGTGTGAGTGAGAAAATAATTTTAGCTGTGCTAAGCAACTGAGAAGAGTATATTTTATGATAGTGTAAACTAGTTCATCTTGATGCATATAACTTCTATATTATAACATTCCTAGTATATAATCCTTTGGAAAATTGACAAAAAATTAACAAGGACAATATAAAATATAGATAGCTAGAGAAGTATTAAAAATGCTAATTTTTTGTATAGTTTCTTAGGGTTATCCTATTAATCTTTCTTTGTTAAATTTATTCTATTTTTCCCATCACGTTTATCCCCTCTATGACCTCTTTTACCTCCTCAATCCCTCTCCTTCTGCAATCACCACACTATTGTCCATGAGTTCTCTCTCTCTTTTTAAAAAATTTTCACTCAATCCCTCCATACCCTCCTCCCAACCAGAGCTGTCTGCCTGCTCTCTATCTATGAGTCTGTCTCTATTTTGCTTGGCAGTTAACTGATCATGGTTTCTGGGACTTTTACTTTCCTCAAGAATATTAGTCTCCTAATTGCTTACGTATTTCCTTGAGCACTCATGAAGTTATTGATCTGTGGAACAGGACTTAACATAATGCCATTTTATTTTATTATTTGAGAGAGAGGGGGAGAGAGAAAGAGAGAGACACAGAGAGAGAAAGGGTGGGGGAGAGAGAGAAACATCTATTAATTGCCTCCCATGCCCATCATAATTGGGGATCAAACCTGCAATCTCGATATGTACCCTGACCAGAAATCGAACCCAGAATCCTTTATTGCACAGGACAACATTTCAACCAACTGAGCCATATTGGCCAGGGCATAATGCCATTTTAAAGAAAGGAAAACTCTAGTTAAATATAAACTTTTAAAACATTTTTCTGCTTGAAATAATATAGCAACTGTTTGCCATGAATGACTTAAACATGGTGATTTATAGAGAGTATTTTATATGAAAAACATTTGTAAGTGAGCATTTAATTCCAACTAAATATTTTTCTAATATCCATCTATATATATAAAAGCCTAAGCGACTAGATGACTGGATGACTGGATGACCAGATGACTGACCAGTAGCTATGATGTACACTGACCACCAGGGGGCAGACGTTCCATGCAGGAGCTTTCCCCTAGTGGTCAGTGAGCTCCCACAGTAGGAATGCAGCTCAGTTGATCAATGGGCAGCAGACATCCGGCTCATGGCTGGCTGGAAAGTGCAGCTGCGGGGGCGAGAGCTTCACCCATGGACACTCCCCCTACACGCCCCTCCCCAATATGGACCGGGACCGGGATCAGGACCTAATTCCGGACAGACTGGGCATGAGCCTGCGGCTCCTTCTCTAGTGCCTGCACGAGGAACGAGGTTGCAATGATAAGAGGCGGCTGTGTGATCATGGGTGTGCCGGTATCACCCTAGGATGGGCACAGTGGGGCCAGGATGAGCGGGAGTGGTGTGGCACCCGGCCAGGGCTCAGGCTCCTCCCCAGCTGCCTGTTGCTTCCTGCACTACTTCATGCTGTGCAGATCGAAGCGGACAGCAGGCTGGAGTCTGATGATCCGGTGGGTAAGGCCAGGCTGTGGCAGTGCGGAGGTCCACTGATCCCCGCAGGCCAGGCAAAGGGACCCAACAGAATTCATGCACTGGGCCCTAGTCTAATCTAATAAAAGAGAAACGTGCAAATTGACTGCACCTCTGCTATGCCCCAAGCCATGCCCACCAGCCAATCACAGTGACTATATGCAAATTAACCCAACCAAGATAGTATCTGGCAGCCACAGAGCTAGAGAAAGCAGGAGGCTTGGTTGCCCTGGTGATGGAGGAAGCCAAGCTTCCCACCTGCCCTGGCCGACTGTGGTCTCCATGCAAGGCAACAAAGTTTCAATAATAGAAGATAAATAAATCCCAGATACCTGCTTCCAGCCAGCCTCCACTGGGAGCTTGGGTGGCTGGGGGTTGTGGCCAGCCTGCAAACAGTCATCAGCCCCTCAACCAGGATGGCCACTCCCTCATGGGGTGAGGGTACCCACAGGGTGGCTTGGCCAGCCTGCAACCAGCCATCAGCCCCTCACCCAGGCTGACCAGGCACCCCAGTGGGACCCCCATCCTGATCTGGGACACCCTTCAGGGCAAACCAGTCGGCCCCACCCATGCACCAGGCCTCTATCTTATATAATAAAAGGGTAATATGCAAATTGACCCTAACAGCACAAAGACTGGGAATGACTGGTCACTATGACACACACTGACCACCAGGGGGCAGAGACTCAATGCAGGAGCTGCCCTCTGGTGGTCAGTATGCTCCCACAGGGAGAGCTCTGCTCAGCCACAAGCCAGACTGATGGCTGCCAGTACAGCGGTGGTGGTGGGAGCCTCTCCCGCCTCAGCAGCACTAAGGATGTCCTACTGCAGCTTAGGCCTGCTCCCCGCTGGCAAGTGGAGATCCCCCGAGGGCTTCTGGGCTGCCAGAGGGATGTCTGACTGCCAGCTTAGGCCCAATCCCCCAGGAAGCGGGCCTAAGCCAGCAGATGGACATCCCCCGAGGGGTCCAGACTGCGAGAGGGCACGGGCTGGGCTGAGGGACCCTCTGAGTGCACAAATTTTTGTGCACCGGGCCTCTAGTCTATATAATAAAAGCCTAAGCAACCATACAGTGGAACAAACAGTTCCTATGATGCACACTGACCACCAGGGGGCAGACACTCAACACAAGAGCTGCCCCTTGGTGGTCAGTGTGCTCCCACAGGGGGAGCACTGCTCAGCTAGAAGCCGGGCTCATGGCTGGTGAGTGCAGCAGTGGTGGCGGGAGCCATCTGAGTGCCAAGGAGCAGTGTGCAGGCGGGCAGTAAGAAGCAAGGAGTCCAGGACTGCCAGAGAAATTTCCAACTGCCAGCTTAGGCCTGATCCCCATGGAGAGTGAGCCTAAGCCAGTAGGTGGACATCCCCCATTGGGTCCCAGACTGTGAGATGGTGCAGGCCAGTCTGAGGGATACCCCCACCCCTGTGCATGAATTTCGTGCACCAGGCCTCTAGTATTGTATAAAATTGAAAATAGCCTTATGAGGTCATTCCAACTATATACTGGATATATACCTTTACCTGGATATCCTAAGTTTAAGTGTTTTGAAATCCACCTTTTCATCTTATTTCTTTCATTTTCTCCCTGCACAACCTTGTTCTCTCTTCCTCTTTATCAAGTAGCAAAAGTATTGTTTACAGTCTACCTAAATATCAGTTCTGTTGATTCTACTTCATAATCTCTATACTAATTACTTTAGATACACCTATTAACAACTTCTACTTGGATTGTAGAAATAGTTCATCTTATTTCTACTACTGGATCCATCCTGCATAATTCTGCCTGAATACTTGCATCATAACCTCTTTCCTCTTACTAAAAACTTCCCAGATATCATTGTCATTTTGATAAGAATATTACAGTTTTACAATGATCTATGTGTCACAATCTATGTAGACAGCATTGGTTCTTGTCACTCTTCCCTCTAATACTCAGGCTTCAGTCCCATCCTGTGTTGTGCTAATTTTCTGATACACATGCTTGTTCACAACTCCACACTTTTGCCTATGTCCTCTGCGTAGATGCTATTCACTCCTTGTTTGGCAAAAGTCCTCTTGTCCCATCAAGATGTTGCTCACTGTATCTATGCTAAGTTATCACAAATTCCTTTAGACATTATAGGTTCCTTTTTTGTCTAGACTCCCAAGGTGCATTTCCCATACTTCCATGAAAACATTTAACTTTTAGAAATTAGCTCTTACAATATACTTTACTGTTTTATTATGACTCCTAGAGAGCAGGGTATGCATATTTATCCTTGCACCCCTAGCACCAATCAATAAGAATACTTCACAAAAGAATAAAATGTTATCTTACCCATGTTTTTAACAAGCAACTGACAACTGGAAATTTCAGTTGAGGGAGGATTAGATTTACTTTTGGGAATAGGTATTTTTGTGTAATTTTTATTAGAAATTGTGGCAAAAGGGATTCTGAAATGTCTGTTGGAATTTAAGGATGCAGTAATTATTGATTGGATATTGTTCAAATAGTGTCCAGTGGAATTTGGGGCTCAGCTTATATATTTTATATAAGAATACATTGTGTATTGCAAAAATGACTTTTAACATTAGCTTCTTGGGCAGATAAAATAAATCCTGAAGCCATAACATTTCTGACAACAATCTAAGGGTATAAATGGAATGAAGAGATTCTGGCTAAGAAAATCCTAGAAGCACTAAGCAGCCACGATTACCAAAGTGAACTAATCTAAAATGGGGTATAACATACTGAAAGCTCCATGAGTATATGGCAGTGCTAACATTCTTTGTGAGTAGGGCCAAACTTGGAGGGAACAATGAAATTTGTATTTAAATTGCATCAATTATAGTGGTAGTGTATCTCTGGAGGATTTAGGTATTAGGTCTTCAGACTAATTGAGAATCACTATAATCAAAAACCCTTGAAAATTCCTTATAAAAATGCTACCTTGGAGCCGAAACCGGTTTGGCTCAGTGGATAGAGCATCGGCCTGCGGACTGAAAGGTCCCAGGTTCGATTCCGGTCAAGGGCATGTACCTGGGTTGCGCGCACATCCCCAGTGGGAGATGTGCAGGAGGCAGCTGATCGATGTTTCTCTCTCATCGATGTTTCTAACTTTCTATCTCTCTCCCTTCCTCTCTGTGAAAAATCAATAAAATATATTTTAAAAAAAAATGCTACCTTGGAGCTCAACAAACAATCTATAATTATTTCCGACCTAGTTAATTTTCCCGCATTAGAATATATTGTTGTTTCTTCAGTTGATACTGAATGAAGTATTGGATGTTCATTAGGGGGAATTTTGTATGAAACAAGAGCTGAATTATGCCTTTAATTTTACATTCATAATGGTACACATAATCATTGAATAGAACTGCGAGCTGAATTTTCTTCACTACTTAAATTATTTTTCTTTCCCTTTTTAAGTAAAATATTCATTTTATGACATTCATAATTTATAAAATTTAATGCTTTTCTTATTTGTGTGCATACTACCATTTCTTTACTGTTATGGCAGAGGCCATGATGTCAAACTCTTATAAAATGCATTCTTCCCAGTAACATGAAATTGTTATAATAAAAATTCTTGATAATGAGGGAGTAGAGCAGGGAATTGTCCTCTAATTCAAGTCAAGAGCCATTCTGAAAACACTAGTTCAACCATATCATTGGAATAGAAAAAGGACACTGTAATTATTTAAATATTTTTAATGAGTACTTTTTTCTATTTGGGAATCACAAATTTTCTAAATCAAATTAACCAATGGCATTCAAACTTTAAAAAGAGATAAACCTACCACTTTTAAAAAAAGCACAGTTGACATTTACTAATGATCTTGTTTTAAATATGATCCTTGCCTGAGGCCAACTTACTACTCTCTTTTCTCTAATTAAATTTTAATTCACATTCAGGGGATTTTTACATAACACCACTTTCAGTAAATTATTTGGTTCTTCTTATCTACTCTAGGCAATTGTTTTTGTTCTTTTAATAATATACTCACTAGAAGAGAAGCAGAAAGAAAATAATGAAGTTAGTATTATTATAATGCTTTATTATTTTAAAGAATTAATATATTCCTAATTTATGTAATTAAAGTGGAAACCATATGTGGAAAACCATGTAATACATTAATAAGGTATAAAGTGATTAATATTAATCAAACTTTTAATTTAAAATATTACTTATTTGAATTTAGTATGTTCTTTGTTGGAAAAATGCTGATAATATGACTAATGAATTTTAAAAGAATTTTATATAAACAAATCAAATAATCCTGGGAGGTTAGATGACATATGTGGAATCATCAGAAAGAGGAAAGTGATAATTAGTTCTAGACCAATCCTAATGATTACTTAAAAGAGCTAAAGTCTAAGTTTATTCCTACTCCTGCGATATTATGAGGTCATGTCAGTCACAATTTGACAGGAAAAAATGACCAAGATTTAGTCTGTACAATTGTTAGAAGGGATCTTTCAGAAGCAACAATATATTTCTGAAAGCTTTGAGAAAATTATAATGTTAGGAATTCTATGAAATCAAAAACATTTGGAAAAGATTTAGGGTGGAAATTGAGCTTGTTTTAGATGGGTTATATAACACAGATGGACGCAGTGACAACAGGTAGTAGTTAATATAAATGTGTAATTACATATATTTGCTGCTTGAAGTCATAAATCCTAAGAAGATTTGAGAATTTTGTCCTGAATTCTTCTGCTCTTCCTCATTATCTATACTAGTAATTTCTACTTGAGGTAAAGAAGAAGAGGGCAGTGGGATGAGTGGGGAATAAAGAGGAAGGAGTCAAGGAGAAGGTCCATGATGCATTCATTCACCTTTATGTGATTTCAGTGGAAATCCTATATTTCTAATGATGTAAGGGAATTTATTGTTAATTTATTTAGTTGGAACTAACCTGTCCTTCAAAAGTATATAACTCATATTTTCATTTCTGAAAGTTTGTTGTTGTTGTTAAGTACCAAATAGAAATAAAATATCAATAATATATCTAATATAAATTAATTAATGATAATAAATACATTTATTTATTTTTATATTACCTGGAACCTTTTTGTGTATAACATATTCATAAAGTAATATCTTATATGATTTATAGATAAATAAATTAATAAAATGTGTAGATAGAGGTGGTACTCAAAGACTTTATTGCTAAGGATTCAAATATGAATGAAGTTTTTCTTAAAGATAAATATAATTTACTAGTAGCCTGGTGCATGAAATTCATGCACTGGGGTAGGGGGGAAAAAGGGGGCCCACAGTCTGGCCTTCACCCTCTCCAATCTGAGACCCCTCAGGGAATGTCCAACTACCTGTTTATGCCCACACTTTTAACAGATAACAGCTCCATTGTTGTTTCTTTCTTATGCTTAAAACCATTGGAATTAGTAGGTATTCAAAGTGTGTAAACATTTTGGGGGGACACCCTGTATATCTCTAGTCAGCGGTGAAAGAAACCAACAGCAGATTTGGAAGCCCCAGACAGGGAACCTCGCTCATTTTCCGCCTTCGTGGGCAGCAGGAGAATCAATGTTTTCTCTCATTAATTTGGAAAAGCAAGTCCTGTCACCCACTGCCTGGCAGGAGTGCACTAGGACCCAAGCAAGCGAGACTCAGTCAGGGCAGCCTTCGCTCATGGATTCTAGCACCCAAAGTGCACATTCCTCCTCTACAGTAGCCCCGACTATCCCACTGTTTCACTGAGAGGACGGAATTCCTCTCTGCCTCTGGGTTCTTGATCTTGAACACTGACCAAAGGCACCTCAGCGAGGGCCGCCCGCGCCCACCAGGTGTGTCTGTCTGCACCTGCTCCTGCCTCAGCACCTGCATTAACCCCCCAGAGGTGATCTTGTAGCTGCACTGGCCTCCATGGGAACAGAGCATCACCACTCCGCCCTTTCACTGTCATCTCACAGGCGCCCACCCTCAGCACCCAGAACACCCAGACACACTCCAAAGGACGTGAGCACATCAGAGGGGATGTGTGCACATCCTGTGGGGGTGTTAGGCATGCTGGGTTGATGGAAGTGCCGTGGAGAGGCAGGGGGAACTTGTGCACGCCTTGGTTTCCAACTGTTGCAGGTGTGGGAGGGTGACAGTGTGCTGGAGGATGTTCGCATGCCAGGGGGAGATGTGCACATGGTAGGCCTCTGGCTTTGCAGCTCCGCAAACCCCCGTGGTGTGGCCAGGAGGACGTCAGTCTGACCTCCCACGGTGGCTGTCTCTGCAATCCTGCACCTTCTGAGCCAGGAGGCGGATCTTGCGCAGCCACTCCTGGGCGCTGATGGCCTGTAGGTGCTACTTCAGCTCAGCCTGCAGGCTCCGCTTGGCGCGCTCACAGCTGTCACCACCTCCATGTGGGGAGTACAGGCCGCCCTCCCCCCGCCTACCTCCCCTGTCCAGAGACTCTGCGCTGCTCACCTGCCCAGAGTGACTAGGGCTGGGTGGAAGCCAGGCATCCTGCCCTGCCCAACCCCTGCCGATCCGCCCCTGTGCGAGCTGCCGCCCCGCTGGGAAGGGTCATGGATCTGGGTCCCAGGACCATGGACAGCCTCAAGCGCTGCCCCCCGCCCGGCAGGGTCACAGATCCGGGTTCCGGGACAGCAGACAGCCTCAAGCACTGCCCCCCACCCGCCAGGTCACGGGTTCGGGTCTGGACTGCAGACAGCCTCAAGCAATACTCCCCCGCCCGGCAGAGTCACAGATCTGGGTCCCGGACTGCAGACAGCCTCAAGCACTGCCCCCCACCCGGCAGGGTCACAGATCTGGTCCCAGACCGCGGACAGCCTTGCCTGCTGCCACCCGCCTTCAGTATGCAAATTAGCCGCCATCTTGTTGCTTCAGGGTCGGGGTCTCCACTGGGGTACCTGGCCAGCCTGGATGAGGGGATGATGGGCTGTTTGCAGCTGGTCACACCCCCTTCAGGATGGGGGTCCCCACTGGGGTGCCTGACCAGTCTGGGTGAGGGGCTGAGGGCCGTTTTCAGGCTGGCAGGCAACTGAAGCTTCCAACCTCTCTTTTTTTACTTTTTTTTTTTAAATTCTGGGATTTATTTACCTTCTATGGCTATCACTGGAGCTGAGAGCTAAGGTAAATGGTGAAACCAGAATTCAAATTCAGGTCTCTGAATTCTGAGAATAGAATGTTAGTCATGTAATATACAACATTCTCTAAAGTCCAAGCTCTTAGGATGCCTGACATTTCTTGTCCAGCCAAATGGAACTTCAGAGTGTCATGCGTTTACTCCTGGACTTGAACATGCCATTACTTATGCCTGAAACACATGTTGTGTCCTACCTTCCCCCTCTTATTTCTTGGGTAATTACTTATACATTCTGCAGAATTCAACATCCATGTCACAGCTCTGAGACCTCGGCTGCTGAAAGCAGGTATCTGCGTTTGTTCTATAATTGTAACACTGTTGCGATCCTGCTAGCTGAAGCCCAGCTGGCTGAAGCCGGGCTGGCTGAAAGCAGGTTTCTGGAGCCTGTTTACCTTCTATATTTGCAACATTGTTTCTTAAAGTTGCAGCTCAGAGGGCCCAGCAGCAGGTGGGGAACCTTGGCTTCCTCCATCACTGGAGCAAGCAAGCCTCCTGTTTGCTTCAGTTCCCTGGCTGCCAGCTGCCAGCCACCATCTTGGTTGGCAGTTAATTTGCATATTGCCCTGATTAGCCAATGGGAAGTGTGCCAGAGGTTCGGTTAATTGCCATGTTTGTCTATTATTAGATTGGATAGGTTTACTTGTAGAAGAAACAAAAATGGTGGAGCGAATATGTCACAATGCTAAGGTAAATGGTGAAACCAGAATTCAAATTCAGGTCTCTGAATTCTGAGAATAGAATGTTAGTCATGTAATATACAACATTCTCTAAAGTCCAAGCTCTTAGGATGCCTGACATTTCTTGTCCAGCCAAATGGAACTTCAGAGTGTCATGGGTTTACTCCTGGACTTGAACATGCCATTACTTATGCCTGAAACACATGTTGTGTCCTACCTTCCCCCTCTTATTTCTTGGGTAATTACTTATACATTCTGCAGAATTCAACTTCCATGTCACTTTTCATGTTTCAACCTAAATGTCACTTGCTCAAAGCAATGTTAAACTTGTTTACCCTAAAACCCTTACAAAACACACCCTGCTAGCTGAGATTGAGTGCAACTTCTATAATCCCTAGACCTGGTTACTATCCATATCATACAGGAAGCACTTAACTATATGGCAAACATCCAATTTTTTTTTTAGCTCTACTCTAAGTGCTTTAGAATTGTGTATCTTTTTCATTATACCATTCTTGTGACATAGTGCAGTGTTGGATCTTCAGTATATCTTCAATAAATTCATTTTAAATGAAGAGATAGGAAACAGTATGAGACTGCTCTACTAGATTTCCACATGTCCACCAGACCCCTACCACCCCCCTCTAATTGGCTTAACTGAAGGTGCATTAACTGTGTGTAAATAGCAGACCACTGATGTAACACTGAAAGCAAAGACCATGACTGACTCTAAATTGTAAGTAAAAAGGACACAGTTACTGGTATAAAACCTTGCACCCAAATGTAATTTCCTCTTGGCTCAGATTAGATAAGAAATAGTGAAAGGAAATAGTAGAACTTACAGGAAATATAATCTAGTTAGAAGAAATGTGATGTTTGGGCAATTTTTCTGTCATCCCACTAAGCTGGAAAAGTGGGATGAGAAATAGGGGTTTGGGGAGGGTAAAAGCCATGTGCTCTGTTTTCCACTTACAGGAGCATCCTCAGCTTTGTATCCTAAAGGAAGTGACAGAGCACTAGAAGTGGTCCAGTAATGTTTCTGTGTTTGCTATGAATTTGGAAGAGGTGTTAATGTTTCCACAAATCTAGGACAGACTCAGAGGTGAGCTGGAGATAGGGTCAGTTCAACAGGGCAAGGAGACATCCAATAGCTGGATGCCAAGGATAATCTTTTGTGTGGACTTTCTATATCAGCGTCCTGACACAGGCTTTGAGACAGTTCTAAACAGAGACTCGAAACTGGGCAGGATAGAGGTAAAGAAAACCCTGCAAGTGGGAGAATTTAATCTTGGAAGAGGTCAACTGATTAATCCAGAAATTACAAAATTGGACTGAATATCTGGTATGAACCAGTTTACATGTATGAAACCCAGGTGAAATAGGAACTTGTGAATACATACTACATCCCTGACTTGTGAATTTACTTCTCATTGTAATATGAAGCTTATGTCAATGAGACAACCTAACTAGCTCTGACAAGGAGCCATCATTACCACAGCATTTTAAAGAAAACTGAGTTTGAAAATAGCAGATAATTCAGGATATTCTAATGCTCACATGTACATATATATTACTTTGGTCTTTTAACTTACTGTTATATCATTGATAATACCCTTTCTGGGGAAAATTTTTATGACTGTAAATAACATTGCATTTAAAGTTTTGGTGGAGGAAAACCTGCTTTTCAACCTATATATAATTCTACTCATAAAAATGTATTTGAGGTGGAAATATTTTTTTAAACCTGAAAATTGTGTCTAGGTTATCCACAGGTTAAAAAGTGTAAAAATTAAAAGAGTTAGTCTATCTTCATCTTCAACCAGCTGTTTCTATTGATGCAATATGGAAATAATAAAATACATGTTAAAAGTATCCAATGTGTTCCTAAAGGGTTTTATTTCATTTTGATTATCAAACTTAGAATTCTAATATTGATCCTTTTGAAGCCTATGAGTGAAGATTAAAGCACTCTCATATGCTATCTACAGGTGTGCCTCAGTAAATTCTGATTCTCAGATAATCAAGGGAGTAAAAAAGCTATAGTAAATAAGAAATTGTTAATCAGTACAGTGACACAGAAGATCAATCTTTGATTATTATATTTACAAACCCTGTTTATTTGCTCACATTAGAAAAAACAGTCTAGGATGTTGGAACGGATTTCTAGAAATGATAGATGTCATTGTCAAAACTGCCAATGTCAATGTATAATGTTCATAAAAGAACCAACCCAATTTAAGCACCTTCCATTTATCATTCATGCAGTTTTACCCCAGTTCTTTTATAATGACAACATACAAGGGAGGAAAAACTGCTGTGTTCATTCTTGTGCACTTTTCACTACCATCCACCTTTCTTGGGCAGGATAATTTGTATACAAGTTTCCCTTCTCTGAAGATGTTGGAACTATTAGATGAAATATGGATTTGATAAAGTAAATGAAATAAGGATCTGCATATAATTGCTATGTTACTATGTAGAATGTTTTGAAATTTTAAACCACAATGATCTATATGTTCTGAATCATCACCTACTTACTCTTGGAATACATTCTCAACTTTGACAATACTTTGTTAAAATTTTTAAATATTTATTTATTTATCCTTACCCAATGATATGTTTTATTGATTTTAGAGAGAGAGGAAGATAGAGAGAGAGTAAGAGAAACATCAATGTGATAGAGAAACAACTATCAGTTGTCTCCCATGTGTGCCCCCATTGGGGATTGAACCTACAACCTAAGTATGTGCTCTGACTGGGAATTGAACCCACAACCTTTTGATGTATGGGACAACACTCCAACCAACTAACTCACCTGTCCAGGGTCCCAATGCCAGTATTTTACAGATGGTTTTTTTTATATATATAAAAATTTGCAAGTGGTAAGGTGTTGCGTGTATTTAAATTGGAAAAAACTCAACTGTGTATTACAGACATTGTCAATTGAGAAAAATATAAGGGATTGTCCCTTATTTTGCTTAAATAACTAGTTTTCTATCATAATTAATGAATTTATGAACACTGTCAGATATGCTGCCAAGTCAAATTATACATATGTTATTTCTGTAATTTTACTGAAGCAGCTATTTAAAATTTCTGACTCTTTCTTGGTCTTTAAATTTGACTATTTACAACACTTTCCTAAAAGTGGGCTCATACTTGATATTGCCACTAGAGTGTAAACCCCAGGAGGGTAAGGTTTGGTTATGGCTATATCTCAGATTCCTGAAAGAATTAGTATATTGTTGATACCCTATAATTGTTTATTGAAAGAAGAAGTACAAAGATAAATTTTTTAAAAAAATTATAGAGAGGAAAAAGTAAAATGTATAATTATTGTAAAATATGTAAGTATTAAAATGAATGTGGGGGGTATTACCAAAATTACAAATAATTTATTATGAGATTAGTAGCAGTGAGATGACACTACTCAAGTTTTCCAAAAATAAAACACTCTATTCCTTACATTAGAATAGATATTTATCACTTAAAAAGAAGACATAAGATGAT
Source organism: Myotis nattereri (assembly GCF_964212035.1). NCBI lineage: Eukaryota > Metazoa > Chordata > Mammalia > Chiroptera > Vespertilionidae > Myotis > Myotis nattereri. The sequence goes on along the minus strand of NC_138077.1, from coordinate 110,250,303 downwards.
ATCAGGAAAGATGCAGCTAACATATCACAAAGAAACAGTACCAACTAAAATTGTATCAGATAACTTTGAAGAACACCTTAGTGGTTCTATTTTCCTCTTGAGGATAAATATATTAAAATATACTTTAAAAATGTTAATAAGACAAAGTGCTTTTACACTTACATGAAAACCACATTACAGACATTGAACCAAGTGATAGTAGAAATGCCAAGATGGGCCTGACACTCTATAAGATGCTCAGAAAAGCATGGCCCTGCCTTTATGTAGTATACAGCTCCAACAGAAAAAGAGAAATGAGAAAAACAATAATGTGTGATAACTGCTATCATAGGCCAATACAAGAAACACATAGCTGAAGGCAAGGGTAATGGTTTTCATAAATTTAACATTAATAAATAATTGAAACTATAAAAAGAAGAACAAATGTCCTGCTTCATTGGCTGACATGATCATAAGGAGATATAACAGCTCTCATTTGTATTACTTATGCTCCATTTTCTCCTTTATAAAACAGGGGTTTAAAAATTCTTTAGGTCAAATGAGAGTATTTGATAATCTGTGAAAACTGTCAAGTGCTACACAAGTTTTAGTCATTATTCTTACAGTTATCTCCAGCACACGCATGTCACATAGTTAATGTGCAATTCTTATATAAGAAAGCTTGAAAATACTTGTTCAGAGGAATTTTTCTATTATATATATTGTATGTCTATACATATTTATGTAATTTTATATATTTATAATATGTGTTTGAGGGGCATTTACATTTTAAAAAAGAAAGATTGAAAAAGGATGATTAAATTATGAGACTATAGTCAATAATTTTTTAAGTAATTTAATTGTAAAGATTTTCTTAGACATTCTAAAATGCTGCACATCCATTTGAAATTGTTTTAAAACTATTGCTTAGGGTTGAGTTAACTTTTACAAGTTAACTTATAACCGTATCTTATCACTGTTATGATGCATTGATATTTCCATATTATAAATAGTGAAAATAGAATTTTTAGTGTCACTTGATCTTATTAGAAATAATCATAAAATTTAAAATGAATTTTATATTGAATTAAATTATTTTTATCACCTCATGCTTGAGATGAAGTATTTATTTATTTACATATTTATGTAGTTAGTTATTTTCATGCTTCTCTTGGTCCTCTATAAGAAATCACTTGATAAAGTCATAGCACAATTATCTTTTAGTTTTATTTTTATCTCTTCCAAAAGAACAGAGGATAGAGTCATATTTGTGCTTGTATTTTTCACCAACCTTATGTCAGCTAATGATGCATATATTACTGTAGAAATCAGTTATACAATTCCAAAGAGAGGTGGAGAATATGAAGAAGAAAGTAAGCTTCAAAGTGTCTGTTCACTACATTAAGAACTCAGCACTTATTGTCAAATCAAAGAGTGATTATACTCAATTTGATGTAGATCTCAACTGCAATATGAAACCTTAAGAAGAAGTTAAGATAACCAGTTCAAGCAAATAGATATTTTCCCATATAAATTACATTATCAGCAATTTTAACTAAGGAACATATACAAAATTCAAATTTTATACGTACATATAATTTTTATTTATATCAATAACATACAAAAAACAAAAGAACATGAAAGTACAAGAAAATAAAATACAAGAATATTTTAGTTTCAAGAAGTAAAACAATTGAGACTTAATTTTATGAAAACTATAAAGAACTTTTCATTTAACTCTGTTATATAATAATTTTTAATACTTTATTTATATTTGAAATATTCAACAATTTAAATGTAAGCCTTAAATATTGGTTTTGCCAATAGTGTTATTCTACTTGAAATCTCTTTTTTTATAGCATTATTTTTTAATATACTTTAATATACTTTAATAATACTTTAATAATAACTAACCACCTATACCTTCCTACATTTCCTCCACCCCACTCCCTCAGGCAATCACCACATTGTTGTCTAAGTCCATGAGTTTTTCTTTTTTGTTTTCTATTTTGCCCCATCCTTCCACCTCCTCTACCCAATACCCACCCCACCTACCAACAGCTGCCAGCCTGCTCTCTGTCTATGAGTCTGTCAATATTTTGAATTTTTTTCAAATACAGTTTACATTCAATATTATTCTGTATAAATTTAAGATGTAAAGCATAGTGGCTAGATAATCATATACTTCACAGTGGTCCTCCTGATAATTCCAGCTCCCTCCTGACACTATACATAGTTATTACAATATTATAGGTGATATTCCTCATGCTTTAATTTATATCTTTATGACTATTCTGTAACTACCAATTTGTACGTCTTAATTTCTTCATTTGAAACCTCTTTAGATTACATAGTTTTAATAAAAAATTAAGAATATATTTCATGGACTAATTTGTGTTTAAATTCATGGACTCCTAATTTGTGCTCTAGGTGAAATCATTCTTTCATATCCATTGTGTTATCTAGATTCACTTCCTTCTCATTTATAGAACTTCTATAACACAAGTGTTATCCTTTCCTTGCTACAAACATAATGTTGTTTTACCATATCCATATATTATGTGCCTCCAAAGAGTACAGTTTAAAGAGATGGAAGAAGAATATATTTGATAAAATTCTAGGAAAGGGAATAGTAAATTGGAAGAATCATTTCTTACTTTTCTAACTCTGGGTCAATGGATTTGAATGCATTTAAATATATACCAATTGTGACAAACTTTGTCACAATGTGTATACATATATTTATTTGGTCTTACCCTAAACATATATATTGTATAACCAATTTATTAATCCACAATTTACCTTTATGGAATCTGATGAAGGACTACCTTATCTGTGCTGAATTTAAGGGAAAGCTAGTGAAACATCTGTCCTTTTCATTAATCTGATAATATTAACTACTGAGGATGGCTTTATTCTCTGTTTCCTGTTGGCAACCTGAAAGGCAGTTCTCACTCTAACTCAGCTCCCAGGGTTGCCATGTGCAATAGATTTTCACCTTTCTGTGGCTTGTGACATCTGACCCTGCCACTTTCTTAGCTTAACACAATTACCTTTGCACATTTAATGACCTTTGTATAGAGTTAAAGAGATGTCAGCACAGAGAAATGTTAGATCCTGATGTGAAAAGTTCCATTGTTTCCATACATCTAATTGACCTTTTACATTATAGAAGACAATAAAAAAATCAATTGGGTTTCTTAGTAGCCAGCCAGCCCAACGCAATCTTTAACATTAATATGCAAATTACATTGCTTTCAAAGCATTGACACCTATACACTGCTAGAAGTATCAAAATGACTTTTCATTAATAACCATTATATTAATCACTGTTGCCAAGAACTAGAATCTGACTGCGAAATCCCTTGGTGGAAATTGCTATAATCGTTCAAGCTACAGGAAAGAACATTTTTCAGTATAATTATTGCTGTCATCTTATTGAAAAATATCCCATTAGATGTCAACTTTTAGTTATGGAAATTGTGTTGATTAATTTTTAATTTCTAGCATTTATATGATGTTGCACAAGTAAAGATCTTTGATAATTTAAATGGTTAGCTGAGCAATTATTAAAATAACTTACAGCAATTCAAACATTCATTTGCTTACTAGAAGTGCAATACATCATTAACTCCTGATTAAAATAAAGTTTGGGAAATGCAAGTACTGAATTGATCACTGAGGTTTGTATTTCAGGGTGTTTTATAAAAATATTCATACTATGTAGGATGCCGCAGCTACAGTGATAAAGCTCTAGTATTAATACTTCAAAGCAAGAGATTCTAAATTGTACTGGTAATATGGCATCCCAGCCATGTGCTCAAGTATATTTGTGCCTCTAGGCCAGCGGTTCTCAACCTGTGGGTCGCGACCGCTTTGGGGGTGGAACGACCCTTTCACAGGGGTTGCCTAAGACCTTCGGAAAACACATATATAATTACATATTGTTTTTGTGATTAATCACTATGCTTTAATTATGTTCTATTTGTAACAATGAAAAGACATCCTGCATATCAGATATTTACATTACGATTCATAACAGTAGCAAAATTATAGTTATGAAGTAGCAGCAAAAGTAATTGTATGGTTGGGGGTCACCACAACATGAGGAACTGTATTAAAGGGTAGTGGCATTAGGAAGGTTGAGAACCACTGCTGTAGGCAGACAATTTAAATGCACTATAACATTGCAATTTTTAGACACTCCAGTATCTATTTTATTTAAAACAAACCAAAAAAAGTTGCAATACTTGCAAGTGAAGAAGGAATTCTCAGTCTTACTTGTGCCTTTTAAGTTTTTTATTGACTTGTTGAATCTTCGTATTAACTGTGAATTCTTATACAACCCTCAGTTTCTTTATCTGTATATTGAAAAAATAACTATACTTACCTCATAATGTTGTACTGTGGGTAACATGACTCAAGGAATATAGAATATCTAGATAGTGTGTTGGATATGTTAAGCAATAATGTATCTCATAAAATAATATTTCATATCATAATCCTATCATAAATATATGGCCATTATATGAAGATAAATGTTTTTATATGCAAATTAAAATGTTTTTTGATCCTTAATATCTCCTAATATTAGTATCCATAATTAACAACAAAGATAAAGGGTTAATATCCAAAATTTGTAAAGAACTCATAAATTCAACAACAAAACAACAATCCAATTAAAAATAGGAAGAACACCTGAACAGACACTTCTCTCAAGAAGACATACAAATGAGATCCAAGATGGCAGCTGATGGAACTGTAGACTGCAAGAGAGTGTGACCGTTGGGGACTGGCAGACCAGGCTCCCCTGACTGGGCAGCCTCTACTAGTGCTGAAATCTCTCCCAGAGCTCCTGGCTCTGTGGCTGTGATTGGAAGCCCAGCCTAACCTACCACCAGGGAACCGCAGATACCTCCTGGGACCCTACAACCACAATGCCCAGGGACCAGTTGCCTCAGCTGAGAACCCACGGACACCAAGACTCCAGCCTCCCTGGCAAAGAGCACATAAAAAGTTTGACCAGGGGGAGAAAAGGTGGTGGCTGAATATGCGGTTGGGTCCTGCAGCTCTCACAGAGCGATAGAAGGAACAGCTGAATCGAATAACACCCATCCGGAATTGGCAAATTAAACACAGCTGGTGAGGCAATCCATGGACAGAAAGGTCAGAGATCGCCTCGAGAGCGAAATAAGCTCTGCCGCTTCAGATTAATTTGGTATTTGTTAATTGGGTGTTTGTTGTTTGCTTTTTTTTGAATTAGTTGTTTTTTGTTATTTGCATTCTTCTCTGGGTGTTTGTTGTTTGCATTTTTTGGATTAGTTGTTGGTTTTCGGGAGTTTTCTTCCCATATACATATATATTTCCCCCATTCTTTTTTCTTCTCTTTCTTTTCTCTCTTACATTTTTTCCTTTTCTCAATATCATTTTTGCACTCTTTTCTATCCCCTAATTCTCTTTTCTCTGGAGGTCACTTTTATCTGGAGTCATTAGTATTGTGAATACATTTGTGTTTGGTTCCCTGTGTGTTGTGTCTTGTAATGTTGTATTTTGTGCCTTTAGTAAATGCAATAGAGAGAGAGAGCTACATAACGAGACACCCTGAGAGGAACAAACATGGGGGGACAAAGTAACAGCCCCCATATGAAAGAAAAGGAGGAACTACCAAAAAAGTAAGTAAACAAAATGGAGGCAAGCAATTTGTCAGAGAAAGAATTCAGAGCAATGGTCATAAGAACCCTAAAAATGATGGAAGACAAATTCAACAATATGTGTAAGAATCAAGAGGAAATGAAGAAGAACCAAGAAGAAATGAAAAATGACATCACTACAATAATGAACACAATAGAAACCATGAACAGTAGACTAAAAGACGAAGAGGACTGCATCAGTGAGTGAGAAGACAAGGTAGGAAAAAATACCCAAACAGAACAGAAACTGGAAAAAAAAACTTAAAAAACAGGAGGAGAGCCTCAGGGAACTTTGAGACAACACAAAATGAAACAGCATCTGCATAATAGGGGTGCCAGAAAGAGAGGAAACTTAGCAAGGAATAGAAAACCTGTTTGAAGAAATAATGACAGAAAAATTCCTTGATATTAAGAAGAAGAAAAAACTCACACAAGTCCAAGAAGCTTACAGAGTCCCAAACAAGATGAATCCAAACAGACCGACACCAAGACACACTATAATTAAACTGGAAAACACCACCAATAAAGTAAGAATCTTAAAGGCTGCCAGAGAGAGACAGAAAGTTACCTACATGGAATCTCCCATCAGACTATCAACTTATTTCTCAACAGAAACACATCAGCCCAGAAGGGAATGGAATGAAATATACAAAGTCATGCAAACCAAGGGTGTGAATACAAGAATACTGTACCCACCAAGGCTATCAATCAAAGTTGAGGGACAAATCAGGAGCTTCACAGACAAAAAAGGACTAAGGGAGTTTATTACCACCAAACCAGCAATACAAGAAGTGCTAAAGGGTCTGCTGTAAAAAGAAGAAGTAGGAACAGAAGAAGGAACATAGGCATAAAGAATAAAAATGGTGACAAACAAGTATCTATCAATAATAACTTCAAATGTAAACGGATTAGATGTCCCAATCAAAATACATAGGGTAGCTGAGTGGATAGGAAAACATGACCCATATACCTGCTGTCTACAGGAGACCCACCTCCGAACAAAGGACTCACACAGACTGATGGTAAAGGAATGGAAAAAAGTTTTTCAGGTGAATGAAAATGAAAAAAAAAGTAGGGTAACAATACTTATATCTGACAAAATAGACCTCAAAGTGAAGGCCATAAGCAGAGATAAGGAAGGACACTTCATAATTCTAAAGCGAGGAATTCAACAAGAAGATATAACTCTGATAAATATATAAGCACCCAATACAGGAGCACACAAATACATAAAAAAAATTCTGGAAGATATCAAGGGAGAGATTGACAGCAATGCAGTCATAGTAGTGGAATTTAATACCCACTGACACCACTGGATAAATCCTCTAAACAAAAATCAGTAAAGAAACATCAATACTAAGTAACTCACTAGATCAGATGGAATTAATTGACATCTTCAGAACATTTCACCCCAAAGCTGCAGAATATACATTCTTCTCAAGTGCACATGGGTCATTTTCAAAGATATACCACATATTGTGGTACAGGCAAAGTCTCTCCAAATTCAAGAAGATTGAAATCATATCAAGCATCTTCTCAGATCACAATGGCATAAAATTAGAAATCAACTGCAATAAAAACAATGAAAAAAAATCAAACACCTTGAGGCTAAAAAGCATGCTATTAAACAATGATTGCGTTACCGAAGAGATCAAAGAAGAAATAAAAAGCATCATGGCAACAAACAACAATGAAAACACAACAATCCAAAACCTTGGACACAGTGAAAGCAGTCTTGAAAGGGAAGTTCATAGCTCTACAGGCCTACCTCAAAAAACAAGAAAAAAATGGTAATAAATTAACCCTACAACTCAAAGAGTTAGAAAGAGAGCAACAGGAAAAGCCCAGTGTAAGCAGAAGGAACAATATTATAAAATTCAGAGCAGATATAAATGACACAGATACCCCCCAAAAATATAAAAGACCAACAAAGCCAATTTTGATTTGTCATTCATTTCCAGGATGTTTATAATTTCTTCTTTGATCTCTTTGGTAACCCAATCATTGATTAATAGCAGGCTACTCAGCTTCCAAGTGTTTGAATTTTTTTGATTGTTTTTATTATAGTTTCTTTCTAATATTATGCCATTGTGGTCTGAGAAGATGCTTGATATGATTTCAATCTTCTTGAATTTGGAGAGACTTTGCCTGTGATCCAATATATGTGGTCTATCTTTGAAAATGTCCCATGTGCAGTTGAGAACTTATATTCCCTGGCTTTGGGGTGAAATGTTCTGAAGATGTCAATTAAGTCCATCTGATCTAGTGAGTCATTTAGGATAGCTGTTTCTTTGCTGTTTTTTTTTTTTTTTTTGTCTAGAGGATTTATTCAGTGATGTCAGTGGGGTATTAACGTTCCCTACTATGATTGTATTATTGCTGATCTCTCCCTTGATATCTTCAAAAATTTTTTTATATATATTTGGTTTCTCCTGCATTGGGTGCATATATGTTTACCAGATTTATATCCTCTTGTTGTATTGATCCCTTTAGTATTATGAAGTGTCCTTCCTTATCTCTGCTTATGGCCTTCACTTTGAGATCTATTTTGTCAGATATAAGTATTGCTACCCCAGCTTTTTGTTTTTCATTACCATTTGCCTGAAAGTTATTTTTCCATCCCACTGCTTTCAGTCTGTACAAGTCCCTTAGTTTGAGGTGGGTCTCTTTTAGACAGCTTATATATGGGTCTTGCTTTCTTATGAATTTAGCCACACAATGTCTTTTGATTGGAGCATTTAGTCCATTTACATTTAAAATTATTGATAGGTACGTGTTTGTAGCCATTTTTATTTTTTGTGCTTGTGTTCCTTCTTCCCTTTTTATTTGTTCTTTTTAGACCAGTACCATTAGCATTTCTTGCATTGTTGGCTTGGTTGTAATAGCCTTTTTTTTCTGTAAAGCTCCTTATTTCCCCTTAAATTTTAATGATAACCTTGCTGGATAGAGTATTCTTGGATTTAGTCCCTTGCTTTGCAGCACTTTCTAAACTTCCTTCCATTCCTTTCTTGCCTGATGTGTTTCTGTTCAGAAATTATTTGATAATCAAATGGGAGATCCATATATATAATTTTCTTTCTCTCTCTTGCAGCCTTTAAAATTCTCTCTTTGTCCTAGACATTTATTGTCTTAATTTTGAAGTGTCTTGGTGTTGGTCTTTTCAGGTTCATCTTGTTTGGGACTCTCCATGCTTGTGTGACTTTTTTCTTCCCCACCTCAGGGAAGTTTTCTGACATTATTTTTTCAAATAGGTTTTCTAACTCTTGTTTCACTTCCTGTCCTTCTGGCACCCCTATTATTCATATGTTGCTTCATTTTTTGTTGTGCCAAAACTCCTTTAGGCTCTCCTGCTGTCTTTTAATTTTTTTTTCTCCAATTGCAGTTCACTTTGGGTGTATTTGCTTCCCTGTCTTCTAATTTGCTAATTCGGTTGTCCGCTTCTCCTAGTCTTCTGTTGAAACTTTCCATAGTGTTTTTTATAGCAGCTATAACAGTCTTTATTTCTTCTTGATTCTTACATAAGTTGTTGATTTTTTTCATCCATCTGGTTTATGAACTGTATGATCCTTATTCTGAATTCTTTTCTGACATATTGCATGTTTCTGTTTCTCTTAGCTGCTTTTCTGGTGATTCATCCTTATTTTTGTTTTGAGTGTTTTCTGTCTTCCCATTTTTGCTCTCACCAAATGATCTAGGTGTTGAGTTGTGTGGTATCTGCTCCTCTAGTGGTAGCAGCAGCAGCTGCTCCTCAGTTGTCAACGGCTCCTTTGGTGGGCACTGCTTGCAGCAGTGGTGACTCCTCTAGCTGGTTGGGGCAGGCTCTGTGCGACTGCTGCTCCTTGTACAGGGTCAGGCTACTCACAAGCTGCTGGTCCTTGGACGGGGGCAGATTGCTCATAGGGCTGCTGCTCTTCAGATGGAGACAGTCTGCGTAGAGGGTTGTTTCCCCTTGGATGGGGGCAGAATGCTTATGCAGCTGCTGCTCCTCTGACAAGGGTGCTCTGCATGCAAGGCTGTTGCTCCTCAGATGGGGGAGAGCAGCTCACACAGCTGCTGATCCTCCAACAGGGACGGGCTTCCAACAGGGGTGCTTCTCTTTGGATGGGGGCGGGCTGCTCACAAGGCAGCTGCATCTCAGATGAGGGTGGGCTCTGCATGGCTGCTCCTCCGCTGACCAGGGCTGGTTGCACACAGGACTGCTGCTCCTCGTACAGGGGCAGGCTGCTCACATGGGTGCTGCTCCTCAGATGGAGACAGACTGCTTGCATGGCTGCTGCTCCTCAGACTGTGAGAGGCTGCTTGCGGGGCTGCAGATCCTCAGACTGCAACACAATTTCTTGATAAAAACTCTCAGAAAAGTGGGAATAGAGGGATCATAACTCAACATAATAAAGGCCTTATATGACAAACCTACAGCCAACATCATACTCCATGGGCAAAAACTAAACTTGTTTCCCCTGGAATGGGAACAAGACAGGGATGCCCACTTTAATCACTCCTTTTCAATATAGTAATCAAAGTGCTAGCCATAGTGATCAGACAAGAGGAAAAAAATAAAAGGCTTCCAAATAGGAAAAGAACAAGTAAAACAGTCCTTATTTGAAGATAACATGGTACTGTACTTATAAAACCTAAAGGACTACATCAAAAAACTACTAGACCTAATACATGAATTCAGCAATGTACCAGGATACAAAATTAAGACCCAGAAATCTATGGCCATTTTATACACCAATAATGAACTCACAGAAAGAGAAACTAAAAAAATAAATCCCATTTACAATTGCAACAAAAAAATTGAAATACCTATGAATAAACTTAACTAAGGAGGTAAAAGACTTTACTAGGAAAACTGCAGAACATTAAAAAAAAGCGATAAAGGAAGACATAAACAATGGAAGAACATACCACGTTCATGGATTGGTAGAATCAGCATCATTAAATAGTCCATACTACCCAAAGCAATCTACAGATTCAATGCAATCCCCATTAAAATACCAATGACATATTTCAAAGATCTAGACAGCCGTGGGCAAACTACGGCCCGCGGGCTGGATCCGGCCCATTTGAAATGAATAAAACTATTGAAAAAAAAGACCATACCCTTTTATGTAATGATGTTTACTTTGAATTTATATTAGTTCACACAAACACTCCATCCATGCTTTTGTTCCGGCCCTCCGGTCCAGTTTAAGAACCCATTGTGTCCCTCGAGTCAAAAAGTTTGCCCACCCCTGATCTCCAAAAATTCATTTAAAATAAAAAAAGACTCCAAATTGCCACAGCAATTCTGAGAAAGAAGAACAAAGTTGGAGGGATCATAATACCACATATCAAGCTGTATTACCAAGACATGGTTCTCAAAACTGAATGGTACTGGCACAAGAACAGACACATAGACCAATGGAACAGAACAGACAACCCAGAAATCGACCCAAGCCATTATGCTCAATTAATATTTGACAAAGGAGGTAAGAGTATACAATGGAGTCAAGACAGTCTATTCAATAAATGGTGCTGGGAAATTTGGTCAGATACATGCAAAAAATGAAACTAGATCACCAACTTACATTATACACAAACACAAACTCTAAATGGTTAAAACGTAAGACCAGAAATCATAAAAATCCTACAAGATTCCATAGGCAGCAAAATAGTAGACATATGTCGTAGCAATATCTTTACTGACACAGCTCCTTGGGCAATGGAAACTAAGGAGAAAATAAACAAATGGGACTACATCAAAATAAAAAGCTTCTGCACATCAAAAGAAACCATCAACAAAACAACAAGAAAGCCCACTGCGTGGGAGAACATATTCGCCAATGCTATTTCAGATAAGGGTTTAATCTTCAAAATTTATAGAGAAGTCATATAACTTAACAAAAGGAAGATAAATGAGCCAATCAAAAAATGGGCAAAGGACCTAAATAGACACTTTCAAAAGAGGACTTACAGAAGGCCAAGCGCCATATGAAAACATGCTCAAAGTAACTAATCATCTGAGAGATGCAAATCAAAACCACAATGAGGTACCATCTCACCTTGTCAGAATGGCTGTCATCAACAAATCAACAAATGGCAAGTGCTGGCGAGGGTGTGGAGAAAAAGGAACGCTCGTGTACTGCTGGTGTGAATACAGACTTGCGCAGCCACAATGGAAGACAGTATGGAGTTTCCTCAAAAAGTTAAAAATGGAACTCCCATTTGACCCAGTAATCCCACTTTTAGGACAATATCCCAAGAAACCAGAAACACCAATCAGAAAAGATATATGCACCCCTCAGTTCTTAGCAGTACAATTTATAATAGCTAAGATTTGGAAACAGCGTAAGTGCCCATCAGCAGATGAGAGGATTACAAAACTGTTGTACATCTACACAATGGAATACTATGCCACTATAAAAAAGAAGGAACTTTTACCATTTGCAACAGCATGGATGGAACTTCAGAGCATTATCCTAAGCAAAATAAGCCAGTCAGAGAAATATAAATATCACACGATCTCACTCATACGTGGATGTGGGATTTGATGAACAAAAATAGATCCCAAGACAAATAGAGGGGAGGTTGCGGGGGGGGGGGTGGGGGGGGGTTAAAGTGCAACCAAAGGATGTCTATGCATGCATATTAGCTTAACGAATGCACACAGATACTTGGGTGGTGGGGGCTTGCCTGGGGTGGGAATGGTTGGGCGGGGATAATTGGGGAAAAAGGAGACATATGTAAAACTTTAGACAATAAAAAAAAACATACAAATGATCAATAAATATATGAAAAGATGTTTAATTTTTTCCCCATAACTAGTAGTTAGGTAAATGCAAATGAAAACTATGAGATATCACCTCATACCTGTTAGAATGGCTGTTACCCACAAGACAAGTAATAAGTGTTGGAGAAGTTGTGGAGAAAAAATAAACCTTCTTGACTGCTGGTGGGAATGTAAACTGGTATAACCACTATGGAAAATGGTATGGCAGTTCCTCAAAATTTAGGAATAAAGGCATGGAGACGGAAGATGGCGGCGATGTAGGCAGATGCGTCCCAGGTCGTGTCCCAGAACAAATGGAGTGAGCAGCTGAAACTAATAACACCCACCCCGAATTGGCGAAATTGCTCAGCTGGTGAGACGGTTTGTAGCCAGGAAGGACAGAACTCCCCTGGAAAGGTAAAAAAAAAAAAAAAAAAAAAAACAGGGATTTCGGCAGGAAAGTTTGCCAGACCTCTGAGCCCAGAGGGTCGGAGGGAGACCGCGTGGCAGACAGCCGTGTCCCTTGGACTGAGCCTAAACTGGGCAGCCTGAAGAGCTGACCAGACCATGCAGTGCCTGTAAGAGAAGAGCTTACAGAAACCAAGCCTTCCCCGTTTCCGCGGCTGGTGTTTGTTTGTTTGGTTGTTTTCACTGAATCTGTTCATGGGACATTTCGGATACGGACACTCACCTGTGCTGAAGAGAGGGAGAGGGTGCGGAGGAGTGGAATCTGGGGAGAGACTGAGGAGAGAAGGGGGGCCGGGAGAGGTGGCAGCAAATTGAGCGCTGAGACACCCCTGAGCCCAGGACTGGGACAGCCATTCTCTCTGGAGAGTGAGACTCTTCACCCCAGCCCCCAGGAAAGGAGCACAGCCACACCCAGATTCCACCCTGAATGAGATCAAGGATTAAAATAATCTGATCAGTCCCTGGGAGTTAACAGGGTCTGGCCTATAGAGGGATTTTCAATCCCAGCAACAACACAGAGCGGGTAACTATTAAGGAACCAGCTCTGGATAGTTGACCTCCCCAAATCAGTTTTAAGTGCGATAGAGAAGCCTTATAGCCACAGAGGCCAACCCCAGAACACTGCCACCCAGAGGCTGAGCCACAAACTGTCTCTTTGCTAAACACAAAATAAGGCAGTCTGGGAAACAAATACGGCCTGCTTTAAAATAAGGACTATGGTTTACAACACAGAGGAACAGTGTATCACAGGGAAACTCAAAACTCAACACTCTCCTGAATACGTGGCAGGACTAAGGCGAGCCAGACTGAAGAATAAAAGAACCAAAGGACCTTCACTACTGAAAATTTTTTTTTCTTTTTTCACCTTTTAACTAAGAAACCAATTTTTTTCCTTCTTTTTTTTTCTTTTTTTCTTTTTTTTTTCTTTATCCATCACCTGATTTTACCCTTATAATTACTACCTTCTTATTTTTAACCAGTATTATTACTGCTACCATTTTACCATTTTTTAAAGTGCCATTTTATTTTCTCTTTATTTTATTTTGGGATTAGTGTTCTCCATTCTATTTTCATCATTATATTATTGGTTGTTTCTAGTTGCATTCATCTCCAGGGAGCTGTTGCTGGAATTTGTTGGGATTAGTGGCGGTTCTACAGGAGTATTCTCCTCATATAAAAAGTCTCTTCCCCTCTTCCACTTCATTCTCTCTTTTTGCTCTTTTTTTTTCTTTTCTTTTCTCGCTTTTATTTTCCCCCCTCCTTTTCCCCAATTTCATGTTTGCACTCCTTTTTTGGTCCCTACTTTTCTTTTCTTTTTTCTATTTTATCTTTTTCTCTTCCTTCTTCATTGTCCCCTAATTCTCTTAATTCTGGTGGTCACCTTTATTTGGGGTTATTAGTATCATGAATATATTTGTGTGTAGTGCCTGGTATGTGGTGCCTTGTTGTGTTGTATTTTGTGCCTTTAAATCAACGCAGCAGATCCAACCATCAGCAGCCTCCTGAGCACCACACCCTCTGCTGAGGAACAGCAGCTGTACGTGAAACCATCCCACCAGCCAGAAGAGCCACCACAGCTGTGAACAGCACCCACCAGAGGAGCTGCTTCCAACTGAAGAGCAGCTGCTACCGCAACTGCCCGAAGAGCAACCACAGCCCAAGGAGTCACTGCCACCCAGGGAGCAGCCACTGAACGACTCAACATCTAGATATGTCAGTGAGATCAAACATGGGTAGACAAAGAAACCCCCAAAGGAAAGAGAAGGAGGGCTCTCCAGAAAAGCAGCTAAGTAATACAGAGGCATGCAACATGACAGAAAAAGAATTCAGAATAAGGGTCCTAGAGTGCATAAACATGATGGAGGGAAAAATCAACAACTTCTGCAAGAAGCAAGAAGAAACAGATGAAAAAGTCAACTACCTATGCAAGAAGTAAGAAGAAACAGATGAAAAAATCAATAACATATGGAAGAAGCTAGAAGAATCAGATGAAAAAAATCAACAACTTAAGTAAGACCCAAGAAGAAATGAAGAGTGATATAACTGCAATAAAAAACACCATTGAAGCCGAAACCAGTATGGCTCAGTGGATGGAGCGTCGGCCTGTGGACTGAAGGGTCCCAGGTTCGATTCCGGTCAAGGGCATGTACCTGGGTTGCGGGCACATCCCAAGTGGGAGATGTGCTGGAGGCAGCTGATCGATGTTCCTCTCATCGATGTTTCTTTCTGTCTCTCACCCTTCCTCTCTGTAAAAAATCAATAAAATATATATATATATATATATATATATATATATATATATATTTACATGTATATATATATATATATATATAAAAAAACACCATTGAAAGTGTCAACAGTAGACTAGGAGAAGTGGAGGACCGAATTAGTAAATTAGAAGACAAGGAAGCAAAACACACCCAAAATGTACTGCAATTGGAGAAAAAATTAAAAGACAGGAGGAGAGCCTAAGGGAGCTTTGGGACAACATGAAACAAAACAACACACGAATAACAGGGGTGCCAGAACAACAGAAAGATGAACAAGGATTAGAAAACCTATTAGAAGAAATAATATCAGAAAACTTCCCTGAGGTGGGGAAGAAAAAAGTCACACAAGCCCAGAGAGTCCCAAACAAGGTGAACCCGAAAAGACCCACACCAAGACACATCATAATTACCATGGCAAATGTTCAGGACAAAGAGAGAATCTTACAGGCTTCAAGAGAGAGACGGAAAGTTACATACAAGGGATCTCCCATTAGATTATCAAATGATTTCTCAACAGAAACACATCAGGCCAGAAAAGAATGGATGGAAATTTACAAAGTGATGCAAGGCAAAGGACTGAATCCAAGAATACTCTATCCAGCCAGGCTATCATTCAAAATTAAAGGGGAAATAAGAAGCTTCACAGACAAAAAAAAGGCTAAGGGAGTTTATCTCCACCAAGCCAGCAATGCAAGAAATGCTAAAGGGACTGGTATAAAAAGAAGAAATAAAAAGCTCAGAAAGAAAACAGCTACACAAAAAAAGAAATGGCTACAAACAAGTACCTTTCAATAATAACTTTAAACGTAAATGGACTAAATGCTCCAACCAAAAGACATAGAGTGGCTGAATGCATAAAAAAACGTGTCCCATACATCTGCTGTCTACAAGAAACGCACCTCATTAGAAGGGACTCACACAGACTGAAAGTGAAAGGATGGAAAAATATCTTTCAGGCAAATGGAAAGGAAAAGAAAGCGGGGGAAGCAATACCTATATCGTACAAAATAAACCTCAAAGTGAATGCCATAACAAGAGATAAGGAAGGCCACTACATAATACTAAAGGGATCAATACAACAAGAAGATATAACCCTGGCAAACATTCATGCACCCAATGCAGGAGCACCCAAATTCATAAAAAAAAATCCTGGAAAATATGAAAGGAGAGATCGACAACAATACAATCATAGTAGGGGACTTTAATACACCCCTGGCAGCACTGGATAAGTACTCTAGACAAACAATCAGCAAAGATACAGCAATTCTAAATGACTCACTAGATCAGATGGACTTAATAGACATCTTCAGAACACTTCACCCCAAAGTCTGGGAATATACATTCTACTCCAGTGCTCACAAGACATATTCAAAAATAGACCATATGTTGGGTCACAAGCAAAGTATCGCCAAATTCAAGAAGAGTGAAATCATAAAAAGCATCTTCTCAGCCCATGATGGCAAAATATTAGAAATAAACTACAATAAAAACAACCCAAAACACTCAAACACCTGGAAGCTGAATAGCATGCTATTAAATATTGATTGGGTTACCAATGAGATCAAAGAAGGAATTAAAAACACCCTGGAAACTAATGACAATGAAAACACAACAATCCAAAACCTATGGGACACAGTGAAAGCAGTCCTGAGAAGGAAGTTTATAGCTCTACAGGCCTATCTCAAAAAACAAGAAAAAATGGTAGTAAATCATCTAACTCTACAACTCAAAGAATTAGAAAGAGAGCAACAAGAAAACCCCAGAGTGAGTAGAAGGAAGGAGATAATAAAGATTAGAGCAGAAATAAATGTCATAGAGACAAAAGAAACAATACAGAAAATCAATGAAACCAAGAACTGGTTCTTTGAAAGGATAAACAAGATTGACAAACGTCTAGCCAGACTCATCAAGAAGCAAAGGGAGAGGACCCAAATAAACAACATCAGAAACGATAGAGGCGAAATAACAGCAGACCATACAGAAATACAAATGATTGTTAAAAAATACTATGGACAGCTCTACTCCAACAAACTAGACAACCTGGAGGAAATGGACAAATTCCTAGAAAAATACAACATTCCAAAACTCAATCAGGAAGAATCTAAAAATCTCAACAGGCCAATAACTATGGAAGAAATTGAAGCAGTCATCAAAAAGCTTCCAGCAAACAAAAGCCCAGGACCAGATGGCTTCACAGGGGAGTTTTACCAAACATTCAAGGAAGAACTAAAACCTATCCTCCTCAGACTACTACAAAAAATTCAAGAGGAAGGAACACTTCCAAGCTCATTCTATGAAACTAGCATCACCCTAATACCAAAACCAGGTAAAGACAACACAGTGAAAGAGAATTACAGGCCAATATCCCTCATGAACATAGATGCCAAAATATTTAACAGAATCTTAGCAAATCGGATCCAGCAGTACATCAGAAAGATCATACACCATGACCAAGTAGGATTTATCCCAACGATGCAAGGATGGTACAATATCCGCAAATCAATAAACGTGATACATCACATAAGCAAATTGAAAGAAAAAAACCACATGGTCATATCAATTGATGCAGAAAAAGCATTTGACAAAATTCAACACCCATTTTTGATTAAAAACTCTCAGTAAGGCGGGAGTAGAAGGATCATACTTCAACAGAATAATCGCCATATATGACAGGCCCACAGTCAACATCATACTCAATGGACAAAAACTAACACCATTTCCCCTAAGAACAGGAACAAGACAGAGATGTCCACTCTCACCACTCCTGTTCAACATAGTACTGGAAGTGTTAGCCATTGCAATTAGGCAAGAAGAAGAAATAAAAGGCATCCAAATTGGAAAAGAGGAAGTAAAACTGTCCTTATTTGCAGACGACATGATATTATACATACAAAACCCTAGAGACTCCATCAAAAAGCTACTAGACTTAATACATGAATTTGGCAATGTAGCAGGATACAAAATTAACCCCAAGAAATCTGAGGCATTTCTATACACCAATAGTGAACTTTCAGAAAGAGAGATTATAAAAACAATCCCGTTTACCATCGCACCAAAAAAATTAAGCTACCTAGGAATAAACTTAACTAAAGAGGTAAAAGACCTCTACTCAGAAAACTACAGGACGTTGAAAAAAGATATAGAGGAAGACATAAACACATGGAAGAACATACCATGTTCTTGGATTGGTAGAATCAACATCATTAAAATGTCCATACTACCCAAAGCAATCTATAAATTCAACGCTCTTCCCATTAAAATACCAACGTCATACTTCACACATATAGAACAAACTCTCCAAAAATTCATCTGGAATAAAAAATGACCCTGAATAGCTGCAGCAATCCTGAAAAAGAACAAAGTAGGTGGGATCTCAATACCAGATATCAAGTTGTATTAAAAAGCCACTGTTCTCAAAACTGCCTGGTACTGGCACAAGAAGAGGCATACAGATCAATGGAATAGAATAGAGAGCCCAGAAATCGGCCCGAACCAATATGCTCAATTAATATTTGACAAAGGAGGCAAGAACATACAATGGAGCCAAGATAGCCTCTTCAATAAATGGTGTTGGGAAAATTGGATGGATATATGCAAGAAAATGAAACTAGACCACCAACTTACACCATACACAAAAATAAACTCAAAATGGATAAAGGACTTAAATGTACGACAGGAAACCATAAAAATTCTAGAAGAATCCAAAGGCAACAAAATCTCAGACATATGCCGAAGCAATTTCTTCACTGATACAGCTCCTAGGGCACTTGAAACTAAAGAGAAAATGAGCAAATGGGACTTCATCAAAATAAAAAGCTTCTTCACAGCAAGAGAAACCATCAACAAAACAACTAGAAAATGCACTGTGTGGGAAAACATATTTGCCAATGTCATATCTGATAAGGGCCTAATCTCCAAAATTTATAGGGAACTCATGTAACTTAACAAATGGAAGATAAACAATCCAATCAAAAAATGGGCAAAGGACCTAAATAGACACCTTTCAAAAGAGGACATTCAGAAAGCCAAGAGACATATGAAAACATGCTCAAAGTCACTAATCATCCGAGAGATGCAAATCAAAACAACAATGAGGTACCATCTCACACCTGTCAGACTGGCTGTCATCAACAAATCAACAAATGACAAGTGCTGGAGAGGATGTGGAGAAAAAGGAACACTTTTGCACTGCTGGTGGGAATGCAGACTGGTGCAGCCACTATGGAAGACAGTATGGAGTTTCCTCAAAAAACTTCAAATGGAACTCCCATTTGACCCATTGATCCCACTTCTAGGAATATATCCCAAGAAACCAGAAACACCAAACAGAAAGGTTATATGCACCCCTATGTTAATAGCAGCACAATTCACCATAGCTAAGATTTGGAAACAGCCTAAGTGCCCATCAGTAGATGAATGGATTAGAAAACAGTGGTACATCTACACGATGGAATACTATGCTGCTGTAAAAAGGAAGGAACTCTTACCATTTGCAAGGTCATGGATGGAACTGGAGAGCATTATGCTAAGTGAAATAAGCCAGTCAATGAAGGAAAAATACCACATGATCTCACTCATTCATGGATAATAGAGACCATTATAAACTTTTGAACAATAATAGATTCAGAGGCAGAGCTTCCTCAAACAGATTGTCAAACTGCAGCGGGAAGGCCGGGGAAGGTTGGGGGGCAGGAGGTATGGGGGTAAGATATCAACGGAAGGACTTGTATGCATGCATATAAGCATAACCAATAGACATAAGACACTGGGGGATAGGGGTGGCTAGGGGACTGTCTAGGGAGGAGGGGAAAAATGGACACATATGTAATACCCTTTGTAACACTTTAAGCAATAAACAAACAAACAAACAAACAAAATAGGAATAAAGTTATCATAAGACCCAGAAACCAATCTCCTGGATATCTACTTGTACAATTTGAAAACTTTTATTTGTAAAGATAATGTACCCCTATGTTCACAGCGGCATTATTCATGGTGGCCAAGATATGGAAACAAGCATAATGTCCTTCAATATGTGATTGGATAAAGAAGATGTGGTAAATATATAAAATGACATTTGTGACAGCATGGATGGATCTGGAGAATATGCTAAGCAGGATAAAAGTAAGATGGAAAAAGTCAAGAATCATATGATTTCACTCACATATTATATAATAAAGAGCTAATATGGAAATGGTTGTCATGTCCTCACCTCATCATGCCCTCATGCCATCACACCGTAACTGCTCAGATACTCAACACTGGGGAGAGAGAAAGGGGGACCTGTCAAGCTGTGACCTGGGAGAGAGATAAGTCACCCGCCCCATGACCCCAGGAGCCAGCAGCTGCACCTGCACCTGCACCTGCAGCCTGGGAGAGGGACAATCCTCATGCCCCACAGTCCCCACAGTTCTGGGCACCAGTAGTGTGCCTGCAGCCCTGGAGAGGGACAAGCCACCCACCCCATGGTCCCAAGCACCTCTAGCTGCGGCCCGGGCGAAACCGCCCACCCATGGTCCCCTGTGGCTGCGGCCATCCTGAGTGAAGCCAGCCTGGGTGTTAGGTGCCTGTGGTCAGCCAGAGGGAGTGAAGCCTGGGACCCGGGTATCTGCAACCGGCCAGAGGAGGGAATCCTGCGTCCCGGGTACGGGCCAAGGCAGAGGTGGTTAGGGGCAATCAGGCCAGCAGGGGAGCAGTTAGGAACAACCAGGTAGGCAGACAGAGGGGTTAGGGTTTATCAGGCAGGCAGGCAAGCTCTTAGGAACCAGCGGTCCCGGATTGCAAGAGGCAGTTGGACATCCCCCAAGAGGTTCCAGATTGGAGAGACTGCAGGCCAGGCTGAGGGATACCCACCCCCCCCGCATGCACCAGGCCTCTTGTTGGAATATAATACTGAATCCAACAAATGTACAAATAAAAGCTTATAGACACAAATAACAGTATTGTGGTCACCAGAAGGAAGGTGGTATGGGGCAAAATAGTAAATGGTAAAAGGGGTCAAATATGTGGGGATGAAAGGAGATTTTATTTGAGTGGTAAACATACAATGGAATATGCAAATGTCATATTATAGAATTGTACACTTGAAACATATAATTTTATTAATCAATACCACTTCAATAAGTTAAAACAAAAATACTCATGCACTTGGTGTTGAGTTGCCTGCCAATTCTTATGGTTTAAGTAAACAGAATAAAGAACGAAAAATGACTATATATAAGAAACCACAGTTTTTCACCACTAATAAGTAAGTACCCTTGGAACTGCAGAGAAACTTGAAGGAAAAATTAAGTCCAATATATTACAATATTCCAAAATCTAAAATTTGTACTTTGAGTTGTTATTTGGAAGCTTGTGTAAGTGCTCCAAAAAACATAGAAAGTTTTTATAGTTGAGCAATTTAGGGGGAATTGGCAGGGACAGAACTACAGACTCTCCCCCCAAAATGTATACACACTTTAATAGCTGATATCTCAATTTTGCAAATTAAATGTATTTTAATAAATACTGCCTTAATAGTCATTCAAAGTCTGTGCATACATTTGGGGACCATATATTTATCATATTTTATTATCCAAAAATTAGAAAAAAATACCTACACTTTGTATACCAATCTTATATAATAAAGAGGTAATATGCAAATTAACCCTCACACCCTCACAAGATGGCTGCCTATGACCAGGCCAGCAGGGGGATTAGTGAGGGACAACCAAACAACTGAACAAGCAGTCGCATGGCGTGACCAGGTCGGCAGGGGGGTTAGTGAGGAATGACCAAATAACTAAACAGCAGGCTGCGTGGGGCGACCAGGCCAGTGGGGGAGGAGGCATCAGGGGTGACCAGACTGGCAGGGGGGCACAGTTGGGGGCAACCAGGCCAGCATGGGGGGCAGTTGAGGGAGGCCAGGCCGGCAGGAGGGGGCAGTTTGGGGCAACCAGGCTGTCAGGGGGTCAGTTAGGGCTGATCAGGCTGGCGGGGGGGGGGCAGTTAGGGGCAACCAGGCAGGCAGGCACATGAGCGATTAGGAGCCAGAGCTCCAGGATTGTGAGAGGGATCCCGGATTGGAGAGCGTTCAGGCTGGGCTGAGGGGACCCCCCCCCTCCTGCGCATGAATTTCATGCACTGGGCCTCTAGTCTCTAATAAGCTTTTATAAAACAAATCCTCACAAATGTCAAGAAGTTGTCTTCATAGTTTTTCCCCTGAAAATATTCATAGCTCAGTTGGAGAAGAAAGATGGGACCAATAATTGCAATGCAAGTGCTAAAATATATACAAAATTAATATCTTAAATGAAGAGGAAGAAAGTTTTTAACTGAGTTCAGAGGTGCTTTATAAACCTTCTAGCGCAGAGACAGTTCACTAGGTCTTGAAGGATAAGAATTTGCAAGAATGTTTGGGAAAAAATTGTTCTAAGAAAAAGAAACATAGTGTACAAGTGAATGGAATGATAAGGGTGCATATGAGCTCATATATTTAGTTCCTGGAAGATTCTAGGTACTCAATATTTGTTGAGTGAATCCATGAATGAAAGAAAGTGGGAGAAAGGTCCAGAGAGGATAAAGAAAAGTATCCTAAGAAGGGAAGATAAAGATCTATGACTTTATAATTTTGCCTGTTTTCCTCTACATTCTTGTGATTTTTTTTTTTTTATTCCACAAGCTCTGTTTTACGCTTTTGATTCTTTCAAAAATGTAATTCATATGTGCTTCCTGAGTCCATTCCTCTTTGAATACCCGGATGTTAAGTTCATATCTGATATTTCTTTGTGTTTGGCCCTGGACCTACGTGCCCAAATGTGTCCTTCACCTCTCTCTGGCCCTGCTCTGTATTACAGAGCTGTGAAGTGTGGTTACTAGGCTCACATGTAAGTTACATTCTGGCTGAGTTCAGCTAAGGGGTGACACTGGGGGAGATCAGAGAGCAAGAAGATGAGAGAAGCCAGAGTGTGTCTCACCCTCTGTGTTTGAAGGAGTTATGCTGCCACCATATTTCATATGCTGCTAGATAGGTTCATCATGTTTCTATCTTCCATGTAGTGACTCTAACCTGAACTCCAATAACACTATTTCCTCCACTTGTCTCCTTTGGAGAATCTTGAGATTATTTTTGGAGATTTAAATGTAAATACTTAGTATCTAGTTCAATTATCATGTATGAGGTGAAATTATAGGTAAGACATATTAAATTAATTCCTTAAAATTTAATATCTTAATAGATATTAAGAAAGTAAAACAAACTCCTTGATTTCCTATGCAGTATCCTTTTGACAATACTATAGTATCATCTCATGTGTTAAGAGTAACTAGATAGACATGAGCCTGAGCCAGGATAGATGGCTAACATCAAGGGGAAGATGTGGGAGACATGACAAACAAAAATTAACCAAGAGTTAGCATACCCCAAAGTGAGGAATGTGGGGGAGACTTTAAACCTCCTCCAGGATGTGGTTTAACAGATAGTTTAATATCTGGGTAGGGTAGCCTTGAAATCAGAGGAGGTTTTTTGTTTGTTTGTTTGTTTTTCACAACCCAACACCAGAGTATAAAATTTTAAATGCCCAAATGTGTGGGGCACTTGGTTTAGCTGTGGCCTGGCCAGCTAAGCTGCTCACTCAAACTATATCTGAGTGTATTTCTTTTCTTATATTTTTTCCAAAAAAAACTCTTACATGCTTTGCTGTTATTTGGTACTGTCTCTTGTTTGGATTCCTTCATACAAGCAAGGTAAGAACTGGGGGATGAAAG
Source organism: Myotis nattereri (assembly GCF_964212035.1). Classification (NCBI taxonomy): domain Eukaryota; kingdom Metazoa; phylum Chordata; class Mammalia; order Chiroptera; family Vespertilionidae; genus Myotis; species Myotis nattereri. The sequence continues at coordinate 110,226,400 of NC_138077.1, read as the reverse complement.
ACCGCCTCCAACAACTGAATATATTTGAGAAAGAAATTACATATTACAAGTAATTAATGTGAAAAGATAAGAGTGTTGTGCCCAAAAGGAATGCTTTTGACTTTGCATAACAGAAAACTAACCATGGATTTTAGCAAACAGGAATCTGTTTTCCTCACACATGACCCAATCAGAGGTAGGCAGTTACTATCTTTGGCCCAATTGCTTCACTGACTGGTGGTAGCATCTCAGTGATTCTCTTGCTGTTTTCTCCATGGAATGTACAACTCCAAGTATTATGACCATGTTTAAAAAAGGAAGAAAGGGATAAGAGCCTCTCACATTGAATGCATCCCTTTTTATCTTGAAAGTAAAAGCTTTCCTAAGGTTCTCAGTAGGCTTCATTTAAATCTTATTAGCTAAAAGTGTGCCTGGTGACCACACAGTTACAGTGGAGACTTAGAAAGTAAATGTTTAGATTTTCAGCCACTTTATAAAGCTGCAACTGAAAGGAAGTTAAGAATAAGTGACACATTAGCTGGACAACAGGGGGAGAGAAAAAAAAAACCCATTTTAATTACAGATGAGTGAGTGTTTTGAGAGAAGTAAATGGTCATGTTAAAAGACTTCATATTAGCCGAAACTGGTTTGGCTCAGTGGATAGAGCGTCGGCCTGTGGACTGAAGGGTCCCGGGTTCGATTCCGGTCAAGGGCATGTACCTGGGTTGCGGGCATATCCCCAGTGGGGGATGTGCAGGAGGCAGCTGATCGATGTTTCTCTCTCATCGATGTTTCTAACTCTCTATCTCTCTCTCTCTTCCTCTCTGTAAAAAATCAATAAAATATATTAAAAAAAAGACTTCATATTAATAAAATATATTGGCTAGGGTCCTGGTTTGAGACAAATACAATTGAAAAGTAATGAACAAAACACAAGTTATCACTGATATTTTCATATGTATAAACTGCGGCTCAAAGATGAATAAATTGTCCAAGTTAAAGCACCTGCTAAAAGGCAATGCCAAATTTCAGAACTTTGTTTTAACTCCAATGCCTTCAAACTTTCTACTATCCAGGTATGGTTTGTTAGCTGCTACCAAAGAATTCCTGAAGTTCATATATGCACATAATTAATTATGTACTTTGTATCATCCCCCACCATCACAGAACTCATGATGGTTTTTGTACTTTAAAATTGTTCCGTGTGCCGAAACCTGTTTGGCTCAGTGGATAGAGCGTTGGCCTGCGGACTGAAAGGTCCCAGGTTCGATTCCGGTCAAGGGCATGTACCTGGGTTGCAGGCACATCCCCAGTAGAAGATGTGCAGGAGGCAGCTGATTGTTGTTTCTCTCTCATCGATGTTTCTAACTCTCTATCTCTCTCCCTTCCTCTCTGTAAAAAATCAATAAAATATATATTTTTTTAAAAAAAGCTACGTATAAAATTGTTCCCTGCACTTTAAAAAAAATAGGATGTTATTTCTATGAAATGTTTATAGAAAGCAAAATAATAATAGTTCAATTTTTCCTAGGACCCAGATCTATTAGGAATGATACTGAGTGATACAATCTAAGAAAATAGATTTAATGACAGGCAAATTTCAAGACAATTTAATGATAACATACTAGTAGTCTGTGTTCACACTTTGATTCACTGTTGCTCTCAAAATATTTTTTTTGCAATAAATTGGTATAGTTTATGCCTTCTAAGTGCATTAAACATAGTTCTGATGATTTCTAATAATGTCTGCCATTGAATATCATAGAAGATGTAACTAATATTTTGTTAATTCTGCCTAGTTGAATGTTACCTAAATATTTGTGTGTTTTTTTCAACTTGGCATTCCCTACAGTGTTCAGTCTGGTATTCAACACAGAACAGAGGCTCACTTACCATTCTTTTAATGATTCTTTTCCTTAGTCCAGGTTGACATTTTTTTCCTCCAACATATCTCCCTGATGACCAACAACACATGTTTTCTATGTACTTATCTCCTTTTAGTACATTTTATTTATGGAGGCAAGCTAAATACACTTTATTTAAGAATCATTGAAAGTTTAAATTGTAAAAAAATTATACGCTATATCAATTTCTCATTCTTTTTTTTTGTTATTGTTAATCTTTACCCAAGGATATTTGTATTTTTTTCACTGATTTTTTAGAGATAATGGAAGAGAAAGGAAGAGACCAAGAGAAACACCAGTGTGAGAGAGACACATTGACTAATTGCCTCCCTCACGTGCCCAGACCTGGGATCAAGTCTGCAACTGAGGTATGTGCTCTAGACCTGAATGGAACCTGAGATTCTTCAGTTCACAGGGCTGGCGATCTAACCACTGAGCAAAACTGGCGAGGACCAATTTCTCATTCTTTGATTAATGTTGCCTACTACATTATGGAAAGTTGACGCTCCATTTTTGCTTGAATGCCCAAGTGAGAAGAGGAGCATTGGCTATTCTATCTGTGAATTTTCTTTTTTTTTATAATTTTTTTAAAAATATTTTTTATTGATTTTTTACAGAGAGAAAGGGAGAGGAATAGAGAGTTAGAAACATCGATGAGAGAGAGACATCGATCAGCTGCCTCCTGCCTACCCCCTACTGGGGATGTGCCCGCAACCAAGGTACATTGCCCTTGACCAGAATCGAACCTGGGACCCTCGAGTCCACAGGCCAACACTCTACCCACTAAGCCAAACCGGTCAGGGCCTATCTGTGGGTTTTCAATTGTGGATGCCTCTCTATGAAAACTTTTTCCCTGAACTTCTTCCTATTGGAATTGGTTCTTCATTTGACTAGGCTTTTGTCCAAATGACACTGTGACTTAAAGATATCACAAATCTATTTATTTACCTGTTTAATGTTAAGTGAAGAGATTTGGCTATATGCTCTTTGAGGCTAATACAGTTCTAGTATTTGGTGTTTACGTAATCTTTTTGTTGACTATTCAGCAATATACTTTAGCTATTCCATCCATGATTAGTCTCTAGATCCTTTATCACTGAAGTAAGAGGTAATCCTATCTAATAAAGAGGGAATATGATAATTGAATGCTCCACCCTCAAAGATGCCAGCGCCCACAGCCACAAGGTGACTGGCAGGGGAGGGCAGTTGTGGGTGATCAGGCCAGCAAGGGAAGGCTGCTGGGGGTGACCAGGCCTGCAGGGGAGAGCAGTTGGGGGCGACCAGGCTGGCAGGGGAGGGCAGTTAGGGGCAATCGGGCCGGCAGGGGAGTGGTTAGGGGGTGATCAGGCTGGCAGGCAGGCGACAGGTTGGGAGCCAGCAGTCCCGTATTGTGAGAGGGATGTCCGACTGCAGGTAGTCAGACATCCCACGAGGGGTCCCAGATTAGAGAGGGTGCAGCTGGGCTGAGGGACACCCACCTCCACAGTGCATGAATTTCATGCACTGGGCCTCTAGTCTATCATAATTCTCAAAACAAAATATAAAAAATGACAAACAAGTGTGTGTATTTTTCTTTTTTGTTTGTTTGTTTGTTTGTTTTAATTTTGATCATGTGGTTTGACCACTCAGTGAGCTGGAGCAATGTTTCTTCCCAGAGTATCAGCAAGAGAGCAGTTTGACAAGGTCAGACCCAAACAGGATCTCCACAGGATTGTCCTGTGTGACATATACACAAATTTATTTACCTACATATTTATTTTTTCAAGTAAGATGTATACACAGTTTAAAAATAAAATTCTATATTAAGAACAAAGTTTATTTAGTTATTTTCTGCACCACTCCTCCTTTCTCAAGGTCCTCTTCCTATAACAATGATTTGCAAATACTTTAGCAGTTACTTTTGATTCTTCTAAAATATAGCTTCCATGAGAGCAGAAACTTTTTATGTGTTGTTCTAGCATGCTGGAAGTTCCTGGGCATGTTGGGAGCTTTTTGAAAATGTCTGGCTATTCTTGCTTGTGCTTTCATATTTAAGAATTATACAAGAAGACACTGACTGAAATCTCATATGGGGCATATTTAAAGACTAGAATTTTAATGCTCAGTGTTTTAGAGTGAAATAAATTGTTTTATTTTTTCTAATTTTATAGAGATATAATTGACATATAACACTGTCTTAATTTAGTTATACAAGATAATTATTTAATATAGGTATATATTACAAAATTTAGCACAGTAAATTTAGTTAACATCCATCACTTCACATAGTTATGTAATCTTTCCCATGATGAGAACTTTTAAGATGCATTCTCTTAACAACTTTCAAATATGCAATAGAGTACTGTTAACTATAGTCACCATGCTGTACATTATCCTATATAATAAAAAGCCAGCCACCATAAGTGTAACGACTGAATGACCAGAGACCAGAACCACCATGGCCCCACCCAGGCTGCCCTCCCCACTAAGCAAGCAGTTAGGGGTGATAAGGCAGGCAGGCAGAGCGGTTAGGGGTGATCAGGTAGCCAGACCGGTGTTTAGAGGTGATCAGGTAGGCAGGCCAGCAGTTAGGGGCAATCAAGTAGGCAGACTGCCCCTCATTGTTCTGGCCCCGCCCCCAAGCAAAGAAAGAAGGAGGCCCAGGCCAGCCAAGCCATCACACCCCATGCCTTTTGCCTGCAGAGGTAGGCCACCAGTGGCAGGGGAGGGGGGCAGCACTGCACAGATGGCAAGCAGTGTAAGAGGGGAGGATGGGGCCAGCTGCCTGTAGCTGGGGGAAGGAAAGCTCTGATAGGCCCTGATCTCAGGCCAGGCATAGGGACCCTACCTGAGGGGTCCCAGATTGTGAGAGGGTGCAGGCTGGGCTGAGGGACTCCTCGAGTGCATGAATTTTTGTGCACTGGGCCTTTAGTGTCCTCATAATTTATTTATCCTATAACTGAAAATTGGTATGTTTAACCACCTTTGCCTCCTTTCTCCACCTCTTAACCACGTCTCTAGCAACCCCTAATCTGTTCTCTATATCTATGATTTGATTTTGTTTAGATTCCACATATAAGTGAGATTATACAGTATTTGTCTTTCTCTGTTTTATTTATTTAACTTAGCATAATGCCCTCAAGTTGCATTCATGTGGTAGCAATGGCAGACTTTCATCTTTTTGTGGCTGAATAATATTCTATTGTGTATTCCAATTACCACATTTTAAAAAATTCATTCAACTATTGATTAATATTCTGTTATTTCCACATTTTGGCTATTGTAAATAATACTATAGTGAACAGGGGGTGCAGATATCTCTTTGAGATAGTGATTTTATTTCCTACAGATATCTACCCAGAAATGAAATTGTGGGGAATGTAAATTGGTACAGCCACTGTGCAAAACAGTATAGAGATTCCTCAAAAATTTAAAAATAGAAATACCGTATGATCAAATCAACTGTTAATATTCCCTTAAGTGAGAGGAGATATAGGATTTAATCTCTAAGTAGGTGGTATATGTTGGATATATCCACTAAACATTCATTTATTTTTTATTTTATTTTTTTAAATATATTTTATTGATTTTTTTATAGAGAGGAAGGGAGAGGGATAGAGAGTTAGAAACATTGATGAGAGAGAAACACCGATCAGCTGCCTCCTGCACACTCCCTACTGGGTATGTGCCCGCAACCAAGGTACATGCCCTTGACTGGAATCAAACCTGGGACCCTTGAGTCCGCAGGCTGACGCTCTATCCACTGAGCCAAACCAGTTAGGGCTACACAAAACATTTAATTCAATAGAGTAGACCCATTCTGTAATTGGTTTTGGTGGAAGATGGGGACAAACATACTTTATACCAGATGTCATTCTCTGAGAGTAGGGAAAGGTAGAGGGCTCAGTTGTTCAATGCTGGTGTCATATAGCTCCAGGCCTTACTCCTATTCTCAGAAAATATTCAGTTTCCAGATCTATTGAAATCCCAGACTGTCAGGGATTCCATAGGTTTTGGTTTCCTTCCTAGCTGAATTCCTTCCCATCAGGCATTCTCTAGGCTGCTGTTTTATCTTTCCTATAGATGTAGATGGCTTTCTCCATTTGTTTCATGACATCCAGGTTGTTTGTAATTAGAAATATATTTGTTTTCTTTCTTTTCCTCTCCGTCTTCTTTCTTTTTTTAAAAACTGTCATTTAAGATAATAATATGGATCTTAGAAGAGAGACAGGATTAAAAAACATGTGGTAGGTCTGTCACTTTTGTAGTTAGTTTCATGAAATTTTTTGATATGACTCATACTTTGGGTTTCAGCCTCTCTAGGGCTGCGATTTTAAGAGACCATTTTCTGAACCATCAGCTTACGTTCAGTCTCTAATAAACAGGGAGGGGCATTAGGGTTCTCTACAATACTATCTTTAAAAATGTAAAATAAAGGGTGTTCAACAATTAGTAGTTGCATTGCTAGTGCTTAAAATACAAGACAGAGAAGACAGAGGGAGCAGTAGGACCCTGAAGGGCTGTTTCTGCTGGTTCAAGGAGCTGATGCTTTACATGTAGGCATTACTGAAATCTGAAAAAGAAGCTGATTACTTTTAACAAGGTTTTATTTTACAATTCCATTAAATAGATAACCAACCAAACAAAAATAAGTGATAAAAATAAAAATGTAAATGTGAAAATGTGGTAACAGATTATAAGAAATAGTTTATGCAGCGTATTTCTTATTTTCTAGCTGAGTCTAAAATACAAAGTATATAGTTATTTTTAAAAAGTGCTACACAATAAAACTACAGATAAAGACAATGAAATAGAATAAATAAGCATGACATTCAATATGGTAATGTTTTGGTAGAGAATAGGCTGGGCTCTGAGCAGTTAGTAAACAAAAGAAGGCATGTTCATCTTCACACTTTCCAATCAAAAGTAGAGTATCATGCCAATTATGCAAGGTAGCTATATTTTTAATTTTCCTGGACTTTATTTTTCAATTATTCTGATGTCAAAAAATTTTTACCTGTGAATCAATAATTCTGAGAGTAATATAGTAGGGTTTAGAGGAAAGAAAGCATTTGGGAGTGAGATAAATTTGGTCTTGGCACTGCCACATGTTACCTCTACTGTCCTTAGGAGACTCTCAAAATCATAATTTTTCATCTTTACCTTGTAGAGATTTAATTGTATCCTATCCCTCTGACACACAGAATTCAGTAAAGTCTAGCTAAGTTTTTAAAAATTGAAATATACCACCACTACTATCATTTTTCTGTCTCCCTCCACAATCTCATACTTGTAATTGTTCAGTTTTTCTCAAAATCTGTATTCTTTATCCTTAACTTTGATTGCAGATGACCATTTTAGATTGGTGGGTTAAGGAGCTACAGAAGGTCTTTTTGAGTTATCTTGCTGGAAGTGGGAGTGGCCACAAGTTCTCTTTTAGTGTTCACAAATACCAGCAATGTAGCATATCTTTCTTGTATGTCATATTTAATAATCTTGTTTCAATTAAGAAAATAAGAAACTTATCAATGGGAATTGCCCATTTTTATGAACACATGATCTGAGCACATTGACTTGGTTTTCATGTACAGATATTGCTTGTATAGAATACAGATAGAAGGAATAATGACTTCTTTCAAGGAACCCTTGAAAGTAATTATTCCCATGTGCTCTTTCTGTTCTTTCTCTCCTTGGTTGTCCTTAGACATTTTTTTCAATAGCACCAGAATTTGTAGGAGTAAGAAGGAGTAGACAGGAAGATTATGTCTACAGTTACAGATATGCCTTTTGTAGTTTAATTTTTGAAACTACAACCTTTGCTTCTTTGAATGTATTTACACAGATGTTGGGGAAGACAGCTGGTAATCATCTACCACTGGCCTTATAGTCACCTTTGCCTTAAAGCAATCTCTGGGAGGTACATTAAAAAATATTGTATTAGAGGCCCATTCCTAAGATACCATGTTTTTATTCTAATTTTCTCTTTTGGAAAGTAACTTAACACATACCCTTTAGACAAAACATATTTACTTAGTATTATATGATTAGTTCCTTTGGAGACCTATGGTTTTCTCATGCTAATATCAGTAATATGCAATGTATATGGGGCAAGCTAACATATACCTTTTATGTTACTTAAACAATTATCTCAAATATATTGAAATTAAATTTTGACATAATGTCAACAATGAGAAGTAAAGAAAAAATAATCTTTCCTGATTTTAGTTTTCAAATTTTGATGTCAAGGAAAATATTTTCAGAAGGTCATATTAAATAAAACACTGACTGAAATATAAAAATGTTTAAAAATAGATAATTAGAGCAAGATCATTAAAATTGACAAGATATTTTATTAAGGCACATTTTGAGAATGCAATGGTACCTTTAATATTGAATTTAAGACCTTTCTCTCTTTTTTTCTAAATATGGAACTAAATGGTCACATCTTTCCTGATTCTTTTTTTCTGGGGTGCTTTCTGTTCCTTCAGATTTTGCAGGTGCTCATGTCCTACTGAGATGCCAAATACTTCTTGCCACCAGGAGTTTTTACCTAGTCAGGTGTCATTGCTGCCAAGCTGAAGGAAGAAAACAAAGTCCACCATCAGGGAGATGTGCATAGTATAGTTCCAACCCACCAAATTGGCAATGTTACATGTGTGATGGCACTGAGGAGCCCACAAGAGTAGACAGTTTCTCTACTTTAGCAAACTCTGATTGTGCTCATTAACTGGTCATATGGACCTCTTGCTGCTATGCCTAATAACTGCAGCTTAGATGCCTATCTATTTCTTTGCCTTTTTACCAGGAAGGAAGCATTGTCTTTGATTGTCCATAGGAACTAATCCTTTCTCAGCATGATACTTGTTAGCATAATTATGGAGAAAGGACCAAAAAAGTGTATTAGGGGTTGTTCCTTTTAAAAAAGATATATGCAATTTGGATGAAAAAGGCACTGAATGTATTTCATTAATTCTAGTAGATAAGGTATCTTTCATTTTCATATTTTAACCTTTATATTTACATTATTTGTATGTACTATAAATCCTACTAAACTAAAAAAATCCTTCATAATAATCTCTATTAACATTATCACAACACAGAGAAATTTCTAGCTAATAATTTTTGAAGACTCTCAGCCCCTAGAGAACATGAATTATGAATAATTCCGGTTACTTTTGAATCACCTTTGGTCATACAATTGACCTGTTCATGACTTGTACAAAAATAGAATGGAAGAACTTAGTTTTGAGAACTCTTTTCAAAAGAGCTGTGAAATCACTAAAATCCTTTTTACTCAGTCTTCAGAAAATAATCTGAGAGACAAAGGTGTACATGTCCATAAAGGGCAGCCCAGAGATCAAGATAAAATGAGCAGCAAATTATGCTTTCATGAGTATAATTTCTATTTAATAAAATAGTAATATAAAAAATAATAGACTTAAACTTTTAAAAAACAGAAAAGGCTTTAAAGTTTTTATTGATAGAAGGGAAAAAACATAATTGATATCTCTGTTTGAAAAATATAACAAGTTTAATGCCTATGTTCAAAGTAAAAAACAAATATTGATAAAGAAATTGTAGGAATGGAGACTCAAAATATACATTTATCCACATATTATTACTATTTCTTTGCAATCCTATACTGATATTTACTTTTAATTCACAAGGTTCATAAACAGGCACAATGTCAGGAAAGTGATTGAAGTTGTATGAGGCTTTGACACAACTTGTCAGTAAAAAAAAAAAATGGCTTTTAAAAAGGATGTTAAAAGCTGTAATTGGCACCTACGACACATTTTCACAAATGTAATATATATATATATATATATATATATATATATATATATATATATTTAAGATTCCCCAAATATTATTCATGTGAAAAGTTTCTACTTCTTTTTCATATTCTAATAAAAATTGTGGCGTATCTTTTAGTAATATCACCCTACTTTTGCTAAACTTTTTGTGTTGTTAACTTCTAATAGTATCATCTGGCTCTTAAACTTTGAAGACATCATTTTCATGGTCTTATTTTAAAACAACTGTTGTTCTGAAGAGGAGAACTCTTGATGCAAACATTCTCTGGTTCATTTTGCACAGTGTTTACCATATAGCATAATGAACATGACACCACATAGAGTAAAAATTCTGAGGAGGTTCTGGTTTAGACTATCATCTTAACATAAAAACCAACAAAATTCACATTTGTTTATCCCAAGTTAAGTAACAAATTATTTGTAATTTGCCTTGTTATGTGGCTCACTCTCTACCACATTGACCAAAGAGCACAAAATACAACTTGACAAGACATGACACAAAGGGAACAAAACACAAATGTACTCATGACACTGATAACCCAATATAAGTGACCACCAGAGAAAAGTGAATTAGGGGAGAGAAAAGAGAGCGAAAGTGATATCAAGGAAAGAACAAATGGTAAGAGAGAAAAGATAAAAAAGAAAAAGAAAGAATAAGAATATATTTGTGTGTATATATATACATATATAGATACATATAAAAACATTATATATATATATATATATCCTATCTAATAAAAGAGAAACATGGTAATTAGCTGTACGACCGCTACCCTTCCCATTGGCTAATCAGCGAGATATGCAAATTAATTGACAGCCAAGATGGTGGCTACTTTGCATATGTCAGCCCCAAGCCTCGGACTGAGGCTTTAGGCTGGGGCCTGGGCGGAGCCAGCCAGCGATCGGCTGCGGGGAGCTGGGGGTGCCCCGGCCCAGGCCTAACGCCTTGGCCAGAGGCTTTAGGCTTGGACCAGAGAGGAGCCAGCCAGCAATCGGTGGTGGGAAGTTGGGGGTGCCCTGGCCCCGGCCTAAAGCCTCTGCCAGAGGCTTTAGGCTTGGGCCGGGTGAGCCAGCCAGGGATCCTTGATGGCAGTTGTGGCGGGGAACTGGGGCGGGGCCAGCCAGTGATTGGTGGCAGGGAGCTGGGGGTGCCCCGGTCCAGGCCTAAAGCCTTGGCCAGAGGTTTTAGGCTTGAGCTGGGGAGGAGCCAGCCAGCGATCATGAGCCAGTGATTATTGATGGTGGCGGCTGCAGGGAGCTGGGGGTGCCCCGGCCCAGGCCTAAACCCTTGGCCTGAGGCATTAGGCCTGGGTCAGGGAAGAGCCAGCCAGCGATAGTTGATGGCGGGGAGCATGGGGGGGGGAGGGGTCTGGCCCAGGCCTAACACCTCAGCCAGAGGCTTTAGGCTTGGGCCAGGGAAGAGCCAGCCAGGGATCATTGATGGCTGCAGCGGCGGGGAACCGGGGCGGAGCCAGCCAGCGATCCTTGATGGTGGTGGCAGCGGCTGTGGGGAGCTGGAGGTGCCCTGGCCCAGGCCTAACACCTTGGCCTGAGGCTTTAAGCTTGGGCCGGGGAGGAGCCAGCCAGCGATTGTTGATGGTGGCAGCTATGGGGAACCGGGTCAGAGCCAGCCAGCGATCCTTGATGGCAGTGGTGGCAGGGAGCTGGGGGTGCCCCAGCCCAGGCCTAAAATCTCGGCCTGAGGCTTTAGGTTTGGGCCAGGGAGGAGCCATCCAGCGATCATTGAGCCAGGGATCACTGATGGCGGCCCAGGCCTAACACCTCGGCCTAAGGCTTTAAGCTTGGGCCAAGGAGGAGCCAGCCAGCGATCGTTGATGGTGGCAGTGGCAGGGAGCTGGGGGTACCCCAGCCCAGGGCTAATGACTCGCCAGAGGCATTAGGCCCAGGCAGGGGCCATACCAGCAATTGGTGTGAACTACAGAGGAAACACCTTTTCTGACTGCTGATTGGCTAAGCTCCCTGTATGCCACTGGTAATATTCTTAGTAACTTGGGTAATGAGAGTCCAAATAGGTGATCTAGGGTTTTTTTACTACACTCCTGGAGAAAAAAAGGAAGGTCTGCTGCTGGAGGGTTAAGAAATGTCTTATCCTGCCCTAGCTGGTTTGGCTCAGTGGGTAATGCCTCGACCTGCCCAACGCAGATTCTGGGTTCAATTCTGACCAAGGGCATGTACCTAGGTTGCAGGTTCCTCCCTGGCCCGGGCCCAGGTCAGGGCTCATGCAGGCGGCAACCAATCAAAGTGTTCCTCTCACTTTGATGTTTCTCTCTGTCTTTCCCTTTCTCTTCCACATTCTCTAAAACTCAATGGAAACATATCCTCAGGTGACGAGAAGAAGGAGGGAAGGAAGGAAGGAAGGAAGGAAGGAAGGAAGGAAGGAAGGAAGGAAGGAAGGAAGAAAAGTCATATTCTATGAAAGACACTTCTTGAAAATGCCTAAAGAAAGTTATCATTTTTTCATGGCAAAGGGACTGGAGTCCGTGTTGATGAAAACACCTGGTGCCTGCCGTGACTGGCAGTGGCTGCAACAGTGCGGTGACGGGGCTGCGGCCTTCCCCTGATCAGCCCGGTCGACTCCCACAAAGGGAGGCCAGACTGTGGCTTAGGCCCACTCCCCAAGGGGAGCAGGGAGCAGGGAGTAGGACATCCCCTAGGGCTCCCAATATGTGATAGGGGGCAAGCTGGGCTGAGGGGACCCCCCCCCCTCCAATGTACAAATTTTTTTGCACCAGGCCTCTAGTATATATATATATATATATATATATATATATATATATATATATATATTTGTTTTGTTTTGTTTTTTTGCTGTGTACAAAAAAGCCCCACCTCAGAACAATGGACTCATACAGACTGATAGGATGGAAAAAATTTCTTTAGGCAAATGGAAGTGAAAATAAAGCTGGGGTAGCAATACTTGTATGTGACAAAATAGACCTCAAAATACAGGCCATACCAAGAGATAAGGAGGGCTACTACATAATACTAAAAGTAATAATTCAACAAGAGGGTATAACTCTGGTAAATATGTATGCACCAAATACAGGAGCACCAAAATACATAAAAAACTTCTGGAAGCTATCAAGGGAGAGATTGACAGCAATATAGAGAATGACAGTCATAGTAGGGGACTTTAATTCCCCATTGAAACCACTGGAAAAATCCTCAAAACAAAAAATCAGCAAAGAAACAGCAATCGTAAATGTCTCACTAGATCAGATGAACTTAACTGACATCTACATAATATTTCACCCCAAAGCTACAGCATACATTATTCTCAAGTACACAGGACATTTTCAAATATAGACCACATATTAGAACACAGGCAAAGTCTCTGAAAATTCAAGAAGATATAAATCATATCACGCATCTTTGAAGATCACAATGGCACAAAATTAGAAATCAACTAAAATAAAAACAAGGGAAAAAAAGTAAAGCACTTGGATGCTAAATAGCATGCTATTAAACAATGATTGCATTACCAAAGAGGTCAAAGAAGAAATAAAAACATCCTGGTAACAAATTACAATGAAAACAGAACAATACAAAATCTTTAGGACACAGTGAAAGCAGTATTGAGAGGCTAGTTCATAGCTCTACAGGCCTAACTAAAAAATAAGAAAAAATGGTAATAAATTATCTAACACTGTGAATCCAAGACTTAGAAATAGAGCAACAAGGAAAGCCAAGCGTAAGCAGAATGAAGGAAATAATAAAGATCAGAAGGGAAATAAAGGACTGAGAGACCAAAACAAACAAAACAAAACAACAACAACACAAAAGTTCAACAAAGGATAAACAAGATTGATGAACCTCCAGCTAAAGTCACCAAGAGGCAAAGAGAGAGGACCCAAATAAACAGAAACCAAAGAGGTGAAGTAACAATCAAACCGACAGAAATACAAAAGAGTATGAAAAAATGCTATGAACAACTCTACTCCAACAAACTGGACAACCTAAAAGAAATGGATATATTCTTAAAGAAATACAAGCTTCCAATACTCAATCAGGAAGACTAAAAAAACCTCAATATACCAATAACTACTGAAGAAATTGAAGCAGTAATCAAAAATCTTCCAGCCAACAAAAGCCCTAAAAGGATGGCTTTACAGGGGAGTTCTACCAAACATTCAAAGAAGAACTAAAACCTATCCTCCTCAGACTATTCCAAAAAATTTAAGAGGAAGGCACACTTCCAAGCTCTTTCTATTAAGCCAGCATTACCCTAATTCCAAAACCTAATTCCAAAACCACAAATAAAGAAAACTACAGACCAATATTCTTGATGAACATAGATGCCAAAATCCTCAACAAAATTCTAGCAAATCAGATCTAGAATTACATTTGAAAGATTATACACCATGACCAAATAGTATTTTTCTGGGGATGCAAGGATGGTCCAATATCCACAAACCAATAAATGTGATATATCACATAAACAAATTGAGAGACAAAAATTATATAATCATATTAATCAATGCAGAAAGCATTTGAAAATATTCAAAACTCTTTCTTAATAACTCTCAGTAAAGAGGAAATAGAGGGATCAAAACTCATCATAATAAAAGCCTTATATGACAAACCTACAGCCGACATCATACTCAATGGAAAAAACAAAAACCATTTCCACTAAGAACAGAAACGAGACAAGGATGCCCACTTTTACCACTCCTGATCAATATAGTACTGGAAGTGCTAGCTATAGCGATCAGACAAGAACAAGAAATAAATGGCATCCAAATTGGAAAAGAATAAGTAAAACTGTCCTTATTTGCAGAGGACATAATACGGTACAGAGAAAACCCCAAAGGCTCCATCAAAAAACTACTAGACTTAATAAATGAATTCAGCAATGTAGCAGGATACAAAATTAACACCTAAAAATCTATGGCTTTTTAATACACCAGTAATGAACTCACAGAAAGAGAAACTATAAAAAAAATTCCATTTATTATTGGAACAAAAAGTGAAGAAACCTAAAAATAAACTTAACTAAAGAGGTACTTGGAAAACTATAGGACATTAAAAAAAGAGATAGAGGAAGACATAAACAAATGGAAGAACATACCATGTTCATGGATTGGTAGAATCAACATCATTAAAATGTCCATAGTACCGAAAGCAATGTACAGATTCAATGCAATCCTCATTAAAATACCAACAGCATGCTTCAAAGACCTAGAACAAACTCTACAAAAACTCATCTGGAATTTAAAAAAAGACCGTGAATAGCCACAGCAATTCTGAGAAAGAAGAACAAAATTGGAGGGATCACAATACCAGATATCAAGCTATATTACCAAGCCACGGTTCTCAAAACTACCTAGTACTGGCACAAGAGCAGACATATAGACCAATGGAACTGAACAGACAACCCAGAAATCAACCCAAGCCATTATGCTAAATTAATATTTGACAAGGACGCAAAAGCATACAATGGAGTCAAGACAGTATCTTCAACAAATGGTGCTGAGAAATTTCGTCAGACACACGCAAAAAAAAAAAAAAATGAAACTAGATCACCAACTTACACCATATAAAAAAACAAACTCAAAATGGCTAAAGGACTTAAATGTAAGATGGGAAATCATAAAAATCTTAGAAGACTCCATAGGCAGAAAAATATTAGACATATGTCGTAGCAATATCTTTACCAATTCAGCTTCTTGGGCAATGGATACTAAGGAGAAAATAAACAAATGGGACTACATCAAAATAAAAAGCTTTTTCACAGCAAAAGAAACCATCAACAAAACAACAAGAAAGCCCACTGCATGAAAGAACATATTTACCAATCCTATTTCAGATAAAGGTTTAATGTCCAAAATTTACAGAGATCTCACACAACTTAACAAAAGGAAGATAAACAATCCAATCAAAAAACAGGCAAAGACCTAAATAGACACTTTTCAAAAGAGGACATACAGATAGTTGAGAGACCTATGAAAACATGCTCAGTCACTAATCATCTGAGAGATGCAAATGAAAACAACAATGAGGTACCATCTCACACCTGTCAGAATGACTATCTTTGATGAATCAACAAATGACAAAAGTGTTAGTGAGGATGTGGAGAAAAAGGAACCCTTGTGCAGACTGGTGCAGCCACTGCAGAAAATGGTATGGTGTTTCCTCAAGAAATTAAAAATGGGATTCCCATTTGACCTAGTAATCCCACTTCTTGGAATATATCCCAAGAAAAAAGAAATACTAATCAGAAAGGATATACGCACCCCTGTATTCATTGCAGCACAATTCACAATAGCTAAGATTTAGAAACAGCCTAAGTGCCCATCAGCAGATGAATGGGTTACAAAACTGTGGTACATCTACACAATGGAATACTATGCTGCTGTAAAAAAGAAGGAATCCTTACCATTTGCAACTGCATGGATGGAACTGGAGAGCATTATGATAAGCGCAATAAGTCAGTGGGCGAAAGATAAATACCACATGATCTCACTCATATGTGGGATAAAATGATCAACAAAAAGTGCCAGAGACAAATTGCAGGGGAGTGGGGGTTAGGGATCAACCAAAGGACTTGTATGCATGCATATTAGCATAACCAATGGACACAGAGAGTGGAGCAGTGGGGGCTTGCCCTCCGGGGTGGGAGTGACAGTGGGGGATCAATCAGGAAAAACGGAGACATATGTAACACTTTAAACAATGAAAAAAAAATGAATTTGGCAATGTAGCAGGATAGAAAATTAACACCCAGAAATCTATGGCTTTTTTATACACCAATATTGAGCTCCCAGAAAGAGAAACTAAAAAGAAAAAGTAAATCCCAATTACCATTGCACCAAAAAAATTAAGATACCTAGGAAAAAGCTTACCTATGGAGGTAAAAGACCTGTACTCAGAAAACTACAGGATATTGGAAAAAGAGATAGAGGAAGACATAAACAAATGGAAGAACATACTGTGTTTATGGAATGGTAGAATCAACATCATTAAAATGTCCATACTACCAAAAGCAATTTATAGATTCAATGTAATCCCCATTAAAATACCAATGGCATGTTTCAAAGACCTAGACCCTACAAAAATTCATCTGGGATAAAAAAAAGACCCCAATTAGCCAAAGCAATCCTTGGAAAGAAGTACAAAGTTAGAGGGATTACAATACTAGATATCAAGCTATATTACAAAGCCACTGTTCTCAAAACTACCTGGTACTGACATAAAAACAGATATATAGACCAATGGGACAGAACAGACAACCCAGAAATCGACCCAAGCCATTATGCTCAATTAATATTTGACAAGGAGGCAAGATCATACAATGGAGTCAAGATAGTCTCTTCAATAAATCGTGCTGGGAAAATTGGTCAGATACATACAAAAAAATGAAACTAGATCACACACTTACACTATATCCTATCTAATAAAAGAGAAATATGGTAATTAGACGTACATCCACTACCCTTCCCATTGGCTAATCAGGGCGATATGCAAATTAACTGCCAGCCAAGATGGCAGCCAGCAGCCAGGCTACTAACACGAACAGGAGGCTTGCTTGCTTCAGTGACGGAGGACTCCAACGTTCCCTGCCTGCTGCTGCTGGGCTCTGAGCTGCTAAGAAACATTGTTACAAATATAGAAGCTAAACAAAACCCCAGAAACCTGTTTTGAGTCAGCCGGGACCTCAGAGCTGGAGTCGCAACAAAGTTTCAAATACAGAAAGTAAACAAAGCCAAAAACCTGCTTTCAGCAGCGAGGTCTCACAACTAAAGCCGGCTCTCAGCTCCAGTGACAGCCATAAATCCAAGAATAAAAAAAAAAAGAAAAAAAGGAGCTGTTGGGAGCTTCAGTCACCCGCCAGCCTGAAAACGGCCCTCAGCCCCTCACCCAGGCTGGCCAGGCACCCCAGCGGGACCCCCGCCACCCTGAAGGGGCTGTGGCCAGGCTGCAAATGGCCTTCAGCCCCGCACCTAGGCTGGCCAGGCAACCCAGCCGTACCCCCAAACCCTGAAGGGGCTGTAGCCAGCCTTCAAACAGCCCTAAACCCCTTACCAAAGCTGGCCACACCCCCATGGGTGAGGATCCCTACTAGGGGGCTTGACCAGCCTGCAAAGAGCCATCAGCCCCTCACCTAGGCTGGCCAGGCACCCCAGTGGGTACCCCCATCCTGAAGTGGTGTGGCCAGCCTGAAAACGGCCCTCAGCCCCTCACCCAGGCTGACCAGGCACCCCAGCGGGACCCCCATCCTGATCTGGGACACCCTTCAGGGCAAACCAGCGGGCCCCACCTGTACACCAGGCCTCTATCTCATATAATAAAAGAGTAATATGCAAATTGACCTAACAGCAGAAAGACTGGGAATGACTGGTCACTATGACACACACTGACCACCAGGGGCAGACACTCAATGCAGGAGCTGCCCCCTGGTGATCAGTGCGCTCCCACAGGGGGAACTCTGCTCAGCCACAAGCCCGGCTGATGGCTGCCAGTAGAGTGGTGGTGGTGGGAGCTTCTCCCACCTCCTCAGCAGCACTAAGGATGTCTGACTACAGCTTAGGCCTGCTCCTCGCTTGCAAATGGACATCCCCCGAGGGCTCCCAGGTTGCCAGAGGGATGCCTCACTGCCAGCTTAGGCCCTATCTCCTGGGGAGCAGGCCAAAGCCAGCAGGTAGGCATCCCCCAAGGGGTCCCAGACTGCGAGAGGGCACACACCAGGCTGAGG
Organism: Myotis nattereri; assembly: GCF_964212035.1. NCBI lineage: Eukaryota > Metazoa > Chordata > Mammalia > Chiroptera > Vespertilionidae > Myotis > Myotis nattereri. The sequence continues at coordinate 110,208,008 of NC_138077.1, read as the reverse complement.
GACCCCTCTGAGTGCACAAAGTTTTGTGCACTGGGCCTCTAGTCTATACTAATAAAAGCTTAGGTGGTCCTTGCGCCTTTGTGTGACACCCTCACGTTGTCACAATGTGGTCTCTAAAAGATGGCCACCACAAGATGGCTGGCAAGGGAGGGAATTTGGGGGCAACCAGGCCAGCAAGGGAGGGAAGTTAGGGGTGACCAGGTTGGCAGGGGAGGGAAGTTGGGGGTGATCGGGCAGGCAGAGGTGGGCAGTTGGGGGCGATTGGGCCAGCAGGGGAGTGATTAGGGGGTGATCAGGCTGGCAGACAGAAATGGTTAGGGGCAATCAGGTAGGCAGGCAGGCGAGCGGTTAGGAGCCAGTGGTCCTGGATTGTTAGGGATGTCCAACTGCCGGCTTAGGCCCGATCCCACAGGTTCAGGCCTAAACTGGCAGTCAGACATCCCCTAAGGGGTCCTAGATTGGAAAGAGCGCAGGCCAGGCTGAGGGACAACCACCCATGCACAAATTTTGTGTACCAGGCCTCTATTGCTAGAATAAAAAGTAAACTATCTTCTTCTCATCCCCTTCTTCCCAGATCAGTTGCCTTAATTTTTTCAATTGTGGATATATATGTGTGTATTTGTATATATATATTCCAGCTATTCAGCCTTTTATGCGAGTCAAAAATTTGTCAATTTGCAATTTAGCAAAGAGTAGGGATTCTGTTTCTAAATACTTTTCTTGGCAATGTAAAATATTTGGTTATGCATTCATTTTGTTATTGGTGGAGAAAACTCCTGGTCCCCACCTCTTGCCAGGGGAGGTGAGATGCTTGGGATGCCACTGGAATAATAATTTCCAGAGGCCCCCTCACAAGATGAGATATTTTTGAGAACTTCATTTCTTTAGAATTACACCTCTGAATTTCCAAAGTCCCATTTCCCTTCATCCAACCATAGAAGAAGTGTTAACTGTGGCTTCAGCAGAGCTAGGACCAAAGCCAAGCCAATTTTAAGAGTTTCCACTCCATGTTGGAGCACAGATCCAGTCCAGCATCAGGATAGCTTAGTTTGTGTTCCCTACTATAGTCCATTGTGTGTGGGGTCCACAGAGCCACATGGCTGTGGAGGGAACATGGGCAAATGCAAGAGAGCCACAAGAGCACCAAGAGGCAAGAGTCAAGAGAGCCAAGAAAGAGAGAATTCCTTTGTCTGAGGGATTATGTATTCCCAATTTTCACAGACTTGCAGTGGCTCTGCCCTCTCGAGGCAATGATTTCTCTTCCCAGGTTTGACTGATAGGCACCTTCCCTGCATCACCCTGATTTCACTATGCATGTGTCCATCTTCCCCTTTGTCCAGTCCCTTCCCCCACTAGTCTGAAGGGAATGAGCTGATGGTTCCTGAGGAGTATGAACATCAATCTTCCTAGTGAAGGTGCCCAGATGACATGTCTATGATGTCTGACCTTCCCTTTGCTCCTTTTTATTATTAATAACTAGCTAAGTAAAAGAGAATCACTGTGGCACTTAATGCTTATCTCTTGCTATAAAATAGCAGTAATGAATTATCATAAAGAGAAACTAAAAAACAATCCCATTTACCATTGCAACAACAACAACAACAACAGCAAAAAGATAACTTGGAATAAACTTAATCAAGGAAGTGAAAGACTATACTTAGAAAACTACAGGGCACTGAAAAGAGAAATAGAGGAATCTACAAAGAAATAAAAGAATATACTGTGTTCATGGATTTGAAGAATTAACATGATTGAAATGCCCATACTATGTAAAGCAAACCTATAGACTAAACACATTTTCTATTAAAATACAAAGTGCATATTTTACTGATCTAGAAAAAATAGTCCAAAGATTATATGGAACCAAAAAATACCCAAATACCTGCAGCAATCTTTAGAAAAAGAACAAATTTGGAGGGATCACAATATCAGATATCAAATAATAAGAACCTATTGTAATAAAAAAACAGCCTAGTACTGGCACAAGCACAGTCATATAGAATAATGGAACATAACAGAGGACTCAGAAATAGATCCACACCATTACGGTTAATTAATATTTAACAAAGAAGGCAAGAACATACAATTGAGTCAAGACAGTCTCTTCAGTAAATAGTATTGGGAAAATTAGACAGGTATAAGCAAAAAAAAAAAAGAAAAAGAAAAAAATGAAACTAGACCACCAACTTACACCATATACAAGAATAAACTCAAGCTGGATTAAAGATTTAAAAATAAATCATGAAACCATAAAATTCCTAGAAGAAACCAAAGGCAGCAAAATCTCAGACTCTGAACTAGCAGTATTTTTGACAATACATCTCTTAGGGCAAGGGAAACAAAGGAAAAAATAAACAAATGTGACTACATAAAAATAAAAAGCTTTTGCACAGCAGAAAAAAAATCATCAACAAAATGAAAAAAGAGATATCACCATATGGGAGAACATATTTGCCAATGATACATCTCATAAGGGTTTAATTTCCAAAATATATAAAGCACTCAAATAACTTGACAAAAAGAAGACAAACAATCCAATTTAAAAAATGGCCAAAGGAACTGAATAAACACTTCTCAGGACATACAAATGGCCAAGAGACATATGAAAAAATGCTCAAAGTCACTAATCATCATAGAGATACAAATTAAAACCACAATGAGGTATCACCTCACATCTGCTATAATGGCTACCATCAACAAATCAACAAACAAGTGCTGGCAAGAATGTGGAGAAAAGGGAACCCTACACTGCTGGTAGGAATGCAGACTGGTGTAGCTACTATGGAAAACAGTGTTGAGTTTCCTCAAAAAATTAAAAATGGAACTGCCATTTGACCCATTGATTCCACTTCTTGGAATATATCCTAAGAAACCTGAAACAACACTGAGAAAGAATGTATGCATGCCTTTGTTCATAGCAATGCAATTTACAATAGCTAAAATCAGTGCCCCTTCATAGATGAGTGGGTAAAAAAGCTGTGGTAGATTTACAACATGGGATACTATGCAGCAGTAAAAAATGACATAGCTCTTACTCTTTGAGATAGCATGGAGGGACCTGGAGAGTATTATGTTAAGCTAAATAAGCCAGTCAGAGAAAGACAGGTATCACATGATCTCACGTATATGTGGAATCTAATGAACAAAATTGATCCAGAGACATGAAAGCATGCATCAGACTGAGGAATGTCAGAGGGAAGATGGGGGACAGAAAGAGGTTAACCATGGACACAGATAATAATGTGGTGAAGACTTGGGGAAAGGGCAGGAGCAAAATGTAGGGGGTCAATGGGGAAAAATGTGGGACATGTGTAATACTTCCAACAATGAAGAAAAATGTAAAGAATCTATCTATATATCTATATATATAAAAGCCAAGCAACCAGAACTATGGAATGACCAGAATGACTGGAAGGATCAGTCACTATGACGTGCACTGCAGCAGCCAACTGGCCTGATCAGGGCACCAATCGGCCTCCCCAAACTGCCTGAGGCCCCTCCCCCACAGCCAGCCCCACCCCTGGTCAGCCCCCTGTCCCTAATCAGGGGTGGGGCCTGCTGGCCAACTGCCAGAGGATCTTCCCCTCAGCTGGCCTTGCCCCCAATCAGCCCCCTCTACCCTGATCAGGGGTGGGGCTAGCTGGCCAACTGCCCACAGCCCCTCCCCATGGCTGGCACCCTGCACCTTGATCAGGGGTGGGGCCAGTTGGTCAACCTCCCATGGCCCCTCCCCCCAACTGACCCTGGCATGCATTGCCCCTCCCCACCCCAATCAGGGGGTGGGGCCGATCAGGACGGGCTGGCCGGACCCCACCCATGCACAAATTCATGCACTGGGCCTCTAGTAAAAAAATAACAACCCTAATTGGTTTGACTCTCTATATAGAGGGTGGGCCTGCAGACTGAAGGGTCCCAGGTTAGATTCCTGTCAAGGGCACATACCTCGGTAATCAATGGATGTGACACATCCATGTTTCTGTGTCCTTCCCTTCCCTTCTCTCAAAAAAAAAATCAATGGAAAATTATCCTCAGGTTAGGATTAACCAAGAGGGGAAAAAAATGACAACTGTTGAGGGATGTTTAATGAACCAAAGACACAGAGGTAAGACAAGCACACAGGATGATTGGTGCTGGACAGAGTTCTACAGCTTGCTCAGGAATGTAGCAAACTCTGCACTCTCACCATCGGTTTTAGTGGGGTTTGGTACAAGGTTAGTGTGTCAGCAGTTATGCCGGAAGCCGGTCCAACCTTGCTGCTTGACACAGTCGCTGCAGGAAAGAAACATCTGCACAGCATATGTTTCAAGGGACCTGGCGTATATAGCATAATGTTCTTAATATGTTTGCTCCCCTTAGCGCTGTGTGTTTTAACCAAGGTCACCTCTCCAAGAAAGGTTGTTTCCCCAGGTAGGAATTTTTCCCTGAAGTCAGGGAGGGGATGCCTCTCCTAGAAAGGTTGTTTCCCCAGGTAGGGATTTTTCCCTGAAGTTAGGGAGGGAAAGAAACTCCTTAACTAAGTGCCAGGCGGGTAGTTAATCACTTTAACTACAAACAATCATGCTTAAGCTACATAATCTTTACTCCCTGGAATGGAGATAAGAAACGCCCTAACCTTTGTAATAGAAATTGACAGGATTAAAATCAACTGGTATAAATAGGGATGTAACAAGACAATAAACAGAAGAACCTCTCTGGAGATCCAGACCAGAACTTGGCTGGAGATCCTGGCTGGAGATCCTGGCTAGGCTGCTGATCAACTGAACACTGTCTCCGTGTCATTCCTTCTTCGCCAACTCCGTCTACGCCATTGGGAACCCCTGGACCTGCTGGGGTTGGACCCCGGCACAGTTAATCAACTAAATCTTGTTTTGTTTTATATTATTACAATAGCGTATTGAAGACAGCTTGAAACTGTCCCCTCCCTTTCTGCTCTACACCCATGACTATTTAATCTTAGCCTTTCTCAGGGAGGTAAATGTTCCTGGAACTCAAGATTGTGTGCAATCTTGACCCAGCTTGACTCACTTACAAGTCACGCTGTGTTCCTGATACAACATTCACTTCTTGGCAGGACTTCATATCCTTGTTTACAAATGTCCAGCTACAACAACCAACACAAAAATAGCCATTCAGTGTGAATGAATCAAAATTATACCCATTTATTTCTAAGATATATATATCCTATCTAATAAAAGAGAAACATGGTAATTAGCCGTACATCCACTACCCTTCCCATTGGCTAATCAGGGCAATATACAAATTAACTGCCAGCCAAGATGGCGGCCAGCAGCCAGGCAGCTTGAAGAGAACATGAGGCTTGCTTGCTTCAGTGACGGAGGACTCCAAAGTTCCCCTCCTGCTGCTGCCAGCCTCTGAGCTTTCAGTTTGAAACATTGTTACAAATATAGAAGCTAAACAAAACCCCAGAAACCTGCTTTTAGCCAGCCAGGATCTCAGAGCTGGAGTTGAAACAGTGTTTCGATTATAGAACCCAAACAAACCAGATACCTGCTTTCAGCAGCGGAGGCCTAAGAGCTGGAGCCAAGCCTCAGAGCTAAAGCTGGCCCAGAATAAAACAAGAAAAGAAAAAAAGGAGTGGTTGGGAGCTTCAGTCACCCGCCAGCCTGAAAACAGCCCTCAGCCCCTCACCCAGGCTGGCCAGGCACTCCAGGGGGGACCCCCACCCTGAAGGGTGTGTGACCAGCTGCAAACATCCATCATCCCCTCATCCAGGCTGGCCAGGCACCCCAGTGGAGACCCCCACCCTGATCCAAGATACCCTTCAGGGCAAACCAGCTGGCCCCCACCGGTGCACCAGGCCTCTGTCCTATATAGTAAAAGGGTAATATGCCTCCCAGCAACTGGATCAGCGGAGCTGAGAGGCCTCTCAGCACCAGGATCAGCATGACAGGGGGCAGCGCCCAAACCCCCTGATCCCCCTGCGGCTCTATGTGTGACAGGGGGCGGGGCAACAACCTCCCTATCCGCCCTGCTCTGTTCGTGACAGGGTGAACCAGAACTTATAATAGATAGCATCATGCCAAGAAGTGATTGACAGAGTAGTCAGTAGTTGTTTCCCCTGTCAATCTAAATGACTAGATACATTAGTTTCCTGTGTTTATTATAACAAAGTGCCTCATTTGGAATGACTTAAAACAATAGAAATGGATTCACTCACAGTTCTAGAGGCCAGAAGTCCAAAATCAGTACCACTGTGCCAAAATTAAGGCGTCAACAGGGCCACACTCTGTGTGGAGGCTCTAGAAGAAAATCACATTCTTTGCCTTTTCCAACTCCAGGTGTCTATCAACATTCCTCCGTTTGTGGCCACATCATTCCAATATTCAAGCCCAGCCTCTTTAAATCTCTCTCTGCTTTATCATTATATCACATTCTCCTCTGTGTGATTAAAATTTTCCTTTGCTTCCCTCTTATGATACATGTAATTGCATTTAAAGACTCAACCAATAATCCAGGTTTATCCCCTCATATTACATGCTTCACTTAATCCCATCTGCAAAATCTCTTTTTATGTGGGGATTAGGAAGTGGGCAAATCTTTGGGGATCATTATTTAGCCTGCCACACTGAGTATATTCTCAGCACTTCTAAATTCCCTAATAATCAGACATTGTTTATTTTTCATCTGTGTATTTTTTACTATTTTTATAATTTTCAACCTGTGTTACTTCTCAGGATAAATAATTATACGTATTCTATCAAATTAATCCCAAAAGGATTTTAACTATCACAAACATTTTATGAATAATTTCATGAATAGCTATCATCTGTCTGAGATGTTAAATATTACTGTTTTGCCTCTGAAAAGTGAAGTATACTGCTAGAGGATAAGGGGAGGAAACATATTTTTATCACATTTCATGGGCCATTTTTGTATTAGGGATGGAAGTATACAATACATTCTGTCCAAATACATAGCATGAATGAAACTCCTCTCTACACAGGTATGTCTCATATGGGGTCCTGGCTGGCTTTGTACCTTGTTGTGCAGAACTATTACAGAGGACATGATCATCATTCATCACAACATCCCAGTACCCAGAACTTCCTGGCACATAGATACTTTCAATGGGAGGGAAAAAAGTGATCACTAGATAGATACTTTCAATGGGAGGAGAAAAGTTTCCCTGGCTCTTCTGATGTGGTTGGATTAAAGCAAATATGTGTGGACTAAAGACACTGTTAACTGAAAAGACAGCATATGGCTATAATGAAAACCACAGAGCAAGCAAGGACTGGCATGTGAGCAAGCCCACCCACAGTCAAAAGATTTGAAACTTGGATTTGAGTTCTCTTTAGGGATGAATGAATGAAGTTTAAAGAAATGCTATGGGTTAAAGATTCATGATTACATAACAGACATTTGGGTCTGCATCATTTCAGTGTGAAAATTTCTACATCCTCAAAAGTATAGGGAAATTAGCCCTGGCCGAAGGCACAAACCTGGGTTGCAGATTCGATCTTGGCCCTGTTTGGGGTGAATGCAGGAGGCAACCAATGGATGTGTCTCTTTTATATTGATGTTTCTCTCTCTCTCTCTCTCTCTCTCTCTCTCTCTCTCTCTCTCTCTCTCTCATATATATATATATATATATATATATATATATATATATATCCCTCCTGTCCCTTCATTCTCAGGTGAGGATTAACAACAACAACAACAGAAAAATGTATAGGGGGATCTTAGTAGTGGTGACATTTCATGGTGAGATGGGGGATAAGGAGGGGAACTTTGAGTGCCAGTCTGTACCAGCACCTTATATTATAATACAACAGCAGCAGCAACTGTTTTTTTGTTTGTTTGTTTGTTGTTGTTGTTGTTATTGTCTAAAGTTTTACATATGTCTCCTTTTTACCCAATTGACCTCCCACCCTTGGCCATTCCAACCCCAGGCAAGGCCCCACTGCCCCACTGTCTGAGTCCATTGGTTATACTAATATGCATACATGCAAGTTCTTTGGTTGCTCTCTAACCCACCCACCTCCCCTGCCAATTGTCTCTAGATCTATTTATGTTAACCAAATCATGTTGATCATTATATCCAACATATGAGTGCGATCATGTGATATTTATCTTTCTCCGACTGGCTTATTTCACTTAGCGTAATGCTCTCCAGTTCCATCCATGCTGTTGCAAATGGTAAAAGTTCCTTCTTTTTTACATTCCATTGTGTAGATGTACCACAGTTATTTTATTTTATTTTTTATTTATTTTTTTATCAAGGATTATATTTTAATTAGAAAATTAAACTGTTTCCTCAAATTTATAAAAAATATTCAATAATTTTAAAATTATGCCGCAGTCATTATTTAACATTATTATTCAGAGTTGAAAAAAGATTTAAACATGGAGCAGGAACACAAAGACAAGGTACCTGCTGGCATTACTTGTGGAAGTGTACCCATTATTGGAGGTGGCTGCAGAGCTGAAAATGCTGTCTAGTTCTGCCAGAGCTGCATATTTGTCTGAAGACACACTTGACTGACTGGGAAGTGAAACCACAGAACTAACAGGAGCTTTACCTGTGGTCCCAAAGCCACTCCCCTGATTACCACCTTATCCAGCACTGAAGATATTGTCTAAATTAGCAAGTGCTGCATATTTGTCTGCAGCCTGAAGACCAGCTTTATTTGTTGCAACTTTACTAACAGTTGTTGCTGTTTGATGACTCTGGGAAGTACTGAAGGTTCTATAATCAGCACTGGAGGATTTGGGGAAGTTATCAAAATGAGCAAAATTAGCTTTTACTGATCCAGCACTTGCACCTGTAGTTTGAGACTGAAAAGGAGAGTGACTTGCTGTGGGGAAACTTCCAAAATTACTCGAACCACTAGACTGTCCAAATGCAACAAAGTTTGCAAAATCTGCATTTGCAGAACACTGGGCTGCATGACTGTTGAAATGTGCAAAGTTAGCAAAATCAGCTGTAGCTGATGACTGAGAAGCTGGAGCAGCAAATATGTCTGAGCCAAGATCACTTAAAAGGTCAAACTTCATTTCCTGATGCTGTCCTTGAGAGTGACCTATAACAGGGGACATACCTCAGAATCATTCTTGTGGAGGGTAGACGCTGTAATGTCACATAGTAACAGATTTGTCACAGCTCAGTCAACTAACTAGGTGTGCCCTTATTTAGGTGCAGGGCTGGCACTGAATCTCCTAAAAGAGATTTTAGTGGTTTGACCTCAGGTGTACTGCTTTTGCTACTGGCAGAGGAGCCTAAAATAGATGCATGAACAGATGCCACTACTTTGGCTTGTTCTGGTGGGACATACCATCTTTTCTTTTCATATTTTTCTTGTAGGAACTCTTTCACTTTTTGTGGATCCCTGAAGTCTGGAATTGCTGAAGATCTACCATCAAATAATCCTAGCCAAATCTGTTTACAGAATCCTTTTCCTATCATATACCAACCATGGTTCTGTACCACAGTTTTTTAATCCACTCATTTGCTGATGGGCACTTAGGCTGTTTCCAAATCTTAACAACTATTGTAAATTGTGCTGCTATGAACATAGGGGTGCATATATCCTTTCTGATTGGTGTTTCTGTTTTCTTGGGATATATACCTAGAAGAGGGATTACTGGGTCAAATAGGAGGTCCATTTTTTAATTTTTGAGGAAATGCCATACTGTTTTCTACAGTGGCTGCACTGGTCAGCAGTGCACAAGGGTCTCTTTTTCTCCACATCCTTGCCAGCAATTGTTTGTTGATTTGTTAAAGATAGTTATTCTGAAAGGTATAAGGTGATAACTAATTGTCATTTGATTTGCATCGCTCAGATAATTAGTGACTTTGAGAATGTTTTCATGTGTCTCTGGCCTTCTGTATGTCCACTTTCAAAAAGGGTCCTTTGCCCATTTTTTGATTGTATTGTTTTCTGCCTTTTGTTAAGTTGTATGAGTTCCCTATAAATTTTGGAGATTAGATCTTTATCAGAGATAATATTGGCAAATATGTTTTCCCATGCAGTGACCTCTTTTATTGTTTTGTTGATGGTTTCTTTTGCTGTGCAAAAGCTTTTAATTATGATGTAGTCCCATTTGTTTATTTTCTCCTTAGTTTCTATTATCCTAGGATCTGTATTGGTTAACGATATTGCTAAGACATATTTTGCTACCTAGGGAGTCTTCTAAGATTTTCATGGTTTCCCGTCTTAAGTTGAAGTCCATTATCCATTTTGAGTTTGTTTTTGTGTATGGTGTAATTTGGTGGTCTAGTTTCATTTGTTTTGCCGTATCTGTCCAACTTCCCAGTACCATTTATTGAAGAGACTGTCTTGACTCCATTATATGCTCTTGCTTTCTTTGTCAAATATTAATTCAGCATAATGGCTTGGGTTGATTTCTAGATTCTCTTTTCTGTTCCATTATTCTATATGCCTTTTCTTGTGTAAGTACAAGACAGTTTTGAGAACAGTGGCTTTCTAATATTGCTGGATATCTGGTATTGTAATGCCTGCAAATTTGTTCTTCTTTCTCAGGATTGCTGTGGCTATTCAGGGTCATTTTTTATTCCACGTGAATTTTTTTTTCTTAATTAAATCTTTATTGTTCAGATTATTACATTTGTTCCTCTTTTTTCCCCCCCATAACTCCCCTCCTCCCAGATACCACCCGACCATCTGCCCTCACTCCCCACCCACTGTCCTCATCCATAGGTGTACGATTTTTGTCCAGTCTCTTCCTGCATCTCCCACACCCCTTTCCCCCCCAAAAATAGTCAGTCCATTCCCTTTCTATGTCCCTGATTCTATTATGATCACCAGATTATTTATTCACTTCATTCTTAGATTCACTTGTTGATAGATGCATGTTTGTTGTTCATAATTTGTATCTTTACCTTTTTTCTTCTTCTTCCTCTTCTTAAAGGATACCTTTCAGCATTTCATATAATACTGGTTTGGTGGTGATGAACTCCTTTAGCTTTTCCTTATCTGTGAAGCTCTTTATCTGACCTTCAGTTCTGAATGATAGCTTTGCTGGATAAAGTAATCTTGGTTGTAGGTTCTTGCTATTCATCACTTTGAATATTTCTTGCCATTCCCTTCTGGCCTGCAAACTTTCTGTTGAGGAATCAGCTGATAGTCGTATGGGTACTCCCTTGTAGGTAACTGACTGTCTTTCTCTTGCTGCTTTTAAGATTCTCTCTTTGTCTTTTGCTCTTGGCATTTTAATTATGATGTGTCTTGGTGTGGTCCTCTTTGGATTCCTTTTGTTTGGGGTTCTCCATGCTTCCTGGACTTGTAAGTCTATTTCTTTCACCAGGTAGGGGAAGTTTTCTGTCATTGTTTCTTCAAATAGGTTTTCAATATCTTGGTCTCTCTCATCTTCTGGCACCCCTATAATTCTGATGTTGGTACGCTTGAAGCTGTCCCAGAGGCTCCTTACACTATCTTCGTATTTTCGGATTCTTTTTTCATTTTGCTTTTCCGGTTGGGTGTTTTTAGCTTCTTCGCATTTCAAATGTTTGCCTTGATTCTTGCACTCCTCTGGTCTGCTGTTGGGAGTCTGTATAATATTAGTTATTTCAGTCCGTGTATGTTTAATTTCTAGTTGGTTCTTTATCATAACATTGAGGGTCTCATTAGATTTGTTGAGGATCTCATTAAGTTTATCAGCGGCTTCTGAACAGTTCTTGAGAGACCTTAAAAGTGTGGTTCTGAACTGAATATCCTCCATTGACAGTTTTGTCCTGTTTCTTTGTCTCAGCATTTTTTATGCTTTCTTGGTGCACCCCCTAGTGGTCTTTGTGTGCAGTCCTCCTGTTGTTAAGCCTTGATTGTTGTAGTTAATACTAGGGGGATTTGACCTCCAGGCCAGCTGGCTGTCCCACGTGAATTTTTGGAGGGTTTGTTCTAAGTCTGTGAAATATGCCATCGGTATTTTAATGGGAATTGAATTGAATTTATAGATTGCTTTGGGTAATAGGGACATTTTAATAATTTTGATTCTACCAAAACATGAACACAGTATATTCTTCCATTTGTTTATGTCTTCTTCTATCTCTTTTTTTCAACATCCTGTAGTTCCGAGTACAGGTCTTTTACCTCCTCAGTTAAGTTTATTCCTAGGTATCTTAATCTTTTTGTTGCAATGGTAAATGGGATTTTTTTTTTTTTTTTTAGTTTCTCTTTCTGTGAGTTCATTATTGGTGTATAAAAAAGCCATCAATTTCTGGATTTTAATTTGTATCCTGCTACATTCCCAAATTCATTTATAAAGTCTAGCAGTTTTGGGGTTTTTTTACGGAGTCTTTAGGGTTTTATAGGTACAATATCACGTCATCTGAAAATAATGACAGTTTTACTCCTTCTTTTCCAATTTGGATTCCTTTTATTTCTTTTTCTTGTCTGATCACTATTGCTAGCGTTTCTAGTACTATATTGAACAGGAGTGGTGAAAGTGGCCATCCCCGTCTTGTTTCTGTTCTTAGGGGAAATAGTTTTAGTTTTTGCTCATTGAGTATGATGTTGACTATAGGTTTGTCATATAAGGTTTTTATTATGTTGCGGTATGATCCCTCTATTCCCACTTTGCTGGGAGTTTTCATCAAGAATGGGTGTCGGGTTTATTCAAATGCTTTTCTGCATCAATTGATATGATTATGTGATTTTTGTCTCTCAATTTATTTATGTGGTGTATCACATTTATTGATTTGCGGATACTGTACCATTCTTGAGTACCCGGAATAAATCTGACTTGGTCATGGTGTGTGATCTTTTTAATGTAATGCTGGATCTAATTTGCTAGAATTTTGTTTAGGATTTTAGCATCTATGTTCATCAGGGATATTGGCCTGTAATTCTCTTTCTTTGTAGTGTTTTTATCTGGTTTCAGGATTAGGGTAATACTGGCTTCACAGAAAGAACTTGAAATGTTTCTTCTTCCTGAATTTTTTTGGAATAATCTGAGGAGGGTAAGTTTTAGTTCTTCTTTAAATGTTTGGTAAAACTCCCCTGTGAAGCTGTCCAGCCCAGGGCTTTTGTTTGCTGGAAAGTTTGAGATTACTGCTTCATTTTTCTCAGTAATTATCAGCCTGTTCAGATTTTTTTATTCTTCCTGATTGAGTTTAGGAAGATTGTATTTTTCTAGAAATATGTCCACTTCATCTAGGTTATCCAGTTTTTGGAATAGAGTGGTTCAAAGTATGTTTTTAAATCGTTTCTTTTTCTGTGTAATTGGTTGTTACTTCACCTCTTTCATTTCTGATTTTGTTTATTTGGGTCCTCTCTCTCTGCTTCTTGGTGAGCCTGACTAGAGGTTTATCAATCTCACTTTTTTTTTCAAAGAACCATCTCTTGGTTTTATTGATCTTTTGTTTTTTTTTTGTTTTTTTTTTTTTTGTCTCAATGCCATTGATTTCTGCTCTGATTTTTATTATTTCCTTCCTTCTGCTTACTGTGGGCTTTTCTTATTGCTCTCTTTCTATTCTTTAAGTTGTTAGGTTAGATAATGTTATCACTAGTTTTTGTTTGTTTGTTTGTTTGTTTGTTTAGGGAGGCCTGTAATGCTATGAATTTCTTTTACAGACCTGCTTTCACTCTGTCCCATTTTTGGGATTGTTGTGTTTTCATTGTAATTTTTTTTCCAGGATGTTTTTTATTTCTTTTTTGATCTTTTTGGGAACCCAGTCATTGTGTAGTAGCATGCTATTTAGCCTCCAGATGTTTTATTTTTTAAAATTGTTTTATTGTAGTTCATTTCTAATTTTATGCCATTGTGATCTGAGAAGATGCTTCATATGACTTCAATCTTCTGTATTTTAGAGACTTAGCGTGTATCCTAATATGTGGTTTATCTTTGAAAATGTTCCATGTGAACTTGGGGAGAATGTATATTTCACAGCTTTAGAGTGAAATGTTTTGAAGACATGAATTAATTCTATATGATCTAGTGCAGTGGTTCTCAACCTTCCTAATTCTGCGACCCTTTAATACAGTTCCTCATGTTGTGGTGACCCTCAACCATAAAATTATTTTTGTTGCTACTTCATAATTGTAATTTTGCTACTTTTATGAATCGTAATGTAAATATCCGATGGTCTTAGGTGACACCTGTGAACGGGTTGTTCGACCCCCAAAGGGGTCGCGACCCACAGGTTGAGAACCGCTGATCTAGTGAGTCATTTAGAATTTCTGTTCCTTTGTTGACTTTTTGTTTAGAATATTTATCCAGTGATGTCAGTGAAGTATTGAAGTCATATCATGATCTTATTGCTGTTGAACTCTCCCTTGATATCTTTCAGAAGTTTTTTTTTGTTTGTTTTTTGTTTTTGTTTTTGTTTTTTTTTACATATTTGGGTGCTCCTGTATTGGGTGTATATATGTTTACCAGAGTTATATATTTTTGTTGTATTGATCCTTTTAGTATTATAAAGTAGCCTTCCTTATCTCTTGTTATGGCCTTCTCTTTGAGGTGTATTTTGTCAGATATAAGTATTTCTATCCCAGCTTATTTTTCATTTCCATTTGCCTGAAAATTTTTATTACCATCTCTTCACTTTCAGTCTGTGTGAGTTCCTTTTTCTAAGGTGGGTCTTTTGTAGACAGCATATATATGGATCATGTTTTATTATCTATTCAGCCACCCTATGTCTTTTGATAGGAGCATTTAATCCATTTACATTTCAGGTTATTATTGATAGGTATTTGTTTGTACCCATTTTTATTCTTTATGCCAGTGTTCCTTCCTCCATTTCTAAATTATTTTTTTTACAACAGTCCTTTTAGTGTTTCTTGCATTGCTGGCTTGCATGTCTGCAAAGCTCCTGATTTCCCCTTCAATTTTGAATGATAGCCTTGCTAGTTAGAGTATTCTTGGATTCAGTCCCTTGCTTTGCATCACTTTGTATACTTCATCCCACTCTCTTCTAGACTGATATGTTTCCGTTGAGAAATCATTTGATAATCTAATGGAAGATCCCTTTGAGGTAACTCTCTATTTCTCTCTTGCAGCCCTTAAGATCCCTCTTTGTTGTCAATGTTTGCCATTGTAATTACGATATGTCTTGGTGTGGGTCTTTTTGGGTTCATCTTGTTTGGGATTCTCTGTGCTCGTGTGACATTTTTCTTACCCGAATCATGGAAATTTTCTGTCATTATTTCATTAAATAGGTTTTCTAATCCTTGCTCCTCTTATTGTCTTTCTGGCACTCCTATTTTATGGATGTTGCTTCATTTCATGTTGTCCCAAAGCTCCCCTAATCTCTCCTACTGCTTTCTAATATCAATTGTTCAGATTAGGTGTATTTTTACCTTGTCTTCTAACTCACTGATTTGGTCGTCTGCTTCTTTTAGTCTACTGTTCAAACCTTGCGTTGTGTTTTTGATTGTAGCTATATCATTTTTCATTTCCTCAGTTCTTACATTAGTCAGTAATTTTGTAGTCCAGCCAGTTTAGCAACTATGTGGCCCTTACTCTGAATTCTTTCTCTGACATATTGCTTTCCTCCATTTCATTTAGTTCCTTTTCTGGGGATTACTCCTTTCCTTTGCAGGTTGTTTCTTTTTCTCCCCATTTTTGCTGTCTCCTTATAGCCCTGGGCTCCCTGCCTGGGTCTGAGGATTTGAAGCCCCTACTGTACAATGATCTGGTATTTTCTAGACTGGAGGCTGGGTCTGCCTTTAGTTTAACACCTTTATTATCTCTGCTTTGAGTTGTACCACCTTCTCTCATGGTTCAGGTCCCTCAATTGTCTGGTTCAGACTCTCAGGGTAAGTGGGAGTGCGAGCACAGTTCCTCTGGTATGGAACTCTCTGTGAGGGCCCAGAGCCCTCTGCATTCAATTCATTGTGCAGCCCTGGCACCCAAGGCAGGATGATGCCCTACCAAACCATGAACACGGTATGTTTTTCCATCTGTTTACGTCTTAGTTTATCTCTTTTTTCAACGTCCTGTAGTTTTCTGAGTAGAGGTCTTTTACCTCTTTAGTTAAGTTTATTCCTAGGTAGCTTAATGTTTTGGTGCGATGGTAAATGCGATTGTTTTTTTAGTCTCTCTTTCTGAAAGTTCACTATTGGTGTATAGAAATGCCTCAGATTTTTTGGGGTTAATTTTCTATCCTGCTACATTGCCAAATTCATGTATTAAGTCTAGTAGCTTTTTGATGGAGTCTCTAGGGTTTTGTATGTATAATATCATGTCATCTGCAAATAAGGACAGTTTTACTTCTTCTTTTCCAATCTGGATGCCTTTTATTTCTTCTTCTTGCCTAATTGCAATGGCTAACACTTCCAGTACTATGTTGAACAGGAGTGGTGAGAGGGGGCATCCCTGTCTTGTTCCTGTTCTTAGGGGAAATGGTGTTAGTTTTTATCCATTGAGTATGATGTTGGCTGTGGGTTTGTCATATATGGCTTTTATTATGTTGAGGTATGATCCTTCTACTCCCGCGTTGCTGAGAGTTTTTATCAAAAATGGGTGTTGAATTTTGTCAAGTGCTTTTTCTGCATCAATTGATATGACCATGTGGTGTTTTTCTTTCAATTTGTTTATGTGATGTATCACGTTTATTGATTTGTGGATATTGTACCATCCTTGCATCCCTGGGATAAATCCTACTTTGTCATGGTGTATGATCTTCCTGATGTACTGCTGGATCCGATTTGCTAAGATTTGCTAACATGCTATTCAGCTTACAAGTGTTTGAGTATTTTGGGTTGTCTTTATTTTAGTTTATTTCTAATATTATGCTATCATGGTCTGAGATGATGCTTGGTATGATTTCAATCTTCTTGAATTTGGGAAGACTTTGTGACCCAATGTGTGATCTATTTTTGAATGTGTCTTATGAGCACTTGAGTAGAATGTATAATCCATGGCTTGGGGGTGAAGTGTTCTGAAGATGTCAATTAAGTCCATCTGATCTAGTGAGCCATTTAGAATTGCTGTTTCTTTGCTGAGTGTTTGTTTAGAGTTTATATCCAGTGATGTCAGTGGTGTATTAAAGTCCCCTACTATGATTGTATTGTTGTCGATCTCTTCTTTGATATCTTCCAGTATTTTTATGTATTTGCGTGCTCCTGCATTGGGTGTATATATGTTTACCAGGGTTATATCTTCTTGTTGTATTGATCCCTTTAGTATTATGAGGTGGCCTTCCTTATCTCTTGTTATGCCCTTCACTTTGAGGTCTATTTTGTCTGATATAAGTATTGCTTCCCCCGCTTTCTTTTCCTTTCCATTTGCCTGAAAGATATTTTTCCATCTCTTCACTTTCAGCCTGTCTCACGAGTCCCTTCTAATGAGGTGGGTCTCTTGTAGACAGCAAATATATGGGTCATGTTTTTTTATCCATTCAGCCACTCAATGTCTTTTTGTTGGAACATTTGGTCCATTTACGTTTAAAGTTATTATTGAAAGGGACTTGTTTGTAGCCATTTTTTTTTGTGTGTGGCTGTTTTCTTTCTGAGCTTTTTAGTTCTTCTTTTTATAGCAGTCCTTTTAGCATTTCTTGCATTGCTGGCTTGGTGGTGATAAACTCCCTTAGCCTTTTTTTTGTCTGTGAAGCTTCTTATTTCCCCTTCAAGTTTGAATGATTGCCTTGCTGGATAGAGTATTCTTGGATTCAATCCTTTGCTTTGCATCACTTTGTAAATTTCCGTTCATTCTTTTCTGGCCTGATGAGTTTCTGCTGAGAAATCATTTGATAATCTAATGGGAGATCCCTTGTATGTACCTTTCCATCTGTCTCTTGCAACCTGTAAGATTCTCTGTTTGTCCTGAAAATTTGCCATAGAAAATATGATGTGTCTTGGTGTGGGTCTTTTCAGGTTCACCTTGTTTGGGACTCTCTGGGCTTTTGTGACTTTTTTCTTCCCCACCTCAGGGAAGTTTTCTGATATTATTTCTTCTAATAGGTTTTCTATTCCTTGTTCCTCTTTCTATTGTTCTGGCACCCATATTATTCGTATGTTGTTTCATTTCATGTTGTCCCAAGATCCCTTAGGCTCTCCTCCTGTCTTTTAATTTTTTCTCCAATTGCAGTACATTTTGGGTGTGTTTTGCTTCCTTGTCTTCTAATTCACTAATTCGGTCCTTGGTTATCCTAGTCTACTGTTGATACTTTCAATGGTGTTTTTTATTGCAGCTATATCACTCTTCATTTCTTCTTGGGTCTTACTTAAGTTGTTGATTTTTTCATCTGTTTCTTCTAGCTCTTGCATATGTTATTGATTTTTTCATCTGTTTCTTCTTGCTTTTTGTATATGTTGTTGATTTTTTCCTCCATCTGGTTTATACATTCTAGGACCCTTATTCTGAATTCTTTTTCTGTCATGTTGCATGCCTCTGTATCACTTAGCTGCTTTTCTGGAGAGTCCTCCTTTTCTTTCCTTTGGGGTTTTCTTTGTCTACCCATGTTTGATCTCACTGACATATCTAGATGTTTAGTTGTTCAGTGGCTGCTCCCTGGGTGGCAGAGGTTCCTTGGGCTGTGGTTGCTCCTCGGGCAGTTTTGGTAGCAGCTGCTCCTCAGTTGGCAGAAGCTCTTCTGGTGCGTGCTGTTCACAGCTTTGGTGGCTCTTCTGGCTGGTAGGGGGAGGCTTCACATACAGCTTATGATCCTCAGTGGGTGTGGTGATCAGGAGGCTGCTGTTGCTTGGATCTTCTGCGTTGATTTAAGGGCACATAATACCACACAACAAGGCACAACATACCAGGCACTGAACACATATATATTCATGATATTAATAACCCTAAATAAAGGTGACTGCCCGAATTAAGAGGATTGGGGGATACAGAAGAAAGAAGAGAAAAAGATAAAAGAGAAAAAAACAAAAGAAAACAAAAGTAAGGAAAAAACGGAGTGCAAAAATGAAATTGGGAAAAAGGAGGGGGGAAAAAAAAGAGTGAAAAGAGAGAATGAAGTGAAAGAGCAGAAGAGACTATTCATATGAGGAGAAAACTCCGATAGAACCACCACTAAACCCAACAAATTCCAGCAACAGATACCTGGAGATGAATGCAAACTACAAATAACCAATAATATCAAGAGAGGCAAGGGAAAACAGAAGCACAAAAATAACTGGAGGGGCGGGGGTGGAGGGAGGCGAAAAACCAGTAGAAAAAAAAATAAAAACAAAAAGCAAAACAACCTCATAACCAGTCCTAAAACACACACACACACACACACACACACACACACACACACAAAAAAAAAAAACAACCAATATACTCAACAATGATGCAAACAGCAACAGAACAATAGAAAGATAAAAGAAGAGAGATAAAAATTTTGGATAGTGTACCACAGTTTTCTAATCCACTCATCTGCTGATGGGCACTTAGGCTGTTTCCAGATCTTAGCTATGGTGAATTTTGTTGCTATGAACATAGGGGTGCATATATCCTTTCTGATTGGTGTTTCTGGTTTCTTGGGATATATTCCTAAAAGTGGGATCACAGTGTCAAATGGGAGTTCCATTTTTAGTTTTTTGAGGAAACTCCATACTGTTCTCCACAGTGGCTGCACCAGTCTGCATTCCCACCACCAGTGCACAAGTGTTCCTTTTGAAGAAAGATAAAGGATAGGTGTATAATGATTTAGAGCAGTGTATTGGAAATAGGATATATAAGTAGGGTGAAATTTTGACAGGGGGAAAAAGAAGGAATCGGGAAAATCTGAAGCAGGAATAGGGTAGGAGAAACAGGACAACAAAAGGGGAAAAGTGAGGGAGAGGGTTTTAGCATAGAGGTAAAATTGAGGTAGGGAAAATTGATGCTAAAGGAACAATGAAAATAGAATGGAGAACACTAATCCCAAAATAAAATAGAGAAAATAAAATGGCACTTTAGAAAGTTGTAAAATGGTAGCAGTAATAATACTGGTTAAAAATAAGAATGTAGTAATTAAAAGGGTAAAATAAGGTGATGGAACAAGAAGAAAAAATATTGATTTCTTAGTTAAAAGGTGAAAAAAAAATTGCAGTTGTGAAGTTTCTTCGGTTCTTCTACTCTTCAGTCTGGCTTGCCTTGGTCTTGCCAGGAGAGTGTTGAATTTCCCTGCGATACACTGTTCCTCCGTGTTGTAAACCACAGTCCTGATTTTAAAGCAGGCCGTATTTTTGTCCAGACTGCCTTAATTTGTATTTAGCTAAGAGTCAGTTTGTGGCTCAGCCTCTTGGTGGCAGTATTTTTTAGTTGGCCTCTGAGGCTATACTGCTTCTCTATCCAATAGCAATTGTTTATTTTCTCTATTGCACTTAAAACTTCTTTGGGTTAAAAAGACATTTAAAAAAGAACAGAATATCCAAGAACTGTGAGACAATGATAAAAGTTGTAAAAGGTGTAGTGAACACATAATGTAAATACCAGTAATAATAAAAAGAGATAATTACAGAGACAATGTTAGAATAAATATTGACTAAATTTTCCAAAAAGTAATGTATCAAGTATCAAGCAGGATAAATGCCCAAAACAAGCAAACGGACACAACAAAACCCACTGCACCTAGAAAAATCAAATTGAGAGCTCAGAAAATCAAAGATAAAGATAAATTCTGAAATATGCTAGAGGACAAAACACCTTTACTATACAGAAGCAAGGATAAACATTATATCTGACTTCTAGAAATCATGCAAGCAAGAATAAAATGGAGTGATATATTTAAAATGTTTAGAGAGAGAAAAAAACACCACCCACAAATTCTGTACCCTTCAAAAATTATCTCTCAAAAATAGAAGGAAATAATACTTTCTCAGATGAACAAAAATTGAGGGAATTTGTTGCTAGTAGGCCAGTTTTTCAAGAAATCCTATCTAATAAAAGAGAAACATGGTAATAAGCGTACGACCGCTACCCTTCCCATTGGCTAATCAGGGCAATATGCAAATTAACTGCTAGCCAAGATGGCAGCCGGCAGCTGCTGGGGTCCAACCCCAGCAGGTCCAGGGGTCCCCAAAGGTGTGGACGGAGTCAGCGAAGAAGGAATAACACGGAGACAGTGTTCAGTTGATCCGCAGCCTAGCCAGGATCTCTAACCAAGTTCTGGTCAGGATCTCCAGAGAGGTTCTGCTTAGGATCTCCAACCAGGTTCTGTGTCCATGTTTTCTTGCTAGGTTCTCCAGGTTCTCCAGCCAGGTTCTGTAGCCATGTTCCCTTGTTAGGTTCTCCAGCCAGGTTCTGTCCAGGTTCTCTTGCCAATTTCTGTAGTCAGGTTCAGTCCAGGATCTTTTGCCATGTTCTCTCCAGCGAAGTTCTTCTGTCTCTAGAGAACGTTCTGTGTAGGTTCTGTGCCTAGGTTCTGTCTCTCTCTCTGTCTCTTGCTGTCTTGTTACATCTGTATTTATACCAGTTGATTCCAATCCTATCAATCTCTATTACAAAGGTTAGGGCGTTTCTTATCTCCATTCCAGGGAGTAAAGATTATGTAGCTTAAGCATGATTGTTCATAGTTAAAGTGATTAATTACCCACCTGGCACTTAGTTAAGAGGTTTTATTCCCTCCCTAACTTCAGGGTAAAATCCCTACCTGGGGAAACAACCTTTCTCAGAGACCTTGGTTAAAACACATAGTGCCAAGAAGGTGAGCAAACATATTAAGAACAGTATGCCATATATGCCAGGTCCCTTGAAACAGCAAGCATGGACTGGCTCCCGGCAGGCAGCCAGGCAGCTTAAAGTGAACATGAGGCTTGCTTGCTTCAGTGACGGAGGACTCCAACGTTCCCCACCTGCAGCTGCCGGCCTCTGAGCTGCAATTCTAAGCAATTATGTTACAAATATAGAAGCTAAACAAAACCCCAGAAACCTGCTTTAGTCTGTCAGACTTCAGCCAGCAGGATCGCAACATTGTTTCAAATACAGAAGGTAAACAAAGGCCAGAACCCTTCTTTCAGCAGCGGAGGCCTAAGAGCTGGAGCCAAGCGTCAAAGCTAAAGCTGGCCCAGAGTAAAAAAAAAAAAAAAAAAGAAAAGAAAAAAAGGAGCGGTTGGGAGCTTCAGTCACCCGCTAGCCTGAAAACAGCCTTCAGCCCCTCACCCAGACTGGTCAGGAACCCCAGTGGGGACCCCCACCCTGAAGGGGGTGTGACCAGCTGCAAGCAGCCATCATCCCCTCACCCAGGCTGGCCAGGCACCCCAGTGGGGACCCCCACCCTGATCCAGGACACCCTTCAGGGCAAACCAACCAGCACCCACCTGTGCACCAGGCCTCTATCCTATATAGTAAAAGGGTAATATGCCTCCCAGCAACAGGATCAACGGAGCCCCGTGGCCTCCTGGCACCAGGATCAGTGAGACAGGGAGCAGTGCCCAAACCCCATGATCGCCCTGTGGCTCTGTGTGTGACAGGGGGCGGGGCAACAACCTCCCTATCCGCCCTGCTCTGTTCATGACAGGGGAAGGCGCCCCAACCTCCTAATCAGCCCTGCTCTGCGCCTGATAGGGGGAGCTCCCCAACCCCCTGATCGCCCTGCGGCTCTGTGTGTGACATGGTGCAGCACCCCAACTCCCTGATCAGCCCTGCTCTGTGTGTGACAGGGTGCGGCACCCTAACCCCCCCAACCCCCACGGGCCCTGCTCTGTGTGTGACGGCGTAGAGCCATAACCTCCCCATCGGCCCTGCCCTGAGTGTGACAGTGGTGGCGCCCCAACCCCCTGATCCGCCCTGCTCTGTGTGTGACAGCGGGCGGTGCCCCAACTCCCCGATCGGCCCTACCCTGAGCATGACTGAGGGTGGCATTGCAACCTCCCAATCTGCCCTGCTCTATGCATGATAGGGGGCAGTGCCCCAACTCCCCAATTGGCCCTGCTCTGAGCCCGACCAGGGGCTGCACCTAGGGATTGGGCCTGCCCTCTGCCACCCGAGAGCAGGCCTAAGCCAGCAGGTCGTTATCTCCCGAGGGGTCCCAGACTGTGAGAGGGCACAGGCTGGGCTGAGGTGTCCCCCACCCCCCCGAGTGTACAAATTTTTGTGCACCGGGCCTCTAGTTTTAAAATAACTTCTTTAGAGGCGTAGATGTTTAGTGAGACAGAGGCAGAGTGAGCTTGAAGTAAGTTCCAGTGGAGCAAAGAGACAAAAAAGAGAAAGAACCCTAGGAGAACAGCTGCCTGAATTTTTTATGGAAGGGGACACCTCTTCCAAAAAATAATATCCATACAGCCAACCCTCTTCTCCATATTCAGTCATCAATAGCTGTTAACATTAATAGATCTACATCCTGATTCAAATTAGTCAATTAGACAGAGTTTTTAACCAGTGGTCTTGTGCTTCTTTTTTGTTTGCTTATTTCTTATTTTGTTTGTTGTGTTTGGTTTTGTTATGTTAGCACCTGCACAACATTTCACATGATATGGTTGAGGATGAGCCTCACAGTCAGCTAGCCTGAGAGGAGTTCCCACCCATGAGAAAGACAACAATCACAACCCAATTACAAAGGACATTCCTAGATCGTCCAGCTCAGCAGATCATATAGCCTGCACCACTGAGTCCCAGACAACACTTATTGTATAAGGCCACCCCACAAATACTAGGAGCATAGCCATATGATTTAATAAATGGAAACAAATACAAGGGGAGAGCAAAAAAGGGAAGACAAATAAACAACCCAAAATGAAATAAAAGGAGGAAACTCCAGAAGAGCTAAACAAAATGGAGGGAACAATTTATCAGATATATAGTTCAAAATAATGGTCATAAGGATGCTCAATTAAAGCTGGAATAAAACAAATGGACATCACTGAAACCTATAATTATAGGAAGTCCTGAATAACATGTATATTGACTATAAACCACAATGCCACTTTGCAACACTGCTCCCTTAGATAACAGTGTTTTCACCCATAGAACACTCTTTTGTGATATGGGTTCCTGTACTCTGTGAGTGGCTTTAGTAAGATTGATAGTTTTGTGTCAGCAGTTACAGTAACTAGAGAAGAAGTATTGTTTCCTTAACTTTGTGGCTCTGTCTGCCCACAGAAAAAATAGATAAAAAAAATCAAAGCCAGATGAAAATGCCTCTAATCCTTTGGCTGTTGTTAAGACACCCTGAGTAGAACTCTTTTATCAGTTCTTTTAGCTCTGCTTTACTGGCCCATCTGTTCCACAGATTTCCTATAAGAGTTCTTGTGGCTTCAGTTAACTTGAAATGAGCAGCAATGTACCTTGTTGGCTACATAATGCCTAATAAAAATAACTTTAGGGGGAATAATTAAAGAAAGAGCAGACATGCAATATATTGAATAGGTACATAGACTAAAAACTCAGCTAAAACCAAAGAGAAACATTTAAGACAAATTGATAGATCGTCTTGAAGTAAGCAGAACTGCCTTGTATTTCTTCATTAGAAGTCATCTATTGGTAATAGGAAATCTAGAAAAGTTCTGAAAATTAATTTCCCTCACCAGTAACCTCCAGGAAATAATTTTTAAATAATTGTGCTCAACCATTTGCATGCAAGTGGGAAGGCATGAGGCTGACAATCTGTTTATGACCTACAAATTGCTTAGTTTTAATAAGGTTCATAGCATTGTTAAGAAATGATCACATCTGTAAGCTCAGTGGCATGTCAGTAAACTAGATTCCTAAGAGGAGGAAAAGCCCTAATTCATATATATGCTTTACAGTTTCATCATGTAAACTGTGGCTCTTTTCAAGTTACCCATGTTTTAAGAACAGGCTTGCAAAGTACTTGAATATTTAAAATTTAGCTCTCAGAGCCACAATTAAGTGAGCACCAACTCATCTCTGGGCTAGTTGCAAATAACCAGCACAGACATGGTTTACTAGTATAGCAGGTGTGTTTTGAGATGGGACAAGTTTCTTGCAAAGTCATGATGAGAAGGAATCTAATATATACCATAATCATGACATTCCATGAAATGGTCTTGCAAACACAAATACAAAAAATAGAGTTTGGTTCAAAGGTTTATTATTTCTTTTTACAAGCTAGCAAGAACATCATTAGATCATGTTGCATAGGAATTTTCCTACACAATTTCAGAATTATGATAGCTTAAAGGAGGCTAAATTCGATCATAGGAGTGGTGGTCAGTTTTAATGAACAATACAAGGTAAAAATGCACTGAGTATTCCTAATAAAAATTATAGTAGGAAACTAGGTAATTTCAGCTTTTAAATAGTTATCTCTCCCTCTAAATTCAGCTGTTGCCCTTACAGACAATGCTTCTAATTTTAATGCCACTTAAAACTAAACGTATAGATAGCTATGCACTTTTGGAGTTTTGGGCATCTGATTGCCTAGATTAATATAAAAATTGACAAGAAATGTAAATTATAAAGCACCTGAAAATTTTCAGATTCTATAGATGAGAACAGAAGATTATGATTATGAAGATTATTGGTATTTCACTTCTTACAAAGTTTTATGAAAACTATCATCCAAGAAAATAATAAGCCAAAAACAATGATAAAAATCAATATCTTAATACTATCATGTTGTGTTGACAAATGTAGGACCTGTTCTCCAATAGTACAAACCTTATATTAAAAAATAACTAAGAAAAAATATGTGTAGTTATGGAAAGCAGTGGTTAGATTTAAGATGCTCATGCTATTTTCATACTTTTGTGTTTTAAAAAGAAGGGTTTATTTTATTACATGATGGGATAGCATACAATCAGAAACATTACATAAAATATGACTTGGAGTCATATGAAGAGTTTGATTTGAAGTCAGTGTAAAGTACATGAATACATTTTGACATAAATCAGTTTGATAAAATAAGTTTAATAAGTTTTTAATTAAATATTGATATGTTTTGCATTTTAAGAATATATATATATATATATTTTTTTTCTTTTCTTTTCAGTAACTCAATGAAATCACCATTTGTCTTATAAAACAATGACTAGCTGAATCAGAACAATTGTACTCTGGTACCAGATTACCTGAGTTGAAATCCAAGTTTCTTGGGCAGGCTTTTTATCCCTTAAAGCTTATTTGTACTTCATTAACCACACCTGTAAAAAACAAGTTATAATATTTAGTGTCTATTCAATATGGTTGTAATGGGGATTAAGTGGATATATATTTAGTTTACCCTTGTTTTTAACAAGGGTAAACTAAACACTAACAGGATATATATACAAAAATAATGCCATACAAAAAATACTCTTCTGAAATTTGCTTTTCTGACTTTGTAATATTGTATAGTTCATTTTCCCTGACATCCTGATTCTTTGTATTAACTTCCAAATGATATGTATTTGATGTAAATTTTCCAAACATTCCTATTATGAACAATGCTGGCATGATTATTATAACTTAGTTTAAATATTCTGTACTTCAAATTCTAATAGTTACTTATATAGCTAGAGGCAACATTCAATTTATATATGTATATTTAAAAATTATCAATAAGAAAGGGCTTTTACTTAATGGTTAATACTATACTTGCATTTTTAACTAGAAATTTAAGGTTTATAAAATATCTTATTTTACAAAAACAGATAACCACTATTTTGATTATGTTAATTTGGATGTGTTTGGAATGCAGTGTGTAGTCAGGTTTTCCCTGTTTCTTGTAAATGTGATCTAAACCATGTAAAAGAGTTGTGTCACTCACTGATCTATGGGTCTATAAATGGAATAAGTGAAATGTATCCATCTTGAGTGGCCTTTATTCTTGCCAGAGGCAATGCCACTGAGGCAGTATCTCCTCTCCCCCACACACAATCTTATGGATCTACATTCCTAGCAAACCATGCCAGAATTTTAGAACCATGACTCCTAGAAGGATCCCTTGTCCTGAAGTCTAGGAACCTTAGTTTCTGTCCTTTCTATGAATTATGTTGTCAATTAGTTGGTGAAGGTCCTCTATTCAGTGGTGGTATCTGCTGAATGGTTCTGTAAAGAAAAACTAATAAACCTTCCTGGATAAAGAGTATAAGAAAAAAGAAGATTCCTAAAAGGTTTGTTTTTAACAAGGGTAAACTAAGCACTAACAGGTGAATATGTTGAAAGCAAATGCAGAACCTCTTTGTGGTTTCACAGGAAAAAGTGGGAACCCAAACTCAGCATGATAGCAATTATGCATAAAGAATAATGCATTCTCAACTCCAGTGTGATAGTGTTTATATTTTTAGGTACAGTGTGATTTTTAACTTTTTTGGATTGGTAATTAAAATAAAGGTAAGTGCATGAATAATTCATGATGAATAAAAACAGCTTATGTAAAAAATAATAATATTAGTTAGGTATTTAGGAATTTTTTTTTTTAAAAAAGTGTTCATTTCTTTCAGAGAATAATTACCTCCAATGAAAAGTATGAAGAACACACTTTTTAAAGCAAAAGTAAATCTGTCTCTTGAAATATTTCAGTGCATTTGGAATTCATTGATTCATTAATGACTCCTAATGGGGAAATCATTATTGAATCACAAATCAAAATGAAATTGTAAGTAATTTTATTTATGTCAACATTAAGAAGAATTTCAGAGGTGCTTATAGTTATTTATATGCCTATTAAACATTTTAACAAACTATATTTTAATTTTTTGTAACATTAAAGAATTTTTGGATTCAATTTGAAATCTCTAATAACAGTGAATATATCCATTTAGAGCAATGGTTCTCAACATGTGGGTCGCGACCCCTTTGGGGGTCAAACAACCTTTTCATAGGGGTCGACTAAATACATCCTCCATACCAGATATTTACATTACAATTCATAACAGTAGCAAAATTACAGTTATGAAATAGCAACGAAAATAATTTTATGGTTGAGGGTCACCACAACATGAGGAACTGTATTAAAAGGTTGCGGTATTAGGAAGGTTGAGAACCACTGATTTAGAGTAAGGACAGCTAAATTTAAGGTAAAATTTGAAACATCAAATCAGTGTAGCCAGCTCTTTATCATGGTTGTACTGTCTGAACAGTGTATACATGGGGGTAAATCTTTTCTTTGATAGGAAAATATCAATTCGTGAATGAAATAGAAATGCCAAGGAAGATACCTCTCCTGGTCACTGATACTATAAAACTCAACCTTTGTAATTTTCTTATTAATAGTTATTATTTGGGTTCATCAGTCTTTAACTCTTCAAACAGGCAAATGACCTTGGACAGTATATTACTTCATCCTTTCACTAGCACATATCATGATTTACTTAAGAATTATAGGAAGAGAGAACCAAGATGGTGGCATAGATAAACACCTGTACTTGCTGCCTCTCACAACCACATAAAAACTACAACAAAAAGACAAAACATTGATCATCCAAAACCACAGGAAAACTGGCTGAGTGGGAATTCTACAACTAGAAGGAAAGAAAAAAGCGCATTGAGACTGGTAGGAGATGAGGAAGTGTGGAGGTGCAGAGGCGTGTGCAAAACAAGCTGGCAATAGGGTATGTGGTTTTTGTTTTTTTCAATCAGGAGGGAGATACACTCTGCCAATTGCTCTGAACTCCAGTTGTGAGAAAGACTCTGAGGACCCAGACTCATACAAGGAGAAACTGGGCTGTCTGGCATCCAGCAGAACATGAGGGCAGCTTTCTCTCAGAGGGGCTCACAGCAATCATTGTTCCTGTGCAGGGACCTCTCTGATGCAGGGCTGACTGGCAGCCATTGATGTTTGCTCCACCCTCATGATTCCTGGAGACACCATCCCACCCAATTTACAAACCCACGCAAGCTGTGCGCAGAGGCTTTTGCATATGATTGGCCCACACTTTCCCAGCATAAAACCTAACAAACTGCAGCTGGGTCAGAGAGCTCAAAAGCTTCCAAAAGAAGACCCAGGGCTCAGCAGCAGCAGTCGACCTTGCTGCACAGCTGGGCCTCATCTGGGCACTTCCAAACCCCAAACAAAGAGGAGGAATCTGAAGATCTCTCTGTAGCTCCTGCTGGGTGGACTCAGGCAGTGGCTGACTTTGCACCTCCTTGGAGATCCAAGAGTCAGTGTACATAGTGGTCAGAATGAAACCAACTGGATTACTACAACTCTTCACATCCATAAGCGACACACTCAAGGGGCAGACACAGTGAGTACCAAAGCCCCACTGAAGCAAGTCCTGCCCCATAAGGGTGTCTCCAGCACAGTAGTCCTTCCATTGTAAACACAGCTGGTCCTCACAGCTAATTGGCCTGGAGGTCAAATACTCCCAATGATACCAACAGCAATCAAGGCTTAACTACAACAGGACTGTGCACCCAGCCCACAAAGGGGTGTACCAATAGTGTCCACCTCACGTGATTGGGGAGGTTGAGCCACTGAGCCCTATAGGACACTTAGCACACAAGGCCACTCTATCAACACAGGGAAGCAGCCAAAATGTGGAGACAAGAAACAAGTCACAAATGAAAGAAATGGAAGGAAGCAACATACTGGATATAGAGTTCAAAACCACGGTTATAAGGTTACTCAAGAATCTTCTAGAAACCTCCAAGAAATTTAGTGAGACGCTCAAGGATATGAAAAAGAACCAATCAGAAATTAAGCATACACTGACTGAAATAAAGAATAATATACAGAGATCCAACAGCAGACTAGAGGATTCTAAGAATCAAGGCAAAGTTTTGAAATATGAAGAAACAAAAAACACCCAACTGGAAAAGCAAAAAGAAAAAGAATCCAAAAATATGAAGAGAGAGTAAGGAGCCTCTGGGGCAAATTCAAGCATACCAACATCTGAATTATGGGGGTGCCAGAAGAGGAGAGAGAGCAAGATATTGAAAACCTATTTGAAGAAATAATGACAGAAAACTTCCCCTACCTGGTGAAAGAAATAGACTTACAAGTCCAGGAAGCACAGAGAACCCCAAACAAAAGGAATCCAAAGAGGACCACACCAAGACACATCCTAATCAAAATGCCAAGGGCAAAAGACAAAGAGAGAATCTTAAAAGCAGCAAGAGAAACAGTTACTTACAAGGGAGTACCCATAAGACTTCCAGCTGATTTCTCAATAGAAACTATGCAGGCCAGATGGGAGTGGCAAGAAATATTCAAAGTGATGAATAGCAAGAACCTACAACCAAGATTACTCTACTCAGCAAAGCTATCATTTAATAAAGAGCTTCACAGACAAGAAAAAGCTAAAGGAGTTCATCACCACCAAACCAGTATTATATGAAATGCTGAAGGGTATTCTTTAAGACGAGGAAGAAGAAGAAAAAGGTAAAGATAAAAATTTGAACAACAAAGTGGCAACAAATACGTATCTACCTATCATCTATTGATCTATCATCTATCTATCTATCTATCTAGCTAGCTAGCTAGCTAGCTAGCTATCATCTATCTATCTATCTATTTATCTATCTAGTCAGGTATCTAACAAGTGAATCTAAAAATCAAGTGAATAAAATATCTGATGAACAGAATAAACTGGTGAATATAATAGAATCAGGGGCATAGAAAGGGAGTGGACTGATAGTTCTCGGGGGGGTGGGGAGGGGGTGTGGGGAGTGCAGGAAGAGATTGGACAAAAATCTTACACCTATGGACAAGGACAGTTGGGGGGTAAAGGCATGGGGGGGAAGCAGGTAGAGAGGAGCTATGGAGGGAAAAAGAGGAACATCTAAAATAATCAGAATAATAAATATTTATTTTAAAAAAAGAATTATAGGAAGATAGATATAATTCCATCTACCCATCCACTACTGAGAGGGAGGAAAACAGAGGGAGATACAGAGAGAAGAAACAGAGACAGGGAAATAAATGATTAATTCTATCTAGCATTAAGTAATCTTCAAAAACAGGGATTGTTTCTGTACCTTGAAGACATAAAAATTTAATGATATTGAGGGCAGAAGTTTAGTCACATCATAAGCAGAGGAAAGAGAATGTTCAAATCTATGGAGCATACTGGAAAAGAGAGGAAAAGTGGTAAAAATAGAAAATACATAAGAGCATGTGTGGACTAAGCCAGGGCCATAGAGCTGTGGAAGTAGGGAATGTAGGTGATACCATTGGTAAAAATTTATAGCGGGAATGAACATATTTTGGAACTTTAAAATTAGACATTTATTCAATTGATGTGTAGTTTTTAGAAAGGGAGGTGAAAGTTGATTTTATATCTTTTTATAAACAAATTTTGTTGTTAATGTGAAAAAGAAATAGTGGTAAGAAACATAGAGACAGAGAGGCCAGTTAGGAAGATGAGAGATAATTACAGTATTTTAGATGAGACATGGCACTTTGGAACCCTAGTGGAGGCTGTGAAGATGGAGAGAGGGATAAATATAAGACATCCCAGAAGGCTGTAGGAATTCTAGGACTTAGTAGCAACCTGATTTTGCCTGCTTCCTTGCTGTAGTCCCCACTCCAATATTAATATCCAGACCCAGATTTCTACCCTTTGAGATCCTTTACCATAGGGAAGGAAAGAAAAATGTGGAGAAATTACATCAATCAATCCTGAGAAAAACTGAAGTTAATTTTTAATTTTATAAATAGAGGCCCAGTGCACAGAATTCATGCACTTGGCATGGATCCTTCAGCCTGGATTGTGAGAGGGTGCCGGCCAGCCCAAAGGAACCCACTGGTGCATGATCAGGGCCGGGGAGGTTGGCCAGCTGGGGAGGGACCATTTGAGAGCTCCAGGGCATGTCCAGCCTTTTTTGCTCAGTCCCAAGTGGCCAGACCCAGCAGCAAGCTAACCTACCAGTCAAAGCATCTGCCCCCTACTGGTCAGTGCACATCATAGCGAGCAGTTGAGTGGCCTTAGCATATCATTAGAATATTACGCTTTGATTGGTTGAATGGCCAACCAGACGACCAGACATTTAGCATATTAGGCTTTTATTATATAGGATTAATGCAGTCCTGGTTCACTAGACCTTATATAAGGAACCTACCAACTATTTTTAAAGAATGTTAGCACTTTAATTATTGATCAACAAATATATGATAATTACATACAAATTTGACCCATTAGTTGGCCAAGCTCAGGAGGGCTTCCTTGAAAATATTGTTAGCTGGTCAATTACTCAATATATTTGAGAGAAAAATAAATTAAATTTATTAAAAATGTATTGTACATGGACACAGACAATAGTGTGGGGGCCTGGGGAGGGGTACAGGTGCAGGTTTGTAGGAGTCAATGGGGAAAAGAAGGGGACACCCAGTCAGTGTTGCTCAGTGGTTGAGCATTGACCCATGCACCAGGAGGTCACGGTTCAATTCCTTGTCAGGTCAGGGCACATGCCTAAGTTGCAGGCACAATCCCTAGTCGAGGGCATGCATGAGGCAGCCAATCAATGATTCTCATCATTGATGTTTCTATTTCTTTCCCTCTCCCTTCCTCTCTCTGAAATAAATAAAAACATATATTTTAAATTGGGGGGGGCGCATGTGTAATACTTTCAACAATAAAGTTAACATTTTAAAAATATATTGTGGAGAAAGGGGTGAGTATAGTTGTAAGAATGTATAGGGGGAATAAATGGTAATGGAAAAATAATATAAAGAGATAAAATAAAAAAGAAAACTGACAGTGCAGACTGTATTCTTTTTTCATTTAGATGTTTCATAAACTCATTTTTAATGTATAAGATAATTGGATATACAACGATATTATCATTCACCAATAAATAGGCAAGGAAGATACATCTTAGAAGGAAAAGGACTATATCCTACCAAGTATAGTTCTGAGAGTGTTTTATTCTTGCATTGTACTAGAACTGTTGTTACATTCATCTTCTTAATGTCTTCTCAGCTTGTTAAAGTAAAATTTAAGAAGCTCCTGGAGGATTAATAGGCTAAATATAATGGACTATGGAGTGAAAATTTCAGTTCTATAGTCTTAATTAGTTTCAATGTTTTTGTTTTTTTTTTGTAATCTCATCATGAGTCTCTAACAGAAAATAATACTGACCATATATATGGTACACTGGTTGCTGGCATTTTATTTTATTTTAAAAATTTTTATGTTTTATTGATTTCAGAGAGGAAGGGAGAGGGAGAGATAGAAACATCAATGATGAAAGAGAATCATTGATCGGCTTCCTCCTGCATGCTTCTCACTGGAGATTGAGCCCAGAACCCAGGCATGTTCCCTTGACTGAAATTGAACCTGAGACCCTTCAGTCCAAAGGCTGACGCTCTATCCACCAGCTAGGGAGGTTGCTGGCATTTTAGATTACTCTTGAGGGGGACTCACTAAATTATATTTGCTGATTCAACTTGAACTTCACCTCCAGAGTGATCTTAAATTTAATGAGTAAGTAGCACCTTATGTACCTTATAGACTTATTGTTAGAATTAAGTGAAATAAAATACATAGCATAAAGTCTGTGAAGAAATAATCTGACACTTTGCCCTGCTCTATTTACAAAATAAGCATTCATATCATATTCTATATTAGGGAAAGAAAAAAAATACTTTGCACTTTGAGATAAACAGAAACAAAACAAGTAAAAAATGACAATAACAACTGACAAAACAGAATCATTCCATCTATCTTTATTCCCCAAATTAACCCATATCTTGAACTTTCTTATAAGTTACTGGTCCCCTAACAAAAATAATTTTATACTGACCTTTGTAATGTGATGCTGCACATAGGTGACAATCTTTATTAATAGGATAATCATGTAAGGATAATACTTAATAGGATAATTAAGTATTATCCATTAATAGGATAATACTGACTAATTTAGATACACTGAGGGTTTTAATAATTCTGAAGATTCTAGACACACTTAGATGACTCAGACTGGCCACTCCAGGTAAGACATAATGACTGACTGAGATAAGTAACCCTAGAAACTGACAATTAATTCTAAACAATAAACTAACCTGGCAATAAAGACTATCTCACCAGCAGCCTAGGAGAACCTGGCCTTACCCACACCATTATAGAGAAGAATGTGACTAAGTTGAGATATCAAACAATCTTCTACTTTATATGTATGTAAAATGCTTATCTATGTTTTCTCAAAGTTTAGTGGGCTGTGGGTTCACGTAATTAATCCCAATGAGCACTTAGGCATCTTGTATTTGGTGAGAACTCTGCTATCTATACTAATAAAAGGGTAATATGCAAATAGGTCATGATGCCCTCACAGTCACAACTGGACAGGCTATTAATCACAACCAGTATGCAAACTGACCATCACTCCAACACAATAATAAGAGAGGAATATGCTAATTAGCCCTTATATGCTAATTATTCACAACCAGTATGCAAATTGACCATAACTCCAAAACACAAGATGGCCACCACCATGTGGTCAAAGATGGTCACCCCCATCCCCATGTGGTCAAAGATGGCCACTCTCATGTGGCCACAAGATGGCCTGCAGAGGAGGGCAGTTGTTGGCAAACAGGCCTGCAGGGGAGGGCAGTTGGGGGTGACTGGGCCGGCAGGGGAGGGCAGTTAGGAGTGACCGGGTCAGCAGGGGAAGGCAGTTCGGGGCCACCGGGCTGGCAGGGGAACTGTTAGGCTTCGATCAGGCTGGCAGGCAGAAGCAGTTAGGGGCAATCAGACAGACAGGCAGGTGAGGAGTTGGGAACCAGCAGTACTGGATTGTGAGAGAAATGTCCAACTGCCCATTTTGGCCCAATCTCTGTGATCAGGCCTAAACGGGCAGTCGGACATCCCTTGAGGGGTCCCAGACTGGACAGGGTGCAGGCTGGGCTGAGGGTACCCCCAAGTGCATGAATTTTGTGCACCAGGCCTCTAGTTACTATATAATGTTTTCTCTGGCTAATGAAGGATAGATATTCCTTCCTTTTTTAACTCTAACACATTTTTTAGTATTCCAATCTTTTAAAAATTCAATCGGCATAGTTTATAATGTGTAATATTAATTGTCCCCTCTTTGGAACTTCATATAGAGCAAACTGTAAGAAATGCATTTTTAACTATGTCACAAAGACCAACGTGGACAGAATCTATTTATACTTTCTATAACTTATATTTAGTAACAAAGAATATATGCTAATTCAATATTTTATTATTAAAATGATTATTGTATCTGAAATTAATTAGACTGTGTTTGCAATAAAATATATAAACAAGTAAAAGTTTTTAACTTAAAAAATAAGATTTGTGAGAATAATGTGTTATACTGAATACTGCTAATTTACTAAATATTGTAGTTAGTCTTATTCATTCATCATTCTGTTCAAGAGCAGCTTTTGGAAAATGTTCTACACATTTGGAATATGAAGATCAATATGGTGGTGTAAAATATATGAAAATTATCATGTCTGACACCAAATATATATTCCATTTTGAAAAACAAGCCACACCAAAGTGTGAAATATAGGTATCATATTAAAGCATACAATGTTTTAATGGTTCTTTAAAGTCTAAGCTCTCCTTAAGTTGTCATTTAAATCTCTTAGTAATGGAATTATCACATAATTTTTTATCCTATTTGCCTTTATTTTCTACATTATTTTGCAACTAAGAATTTTTATGACCTGCTCAATGTTTTATACTTCTACCAGAGGCTTGGTGCACAAAAGTTTGTGCACTCGGGGGGGAGGGGTTCCCTCAGCCTGGCCTGTGTCCTCTTGCAGTCTGGGACCCCTCGGGGGATGACCACCTGCTGGCTTAGGCCCACTACCCGGGGGATTGGGCCTAAGATGGCAATCAGACATCCCTCTGGCAGCCTGGCAGCCCTCAGGGGATGTCCACTTGCCAGCAGGGAGCATGCCTAAACTGCAGTCAGACATCCTTAGTGCTGCTGAGGAGGCAGGAGCGGCTCCCACCACCACTGCTGTACTGGCAGCCATCAGCCTGGCTTGTGGCTGAGCAGAGTTCCTCCCTTGTGAGAGTGCCCTGACCACCAGAGGGCAGCTTCTGCATTGAGCGTCTGCCCCCTGGTGGTCAGTGTGTGTCATAGTGATTAGTAATTCCCAGTCCTTCTGCTGTTAGGGTCAGTTTGCATATTTCCTGTTTACTATATAGGATAGAGGCCTGGTGCATGGGTGGGGGCCGGCTGGTTTGCCCTGAAGGGTGTCCGGGATCAGGGTGGGGGTCCTGCTTGGGTACCTGGCCAGCCTGGATGATGGGCTGATGGCTTTTTGCAGCTGGTCACACCCCCTTCATGGTGGAGGTCCCCACTGGGGAGCCTGGCCAGTCTGGTGAGGGGCTGAGGGCTTTTTTCAGGTTGGTGGGTGACTGAAGGTCCCAGCCTCTCCTTTTTTCTTTTACTTTTTTATTCTGGGATTTATTTACCTTCTATAGCTGTCACTGGAGCTGAGAGTCAGCTCCAGCTCTGAGGCCGTTGCTGGCTGAAAGCAGGTATCTGGGTTTGTTTAGCTTCTATAATTGAAACTCATTGCCATCACTGGAGCTCTAAGCTCTGAGACTGCTGGCGGCTGAAAGCAGGTACCTGGGGTTTGTTTAGGTTCTATAATTACAACATTGTTGCATCTGGAGCTCAGAGCTGGGCTGTGGCAGGTGCGGAACCTTGGCTTCCTCCATCACTGGAGCAAGCAAGCCTCATGTTCACATCAGCTGCCTGGCTGCCAGCCGCCATCTTGGCTGGCAGTTAATTTGCATATCTCGCTTATTAGCCAGTGGGAAGAGTAGCGAAGTTATGGTTAATTACCATGTTTCTCTATTATTAGATAGGATACATGGTTTTATTCATGCCAGAGGAAGTAAATTATATAAGAAAAAGATCACAGAGCAAGTGGAACATGAGCTTTGTCCTAAAAGGAAAATGGAACTCCAACAAACTGTAAAAAAGTCTTGACTATCAGGCAAAGGAGCATAGAATTGATTTAATGGATACCTGTTTTCTCTTTCAGTCTATCCGTGTGTGTGTGTGTGTGTGTGTGTGCATGCCATCCATTTTCTATTTTCAGGCTTTGAGATCTTATTGCTTTGGTTTGAGGGCCATTCTGAAATTAAAAAGGAGGTTCAATCTACTAGTTAGCAGATGGATTATGAACAAGAAAATACCAAGGGCTGTTCCTTATTTCCATTTTCATGAAACTAGTTCTGAGAAACTATCTTATTTCCATAAGCCAAAATTAAACCAATGGTTTATAGCAATGGTCAGCAAACTGCGGCTTATGAGCCACATGTGGCTCTTTGGCCCCTTGAGTGTGGCTCTTCCACAAAATACCGACTTCTGCACATGAGCCACGAAGTTTCAATCACACTGTATGTGTGCACCCACACGTGGTATTTTGTGGAAGAGCCAAATAGCAAATTCTTTTTTTGCTATATTTCACATAGCAAATTCTCAGTTAGAATTCCAGAAATAACAAGTTGTTAAATATGTATTTATAATGTCTTCGAGTTTTAAACCTTAGGGACTTGGGGTTTTAAATAATCTAGTGTATATTTATTAGAAGTTTATGCTTTATCCTTGATCAGATTTTGATGCTGACTTTGGAGGAAGATAGACCAAGCTCTGTGTTTCTGAAATTCTTTGGTTTGATGGGGTCTGATATTGGCACACTTAGCTCAAAATAGCTTTCATTTTATTAGATGGCTGGAAGACACTTTCAGCAATGTTGTCTTGCAGAAACATAATGGGCTTTTCCATTTCTGATGAAGTTAGAAAGTTGTGGGCACTTCCATGTCATGGCATAGGAGCTGTATTATCCCTGCTGCAACACTTTTATTTTCAGGAAAGGGATGTTGAAACTAATCACAGCTTTAATGTAAACAGGTTTTATTCCAAATAATCTTTGAAAATGTAATGCAAACATAAAAAATAGGTTTGGCAGCCCTAGCTGGTTTGGCTCAGTGGGTAGAGCACAACTTGCGTACTGAATGGTTTTGGGTTTAATTCCAGTAAAGGGCATGTAGCTCAGTTTCAAACTTGATCCCCAGCCCTGGTTAGGATGCAAGCAGGAGGCAATCAATCAATATGTTTCTCTCATATTGATATTTCTCTCTCTGTCTCTCCCCCTCTCTTCCACTCTCTCAAACATCAATAGAAAAATATCCTCAGGTGAGGATTAAAAAAAAAAAAAAGGTTTGGCAGCAAGGTGCTTATTGGATAAAAAAGTAAATATCTAAATATGTCTTTTAATGTTTATATCATCAAAGACAGACACGTTAGAATGTATCATCCTGT
The DNA here is from genome assembly GCF_964212035.1 of Myotis nattereri. Taxonomy (NCBI): domain Eukaryota; kingdom Metazoa; phylum Chordata; class Mammalia; order Chiroptera; family Vespertilionidae; genus Myotis; species Myotis nattereri. The sequence goes on along the minus strand of NC_138077.1, from coordinate 110,170,028 downwards.
CTCTTGGCAAATGTAACATAACTTTTGCTACTTCACTCTCTACATTTTAAAAAGTCACCATGAATTTAATTTACGTCTGCATACACTAAGCAATTGATTTTTCTATTGACAATATTCTCTTGAGGTTTAGTTTCTAATCATATAAGCCACATAGCTGAAGCATAGTGAACTTTAGATTTTCTTTACAGACATTATTAAAGTTGAGATTTTCAGCTGTCTCACCAAAGATATCAATTTGGAATCAGGATTTAAATGGTGGTATAATTATGAAATGTGTAAAACAGAAATCAAATAATCTAGAGAGCCTTGAAAAATTTGAACCCTGGTCGGTGGGGCTCAGTTGGTTGGAGCATCATCCTGTACACACAAAGGTCATGGATTTGATTCCCTGTCAGGGCCCATATCTAGGTTGTGGGTTCCATCCTCCTTTGGGGCACATGTGGGAGGCAGCTAATGATGTTTTACTCTCACATCCATGTTTCTCTCGCTCCCCCTCTCCCTTCCTCTCTCTCTCTATAACCAATAAAATTATGTCTGAGTATTAAAATTTTTTAAAAAAGCTAACACAAAAAAGAATAATTATTTTCAGTATTTAGAGCTTGATATTTATAGCATTACATATCTCATTTTATCATTGATATCTGTCAAAAGTCACTGTGTTTCCTTCAAATTTGTGATTTTGTGGTACCTCTACAAATCAGATACTCTGATGCTGTAGTTCCCAGCTCATGCAAAGTCACTGGAAGTCTCTTCCTTTATTCTATAAAAACCAAGTTTTCAAATTTAATTTAATATCAGAAAATGCTAATCACTATGTGTTTTCATCCCAAACTCGTATAATTGTTTTAAGCTCCTTACAAAATCTCTCAGTATAAATTATGCCTGTATTTTTCTAAAAAAAATATTTTGGACTTAATTTTGAAATAGTTTAGAAAAAGAATAAGGTTATGAGATTTTATCTAAAAGTTAGAATTAAATATTATAGTGAAAATCAATTAAAATAAATGTTATTGCATATAAATTCAATTGAATTATTGTCTCAGATGCATACTTAACAGTACCAAAACATATTTAAAGCCTGAAACTGTTTTCACACACACACACACACACACACACACACACACACACACTTTAAAAGCATTCAGTTGAAAAAAATAACATTGACAATACTTTAAAAGTTATGAGCCAGATATTTATAAGAAATTTCTCTTTTATTTAAAAAAAAACTATTATTGCATATTTCACAGATTTATAACAGATTTTCCAAAAAGACCTTGAATAGCTGCAGCAATTTTGAGAAAGAACAAAGTTGGAGGGATCACGATACTGTATATCAAGTTATACTACAAACCCATTGTAATCCAAACAGCCCGGTACTGGCATAAGAACAGGCATATAGATTAATGAAACAGAATAGAGAGCCCAAAAATCAACCCAAGCCATTATGCTCAGTTAATATTTGATAAAGGAGGCGTGCAATGGAGAAAGACAGTTTCTTCAATAAATGGTGTTGAGATAATTGGATAATTACATGCAAAAAAAATGAAACTGGAAGAACAACTTACACCATGGATAAAAGACTTAAATATAATCATGAAACCATAAAAATCTTAGAAGAAAACATATGCAGTAAAATCTTAGATATTTCACATAGCAAAATTTTCACTAACACAATGCCTATGGCAAGAGAAACAAAGAAACAAAATAAAGAAATGGTTCTACATAAAAATATAAAGCTTCTTCACAGCAAAAGAAACCAGCATCAAAATGAAAAGGAAGCCCACTTAGGGGAGAACGTATTTGCCAATGATCTATATATATAAAAGCCTGAGTGACCTTTACGACTGGATGACCAGACAACTGGCTGGTAGATATGAGGTGCACTGACCACCAGGGGCAGATGCTCAATGCAGGAGCTGACCCTGGTGGTCAGTGCACTCCCACAGTTAACCTCCTGCAGCCAGCTAACCTCCAACTGTCCCTCCCCCCAGCCAGCTCACCCTAATCAGCCCCGATCGCTGGGCCAGGCTGAGGGACCACACCCATGCACAAATTCGTGCTGGGCTTCTAGTATATTTGACAAGGGGTTAATTTCCAAAATATATAAAGTACTCATGCAATTCAACAAAAGGAAGACAAAAATAAATAAATAAAATAAATAATTACTGAACTAAACTTTTTATATTTTACTAGTGGCCTGGTGCACGAAATTCGTGCATGGGGGGGTCCCTAAGCCCAGTCGGCACCCTCTCCAAAAAGGGACCCCTTGGGGGATGTCCAACCCGTGGTTGGGACCGCTGGCTCCTAAACACTCACCTGGCTGCCTGCCTGATCAGCCCTAACTGCCTTCCCCTACTGGCCTGGTCTCACCCCCAACTGCCTCTGCCTGCCTGATCACCCCTAACTGCCCTCCCTTGCTGGCCTGATCTCACCCCCAACAGCCCTCCCCTGCCAGCCAGATCTCGCTGCCAACTTCCCTCCCCTGTTGGCCTGATTTCCCCTAATGGCCTCTGCCTTGGCCCCCACCACCATGGCTTTGTCTGGAAGGAAGTCGAATGTCAGAAGATGGCTGGTATACTCGGTCTAATTAGCATATTATGCTTTTATTAGTATAGATAGATAATATAGGATAGGATTGCTTAAAGGGGGGGAACCTTTTCAAGCAGGAAGAGATGCTCTTGGCAGACAAAAATACATTATCCCTATATCTGGACTGATAGCCAGCCATATGCACTATACTGCCAAACTGATCATTGAAAAATTGAACCGCTTTCTTACACCTTCCACCAAACAGCTGTTGCCCTTAAAACCCCTACTCTGCTCCCACCTTAGGTTCTGCCTTCTCATTTCACCCAGATTTGGTTCTGATTGGTTGGTTTCTATGCCAGTCAGCATCAAAAGCTCCTCCTCCTAGGCAGCCATTGGCTCCTTACACTTCGCCCAGATTTGGTTCTGATTGCTGAGTTTCTATGCCAGTCAGTGTCTCTGGGCCTACCAACAGGCCTGATGAGAGAGGTGGGGCTGATCAGCAGCCCAGGCAGAGGCCTGAGAGAAAGAGAGGTGTGGCTGCTAGCCAGGCGCCAAGAGAAAGAGAGAGGCAAGGGCTGATCACCAGCTGCCACGGAGGCAATGGATCAGACCCTGTTTCTCTCTCCAGGCCTCTCTTGGAGCCTGATCCTTAGCCCCCTCGGCAGTCAGTGCTGGGTCTCCATGGCAACCCAGCACTGACTGCAGGATTGACTTCCGGTCTGTCGAGACTATGGTTGTTTTGGATGTTACGGACCCTGGGTTTTTATATATTAGGATATTTATTAATCCTATCTAATAATAGACAAACAGGGTAATTGACCATACCTTCGCTACGCCTCCCATTGGCTAATCAGCATGATATGCAAATTAACTGCCAACAAAGATGGTGGTTAATTTGCATATGTAGGTGCCCAGCAGCTATCAGCTATTGGAGCAATCAGAGCTGAGAGGTCCCTTGCCCAGGCCTGATGCTTCGGTTAGAAGTGTCAGGCCTGGGCATGGGCGGAGCTGCGATGGTGGGGAGCAAGAGAGGAACCCGCAATTGCGGGGAGCTGGGGGTCCCCTGCCTAGGCCTAATGCTTCAGTCAGAAAGGTCTGGGCAGGGGCGGAACCAGCCATCTCGGGAGCAGGGACAGAGTCGGAGATCGTGGGGAGCTGGGTGTCCCCTGCCCAGGCCTAACGCCTCAGCCAGAGCATTAGGCCTAGGCAAGGGCTGAGCAGGAGATCGCAGAGAGCTGGGGGTCCCTGCCCAAACCTAACGCCTTGGCCAGAGGCATTAGGCCTGGGCAGGGGTGGAGCCAGAAATCCTGGGAAGCTGGGGGTCCCCTTCCCAGGCCTAATGCCTCGGCCAGAGGCGTTAGGCCTGGGCATGGGCGGAGCCATCGATTGCGGGGAGCAGGGACGGAGTCAGCGATCATAGGGAGCTGGTGGCTCCCCTGCCCAGGCCTAACATCTCAGTCAGAGGTGTTAGGCCTGGGCAGGGGCAGAGCCAGCAATGGCAGGGTGCTGGGTGTCCCCTGCCCAGGCCTAATGCCTTTGCCAGAGGCATTAGACCTGTGCAGGTGAGAATCCTGTGATTTGGGGGAGCAGGGCGTCCCCTGCCCATAGCATTAGGCCTGGGCAGGGCGGAGCCAGCAATCATGGGGAGCTGGGGTTCCCCTGCCCAGGCCTAATGACTTTGCCACAGGTGTTAGGCCTGGGCAGGGGCAGAGCAGGAGATTGCGGAGAGCTGGGGGTCCCCTGCCCAGGCCTAATGCCCCAGCCAGAGGCATTAGGTCTGGGCAGGGGCGGTTCCAGCAATTGGAGGTAGCTGGGGCGGAGCCAGATGGTGGGAGCTGGGGGTCCCCTGCCCAAGCCTAAGGCCTTGGCCAGAGGCGTTAGGCCTGTGCAGGGGCGGAGCCAGCAATTAGGGGAGCAGGGGCAGAGCCAGCCATCATGGGGAGCAGGGGCTGAGCCAACGATTGAGGGAGCTGGAGGTCCCCTGCCCAGGGCTAATGTCTCAGCCAGAGGCATTTGGCCTGGGCAGGGGCCAAGCTGGCAATTGGTGTGAACTACATAGGAAACACCCTTTCTGACCGCTCATTGGCTTAGCTCCCTGTATGCCACTGGTAATATTCTAAGTAACTTGGGTAATAAGAATCCAAATAGGTGATCTAGGGTTTTTTTATCACACTCCTGGAGAAAAAAAGGAAGGTCTGCTGCTGGAGGGTTAAGAAATGTCATATCCTGTCCTAGCTGGTTTTGCTCAGTGGATAATGCCTCAGCCTGCCCACTGCTGGGTCTGGGTTCAATTCTGACTAAGGGCATGTACCTAGGTTGCAGGCTCCTCCCTGGCCTGGGCCCAGGTCAGGGTTCATGTAGGAGGCAACCAATCAAAGTGTTCCTCTCACTTTGATGTTTCTCTCTGTCTTTCCCTTTCTCTTCCACATTCTCTAAAAATCAATGGAAACATATCCTCAGGTGAGGATAAAAAGAGAAAGAGAAAGAAAGAAAGAAAGAAAGAAAGAAAGAAAGAAAGAAAGGTCATATCCTATGAAAGACACATCTTGAAAATGCCTAAAGAAAGTTGTCATCTTTTCATGGTAAAGGGACTAGAGTCCGTGTTGATGAAAACACCTTGGTAGCTGTGGTGACTGACAGTGGCTGCAACAGTGGGGTGATGGGGTTGGTGCCTTCCCCTGATCAGCCAAGTCGCCTCCCACAAAGGGAGGCCAGACTGTGGCTTAGGCACGCTCTCCAAGGGGAGCAGGGAGCAGGGAGCAGGGAGTAAGTAGGACATCCCCTGAGGACTCCCAGTATGTGATAGGGGGCAAGTTGGGTTGAGGGACACCCCCCCTCCAGTGCACAAACTTTTGTGCACTGGGCCTCTAGTACATAAATAAATCATACAATATGTTTTTGTGATATTTTATTAAAACAATATCACTTTGTAGTAGCAATTTACATGTTATATTAAACAATATTTTAATATTAATAAAAATAAAATTGGTTATTAGACATCAACTCTTCTACCTCAAATAGAAAATTTTAAATAACTAAGCTTAAATATTTAAAACATGAACTCATTCTTATTAGTAAGACATAATTTTTATTTTACTTTTTTGAGAAATTATCTAAATAATCATTTAGAAATGAAGATTATAATTAAAACAGTATGCAATTTAATGTTAATCAGAAATATAATGTACAGTGGCAGATAAAAAGATTCAAATGAGTTCCAAATAACACAAGTAAAGCTGAGAACAGTCTTTTAATAAAGGCCATTTTTCTTGGTAGGAAAAGATTGTTAGTTGTAAAAAGAAACCTTTTAAACTAATATAATGGGGAGTGCATGTAAAAATTAATATTATGCTTTAATGTTCTCTCTAGTGAGTAGCCTAGGTTGATTTATTCATTTAGGTAATTATGTTCAGCAATATTAGTAATTCACTGTTAAATTGAATTTGGAGAACACACAATAAATTGAAACTGTAATCATATTTCTTTCTTGCTGTTTAACAAACAGAGATGTATTGATGTAAGTTCTGAATGTATTACATAAGTTAAATTCCCTAGACTGCAATTTGATCAAAAAGCTTTAGCCATTTACTTGAGCTATATTAGGTGGCTGCCATTGGATGGCAGTAAAATTCTACATCAATCACTTTAGAAAAGTGAAGCTGGGAAATAATGGGACTTTTATTATTTAACAGCAGAAAGCTGATTTAAAAGACAAAGCTCAGAGGGTTGTGTATACTGTAACAATACCAACTATTTTTTAAACTGCTTTATTTAATTCTCCCCTCAATTTAAAGGGAGATGTAATTTTGAAAGAATTATTTATAATATTTTACCTCTATAAGAGATTATATTCTTTCTTTTTTTATGTAATACAAAATTTTATATTTTAAAAAAGAAGCCAATAAAAGGAAATTAGAAAATATATATGACTCAAAACCTTCTTTCTGCACATTATCAATGTTTTAAGCCCATTTTTTTATCATTAAAAAGCACATTTTCATTTTTGTTATATTCAGGCCTTGAAGGGCTAATTTATTTTTAAATATTTTAGACATAGATCAAAGTTTTCAAAGCACATACTAAGCATTGCTAAAGGTGATATGGCAGAAGAATTTTTTTCCTTCCAATGAGGCTTTAAATTCTCTGCTGACAGAGAACTCTGAAATTAATCAATAATTTGCCCTTAATATTTTAAAGACAATGTTAAATATTTCAGACTTTATGTTAATTTATTATTATCCAAGAATGATTCACAGAGAGGCAAGTCTATAAAGAAAACCTTTGTTGTCTTAAACCTGCTGTGTTTATGACATGAATTGAGCAGGAATAGATATTGCAGAGCCCAAATCCAATAAGACCTGTCCTAGATGTTCTGTCCCTTCCCCTTCATTTAGATTTTTATTTGATGAGAACTTTGTAAATTCAATTATAATTTGTTTGGCAATAAAACAAACTATTTTTTCCAGAAAATATTCAGGTGGTCTGCCACAATAAAAATAACAACAACTGTTAATCAGAATTTCCTGAGACAAACTACAGACTTCCTTGCTATTAATCCTCTTCCTCACTTTATCTTTAAAGTCTATTAAAAGTTTATATTCTACCAAAGATCATATTAGGCATTAAAATTCAGGAATCTGATTCTTACCACAAAGATTGTTAAAAGAAAGGAAAATAAATGGGTTTTCATAAATCCATTCTCATCAGGAGTGTAAAAAGCACGCACAGTGGAACAATATTCATTTATTTTTATGACAGTGCTTGAGAAGAGAAAAAAGGAAGTGAAATAAACCTGGGGATATGTAATATTATAACTTTCAAGCACAGGGAATTAGGAAGGCTGGAATGAAATACCTCAGCCAGCAGAGAGGGTATATTGAACTTTGTGTGTGAGTGTGTATTTTAGACTGTGATATTTATAAGTCTTGGTTTATATAATTAATGGGTTTATTTCTGGTGTGAGAAAACTGATTTAATATATATTTATTGGGATTTGGCAATATTATAAAAATCCATGCTAAAGAACTTTGGTCAGAATGAAAAAGACATTTACATCTTTTTCTACACATGCCATTCTCAAAGAAGTTATGGCTAAAAAATATTTAAAAAAGAATCTCAATTATTCATAAATATATAGAGTTCTTTATAAAAATATCAAATTTTAAAATTTAGGTATTTTGCATTTTCATTTGCTAAAAACAAAAGCATTTTTCCAACAGAGTATAAAATTGATTAATTTGGTTATTTATGGCTATACTTTGTATTCAAAGAATAAGTTGATTTTACCCAGAAATTTAGTAAAGAAAGTACATAAATGGATTTTTTTTTGTATTGAGACAGTATCTATCCAAATCCGTTTGATTATTATTTTTTAAAATATATTTTATTGATTTTTTACAGAGAGGAAGGGAGAGGGATAGAGAGTTAGAAACATCGATAAGAGAGAAACATCCATCAGCTGCCTCCTGCACAGCTACCGCTGGGGATGTGCCTGCAACCAATGTGCATGCCCTTGACTGGAATCGAACCTGGGACCCTTCAGTCCACAGGCTGATGCTCTATCCACCGAGCCAAACCGCTTAGGGCTCTGTTTGATTAGTTACATTGATTTAGAAGATAGTGATATAGTAAAATTTATTAAAAAGAAGCAAGGCATGTTGCAAATACTTTCTTAATTTTAATGGTAAAAATCACTGAAAACTACAATTTACTAGTCCACAAAACTACAATTTATTAATCCACAAATATTATACAGCATGTAGAGGCCGGGTGCACTAAATTCGGGCAAGAGTAGGCCTTCCTTCCCCCAGCTGCCAGCACCAGCTTCCCTCTGGCACCCGGGACCTGGGCTTCCCTCACAGCTCTGGCTTCATCTGGAAGGTCGTCCAGTCTAATTAGCATATTACACTTTTATTATTATAGACTAGAGGCCCAGTGCACAAAAATTTGTACACTCGGGGGGAGGTCCCTCAGCCCAGCCTGTGCCCTCTTGCAGTCTGGGACCCCTTAGTGGATGTCCACCTGCTGGCTTAGGCCTGGTCCCCTGGGGAGCGGGCCTAAGCTGACAGTCAGACATCCCTCTGGCAGCCCGGGAGCCCTTGGGGGATGTCCACTTGCCAGTGAGGAGAAGGCCTAAGCTGCAGTCAGACATCCTTAGAGCTGCTGAGGAGGCGGGAGAGGCTCCCGCCACCACTGCTGTGCTGGCAGCTGGCAGCCTGGCTTGTGGCTGAGCAGAGCTCCCCCTGTGGGAGTGCACTGACCACCAGGGGGCAGCTCCTGCATTGAGCGTCAGCCTCCTGGTGGTCAGTGACCAGTCATTCCCAGTCGTTCTGCTGTTAGGGTCAATATGCATATTACCCTTTTATTATATAGGATAGAGGCCTGGTGCATGGGTGGGGGCCAGCTGGTTTGCCCTGAAGGGTGTCCGGGATCATAGTGTGGGTTCACTGGGGTGCCTGGCCAGCCTGGGTGAGGGGCTGAGGACTGTTTTCAGGCTGGTCAAGCCCCCCAGTGGGGACCCTCACCCCATAGGGGTGTGGCCAGCCTGAGTGAGGGGCTGAGGGATGTTTTCAGGCTGGCCACACCCCCTTCAGGGTGGGGGTCCCTACTGGGATGCCCGGCCAGTCTTGGTGAGGGGCTAAGAGCAGTTTTAAGCTGTCCAAACCCCCTTCAGGGGGGTGTCCCCACTGAGGTGCCTGGCCAGCCGGGGTGAAGGGCTGATCACTGTTTGCAGCCTGGCCAAGCCCCCCATTGGGAACCCTCACCCTATGGGGGTGTGGCCAGCCTGGGTGAGGGGCTGATAGCTGTTTTCAGGCTGGCCACGCCCCCTTGGTGAACAAAGCTCCCAGCCTCTCCTTTTTTTCTTTTTTCTTTTTTAATGGCATTTGTTTATCTTCTATAATTGAAACTTTGTAGCCTTGAGCAGAGGCCAGGTCTGGCTGGAAGCCTAGGTTTCCCCTGGCAACCCAGGCTCCCAGCCTCTCCTTGAATGGAGGCCACGGTGGGCTGGAAGCAGGTATCTGAGATTTATTTATCTTCTATAATTGAAACTTTCTAGCCTTGAGTGGAGCCCAGGGTATGCGGGAAGCTTAGCTTCCTCCATTGCTGGGTCAACCCAAGCCTTCTGCTCACTCCAGCTCCATGGCCACCACCATCGTAGTTGGGTTAATTTGCATACTCATTCCTGATTGACTGGTGGGCGTGGCTTGTGGGTGTGTCTTGAGCATAGCAGAGGGATGGTTAATTTGCATGTTTCTCTTTTATTATATAGGACTAGTAGCCCGGTGCACAAAAATTTGTGCACTTGTGGGTGAGGGTAAGGAGTGGGGCCAGACCCCTCAGCCTGACCTGTACCCTCTGTCATGTTCCAGGACCCTGGCCACTCCTGGCCTAGTCACAGGCCTACAGGCTTGGGCAGCCTGGCTCCCAAAGCACCATTTTATCAAGAGAACAAAGTCAGCGTTAGTTACAGCCCTCACAGAACACAGTACACTGCATCTGTGCATACAATTGTCTCGTTCATGTGCCTGCTTTGCCCTACTGAATTACTAACATCTTGAGGACATGGCTCTGTCTTATCCTGCTTCAACTTTAGTGCCTGGCCTGGTGCCATGGACCTGAGAAGGTTTGCTGAGTGAGTGAATGAATGAATGAGCAAGTAAGTGAATGAGCAAGCAGCTAAGGGGCAATGTGGCAGAAGTTACAGCCCCACTCCTGGCTCCCTGAAGCCCAACCCGGGAAAGTTCCCCCCTGCTCCCAGCGTACTGGTGCCTCTCTCCTGGCTGCATACTGAATTCGTAACATCTTGAGGACATAGCTCTGTCTTATCCTGCTTCAACTTCAGTGGCTGGCCTGGTGCCATGGACTTGAGTGGGTTTGCTGAGTGAGTGAATAATGAGTGAGTGAATGAGTGAATGAATGAGCAAGCAGCTACCAGTGGGGATAGTGCTCACTCTGCTCTGAGCTGCCTGACGCAAACCCCAGGAAATTCCTGCCCTGCTCCCAGTGGCCCCACTCCCCTCACCCGGCTGCATAGTTCGTGCAGGGCAAAGGCTGCCCAGGTGTGCATTTTGGCAAATCAGTGCATTAGCACCTGCCAGCCTGGGATCCCAGCGGAGGGCCATTCGTGGGCATGGCTGGTGGCAGATTTTTGCATTAGCACCTGTCAGCCTCATATCCCCTTGGGATGGACGTTTGTGGGTGTGGCTGGTGGCGGATCAGTGCCTTTAGCTGGGGATCCTGTTGGGAGGGCCATTTGTGGGCGTGGCAGGTGGCCGATCACTGGGGTCTCACCGCCAGCCCTGGGTCTGTTCCTATACGGGCCACCTGCCACCCGGGTCTCAAATAGCAGGCCCAGATGGCAGCGGGGCAGGCGGGATGGCGCTGTCCAGCCCTGCCTGCAGTATGCAAATTAGCCGCCATCTTTGTTGGCGGTTAACTGCCATCTTGGCTGGTGATTAATTTGCATATCTTGCTGATTAGCCAATGGGAAGTGTAGCGAAGTTATGGTTAATTACCATGTTTCTCTATTATTAGATAGGATTATTGCAGATCTTTGAAGAAATGGTGTCTTTATTCTCTTCATTCTTATAAATACAGCTTTTTACATTAAATGTTGAAATGGATACACTAAAAGAACTAGCTTAGAAGCTATAATGCTTACTTGAGAAGTCACAGTGTGCTTTACACCCTTCTGATATATATTAATTAAATCAGTGTTATACAGTCTGTATTTAAGGGTAGCATTAAGTACACAGTTGAACTCCTTGGGTCTGAATATTGGTTCTGATACTGATTAGCTGTGTGATCTTGCCCTTGTGGAGTTTACCTGATCCTTCTGTGCCTTCAATTTCTTTCTCTTTAAAATATATGAATTAATGTTACCTATTTCACTGGTTTGTTGTAATGAGCAGATGAAGAAAAATACATACAACTGGGGTCCCAGTGCACAAATTCATGCACTTTGAGAGAAACTGTGGGCCACAAGGCTGCGGTGGGCACAGGGGCAGGTCTCAGCCCATCCTCCATGCCCCTGCCCAACTCCTCCTGCCATATCCCCCAGTCTCCTGTCTGCCAGCAGCCCCACTCCTGCGGTCACTGCTCCCCCACACTGATGGCCCACTTGCACCCACTGACAGCATGGAGCAATTGCGGCCAGCACAAGCAGTGGGTGCGAATGGGGCCAGCACCATCAGCGGGTGTGAGCAGGGCCCTCACTGGCAGCGGTGTGAGAGGCAGCTGCTGACCCAGATTGACCTTTAGGAGCAGGAGGAGCTAGAGAAGACCTGAGGGGTGATTGGGGCCAGCAGCCACTGCTCACACCCACTGATGGCACGTAGCGATCAGGGTCAGCGCCAGGTGCCGGTCATGGGTGTAAGTACTGGGTGGGACCGCGGTGGACAGGAGCAAAGAATTTTCAGAACCACCAGAGGCTTGCCCCAATGACAGTGACCAGTGGCCTGCCTTTGTCTGGCGCCCCCGCTCACCGGCTAAACCATCCTGCCACGGCTGATGCCCACCATGTACTGTGCTCTGCCACTTGCTCCTGACACCCACCATGTTCCACACTCACCCCCTAGTGGTTAGCACATGTCATAGTGACCGGTTGTTCAGTTGTTCCACCGTTCAGTCTATTTGCATATTAGCCTTTTATTATATAGGATTATTTCCTAGGAAAGTGATGGTATGAATACTTCAATTATCACTACTATGTGTCAGAAAAGCAAAGGAAAATTCCTAGGGTACCTGCCCTCATGGAGCTCATAAAATAAATGAGTGTTTTTGAGATATTAGCACATACTAGGATTTGGAGATAAAAAGATATGCACTTCAAGATACTGTCAGGCAGGGGTAGAAGATTTAACACAATGCACTAAATGAGGTAATAGAGTTATGCTTTCTTTAGAATACAACACATTGAAGGGGATGCCAATCTAGTCTGCAGGTTGCACAGAAAATTGAGGTTGATTCCAAAGATGGCGGCAATATAGGCAGACACGTCCCAGGTCATGTCCCGGAGCAAATGGAGTAAGCAGCTGAAACTAATAACACCCACCACGAATTGGTGAAATTACTCACCTGGTGAGATGGTTTGCAGCCAGGAAGGGCAGAACTCCCCTGGAAAGGTAAAAAAACCCAGGGATCTGGGCAGGAGAGTTTGCCAGACCTCTGAGCCCAGAGGGTTGCAGGGAGGCTGCGTAGCAGACAGCCACGACCCTTGGGACAGGCACAGCCTCTGACTGGGGTAAGGAGATCCATGGGATTCCTGGTGCCAGGGGATTTGAGATCTGGGTTCTGCGATCACGGAGGACTGAGCCTAAAGGGGGCAGCCTGAAGAGCTGACCAGAGCATGCAGTGCCACTAAGAGAAGAGCTTACAGAGACTCAGCCTTCCCTGTTTCCGCAGCCGGCTTTTGTTTGTTTGTTTTCACTGAATCCTGTTCATAAGACATTTCGGATACAGACACTAACCTGTGCTGAAGAGAGGGAGAAGGTGAGGACGAGTGGAATCTGGGGAGAGGCTGAAGAGAGAGGGGGGCCGGGAGATGTGGCAGTGAATTGAGTGCTGAGACACCCCTGGGCCCAGGATCATGGCAGCCATTCTCTCCAGAGGGTGGTACTCCTCTACCTAGCCCCCAGAAAAGGAGCACAGCCACACCCAGATTCCACCCTGAATGAGATCAAGGATTAAAATAATCTGATCAGTCCCTGGGAGTAAACAGGGTCTGGCCTACAGAGGGATTTTCAATCCCAGCAACAACAAAGAGCGGGTAATGATTAAGGAACCAGCTCTGGGCAGTGGACTTCCCCAAACCAGTTTTAAGTGCAATAGAGGCGCTAAACCCAAGCTACTGGACAGAGAGGCCCTATAGCCTCAGAGGCCAACCCAAAAACACTGCCACCCAGAGGCTGAGCCACAAACTGACTCTTAGCTAAATACAAATTAAGGCAGTCTGGGACACAAATATGGCCTGCTTTAAAATCCGGACTGTGGTTTACAACACGGAGGAACAGTGTATCGCAGGGGAATTCAACACTCTCCTGAATACCTGGCAGGACTAAGGCGAGCCAGACTGACAAGTAGAAGAACTGAAGGACCTTCACTACTGCAAATTTTTTTTTTGTTTTTTCACCTTTTAACTAAGAAATCAATTTTTTTTCTTCTTGTTCCATCACCTGATTTTACCCTTTTAATTAATACATTCTTATTTTTAACCACTATTATTACTGCTACCATTTTACCATTTTTTAAAGTGCAATTTTATTTTCTCTTTATTTTATTTCAGGATTAGTGTTTTCCATTCTATTTTCATCGTTCCTTTAGCATCAATTTTCCCTACCTCAATTTTACCTCTATGCTAAAACCCTCTCCCTCACTTTTCCCCTATTGTTATCCTGTTTCTCTTACCCTATTCCTGCTTTAGATTTTCCCTATTCCTTCTGTTTACATCCTGTCAAAATTTCACCCTACCTATATATCCTCTTTCCAAACCACTGTTCTAAATCCTTATACACATATCCCTTCTCTTTCTTCACTATCCAAAATTTTTCTCTCCTTTAATCTTTCTATTGTTTTATTGCTGTTTGCTTGATTTTTTAGTATATTGTTTTGTTGTTTGTTTGTTTGTTTTTGTGTCTGTGTTTGTGTGTGTGTGTGTTTTAGGACTGGTTGTGAGGCAGTTTTGCTTTTTCTTTTTATTATTTCTGCCGGTTTTTCCCCTCCCTCCACATCCCCCACCCCGGTTATTTTTGTGCTTCTGTTTTCCCTTGCCTCTCTTGATATTATTGGTTGTTTCGAGTTTGCATTCATCTCCAGGGAGCTGTTGCTGGAATTTGTTGGGATTAGTGGTGGTTCTACAGGAGTTTTCTCCTCATATACATAGTCTCTTACCCTCTTCTACTTCATTCTCTCTTTTCGCTCTATTTTTTTTCTTTCCCCCTCCTCTGTCCCAATTTCATTTTTGCACTTTTTTCCCCTCTTTTCTTTTCTTTTCTTTTCTTTTCTTTTCTTTTCTTTCTTTTTTTTTCTTTTCTTTCTTTTCTTTTCTTTCCTTTTTTCTCTTTTATCCTTTTTGCTTCATTCTTCCTTATCCCGTAATTCTCTTAATTCAGGTGGTCACCTTTATTTGGGGTTATTAATATCATGAATATATTTGTGTTTAGTGCCTGGTACGTGGTGTTTTGTTGTGTTGTATCTTGTGCCTTTAAATCAACGCAGCAGATCCAGGCAACAGTGTCCTCCTGAGCACCATGCCCTCTGTCTGAGGAACAGCAGCTGTATGTGAAGCCTCCCCCCACCAGCCAGAAGAGCCACCACAGCTATGAACAGCAACCACCAGAGGAGCTGCTGCCAACTGAGGAGCAGGTGATACCGCAACCATCCGAGGACCAACCACAGCCCAAAGAGCCACTGCCACCCAGGGAGCAGCCACTGAACAACTCAACATCTAGATATGTCAGTGAGATCAAACATGGGTAGACAAAGAAACGCCCAAAGGAAAGAAACAGAGGACTCTCCAGAAAAGTAGCTAAGTAATACAGAGGCATGCACCATGACAGAAAAAGAATTCAGAATAAGGGTCCTAGAGTGCATAAACCTGATGGAGGAAAAAGTCAACAACTTCTGCAAGAAGCAAGAAGATACAGATGAAAAAGTCAACTACCTATACAAGAAGCAAGAAGAAACAGATGAAAAAATCAATAACATATGCAAGAAGCTAGAAGAAACAGATGAAAAAAATCAACAACTTAAGTAAGACCCAAGAAAAAATGAAGAGCGATATAGCTGCAATAAAAAACACCATTGAAAGTATCAACAGTAGACTAGGAGAAGTGGAGGACCAAATTAGTGAATTAGAAGACAAGGGATTAAAACACACCCAAAATGTACAGCAATTGGAGAAAAAAAATAAAATACACGAGGAGAGCCTAAGGGAGCTTTGGGACAACATGAAATGAAACAACATACAAATAATAGGGGTGCCAGAACATCAGAAAGATGAATAAGGATTAGAAAAACTATTCGAAGAAATTATATCAGAAAACTTCCCTGAGGTGGGGAAGAAAAAAGTCACAAAAGCCCAGAGAGTCTGAAACAAGGTCAACCTGAAAAGACCCACACCTAGACACATCATAATTACCATGGAAAATGTTCAGGACAAAGAGAGAATATTACAGGCTGCAAGAGAGAGACAGAAAGTTACATACAAGGGATCTTCCATTAGATTATCAAATGATTTCTCAACGGAAACACATCAGGCCAGAAAAGAATGGATGGAAATTTACAAAGTGATGCAAAGGAAAGGACTAATCCAAGAATACTCTATCCAGCGAGGCTATCATTCAAACTTGAAGGGAAAATAAGAAGGTTCACAGACAAAAAAAGAATAAGGCCCTTTATCACCACCAAGCCAGCAATGCAAGAAATGCTAAACGGACTGGTATAAAAAGAAGAAATAAAAAGCTCAGAAAGAAAACAGCCATGCACAAGAAAAAAATGGAAACAAAGAAGGACCATTCAATAATAACTTTAAATGTAAACGGACTAAATGGTCCAAACAAAAGACATCGAGTGGCTGAATGGATAAAAGAAAAACATGACTCATACATCTGCTGTCTATAGGAAACGCACCTCATTAGAAGGGACTCACACGGACTGAAAGTGAAAGGATGGAAAAATATCTTTCAGGCAAATGGAAAGGAAAAGAAACTGGGGTAGCAATACCTATATCAGACAAAGTAGATCTCAAAGTGAAGGGCATAACAAGAGATAAGGAAGGCCACCTCATAATACTAAAGGGATCAAAATAACAAGAAGATATAACCCTGGTAAACATATATGCACCCAATGCAGGAGCACCCAAATTCATAAAAAAACTCCTGGAAAATATCAAAGGAGAGATTGACAACATTGCAATCATTGTAGGGGACTTTAATACACCACTGACAGCACTGGATAAGTCCTCTAGACAAACAAACAGCAAATAAACAGCAATTCTAAATGACTCACTAGATCAGATGGATTCAATTGACATCTTCAGAACACTTCACCGCAAAGCCACGGAATATACATTCAACTCAAGTGATCATGGGACAGATTCAAAAATAGACCACATATTGGGTCACAAACAAAGTCTCCCCAAATTCAAGAAGATTGAAATCATAAAAAGCATCTTCTCAGACCACGATGGCATAATATTAGAAATAACTACAATAAAAACAACCCAAAATACTCAAACACTTGGAAGCTGAATAGCATGCTATTAAATATTGATTGGGTTACCAATGAGATCAAAGAAGAAATTAAAAACATCCTGGAAACTAATGACAATGAAAACACAACAATCCAAAACCTATGGGACACAGTGAAAGCAGTCCTGAGAGGGAAGTTTATAGCTCTACAGGCCTATCTCAAAAAAACAAGAAAAAATGGTAGTAAATCATCTAACTCTACAACTCAAAGAATTAGAAAGAGAGCAACAAGAAAACCCCAGAGTGAGCAGAAGGAAGGAGATAATAAAGAGTAGAGCAGAAAGAAATGACATAGAGACCAAAAAAACAATACAGAAAATCAATGAAACCAAGAGCTGGTTCTTTGAAAGGATAAACAAGATTGACATACCTCTAGCCAGACTCACCAAGAAGCAAAGAGAGAAGACCCAAATAAACAAAATCAGAAACGATAGAGTCGAAATAACAACAGACCCCACTGAAATACAAATGATTGTTAAAAAATACTATGGACAACTCTACTCCAACAAACTAGACAACCTGGAGGAAATGGACAAATTCCTAGAAAAATACAACATTCCAAAACTCAATCAGGAAGAATCTAAAAATCTCAACAGGCCAATAACTATGGAAGAAATTGAAGCAGTCATCAAAAAGCTTCCATCAAACAAAAGCCCAGGACCATACGGCTTCACGGGGGAGTTTTACGAAACATACAAGGAAGAACTAAAACCTATCATCCTCAGACTATTCCAAAAAATTCAAGAGGAAGGAACACTTCCAAGCTCATTCTATGAAGCCAGCATCACCCTAATACCAAAACCAGGTAAAGACAACATTATGAAAAAGAATTACAGGACAATATCCCTCATGAACATAGATGCCAAAATCCTCAACAAAATCTTAGCAAATCAGATCCAGCAGTACATCAGAAAGATCATACACCATGACCAAGTAGGATTTATCCCAACGATGCAAGGATGGTACAATATCTGCAAATCAATAAACATGATACATCACATAAACAAATTGAAAGAAAAAAAACCACATGGTCATATCAATTGATGCAGAAAAAGCACTTGACAAAATCCAACACCCATTTTTGATAAAAACTCTCAGCAAGGTGGGAGTAGAAGGATCATACCTCAACATAATAAAAGCCATATATGACAAACCCACAGCCAACATCATACTCAATGGACAAAAACTAACACCATTTCCCCTAAGAACAGGAACAAGACAGGGATGCCCCCTCTCACCACTCCTGTTCAACATAGTACTGGAATTGTTAGCCATTGCAATTAGGCAAGAAGAAGAAATAAAAGGCATCCAAATTGGAAAAGAGGAAGTAAAACTGTCCTTATTTGCAGATGACATGATATTATACATACAAAACCCTAGAGACTCCATCAAAAAACTACTAGACTTAATACATGAATTTGGCAATGTAGCAGGATACAAAATTAACCCCAAGAAATCGGAGGCATTTCTATACACCAATAGTGAACTTTCAGAAAGAGAGACTAAAAAAACAATCCCATTTACCATCGCACCAAAAAAATTAAGCTACCTAGGAATAAACTTAACTAAAGAGGTAAAAGACCTCTACTCAGAAAACTACAGGACATTGAAAAAATAGATAGAGGAAGACATAAACAGATGGAAGAACATACCGTGTTCATGGATTGGTAGAATCAACATCATTAAACTGTCCATACCACCCAAAGCAATCTATAAATTCAACGCTCTTCCCATTAAAATACCAATGGCATACTTCACAGATCTAGAACGAACTCTCCAAAAATTCATCTGGAATAAAAAAAGACCCTGAATAGCTGCAGCAATCCTGAGAAAGAACAAAGTAGGTGAGATCTCAATACCAGATATCAAGATGTATTACAAAGCCACTGTTCTCAAAACTGCCTGGTACTGGCACAAGAACAGGCATATAGATCAACGGAATAGAATAGAAAACCCAGAAATCGGCCCGAACCAATATACTCAATTAATATTTGACAAAGGAAGCAAGAACATACAATGGAGCGAATATAGTTTCTTTAATAAATGGTCTTGGGAAAATTGGACAGATATATGCAAAACAATGTAACTAGACCACCAACTTACACCATACACAAAAATAAACTCAAAATGGGTAAAGGACTTAAATGAAAGACGGGAAACCATAAAAATTCTAGAAGAATCCAAAGGCAATAAAATCTCATACATATGCCGAAGCTATTTGTTCACTGATAAAGCTCCTAGGGCACTTGAAACTAAAGAGAAAATGAACAAATGGGACTACATCAAAATAAAAAGCTTCTTCACAGCAAGAGAAACCATCAACAAAACAATAAGAAAACCCACTGCATGGAAAACATATTTGCCAATGTCATATCTGATAAGGGCCTAATCTCCAAAATTCATAGGGAACTCATACAACTTAACAAAAGGAAGATAAACAATCCAATCAAAAGATGGGCAAAGGACCTAAATAGACACCTTTCAAAAGAGGACATTCAGAAAGCCAAGAGACATAAGAAAACATGCTCAAAGTCACTAATTATCTGAGAGATGCAAATCAAAACAACAATGAGGTACCATCTCACACCTGTCAGACTGGCTATCATCAACAAATCAACAAACGACAAGTGCTGGAGAGGATGTGGAGAAGAAGCAACACTCGTGCACTGCTGGTGGGAATGCAGACTGGTGCAGCCACTATGGAAGACAGTATGGAGTTTCCTCAAAAAACTTCAAATGGAACTCCCATTTGACCCTGTGATCCCACTTTTAGGAATATATCCCAAGAAACCAGAAACACCAATCAGAAAGGATATATGCACCCATATGTTCATAGCAGCACAACTCAC
Organism: Myotis nattereri; assembly: GCF_964212035.1. Taxonomy (NCBI): domain Eukaryota; kingdom Metazoa; phylum Chordata; class Mammalia; order Chiroptera; family Vespertilionidae; genus Myotis; species Myotis nattereri. The sequence continues at coordinate 110,150,401 of NC_138077.1, read as the reverse complement.
CATAGCTAAGATCTGGAAGCAGCCTAAGTGCCCATCAGTAGATGGATAGGTTAGAAAACTGTGGTACATCTACACGATGGAATACTATGCTGCTGCAAAAAAGAAGGAACTCTTGCCTTTTTCAATAGCATGGATGGAACTGGAGAGCATTATGCTAAGTGAAATAAGCCAGTCAATGAAGGGAAAATACCACATGATCTCACTCATTCATGGATAATAGAGACCATTATAAACTTTTGAACAATAATAGATACAGAGGCAGAGCTGCCTCAAACAGATTGTCAAACTGCAGCGGGAAGTCTGGGGAGGGTTGGGGGGCAGGAGGTAGGGGGATAAGAGATCAACGGAAGGACTTGTATGCATGCATATAAGCATAACCAATGGACATAAGACACTGGGGGATAGGGGAGGCCAGGGGACTGTCAAGGGCGGGGGAAAAAAGGACACACATGTAATATCCTTTGTAATACTTTAAGCAATAAAAATAAAGAAAATTGAGGTTGAGCTATAGACAACCAATGCCAGGAAGAGGCACATCTTTTTTTTTTTTTAATTAAATTTATTGCGGTAACATTAGTTCATAGGATCATATAGGTTTCAAGTGTACATTTCTATGATATAAGATATGTATATTGCACTGTGTGTCCACCACCCAGAGTCAAATGATCTTTTGTCACTATATATTAGCCCCCTTTTACCCCCCAACCTCACTTTCCCATCCTCGTCTCTCTGGAAACTACCACACTGCTGTTTTTATCCAAGAGTTTTCATTTTATATTCCATATATGAGTGAAATCATTTGGTTTTTAACTTTTTTCTGACTGACCTATTTCACTTAGCTTAATATTGTCAAGGTCCATCCATGTTGTCTCAAATGGCAGTATATCATCTTTTCTTATGGCTGACTAGTAATCCATTGTGTATATGTACCACATATTCTTTATTCAGTCCTCTATCACAGGATCTTTGGTTGTCTCCATGTCTTGGCCACAGTGTATAATGCTGCAGTGAATATAGGGGTGAACCTTTGTGAATGATTCCTCAAAAAAATTAAGAATAAAGTTATCATATGACCCAGGTATGTACCCAAAACACTTGAAAACATGTAACTGATAGCTTAAAATCCAAATTACCTTCAATTCTTTCCACTCCCTTCTGGCCTGCATCGTTTCTGTTGAGAAATCAGCTGACAGTCATATGGGCATTTCTTAGAATTAAAGGTCAGATAAAGAGCTTCACAGACAAGAAAAAGCTGAAGGAGTTCATCACCACCAAACCAGCATTATATGAAATGTTGAAGGGTATTTTTGAAGAAGAAGAAGAAAAAGAAGAAGAAGAAGAAGAAGAAGAAGAAGAAGAAGAAGAAGAAGAAGAGAAGGAGAAGGAGAAGGAGAAGGAGAAGGAGAAGGAGAAGGAGAAGGAGAAGGAGAAGGAGAAGGAGAAGGAGAAGGAGAAGGAGAAGGAGAAGGAGAAGGAGAAGGAGAAGGAGAAGGAGAAGGAGAAGGAGAAGGAGAAGGAGAAGGAGAAGGAGAAGGAGGAGGAGGAGGAGGAGGAGGAGGAGGAGGAGGAGGAGGAGGAGGAGGAGGAGGAGGAGGAGGAGAAGGAGAAGGAGAAGAAGGAGGAGGAGGAGGAGGAGGAGGAGGAGGAGGAGGAGGAGGAGGAGGAGAAAGAAAGAAAGAAAGAAAAAGATAAAAAATATGAACAACACAAGAAACCAGAAACACCAATCAGAAAGGATATGTGCACCCCTATGTTCATAGCAGCACAATTCACCATAGCTAAGATCTGGAAACAGCCTAAGTGCCCATCAGTAGATGAATGGATTAGAAAACTGTGGTACATCTACAAGATGGAATACTATGCTGCTCTAAAAAGGAAGGAACACTTACCATTTGCAATGTCATGGATGGAACTGGAGAGCATTATGCTAAGTGAAATAATCCAGTCAATGAAGGGAAAATACCACATGATCTCACTCATTCATGGATAATAGAGACCATTATAAACTTTTGAACAATAATAGATACAGAGGCAGAGCTGCCTCAAACAGATTGTCAAACTGCAGCGGGAAGTCTGGGGAGGGTTGGGGGGCAGGAGGTAGGGGGGTAAGAGATCAACCAAAGGACTTGTATGCATGCATATAAGCATAACCAATAGACATAAGACACTGGGGAATAGGGGAGGCTAGGGGACTGTCTAGGGCGGGGGGATAAAATGGACACATATGTAATACCCTTTGTAATACTTTAAGCAATAAATTTAAAAAAAAACAAAAAAAATATGAACAACAAAATGGGAACAAATACATACCTATAAATGAATCTAAAAATCAAAATATACAAGTAAGAAATATAATGAACAGAATAAACTGGTGAATAAAATAGAGTCAAAGGCATGGAAATGGAATGACAATTTTCAGAGGGAAGAGGGGTGGGGGAAAGCGATTAAACAAATATCTTATCTGCATATATGCATTACCTATGGACACAGACAATAGTATGGCGAAGGCTTGGGGTGGCGGGAACTGGGCGAAGTGGGGCAATGGGGGATAAAAAAGAGGGACATCTGTAATAATCTCAACAATACAGTTTTTTTTTTTTAAATAAAACATGTAACTTAGTTTGGAAGAATATGAATCAGCCTGAAGAGGAGTCAGATCTAAGCAGAAGAATCATCATATGAGAAACCATCAAACACAGAAAAATGTGAAATGTTTGATGAACTCTCAGTATGTCATCCATGATATAGGTAGAAGATACATATGAAAACTTAAAAATTATTCTTTTTCTTATATATATTTAAATTTCACAAGAAAAAGCAAAGTAATACTTTTTATATTCATGATCTTATTCTGTAGTAGAATTTCACTCCTGTCATTTAATTTGATATTTAGATTATCCAATGAGAAAAATAGGGCTGGACTTATGTCATAGATTACATCTGCACTTTATTTATATTTATCTATATATTTAATTAAATCTTTATTGTTCAGATTATTACATCTGTTCCTCTTTTTCCCCCCATAACTCCCCTCCTCCCAGTTCCCACCCTCCCTCCGCCCTCACTCCCCACCCACTGTCCTCATTCATAGGTGCACGATTTTTGTCCAGTCTCTTCCTGCATCTCCCACACCCCTTTACCCCCCAGGAATAGTAAGTCCATTCCCTTTCTATGTCCCTGATTCTATTATAATCACCAGTTCATTCTGTTCATCAGATTATTTATTCACTTGATTCTTAGATTCACTTGTTGATGGATGCGTATTTGTTGTTCATAATTTGTATCTTTACCTTTTTCTTCTTCCTCTTCTTAAAGGATATGGTTTGGTGGTGATGAACTCCTTTAGCTTTTCCTTATCTGTGAAGCTCTTTATCTGACCTTCAATTCTGAATGATAGCTTTGCTGGATAAAGTAATTTTGGTTGTAGGTTCTTGCTAGTCATCACTTTGAATATTTTTGCCACTCCCTTTTGGCCTGCAAAGTTTCTGTTGAGAAATCAGCTGATAGTCGTATGGGTATTCCCTTGTAGGTAACTGACTGTCTTTCTCTTGCTGCTTTTAAGATTCTCTCTTTGTCTTTTGCTCTTGGCATTTTAATTATGATGTGTCTTGGTGTGGTCCTCTTTCGATTCCTTTTGTTTGGGGTTCTCTGTGCTTCCTGGACTTTTAAGTCTATTTCTTTCACCAGGTGGGGGAAGTTTTCTGTCATTATTTCTTCAAATAGGTTTTCAATATCTTGCTCTCTCTCATCTTCTGGCACCCCTATAATTCTGATGTTGGTACTCTTGAAGCTGTCCCAGAGACTCCTTACACTATCTTCGTATTTTCGGATTCTTTTTTCATTTTGCTTTTCCAGTTGGGTGATTTTTGCTTCTTCACATTTCAAAACTTTGACTTGATTCTTGCAATCCTCGGGTCTGCTGTTGGGAGTCTGTATAATATTCTTTATTTCAGTCAGTGTATGCTTAATTTCTAGTTGGTTCTTTATCACAACATTGAGGGTCTCATTAGATTTCTTGAGGATCTCACTATATTTATCGGCGGTCTCACCAGTGTTTTTGAGGGCCTTACTAAATTTATCAGCGGCTTCTAGACAGTTCTTGAGAGACCTTAAAAGTGTGGTTTTGAACTCTATATCCTCCATTTCTGTCATTTGTGTCCTGTTTCTTTGTCTCCGCATTTTTTATGCTTTCTTGGTGCACCCCCTTGTGGTCTTTGTGCTCAGTCTTGTTGTAGTTAAGCCTTGACTGTTGTAGGTAAGACTGGCTGTGAGAATCAGCAGTGTCTGCAGTGGGAGAACTTCTGTCCTCTAGGGAGGTGCTAACAGTGGGAGAACTTCTGTCCTCTAGGGAGGTGCTAATCTAGCCTTTGCCTGAGGCTATCCCGAAAATGCCTCTGTGCAAGGCTTGGGCAGGGCAGGTCCCAGGGGATCAACAGGGTGGGTGGAGCGAGCAGTTATGGCTTCTCTCAGTCCTGTCCTCAGAGGCTCTGCTTCTCAGTGTCCCAGCAACCGCTGCAAACCTCAGAGAGAAAGCTGCCCTCGAGTTCCGACTGATGACAGACAGTCCCGCTTCTCCTGTTTGAGTCTGGGTCCCCAGAGACTCACCCAGAACTGGAGCTCAGAGCCTGAGACTCCCTCCCAATTGAAACAGACAACCGCGCCCTCAGCGGCCAGCCCGCTCCACATGCACCTCCGCATCTTTGTAATTTACTTCCACACTGCACCTCCTCTGAGTCTCTGTATGATTTTCTCTTTCCTTCTAGTTGTAGAATTTCCCCTCAGCCAGCCTTCCTGTGGTTCTGGGTGATGTCCGTTCCGTCTTTTAGTTGTATTTTTGAAGTGGTTGTGCAAGGCTGCAATCTCCGGTTTTTACCTATGCTGCCATCTTAGTTTCTCCTACATCTGTACTTTAAATCTAGAAATACAATAATAAAATATCAATAACATTCAATTATTTCTGCTGAAAAATGATTGTACCTGGATTAAAATTTGTTATAAATACAATGATTATGTTTCAACAATGCTACCCTTAGATCATCTTATAATATGTGGGGATGTATAATTTAAAAGTAATTATTAGTTGTGATATTGTGATTTATAATATAAAATATATATTTGGTCTTTATCCTCATTCCTGGCACAGAACTCCTAAAAATTATTGGAACTGTGTATGAAAGAAAAGTAGTAAAGGTATCTTTTATTATGTTAATGAGGTGAATTTTCAAAAGCTCATAAAGATGGTGGTTGGTTGCCAGGAGAACCAACCATGTAATTTGAAAACTAGACCTTTCAGTCCTACCCTTGCCCCATCCTCCACCTACAGAGAAGTGGAGCTGGAGATTGAGTTTACCAAGGGTCAATTATTTAATCAGTCATACCTAAGTGATGAAGCCTCAATAAAAATCTACAAGATCAAGGTTCAGAGTACTTCCCAGATGGTGAGCAAGTACAGATTTGGAGAGAGTGATGTACTTGGAGAGGTCTGGAAGCCTTAACACCTTTTCCTATACCTTGCTCTATGCATCTTTTCTATATCACCGAGTTATATAATTTCATAATAAACCTATAATCTAGTAAGTAATGTGTTTCATAGTTCTATGAACTGATCTAGCAAATTAATTCAAACCAAGGAGAGGGACATTGGAATCTTTGGTTTATAGCTAGTTGGTCAAAAGCACAGGTGACAACCTGGACTTGCTATTGGCTTCTGAGTTAGAGGGAGATTTGTGGCCCTCAACATGTTGAATCTGATGCTATCTCCTGTGTTAGAATTGAGTTGAATGTTAAGAACACCCAGCTGGTGTTGGATAATTGCTTCATGATATGGGGATAAAAATCTATACATAGGAATTGGGTGTTAGTGTAATAAAAAGATATAAATATTTTTGGTAAGTGGTTAGCTATTAATAAATAAGTTTTCTCTCACTTGGAAAAGAAATTATATAAAACTTATAGTAATGGTTTTATTTAAAAGGTTGCAAAATAGGTGGAAACTGGATCAAAATGACACATTGCATATAAATGTACCTGTTTTCCAAATGAAAATATTGTGTACTTAATAAAAAAAGTTTTAAAGAATTATAAAGCTAAAGAAAATATGTCATCAGTAAGGTATATGTAATCTATCTATCTATCTATCTATCTATCTATCTATCTATCTACCTATCATCTATCTATCTATCTAATGTTTATGTCAAGGACACTAAAATGGAATCAGATGTCAATGTCACAAAAAAAGCTGCCTTATGCTGTTCAACCTATGAGCTTTTGATCAGCTGTAAGACAACATTCTGAACTTCACTCCCTTTCCACTTTGACACCCAGACCACCTGTACTCTTCATCTTTAAAAGAATCCAATCCTGTTCACCAGCCAGTAACCGTGTCTAGCATGGCCAGAGGTGAATCTGAGGAAGGGAGGTGAAGGATTAAAGAAGACAGACAAGAGAATACAGTTGGGACCAGGTAGATCACTGCCTGGATGAGGAAACAGTGACACAGCCTGTAAGCCAAAGCTTTATTTTATAGTCAGGTCGCACAAAGCAAAACAATGGGAGTGGTCAACATGTTTACAATGTTCTTAGGAGTTTTAAATCTATTTCCTTACTCAAGCCTTGTTTTGGCAGCACTTGCTGCACCTCCCACAGCCCATTAGCTACCGAGGAACAAGGGAGGACTATAAGGTCAAGCTTAATTCTAGGAGGGCTCTGCCCTCCAAGCTGGGACTTGCATGTGGCTCTGCCACAGGTCAGTCCAAGGCTTGACACTATTATCATTTCCTACAAGCCAGTATCCTTCATTTGCATAGAGGACCTAAGTGAGGTTTGAACTCATGGACTTTTTGTGTTTGCTTTAGGGACACAAGCTGGAACTTGCTTACCTCAGAATCTCACCACTCAAACCTGGCCAATACTTTCTGAACTAGTCATCACCCCATGTTATATAGACAGCCAATAGGAGAAGTTTCCTTTGTTACACATTTTATAATTTCTGCCTTAATAAATCCTGCCTTTCTTTGTTCTCTTTGAAGCACAGTTTGTGTTGCTACCTTAATCTATATCTCCCCAAATTTGAATCTTTTAAGACTCCAAATAAAGTTTTAATCTGTTTTACAGCTTCAAATCTTTATTGGTTAGCACTTAGTATATACAACTGTATGTACTTAGTATCATATCTATATCTATATCTATATCTATATATATATGTATGTATATATATATATATATACACATATATATACATGATCATACATATATATGTATATATACATATATATATACGTGTGTATATATATATACTAGAGGCCCGGTGCACAAAAATTTGTGCACTCAGGGGGGTGGGGGGGTCCCTCAGCCTGGCCTGTGCCGTCTCGCAGTCTGGGACCCCTCGGGAGATAACGCCCTGCTGGCTTAGGCCTGCTCCTGGGTGGCAGAGGGCAGGCCCAATCCCTAGGTGCAGCCCCTGGTCTGGCTCAGAGCAGGGCTGATTGGGGAGTTGGGGCGCTGCCCCCTGTCATGCACAGAGCAGGGAGATTGGGAGGTTGTGGTGCTACCCTCAATCACGCTCAGGGTAGGGCTGATTGGGGGGTTGGGGCACCATCCCCTGTCACACTCAAGGCAGGGTCGATGGGGAGGTTGCGGCGCCACCCCCTGTCATGCACAGAGCAGGGCCAATCAGGGTGTTTGGGGCTCTGTACCCTGTCACGCACAGAGCAGGGCCAATCAGGGGGTTGGGGCGCTGCCCCCGTCACACACAGAGCAGGGCCCATCAGGGGGTTGGGGCACCGCCCTCTATCACCCACAGAGCAGGGCCAATCAGGGGGTTGGGGCTCTGCCACTCTCACACTCAGGGCAGGGCTGATGGGGAGGTTATGGCTCTACCCCGTCACACACAGAGCAGGGCCTGTGGGGGGGGGGGTTGGGGAGCTCCCCCCTATCAGGCACAGAGCAGGGCTGATCAAGGGGGTTGGGGTGCCTTCCCCTGTCACGAACAGAGCAGGGCAGATAGGGAGGTTTTGGCCCCACCCCCATCACACACAGAGCCACAGGGCAATCAGGGGGTTTGGGTGCTGCCCCTGTCATGCTGATCCTGGTGCCAGGAGGCCTCATGGCTCCGCTGATCCCGGTGCTGGGAGGCATATTACCCTTTTACTATATAGGGTAGAGGCCTGGTGCAAGGGTGGGCCGGCTGGTTTGCCCTGAAGGGTGTCCTGGATCAGGGTGGGGGTCCCCACTGGGATGCCTGGCCAGCCTGGGTGAGGGGATGATGGCTGTTTGCAGCTGGTCACACATCCTTCAGTGTGGGGGTCCCCACTGGGGTGCCTGGCCAGCCTGGGTGAGGGGCTGAGGGCTGTTTTCAGGCTGGGGGTGACTGAAGCTCCCAAGTGCTCCTCTTTTTCTTTTTTTCTTTTTTATTCTTGGCCAGCTTTAGCTTTGAGGCTTGGCTCCAGCTCTTAGGCCTCCGGGGCTGAAAGTAGGTTTCTGGCCTTTGCTTACAATGTTGCGAATCTGCTGGCTGAAGTCCAGCGGTATTTGTTACAGAGTTTCTTAAACTGCCCACTCAGAGGCCTACAACCGCAGGCGGGGAACGTTGGTTTCCTCCGTCACTGAGGCAACCAAGCCTCATGTTAGTTTCAATCTGCCTGGCTGACGGACGCCATCTTGGCTGACAGTTAATTTGCATATCTCGCTGATTAGCCAATGAAAAGCATAGCGGTCATATGCCAATTACCATGTTTCTCTTTTATTAGTATATATATATATATATATATATATATATATATATATATATATATTATATCAGAAATTATGAAGAAGTATTATAAGATGGCAAAGAGATTGAATTGAGTTCTGAATAAATCCCAACCAAGAATACATGCAAGAAAAATCTTCTAAAAAGGCATAACAAAATTTTTATTTTGGCTGAAGAAATGCAGTATTCAAATTGAACCTCAAGAGAAACGAAGAACAGATAATCTAAAATCACCTACTTGTGAGAAAAAGCAACATTATGAAAGGGTCTAAATAAGAAAATATAGAAAATATCTTCCAATGAACAGAGTTAAAAGAAAAGTTTTAAATAAATATAAGCAATAACTTTGAGAAATGGATAAAGAGTATAATATAGCATTCATGTACAACAAACATGAACTATGATAAGAAATAATAAACAGTAATCATCAAATTATAAAATTCAGTTATGAAAAAGTAATCAAATTTTTGCTGAAAGATTGTGCCAAAGAAACAGAGTCATAACAGACAGAATGTCTCTCTAATAGCCATAGAACTTACATTTTGCCTGGTGTGTCAAAGTGTGTATTTACTTAACCAAAACTAAACACAACATTTTAAAACAAATTAATGTGGGCAAGTTTTTGAGTTAAAATTAGGCATTTTGTCATAATCATGTATAAATATGTTTAAGACACATAAAGTGTAAAAAAAAAGGCAATGAGTATACTGGTATTTTTGTGTGCATAAAATTAATTTTAGCCTCGAGTTCCACATTTTTATAAAGAACAATTTTTAAAGGAATAGAATCTTGATATTAAGATGGAAAGTATCCCTCCAAATGCAAAACAAAAATTTTGATAGTCCCAGGATGAAGTCCCAGTAAGGATGTGGTATGTCTATATTTAAAAACAACAACAATAGCATATGAAAGGAGTAAGATGGATCAGAGCTGAAGGAAGACCTGCTTTCACATTAACAGTGGCCACAAGATACAGTACAAAAAAAAAATACAAGTAGACTCAATGTGGTGACATTTTAAAACAAAAAGATAATAGTACAATTATAAAAAAAAGCTGCAGAATAAAAATAAGCAAGCTCACAAGCAAACGCGTGCACACACACACACACACACACACTACCTAGTTTATTTACAATGAAGAAAGAATCAAAGTGGCATTAGGTTTTCTCTCAGAAAAACAATTCTGAATTGAAAAAACAATTCAAAGTTCTGAGGGAAAATTATTTATAATTTAACTTCCCTTTCAATATCAATATATATCTATCTGTTTATCTGTTTTGTGATCTGTCTACCTACCTGCCTACCTATTTATTAAAAGCAGATTTTGAAATGCAACTTGTGGAAGATTTTATTTTCAAAAAAGGTCAAAAGCAATATTTCTGATCCAGTATTTGTTACAGAACCTTCATATACCCCATCAAGAGATGCAGTTTACTCCCCATTTTATTGAACCTGGAAAGTACATTTCAACAGCCATGATAGAATAGTATCATTGATTATATAAAACTTTTAAAAATTATATAGGATTAAAAAAACAAACAAAACACAACCAATTTGGAGAAAATACTTGAAAAATATATGAGACAAAGAGTTGCCATACATAATTTGTCTAAAAACTCTTAAAAATTAATAGAAAAATTATAACCACAAATTAAAAATTGGACAAAATTCATATATGACCAAGTCACAGCAAAAGAAATGCACGTGAACAATTAAATATGAAAAATAAGTATAACTCACTAAATATCAATAATATGCAAACTGAAATGGAAGTGCGTTGTTACTTTTGCTTATAATATTGGCAAAAGTAGATTTTAGATTCACAATATTTAGTGTAGCGTTTGTGATATTAAAGACCCTTAAGCATGACTTTAATATCAACAGCAACTTACAGTATCTAACTATAAAAAATTAAAATATCGCACTAACCGGTTTGGCTCAGTGGATAGAGCATCAGCCTGCAGACTCAAGGGTCCCAAGTTCGATTCCAGTCAAGGGCATGTACCTTGGTTGCAGGCACATCCCCAGTAGGGAGTGTGCAGGAGGCAGCTGATCGATGTTTCTCTCTCATTGATGTTTCTAACTCTCTATCCCTCTCCCTTCTTCTCTGTAAAAAAAATCAATAAAATATATTTAAAAAATTAAAATGTCTATATTTATGGTACTGTGGATTAAATCTCTACAACTTATGTACTATTCATTGCAAGTTTGTGCCCCTAAATATCTGTCCTTTCACCCACCTCCCATCCCTGCTAACCAGTGTCTTAAAAACTTTTACAAATTTGACTATTTTAGATTCCACATTTGAGTCATACTATATAGTATAATTAAACTTGATAAGAAACTAGACCTTAAGCCAGCACCGGTTTGGCTCAGTGGATAGAGCGTCGGCCTGCGGACTGAGGGGTCCCGGGTTCGATTCCAGTCAGGGGCATTGTACCTGGGTTGCGGGCACATCCCCAGTGGGGGGTGTGCAGGAGGCAGCTTATCGATGTTTCTCTCTCATCGATGTTTCTAACTCTCTATCTCTCTCCCTTCCTCTCTGTAAAAAATCAATAAAATATATTTAAAAAAAATAAAAAAGAAACTAGACCTTAATTATCCCCACCACTAGAAATAAATAATAATTGTGTAATGTGATAGAGTTACTATACATTAAATAATTATCACTACAATGGCAACCATATTACATACATAAGTGTATCAAGTTTGCATGCTTTTCACCTTAAATTTATACAATGTTATTTGTCAAATATACCTCAATCAGAAATAAACCCTTAACAATTAAATTTCTCAAATCAATAGTTCCACATGTAGGGATCTATCATACAAAAATCTACACTAATAAAAGAGAAACATGGTAATTGGCGTACGACTGCTACCCTTTCCATTGGCTAATCCCCCTGTCATTCACAGAGTAGGGCCGAGATATGCAAATTAACTGGCAGCAAAGATGGCAGCCGCAGCCAGGCAGCTAATGCGAACAGGGAGGCTTGCTTGCTTTAGTGACGGAGAACTCCAATGTTCCCCGCCTGACTTGCTGGCCTCTCAGCTGCAACTCTCAGCAACTATGTTGCGAAAAAAGAAGCTAAAAAAACCCAGAAACCTGCTTTACTCAGGGAGCTTCAGCCAGCCGGACCGCAACATTGTATCAAATACAGACAGTAAACAAAGGCCAGAATCCTGTTTTCAGCAGCCGAGGCCTCAGAACTAAAGCTGGCCCAGAATAAAAAAAGAAAGAAAAAAGAATAAAAGGAGCGGTTGGGAGCTTCAGTCCCAGCCTGAAAACAGCCCTCAGCCCCTCAGCCAGACTGGCCAGGCACCCCAGTGGGGACCCCCACCCTGATCCAGGACACCCTTCAGGGCAAACCAGCCAGCCTCACCCATGCACCAGGCCTCTATTCTATATAGGTAAAGCATAATATGCCTCCCAGCACCAGGATCAGTGGAGCTGCGAGGCCTCCCGGCACTGGGATCAGCGTGACAGGGGGCAGTGCCCAAACCCCCTGATCGCCTTGCAGCTCTGTGTGTGACAGGGGGCGGGGCCACAACCCCTCCACGGGCCCTGCTCTGTGTGTGATGGGGTAGAGCCATAACCTCCCCATTGGCCCTGCCCAGAGTGTGACAGTGGCGGTGCCCCAACCCCCTGATTGGCCCTGCTCTGTGTGTGATGGGGTAGAGTCATAACCTCCCTATCTGCCCTGCCCTGAGTGTGACAGTGGCGGAGCCCCAACCCCCTGATCGGCCCTGCTCTGTGGGTGATAGAGGGTGGTGCCCCAACCCCCTGATCTGCCCTGTCCTGAGTGTGACAGGGGGCGGTGCCCCAACTCCCCTATTGGCCCTGCTCTGTGAGTGACAGGGGGGAGATCCTCAACCCCCTGATCGGCCCTGCTCTGTGCATGACATGGGGGAGCTCCCCAAAACCCCTGATTGACCCTGCTCTGTGCGTGACAGGGTATGGAGCCCCAACCCCCCTGATGGGCCCTGCTCTGTGCGTGACAGGGGGTGGTGCCACAACCTCCCCATCAACCCTGCCTTGAGTGTGACAGGGGGCAGTGCCCCAACCCCCCAATCTGCCCTACCCTGAGCATGACTGAGGGTGGCATCGCAACCTCCCTATCTGCTCTGCTCTGTGCATGACAGGGGGCAGCGCCCCAACTCCCCAATCGGCCCTGCTCTGAGCCGGACCAGGGGATGCACCTAGGGATTGGGCCTGCCCTCTGCCACCCAGGAGCAGGCCTAAGCCAGCAGGTCGTTATCTCCCGAGGGGTCCCAGACTGAAAGAGTGCGCAGGCTGGGATGAGGGACCCCCCCTTCCCCCGAGTGCACAAATTTTTGTGCACTGGGCCTCTAGTATTTTAATAAATATGTGTATTTGTATGTGTACATGTCCTTAACAAGGAAGTTAATTAGAGCAGTGTTAGTGACTCCCAAAGTTAATAATGCCTATATGCCCATCCTTAAATTCTGGCACATACTTAGCACAAAGTATAAGATAAAATAATACAACAGTTAAATCAAATAAGGTAAATGTTTTATATACCTACTAGAGGCCTGATGCACAAAATTCATGTAAGAGTAGGCCTTCCTTCCCCTGACTGCCGGCACTGGCTTCCTTTTGGCAGCCAGCAGGCACCCGAGACCCGGGCTTCCCTCACAGCCTTGGCTTTATCTGGAAGGTTGTCTGGAAGGACGTCTGGAAGGACGTCCAGTCTAATTAGCATATTATGCTTCTATTATTATAGATGTTGATAGGTATATAAAAGTGACCAAGATATATGTCAATATAAATATATGTGTGTATATAAATATAGCTGTGTATATATGAAAATACAAATAGTACTTTATTTTTTTTTTTAATCCTCACCTGAGGACATTTTTCCATCGATTTTTAGAGAGAGGGAAAGACAGAGAGAAACATCAATATGAGAGACACATCAATTGGTTGCCTCTGCATGAGCCCTAACCAGGGCCCTGGCCAGGGAGGAATCTGCAACCCAGGTACCTATCCTTGACTGGAATTGAACCCAGGACCCTTTGGTCTGCAGGCCAACGCTCTATCCACTGAGCAAACTGGCCAGGCCCAAATAGTACCTTTAAAAAATATTTTTTTATTGATTTCATAGAAGATGAGAAAGAGAGACAGAAACATCAATGATGAGAATCATTGATAGGCTGCCTCCTGCACACCCATACTGGTGATTGAGCCTGCAACCCGGGCATGTGCCTTGACTAGAAATTGAACCATGACCTCCTGATTCATAGGTCAATGCTCAACCACTGAGCTATGCCGGCCAGGCCAAATAGTACTTTTTATGTAACTTGACTTATGTTATAAATGAATATATATGAGTTTATATGAATGTATATATATGTAAAATCATTTGGTGGACATACACCAATCTATGTGTCACTAGAAATTAATTTTGGCAGGGAAGTAGCTGTGTGTGAATAGCATGTAAGTAATATCAATTTTTATTTATGTAGTTCAGTGTGGTTTTATTTTTCAAAAGTGTGAATATATATTATTTATTTTTTAAATAAGAATAGGAAAAATAAATTCTACAAGTTTGATAAGATTTGGTGGGAACAGATTGCCTTTGCTTAATGTAGGGTCACCTGAGACAACTCTAATGGAGCTAGAGGATTTACATATAAAATCACTCATTTACATGGCTGTGATGTTGGCTGTTCATTCTCAGCTGGGAGTGCAGCTAGACTTGCAGGCTGGGGTCTTGTTTCTTCTCCCTGTCACCTCTTCATCTAGCAAATTTTATCATCTATACTAATAAAAGGGTAATATGCTAATTAGACCGGGTTGACCTGACGTCTTCCGGAGGTTCCACTTCCTCCCGCAGGGGGCTGAGGCAGAGGCAGATAGGCACAGTGGTGGGGGCCAAAGTAGAGGTGGTTGGGGGCCATCAGGATAGCAGGGGAGCAAGCAGTTAGGGGCACATCCGGCCAGCACAGGGGAGCAAGCAGTAAGAGAGCAACCAGGACAGTGTGGGGGAGCAGGCTGTTAGGGGCACGATCAGGGTGGCGCAGGGGAGCAAGCAATTAAGGGATGACCAGGCCGGCTCAGGGGAGCAGGCAGTTAGGGGCACAATCAGGCCATCAGGGGAGCAAGCAGTTAGGGGCATGATCAGGCAACATCAGGCCTGCTCGGGGGAGAAAGCAGTTAGGGGCACGATCAGGGCAGCACAGGGGAGCAAGCAGTTAGAGGTGGCATCAGTCGAGATCAGGTTGGCACGGGGGAGCAAGCAGTTAGGGGGTGATCAGGCTGGCAGGAGAGAGCTGTTAGGGGGCGATGAGGCAGGCAGGCAGAGGCAGTTAGGAGCCAGCAGTCACAGATTGTGAGAGGGATGTCCAACTGCTGGTTTAGGCCCAAAAGCAGCAGTCGGACATTTCCCGAGGGGTCCCAGATTGGAGAGGGTGCAGGCCAGGCTGAGGGACACACCCCCCCATGCACAAGTTTCATGCACTGGGCCTCTAGTCCTATGTAATAAAAGGCTAATATGCAAATAGAACAAACAGCAGAACAACTGGAACAACCGAACAACAGAAGAACCCGTCGCTATGACATGCGCTGACCACCAGAGGGAGTGTGTGGAACATGGTGGGCATTGGCTGTGGCGGGATGGTGGAGCAGGTGAGCAGGGATGCTGAACCAAGGTGGAGTGCCGGTCGCTGTCATCGGGGCAAGCGTCTGGTGGTTACTGAAAATTCTTTGCTCCCTGCGCTGTGGTCCCACCCAGTGCTTGCATCTACTGCTGGCGCTGGCTCTGCTTGCACCCACTGCCAGTGCTGACCCTACTTGCACCTGCAGCCAGTGCTGGAGCTGCTGCTTGGATTGGCTGGTCTCGATCGTATGGCACAGTCAGCAGGTGAGAGCAGCGATTGCCAACCTCGATCACCCCTCAGGGCTTCTCCATTCCCTCCTCTCCTGATGGGTGATTGGGGCCAGCAGCCATCTCTTGCACCTGCTGCTGGCGACTGCCTCCTCACACCCGCTACTGGTGCCAGAGCTGCCACTCACACCCACTGCCAGCGCCAGCTCCACTCATACCCACAGCTGGTGCTGGAGCCACTGCTTGCACCCACTGCCAGCACCCGGCAACGGTCCCAATCGCTCGGCACAGTCAACAGGTGCAAGCAGCGGCTGCTGGCCCTGATCGCCCCTCAGGGCTTCTCCATCTGCCCCTGCTCCTGAGAGGCCATCAGGGAAGCAGCTGCCACTCGCAACTACTGACGGTGCCAGCCCTACTCACACCCGCTACTGGCACCGGCCCCAATTGCTCTGTGCTGTCAGCAGGTGTGAGAAGGGCTGGTGCTGCCAGTGCATGGGAGCGATGGCAGGGAGAATGGAGCTGCCAGCAGAGAGGGGACTGGGGGCCACTGCAGGAGGGGCCAAGCAAGGGTGTAGAGGATGGGCAGAGACGCGCCCCTGTGCCCATTGCAGCCTCGCGGCCCACAGTTGCTTTCAAGGTGCATGAATTCATGCACTGGGCCCCTAGTGTTATATAAGACAGTCTCAGAGTAGTTGACTTCTCATATGGTAATTTGCATCCCCAGAAAGAAATAGAACTTGGAAAATTTTCTTAATGCCTAGAGTTAAAGCTGCTAAAACATCACTTCCTCCACATTTTATTGGACAAAGCAGTAATGAGGCCAGTATAGATAAAAGGAGACTGATCTACACAAGGTCATGAATAATAAGAATATGGTTCACTGAGAGCCATTAAATTAATATGAAGGTTTGGACTGATTAAAATAGCTAGAAAAAATGGATAGAGATTCGCCAAAACCGGTTTGGCTCAGTGGATAGAGCGTCAGCCTGCGGACTGAAGGGTCCCAGGTTCGATTCCGGTCAGGTGCATGTACCTGGGTTGCGGGCACATCCCCAGTAGGAGATGTGCAGGAGGCAGCTGATCGATGTTTCTCTCTCATCGATGTTTCTGGCTCTCTATCTCTCTCCCTTCCTCTCTGTAAAAAAATCAATAATATATATATTTAAAAAAAAATGGATAGAGATTGATTGATCTAAGAAGGGAAAGAGCCAAAGCAGGATGGATACCATACTTTCACACAGACTCCTCTCAAATCCTTAATTGTTCTCTGAACTCAACATGTTCAAGGGATATACAGACAAGCCAAGCAGAAAAGAACAGCATGCAATTAGAAAAGGATGAGCAGAATTCCAGCTGCTCCCCGCTGCCAGGAAGTAAAGGGGAGAAGTTTGAGTCTCATCACATTAGAGAGAATAAACAAAAACCCCAGGCTTTCTATTGAAATCACAGAAAAACCACATTTTAGGGAGACAATCTATATGCAAGGAATAAAGAATTCATCTTAAGAATAATGGTAAAACCCAAGCTATCTCATCTTAACAAAGTATAAAACAAGCTTCTGGAAATCAGTGTGATTAGTCAGTCATTTTACTCTCTGCCAGAACACATGCCAACATTCTTCAGAGGAAGATGAGAGAATCCAAATTCTCTAAACATGTTACTCAAGTTTACAATAGAATATGACTCATAGTCAAAATAAATAAACAATCAATGGTAAAAAATCATCCAGGTATCAAAATGAGTAGACAAGGACTTAAAAATTATGTTAAAGGTTTTGGCAGAGGGGAAGAGGTTTGGGGGGACTGGGTGAAAAATGGCAAGGGATTAAGAGGTACATATTGGCAGTTACAAAACAATCATGGGGATGCAAAGCACAGCATAGGGAATATAGTCCATAAAATTGTAATAACTATGTATGGTGCCTGGTCGGTGTTGAAAACATTGGAGGATTATTTTGTAAAGTATATGATTGTCTAATTACTATGCTGTACATCTGAAACTAATAGAAAATAATATTGAATATAAGCTGAAATTGAAAAATAAAATTTAAATTAAAAATATGTAAAATGATGTAAAGAAGAAGATAAACAGAGAATATTAGTAGAGAAAATTTAATATCTGAAATAAAAATTATAGTATATTGGGTGGTTTTACAGGTAATGGGAGAAGCCAAAAAATAAGGTCAGTGATCAAATATGTGGCAGGCAGAATCATGTCCATCAAAGTGGTACACTTCCTCATGCCCAGAACCTGTGAAAATATTACTTTAAATGAAAAATGAAAAAAAAAAAAGAAGTTTGCAGGTGTGAGTAAATTAAGGACTTTGAAATGGAAGATTATCCTGGATTGTCTGCAGGGGCCCAATGTAATCACAGGCATCCTTATAAAAGGAGGGTGTGAGGGTCAAAGCTAGGAAGAGATTGGAAGCTGCTAAACTGCTAGCTATCAAGATGTAAGAAGAAGACAGGAGCCAAAGAGTGAAAACAGCTTCCAGAGGCTGGAAAAAGTAAGAAAATGGATTCTCTGCTAGATTCTCCAGAAGAAATGCCGCCTTGCTGGCATTTTTACTTTAGCCCAGGAAAACCCATTTCAGACTTCTGACCTCTGGAACTGTGAGGAAGTACAGTTAAATCTACAACCAAAGGAGTAAAAATGCACCAGTTATGAGAACAGTGAAGCAAAAGACTTCCAGGTATGGAAAAAAGTGAGGAGAAAGACCATGAACCATGAAATAACTTGGCATACCTGAGGAACTTAAATCAAACATTTTAACTATGGACTAGTGAGTGGGTTTGAGTGATCAGACCAGAGCATCAAGTAGGAACTAGATTGTGAAGGGCTTTGCAGACAATGGTAAAGCATGTACATTTTTCTGATACATATCCTTCATGGAGGTCTTTTAAGCAGAAGAGTAACTTAATTTGATACTTTAAAAGTAGGTAGTATTACAAAGAATGAATTTGAAAAAAGAAAGAGTGAAAAGAGGTTCAACTTTTGGGAGACTATGACAATAGCCAAAGCAAAATATAATAGTCGTTTGCATTATTGGAAGGCATAGATTAGTTAAAGATATTTTGGGGCCTGAATGGTTGATGACTGTGGGAGGTTTTGTGGTGTTCAGTAGTAAATGACACCTTGTTAATAAATGAGTTAGTTGTGAATTGATGGTATATCTTGCTCCAAAGCACTTGATCTTAACCACTAAACCTTGATGAAAATAAATTTTCTACTTCCTAGGTTTTCTTGATTAAAAAGGAAAGTGTTAAGCTATTAAGAGTCCACTCAGCTTTGTGGTTCTCTGAAATACCTAAGACTTTCACCATATTTCTGGGTTTACACCTGGAAGGAACATATAGGGCAGTGATGGCAAACCTATGACACGCGCGTCAGAGGTGACACGCGAACTCATTTTTTTTTGGTTTATTTTTCTTTGTTAAATGGCATTTAAATATATAAAATAAACATCAAAAATATAAATCTTTGTTTTACTATGGTTGCAAATATCAAAAAAATTCTATATGTGATACAGTACCAGAGTTAAGTTAGGGTTTTTTAAAATGCTGACACACCAAGCTCAAAAGGTTCGCCATCACTGATATAGGGACTCAATGTATAGCAAATTTCAATCGCCCAATTGAAAGTCTAAAGAAGTCAACACACACAGTCAAGAAACAATGGGATGAATTAAAAAGTACATGTATTTGGAAACATAAATACCTGTTATTCAGTCTTGGTACCAGCATTTTTAGTTTGTGTCATTGGCTAAGTCATTTAACATTTTAAAAATTCAAGTTGCTCATAAGTAAAATATAAATATTAATAATTACCAATATTATTATTGTAAGTAAGCTAACCAAATTATTTTGACCATATATAAAATTAAAAAATAGAAATAATTAATTGCCATTTTTTCAGTGGTCTAAGTTACAAAATAATCAATCACTAACGTTTAAAAAGAAATAAATGTATTTAAAATAAAATTAATGGTGTTTTTTTCTTTTTCTAATATCAAATATAACAAATAGACTTTTAAATTTATGTACATTTTATTTTGTGTATAGAGTAGTTCCAAACACATTCACATATTATAAAAGTGAGATTGCTACACATACATAGACACATATGTATCAACCTAATCCATGTAAATAGCTGCATGATAATCAATGTTATGTATAAACCAAGATAGCAGTGGATGTGCCATTTAATCATTCCAATATGGGGAAAAATTCATATCGTTTCAAGTTTTTGCTATGACTAACAATCCTATATAAAAAAGCCTAATATGTTAAGTATCTTACCATTCCTTCAACCATTCGACAAGTCACTGTGATGTGCACTGACCACCAGGGAGCAGTCGCTCTGACCAGTAGGTGAGCTTGCTGCTGGGGTCCAGTTGATCGGAACTGGGTGAGATGGGCCAGACACGCCCTGGAGCACCCCCATGGTCCCTCCCTGGCTGGCCAACCTCCCGTGGTCCCTCCCTGGTTTGCCGGCCCTGATCAGCCATGATTGGGACTGGGCAAGATGGGCCAGACACACCATGGACATATCAGTGCACAGGGCCGGTTTCAGCCTGATCCCCACAGGCCAGGCCAAGGGACCCCACCAGTGCACGAATCCATGCACTGGGCCTCTAGTCTATTTATATATATAAAGAGCCAGGATCCCTAACGTCCATAAGGACCAAGGATCAACCAAATACTGGAAGTCAGTGCTGGGTTGCCATGGTGACCCAGCACTGACTGCAGCCGGTGCCAGCACAGTAACCCAGCACTGACTGCCAAGGGGGATGCAGATCAGGCCCAGAGAGAGGCCTGCAGAGAGAGAGGCAAGGTCTGATCTACAGCTTCTAGGGCAGCTGTGGATCAGACCTCGCCTCTCTCTTTCTCTCCAGGCTTCGTCACCAGCCATGCCTCTGTTTCTCTCAGGGCCCCCCCTCACTGGGGCTGCTGATCAGCCCTGCCTCTTTGATCAGGCCCATTGATAGGCCCAGAGACACTGACTGGCATAGGAACTGACTAATCAGAACCTAATCTGCGTGAACTATGAGGTGCCAATGGCTGCCTAGGAGGTGGAGCTTTTGACACTGACTGGTATAGAAACAGACTGATCAGAATCTAATCTGGGTGAATTATGAAGGCAGAACCTAAGGTGGGGACAGAGGAGGGGTTTTAAGGGCAACAGCTGTTTGGTGTAAGGTGTAAGAAAGTGGTTCAATTTTTTAATGATCGGTTTGGCAGTATAGTGTATATGGCTGGCTATCAGTCTAGATACAGGGATTATGTGTTTTTGTCTGCCAAGAGCATCTCCTCCTCCTGAAAAAGGCTTCCCCTCCCATTTAAACAATCCTATCCTATATAATCTAAATATACTAATAAAAGAGTAATATGCTAATTAGACTGGGTCGACTAGCCATCTTCTGGACATCCAACTTCCTTCCAGACAAAGCCATGGTGGTGGAGGCCAAGGCAGAGGCAGTAATGGGTGATCAGGCAGGCAGGCAGAGGCAGTTAGGGCCGATCAGGCAGGCAGGGGAGAGGGCAGTTAGGGGCAATCAGGCCAGCAGGGGAGGGAAGTTGGATGTGAGATCAGGCCAGCAGGGGAGGGCAGATGAGGATGATCAGGCAGGCAGAGGCAGTTGGGGGCGAGATCAGTCTGGCAGGAGAGAGCAATTGGGGCGAGATCAGGCCTGCAGGAGAGGGCAGTTAGGGGCTATTAGGCATGCAGGCAGAGAGGTTAGGGGTGATCAAGCAGTCAGTCAGAGGGGATAGGGGCAATCAGGCAGGCAGAAAGGTGAGTGGTTAGGAGCCAGCAGTCCCAGATTGCGAGAGGGATGTCCGACTGCTGGTTTAGGCCCCACACCACAGGGATCCCTGATTGGAGAGGGTGCAGAATGGGCTGAGGGAACCCCTCCCCCCATGCATGAATTTCGTGCACCGGGCCACTAGCATATATATAAAAAGCTAATATGCTAAGTGTCCGACCATCTGAATAGTCGCTATTATGTGCCCTGACCACTAGAGGACAGATGTTCAACACAGGAGCTGCCATGACACACACTGGCCATTTACAGAGAAATGGCACCATGAATCTGGCGCTCACAATGCAACACTCAACTTCCCCCAAGTGGGACACAAGCCCTGCCACCACGCAGAGCAACACCCCACCAAATCACAGCTGACACTGCCAAGACCCCATGGTGCAAAATGTGGCCCACAGCCCAGTGCAGCCCGGAAATGGTGGCTGTGGGCACCAGGTAATGGCATCATGTAGCAACACCCGGCTTCCTCTCCCTAGCAACTAGTCGCCTTGCAGTTTCTTCAGCCCAGGAACACAACTTGCTTTATAGCCTTGTGCAAACATTTTACACTTTAACAAAATGTCTGTGAAGCATTTTCACATACCTCATATCATTTTATCCTCACAGAAGTCCTGGAGTAAATAAATTTGAGACTCAGTGGAATCCTATTTTCTTTTCCTTAGCCAGAAAATGGAGATTTAGAAAGTTTAAAAACTTGACCCGATTGAAAAGAAGTAATAAGTGGTGGACCTTGAAAATGACTTCATGTTTTCTCACTGCGCAGAATATAGTCAAACACTGCTGCAGTTAAATATGTTACCCTTTGTTCTCCCTGTGTGATCTACAATAATAATCTGCTTCATGTTGATATTTACTATAGTGTTGCTGACAAATACCTGAAAGAGCAGTTGGTGTCCTTCACTGGGCTAGAAAAAGTTTAGCTACATCAGAAAGCAGGTCTAATTAAGCAAGTTTATTCTATCTACCTATCTATATATATATATATATATATATATATATATATATATATATATATATAGAGAGAGAGAGAGAGAGAGAGAGAGAGAGAGAGAGAGAGAGAGACTAAGTTGACTCACGCATGTGCAATACATATAAAGCTCTCATCACAGGGATGTGTTTTGATCTGTCACTGTTGATCGTGAATTTGGTTGACACTTCTATTATAGAGAAAGGGCAAATAGAGATATTAAAATATTTCTCCTAATTATTTTTCTTTCAATGTCCATGAATCCATGTGCCAGGCTACTAGTACTATAATAATTATCTTGGAACATGTATCTTTTAATACTGATAATTTATTCCTATTTGATAAATACTATAAATAGGAGAGTTGGATAAAATGCTATACATGTTTTAAGTACTAATTATTTAAATAGTAACTCAAATGCTACATTAAAGTAAAATTAAATATTCAATAATAGTGATATAAATACTAGATTACTTTTTATAAATCTTGTAGTAATTTACATTCCTAATAGAACCCACAACTCTAGTAACTCTGAATGATTAGATTATTATTATGTTTTTTTGACAATCCAGTAGGTGTAGTATCTGTTATTTTAATTTCATTTTTGGGAAAACTAATATTTCCTCATATTTTTAATCTATATGTTAGTGAAATACATGTTAATTCCTTTGCCTTTAAAAACAAAACAAATTGCCCTGGCCAGTTTAGCTCAGTGATGAGAAGATCAGCCCAAGGACCAAAGGGTCCCAGGTTTGATTCTCAATCAAAGACATGTAACTTGGTTGCAGGTTTGGCAACCATTTGATGTGTCTCTCTCACATCAATGTCTCTCTCTCTCTCTCTCTCTCTCTCTCTCTCTCTCTCTCTCTCTCTCTCTCTCTCTCTCTCCCTCTCTCCCGCTCTTCCTTCCCTTCAACTCTAAAGATCAATGAAAAAAATATCCTCGGGTGAGTATTAAAAACCAAAACAAAACAAAAAACCCTGTATTACCTGCCTTTCTTGGTAATTTGTAGGAGAACTGTGTATATTCAGGAAATTAACTCTTTATCTAATATTTGTTTACATCCATTTTCTCCTGATCTATCAATCACTTTTTGATTTTGTTATGACTTTTGCCAAATAAGGTTTTCATATTTATGGAATTAATATGTAGAATATTCCTTTCATGATTTTTGGTTTCTTACTGTAAATTAATAACCTATTCATATTTTAAATTTTTCAATTTTCTTTGAGTATCTTTACTGTTTTTATATATATATTTTTTAATTCATGAAGAGATTATTTTTATGTTTAATGTATAGTAGAGGCATGTTATTGACTTCCTGTGTAGAGTTTAATCTGTTGCCCAGTGTGGCTCAGTGGTTTGAGTGTCAACCTATGAACCAGGAGGTCATGGTTTGATTCCCAGTCAAGGCACATATCTGGGTTTCATCTGGGTGGTGGGCTTGATCCATGGGGGGCATGCAGGAGGGAGCCAATCAATGATTCTCTCTCATAATTGAGTTTCTATGTCACTCTCCCTCTCCCTTCTTTTCTGAAATCAATCCTATATAATAAAGAGGTAATATGCAAATTAACCCTCACATCCTCAAAATATGGCTGCCTACAACCAGGCTGGCAGAGGGTTAGTGAGGGATGACCAAACGACTGAACAAGCAGGCTGTGTGGGGCGACCAGGCTGGCAGGTGGGGGAAGTTGGGGGCGATTAGGTTTTCGGGGGGGCAGGGGGGGGCAGTTAGGGGTGACCAGGAAGCAGGCAGGTAAGCGATTAGGAGCCAGAGGTCCAGGATTGTGAGAGGTATGTCCAACTGCCGGTTTAGGCCCGATCCCCAGGATAGGGCCTAAACCAGCAGTCGGACATTCCCCAAAGAGTCCCAGATTGGAGAAGGTGCAGGCTGGGCTGAGGGGACCCCCGCCCCATGCACGAATTTCATGCATCGGGCTTCTAGTAAAAATATATTAAAATAAAAAAATAGACTTTAATCTGTTTCAAAATTTAATTCTGCTTCATTGATAAATACTATTTGACCCCTGAACAATGCTGGGATTAAAGGGGACTATACCCTGTAGAGTAAAAAATTCACATAACATTTAACTCTCCCAAAACATAACTACTAATAGCCTATGGTTGACCAACAAGCAGCCTTACCAATAACATAAACAGTTGAAGAACATATATTTTATATGTTTTATGTACTATATACTGTATTCTTACACTAAAGTAATCCAAGGGAAAGAAAATTATAGAAAGATAAAATACATTTATAGTAGTGTATTATATTTATCAATAAGGTTACATTGTCTTTTTATGAGATGAATCCTCTATCAGTATCTATACCAATAATGTCTTGTATGATACAAAACACTTTAGATATTATAAGTTTAAAAGTACTAGACATAAAATTGGATAGATAATGTGAAAAAGAAATTCATATTTATTTATAGGTATAATGATTCATGCATTGATAATGAAGCAGCAATATGGTTGCTTCATGGTAGCCGAGTGTAATTGATAAACAGGAGTGGCTACAAAATCATTATAGTAGTACATTATGTACTACAGTTAATTTATACAGTTATGATTTAAACTGCATCTTTACATTGGCTTACATTTCTCTCAACTGCAAATGGTACCATGTAAGTACTGTGTTTGTGTGTGTTAAGTTTTTGAGTTATGACTTTTTATAGTAGCTTTGTGTATATTTTATGATAATGATTTATAAAATAGGCTAGTATCTACATATAATATATGCATTTATGACATAGCATTTAAAATTTTTTTTCAATATCTCATCTGTGCATTTTTTCAAATTGCTGCAAATCTCCAAATAATTTGCCATCATATATATATATATATATACATATATGTAATATAATATGCATGTAAGTGGACTTGTACAGTTCAAACCTGTGTTGTTCAAGGGCCAACTGTATTTTTATTTAAGTGTCAGCTCTGTGATGTTATGATTATACTGTGTTTTATTTTTTTACTGTTTTAATACTTGCTGGGTTAAGTCTTCTCATGTTTTTCTTGTGTTGTTGTTTTTAAATTTAATTCTTGTTTATTACTATCCTCTTAAAATTCTTATATTTAATTCTTCAATAAACTTTAATATAATTTTGTTGACTTAAAATATTTTTATTTCAATTAGAATTTGGTATTTGAAGATATTGTTTTTATCCTCCTCCACAATTAACTATAACATTTTTACTGGAAATATTAGTACTTAAAATTGGAAATATGGGCACTTAAATTTTTATTTGATTGAGTCAAATTAAAAACAAAGAGAACAATAAAAATAAAAGCATTTTGTGCCTGAAGATGTTCCAGCAAATATGTATAAAGAAATAAACATAAACTTTTGAAAGGAAAGATAGAACTGACTTGAGAAGATGCTAATCAGACTAAAAATAATAGCTACAATTTATTAAATACTTGTCTGTAAAGACTGTGCTGTGTTATATGAATTACTTCTTAATTCTCATAAGAACACTGCAAATTACCTATTAACAAGGGAAACTGGTTAAGTAGACCTGTGGTCAAGGAAAGTTATATTAAAATTTTTTGGACAAAAAAGATTAGTCCTGACTTGATACAAGAATCTGAGCTATACCCTGGCAAGTGTGGCTCAGTTGGTTGGGTGTCAATCCATGAACCAGTGGATTGTCAGTTAGATTCCCAGTCAGACCACATACCTATGTTGTGAGTTCGATCCCAGGTGGGGGGCATGCAGGATGCAACTAATTGATGTTGCGCTCTCACACTGATGTTTCTCTCTCTCTCTCTTGCTCTCTGTAAAAATCAACTAAAATATTTTTAAAGAAGTAAAAAAATAAAATAAAAAGCTGAGCTGCAATGAAATTCATCCATATAGAATATTTGGGGCTGACCCATAATATCCCCACTTCTCCAGTTGTATCCGCAGAGCCATCTGGAACCACAACCTTCCTTCCCATAGCCAGAGCAGTGGTGTCCCAACCTCCCACTTGAGACCAACTAGCCCCATAATGTAAGAACCATTAGCACCACCCACCTGACTCCTGTTGGACCTGCTCTTAAGAACATGTGCTCCTCAGTATTGCCAGCTGGATTCCCCAGTGGAAAAGATTTTCAAGGAGGTCTGGGTGGACTCTGAAAAAATTGAGTTGTTCAGCTCTTACGGGGGAGGACACATTTTTTATGCACACTCCATATCTGTGCCACCATTCCTGTGCAGAGCCCTCCTTTCACATGGCCAAGTCCCAATCTATGTGGGTCTTATAAACACTGCTGACTCACCCTGATGAGAGTTGGCCCCACAACAAAGGTCCACGGGCCCATAGTAGGTGGTAGAGGCCATGGTATACCCTGAAACTGTTGCTAACTGGCCTCATACCTGGCACTGGTGCAAAGTGTGACTCTGTATCAATCTGGAGAACACCGCTCACCCCTACCTGGTGACTCACTGAAAGCCTACCTTAGGAAACACATGTACTTCAGAGGCTCTTTCAGTAATTGAGCCTAAGAGATAACCAAAAAGTGAAGGCAGATCTCTAGGAGCCTTGGGCCTTTTGCTTACCTGACCCAAGGCTTGAGGATGATGGAAACCAACTTTGGTGCATAGCTTGGCCCCTCCCACACACACACTGAGGCCCAGCAGAGATAGCAGCAAACTGTGGATCACATTTTTAGCTCCAAATAGGTAGCCTAGATCTTGTCACTAGTAATGCTTGATATCAATTGGTGCTGGATACCCTTCCAAGAGGCCCCAGAAACAACACACCAGGAGTCAGACTACATCATAGCACAACCCAATTAGCTCCATAAGTGACACACACAAAAGGAAATCTTAACAGACACCAGACCCTGTTGAGCTTTGTAGAGCCATCCCCAACACAGCAGCTCATACATTTTACTCCTTCATAGCCAGAAAAGGGGCAACCCCACCCACAGATAGGCCAACAGCAATCAAGACTCAACTACAATAGGAGAGTTCCAATAACCCCAAAGGGGACACCCCTGGAGCACCTAGTTCAGGTGATTAGGGAGAGTGTGCCTCTGATCCCCACAAGACACCTGTTGCATAAGGCAACTATACCAAATCCAAGTAGAGCCACCTAATACACAGAAACACACATGGAGAGGAGACTAAAATGTGTAGAAAAAGAAACATGCCTTAAATGAAAGAACAGAGATGATCCTCAGGAAAACAACAAACAAACAAAAAACAACAACAACAAAAACACAACTAAGTAAAATGTAGGCAAGGAAACTACTAGATACAGAGTTCAAAACATTAGTTATAAGGATGCTCAAGAAACTTAGCAAGAACTTAAATGGCATGAAAGAGTTCATAGAAACCTAAAAAAAAACCAGTCAGCAATGAAAAATACAATAACTGTAATGAAGAATAAACTAGAAGAAATCAACAGAAGACTAGGTAAAGCAGATAACTGAATCAGCTATTTGGAAGACAAATTAATAGAAAAGATCCAATATTTTTTTTTAAAATAAGGATAGTGTAAGGGACCTATGAGACAATATGAAGCATAATAACATTCACATAAAAGGGGTATCAGAAGGAGAAGAAGGAGACAAAGGAATTGATAATCTATTTGAAGAAATAATGGCTGAAAACTTTTCAGACTTAGTGAAGGAAAAAGGCACACAACTCCAGA
Organism: Myotis nattereri; assembly: GCF_964212035.1. Lineage (NCBI taxonomy): Eukaryota > Metazoa > Chordata > Mammalia > Chiroptera > Vespertilionidae > Myotis > Myotis nattereri. The sequence goes on along the minus strand of NC_138077.1, from coordinate 110,122,358 downwards.
AATGCAGAGTCACAAACAAGATTAATCCAAAAAAAGCCCACACCAAGGCACAACATAGTTAAAATGAAAAAGGTTAAAGACAAAGAATCTTAAAAGCTCTAAGAGAAAGATAATAAGGGAGCTCCCAAAAGACTGTCTGCTGATTTCGCAACAGAAATTTCCAGGCCGAAATAGATTGGCATGAAATATTCAAAGTGATGAAAAGCAAAGACTTACAATAAAGACTACACTACCCAACAAGGCAAAGCTATCATTCAAAATTGAAAGTGAAATAAAGAACTTCACAGAAAAGAATAAGCTAAAGGAGATCATTACCACCAAAACAGTATTATGAGAAATGTTAAAGGGTTTTCTTTAGGAAGAAGAGAGAGAGAGAGACAGAGAGAGAGAGAGAGAGAGAGAGAGAGAGAGAGAGAGAGAGAGAGAGAGAGGGAGAAAGAGAGAGAGAGAGAGAGGAATATAGTTATAAAGAATGAAATGACAATAAATACATACCTATCAATAATCACCTTGCCTAGCTGGCTCGGTGGTTGAGTGTCTACCTATGAACCAGGAGGTCACAATTTGATTCCATCAGGTCATGTGCCCAGATTGCAGGCTCCAACACCAGTGTAGAGCATAAGGGAGGCAGCCAATCAATGATTCTCTTTCATCATTTATTCTTTCTCTCTCTCTCTCTCTCCCTTCCTCTCTAAAATCAATTAAAAATATATTTTAAAAAATCATTACCTTAAGTGTAAATGGCTGAAATGCTCCAATCAAAAGACATAGGGTAGCTAAATGGATAAAAAGCAAGACCCATTTAAATTCTGTCTATAAGAGACCCATCTTAATATGAAAGCTACAAACAGATAAAAAATAAAGGGGTGGAAAAATACATATCATGCAAATGGAAAGAAAAGAAAAGCTGAGGTAGCAACCTTTACAGTGGAATGACCAGAATGACTGGGATGACATGTGGCTATGAAGCGCACTGGGGCAGCCAACCAGCTTGATCAGGGCCCCGATGAAACCCCATCTCGGCTGGCCTGGCCTCCAATTGGCCCCCAACAGGAGCTGAAGCAGGGAGCACAGAGGGCAGCAGCTCAGCCTGAGTAGCAGCAGTGGCAGTGGCAGTGCCACGTACACTGCAGCCTCCCAAGTCCTGAGTCCCAGGGCAAGGGTCAGCAGCAGGGAGCGCCAGCCAGTCCAGCCACTGAACCTTCTGCCCCCTAGCCACCATCGCCACACCTGGAGAATGCCAGCCATGGCCATGCCACCCAATCCCCAAGAAGAGCTGCTGCCAACTGGCCGGCCTCAGGTCCCAGTGGTTTGGTGACCAGGAGGAAGGGGAGGATGAAGCAGTGTCTCCAAAATGGGCGAGGCTGGCGCTGAAGGCAGGGTAGTCCAGCTGGGTCCTGGGTGTGGGCCCAGGAAGCGGTGCCCCAGGAACTGGTCTTGAACCCCGGCCACAGCCCGTTGCCACTGAAACTGCATTCACAGGTAAGGTGGGCGGGTGCCACAGCCCCACAAATGGCTTTGGGGACCCAGATCCCCCACTGCCCCTCCCTGCAACAGGCCTCTGCACTGTCCTCATGCTCCCCACCTTGAGCACCAATCTCTCCCCCAGCCCCCACACACACCCCCGCTTCACCACAGGTGACTATAAATGTTAGCGATGGGTCAAAAACCTAAATTTAATTTTCCCAAAGACTTAGAAGAAAACAAAATACTATTCTTTTATTTAATGATCATCATTATTCTGGCTTTTAAAATGGTCCTCAGAGGCAAACCACAGCACTTGGTGTTGGAGTGCCTGTGTACAAGTTTCTTCCTTCTGTCAAGGGATTGGGGCTGCTAGGAGGCTGTTAGGGGCATCTTGGCTGGTTGCTATGATTTTGGAGGGCGTGTTTGCTTGCGCATCAGCAACCAGGACTATGACAACAAAGCAACAGGCAGGCCTGTTGCCCCTAAACCTGGCTCTGTCCTGGGCAGAGAGGTGAGTTTAACCAGCCCTTACCCTTTCCCTCCATGAATCACCACACCCTACTCCCTCATGGTCCCCCCATCCCATCCTCCATTTCTCCTTCTCTTAGTGCAGGAAACAGAAATCCCAGGGTGTGTATGTCTAATTCAGGAGGGACAGCATTGCCAGAGGGCTGGGGGATTCCTTTCATTCCCAGCTTCCCAGATGCAGGGAACACCAACTCTTGTGGGGAGCATTGAAACTCGCAACCCTTTCAAGTGGCTGGCCTGGCTGTGGTGTTACAGGACTTGGGTGGTGAGTGGGTGAGGTTCAGCTTACCAGCAGTCTGGTCTCTCCCAGGCTTTTGAAAATTGCCTTGGGTTCAGACTCCCTTCGCCTGGCTCCCCCGCTTCTGAACCAGAGCTCTTGGATGCCCAGAGGGAACCAGGGGGTCTGAGGCATCCTGGCCCAGGGTTTCAGGAGGCACGGGAGGCATGTTCTGGGAGGAGCTGCCAGCCCAGTAGTGCTGTTTTTCTAGGGACTGGGGAAGAGGGTGCTGTGTTGTATGCTCTAAGAAAGCTTTGTTGTGGTGGAATGGGAGTGTGTAGTTTTGGAAATCTAGCTTTCCAAGGCCTGGGTTGATGGGCACTCCCAGCAGAGGGGAAAAGAAGCAGGAGTGGCCTTCATGCTCTTGGCAGCTGATTTAGGGGAACTCCTTTCTTAAGCCACTGCCTCTAACTGGTCATGTGGCATGGTCTGTTCCAGTACAAGATTTGAGCTGAGAGAAGGAAGCTTGGGGAATGCATTAACTAAAATGGCAACATTCTGAAGGGAAGAGAAAAAGCGACTATCTTACAAGCAAATAAAGAAAAGAAAGACTTAAATCTGAAAAACCCATTTGTCCTATTTTAATTATTATATGAGAGGTTGGGGGTGGGGGTGTGGGGTGAGGGGAGAGATAAGACTAAGATGGCTGCCTAGCCTGTCTTTCAACTTCTTCATCTAAGTAAAGTGAAAACAAAACTCTTTTTATCATTGCACATTAAGATGGCAAAAGATCAATAAATATTTCACGATCCAACCCTTAAAAAAAAAAAAAAAAGATGGCAAAAGATAATAGGTAAATAAAGGTACCTTTTTTGTTGGGTTACCATTACCATTTTTTGATGAGGGTAGCTCATGGTTCAGAACCTTTATCTACCATCATCAAAGTAAATTATTTCTTTTTGGACATGGCCTACCTGCCATTAGTGTCAACAGGGTTGGGTGGATTAAGGAAAGTATGCCAAGTGCCCAGTGTTCAGTAATACTATCCAATAAAATGACTTGCTATTTTTTTTTAAAATATATTTTATTGATTTTTTACAGAGAGGAAGGGAGAGAGATAGAGAGTTAGAAACATCGATGAGAGAGAAACATCGATCAGCTGCCTCCTGCACATCTCCTACTGGGGATATGCCCGCAACCCAGGTACATGCCCTTGACCGGAATCGAACCTGGGACCTTTCAGTCCGCAGGCCGATGCTCTATCCACTGAGCCAAACCGGTTTTGGCCTTGCTATTTATACAATGTTTACAACTCCACTGTCACAAAGCAGGCACTTGCAATTTTCAACATCATCATCATAATTATTATTGTAGAAATATTGTACTTTGTTAGCTGTCATAGGGTTTTCCTATCCTACGCAACAAATCTATCCATATAAAAGCCTAATGTGCAAAGTGTCCTCTCAGGAGTTTGACCAACTGAGAGTTCGATCACTTGCTATGACATGCACTGACCATCAGGTCGTGGCATGGAATGAAGGAAAGCACCAGCTGGCAGCCAGCAGCTGGGGAAGGGAGGCCTTGGACAGCAGCCAGAAGGCCTCCATCGGCCCTGATTGCCAGCCAAGCCTAGGGACTCTACCCATGCAAGAATTTTGTGCACCGGGCCTCTAGTAAGACATAAATAAGTACAATATGTAATGATGAAGGGATCAATCCAGCAAGAGGATATAATCCTTGTAAACATTAATACACCCAGCATAGGAGTACCTAAACATATAAAGCAAATCTTGATGGACATAAAGGAAGAAATCGACAGCAATACAATCATAGTAGAGGATTTTAACACCTTATTGACATCAATGGATAGATCTTTGAGATAAAAATTCAAACAGGAAAGAGGAGCCTTAAACAACATACAAGACCAGATGAATATAATTGATATTTTCAGAGCATTTCATCCCAATGCAGCAGAATATACTTTTGTTTTTTCAAGTGAACATGGAACATTTTATAGGATAGAGCACATGTTAGGACACAAAACAAGTCTTGGTAAGCCCAAGACGCAAACAAAGCCCAAACTAAGTAAAGAAAGAAAGTAATAAAGAGTAGAGGAGAAATAAATGACATAGACTGAAAAAATAAAATAAATCAATGAAACCAAAGCCTGGCTGTTTTAAATTATAAACAAGAGTAACAAACCTTTAACCAGAATCATAAAGAAAATCTAAAAGAGACAAATACATAAATTCAGAACAGAAAGAGAAATAACAACTGAAACCACAAAAAATAAAAAGGATTGTAAGAAAATATTACAAACAACTATAAGCCAACCAATTGGACAGTCTGGACAAAATGAAAAAATTCTTAGAAACATACAATCCTCCAAAACTAAACCAGGAATAATTAGGAAATCTAAATAGACAGATTACAAGTAGTGAAATATAATCAGTAATAAAGTTCCAGAAAACTAAATTCTTGAATAGAATGATTTTACAGGTGAATTTTACCAAATATTCAAAGAGATACTACCTGTTCTCCTTGAACTATTTTTAAAAATACAAGAGGAGAGAAGACTCCCAAGCTCATGTTATGAGGCCAGCACTATCTTAATTCCAAAACCAGATAAAGACACTACAAAGAAAGGAAATTATAGGCCAATATTCTTGATGAAAATAGATGCAAATATCCTCAAAAAATATTAACAAAGCAGATCCAAAAGTACATTAAGAAGATCATATACCATGACGAAGTGGGATTTATTTTGGGAATGCAAAGTTAGTACAATATCTCCAAATCAGTTCCAGTGGTTCTCAATCTTCTGGCCCTTTAAATACAGTTCCTCATGCTATGATCCAACTATAAAATTATTTTCGTTGCTACTTCATAACTGTGATGTTGCCACTGTTATGAATTATAATGTAAATATATGATATGCAGGATGGTCTTAGGCGACCCCTGTGAAAGGGTCATTCAACTGCCAAAGGGGTCGTTACCCACAGGTTGAGAACTGCTGAACCTGATACACCACATTAAAAAAATGAAAGATATAAATCACATGATCATACCAATAGACACAGAAAAAGCATGTGATTATTAGAACACCCATTTATTATAAAAAAACTTTCAGCAAAATGGTAATAGAGGGGACATATCTCAAAATAATAAAAGCCATATTTGACAGACCCACACCCAATATATTACTCAATTGGAAAAAACTAAAATTGTTTTCCTTAAGATCAGGAACAAGACTGAAATGTCCACTTGCACCAACCTTATAAGTCCTAACCATAGCAATCAGACAACAGGAAGAAATAAAATACATCCAAATTGGAAAGGAAGAAATAAAACTCTCATTATTTGCAGAAAACATGATACTGTATTTAGAAAATCCTAAGAACTCCATCAAGAAACTACTAATACTGATAAATGAATTCAGTAAAGGAGCAAGATACAAAATTAATATTCAAAAATCAGTTGCATTTTTATATACCAATAATGAACTATCAGACAGGGAAAATAAGAAAAACAATCCTATTTACAATTGCACACACACCAAATAAATTACCTAAGAATAAATTTAACCAAGGTGGTAAGAGACCTGTACTAAAAAACTACAAGGCACTAGAAAAACAAAAAACAAAAAACAGCCAAATAAGCAGACATGTCCTGCTACTTGTCCATGTCCTGCCTTGTCCCAGAGCAGATAGAAGGAGCAACTAAATAAAATAGCATCCACCCAGAATTGGCGAATTAGACACAGATGGTGAGACAATTAGTAGCCAGAAAGGGCAGAGGTTACCTACAGAATGGTAGGATCAGGGATCTATCTGGGCTGGAGAGAGATGCGCAGCCACCAGGCCAAGAGGGTCATAAGGAAGTTACACTGCACCAAGCCCGCGTCCCTTGGGGACAGGCGAAACATCCCACTGTGGAAAGGAAGTCCACAGGGCAGCTGGTGGCTGGGTAATCTAGACGCAAGTCCACAGCTGTGAGAGGCTGTGCTCAGAAAGGCAGCCTGAAGAGCTGCCCAAGCCACGGGGTGCCGGGGGCTGGAGAGGGGGAGAGAAACTTGCAGTCATGCGATTGTTTTGCCTCTGTTTTGTCTTTGCTTTTTTTCTCTAAACCCAGTTCATAGGACCTTTCAAATACAAACACTTACACAAGGCTGAGGTGCAAGTGGAGGTGCAGATTTGTGGAGGCTGGGGAGAGGCTGTGGAGGGGAGCAGTACAGGGAGAGGTGACTAGGAATCTGGCAATGAGAAATTCAGGACCCTCCAAAACTAAGTAGCCATTTTTCTCCTGAAGAGACAGCCCCTCCCAGCAGCCTAAGGTCTACTAGTACTTCAGCACCCAAACTACACCTTCACAGAGGAAACAAAGACTCTGAATAGCCCCAAGGGCCCTCAGAGACTGGCTTGAGGAGGGGCCCTTCTGTCCCTGAAAGCAATACACCACCACCCCTACCTAAAGCCCTGTCAGAAACAGACGCATGAGTGATTAAGATTAACAAGAGGCAGACAGGCAAAGTGGGCATATTGGTCCCACCTGCTTGAAGCCAACCCTGTGGACACAGACACAAACAGAGGAGCAGTGGATCACTTACCAGTGGTTCTCAACCTTGGCTGCACATTAGAATCACCTGGGAATCTTTTTAAAATCCTGATTTCTGCCTCATTTTGGATTTTAAAAAGATTCCCAGGTGATTCTAATGTGCAGCCAAGGTTGAGAACCACTGGCTTAGACCTTCAACACAGTGCTGATTTCCAAACAGGAAACTGAGAAGTGGCAGACAGAACAGAAGAGTGGGTTCTTAAACCAGCCTCCATGGGGCATTAAAACTCAGCTGAAGGGAATGAAACTTCACTTTTTCATTTTGTATCTTTTATTTAAAAGTTTTTATTTATTTTTCATTTTTTTAATCTTTTGTGTATTATTTTTCTTCATTCTATTTTTATTTTACTTTATTTTTTTTCCACCCTCTTCTTCCTCACTTCTCCCCTTTTCATCCTGTTTCCTCTTCCCCTGTGCCCACTTTAGTTTTTCTCTTTCTTTCCCTTTTACACCTTGTTAAAAATTAATCTTCATCTGTTTTATTGACATGTTATTATTATTGTAGTCTCTGTTGGATTACTCATATATCTAATTTCCTTCCCCCTGCTCAAAGTCTATGCACTCTTCTTCTTCGCTAGTCAATTTTTATGCTTTTGTTTTTCCTCTCCTTTCTTGATCTCTTCTCCTCCTAATTGTTTAATTACTTCCACTCACTAAACTCAAGCCTATCTGCTCTCTCCTCTATTCACCTTTTCCAAAAATAGATGAAGAAATAAAAATATAAATTAAGAAAAAAATTGTTTTATTTATATTTTATTTATTTATTTATTTTCTTCCTTTCTGTATGTAATATCTGCCTCTACAGATTCTGTAGCCTCATTTTCCTGGGTATTTGTTGTTTCTATTTTTTGGTTATTTGTTTGTTTTGTGGTGTTTTCTCCATATATATATTTATTTGTTCTCCTTTTTCTTTTCTTTCTTACCTCTTTCTCATTTTCTTTATATCATTTTTGTTCTATTTTCTCTCTCCTAATTCTCTTTTCTCTGGCAGCCACTTTTATTATGGTTATTGGTGTCATGAGTACATTTGTGTTTTGTTCCTTTGTGTTTTGTGTTGTTGAATTGTATTTTGTGCTGTTTGGTCAACATGGTATAGAGTGAGCCACTCAACCAGACACCCTGAGAGGAGACTCCTTCCACAAACTAGACAAGAACACTCAAGACCCACTACACCAAGAGAACTCAAATATTCCAAGTAGGGGGAATTCCGTGAATACCCAACTCAGACGACCTGAGATATTACACCACTGGATCCCAAAAAAACTTCTACTATATAAGATAACTCAAAAAATGTGGGTTACATCGAAGTTTGATATAATACATAGAGACAATTAAAAAGGAACAGCGAAAATGAGGAGACCAAGAAACAACCACCATACGAAAGAAAAGGTGGGATCACCAGAAAAGGAGATAAACAACATGAAGGCAAGCAATTTTTCAGAAAAACAATTCAGAGCAATGGTTATAAAGACACTGAAAAGTATGGAAGACAAATTCTTCAACATGTTTAAGAATCAAGAGGAAATGAGGAAGAATCAAGAGGAAATAAAGAATGACATAGCAGCAATAAAGAACACAATGGATGGTTTCAACATTAGACTGGAAGAAGCTGAAGAATGCATATTGAGTTATAAATACAAGTTAGAAAAACCCAAGCAGATCAATAACTAAATAAAAAAATCTCAAAAAGAAGAAGGCAGGCCTAAAGGAGTTTTGGGACAACATGAAATGAAACATCCACATAATAATTGTTTCAGAAGGAGAGAAAGCTGAGAAAAAAATAGAAAACCTGTTTGAAGAAATAATGACAGAAAACTTCCCTGATCTGAGGAAGAAAAATATCTCAAAAATCCAAGTAGCACAGAGAGTCCCAAACAGGATAACCCAAAAAGACCCATACCAAGACACATTCAAATGGCAAACATCAGTGACATAGTAAGAATCTTAAAGCTGCCAGTAAGAGAAAGAAAGTTAACTACAAGTGATCTCCCATAAGACTATCAAATGATTTCTCAACAGAAACACATCAGGCCAGAAGGGAATGGAATGAAGTATACAAAGCAAAGCAAAGCAAATGGACAAATCCAAGAATAATATACCCAGCAAGGCTATCATTCAAAATTGAAGGCGAAATCAGGAGTTTCACAGACAAAAAAATGCTAAGTGATTTTATTACTACCAAAACAGTAATATAATAAATGCTAAAGGGAGTGCTGTAAAAATAAGTAATAGAAAGGAAAGGAGAAACATAAGCATAAAGAATAAAAACAGAAACAAACAAGTACCTGCCTATAATAACCTTAAATGTAAATAGACTAAATGCTCCAAACAAAAGACATAGGGTAGCTGAATGGATAAGAAAACATGACCCATATATTTGATGTCTACAAGAGTCCCACCTCAGAACAAAGGACTCACGCTGACTAATAGTGAAGGGATGGGGGGAAAATTTTAGGGAAACTGAAAGGAAAACAAAGCTAGGATAGCAATACCTACATCTGACAAAATAGACCTCAAAATGAAGGCCATACAAGAGATAAGGAGGACCACTTCATCATATTAAAGGAAGAAATTCAACAAGAGGATATAACTCTGGTAAACTCATATGCACCCAATACAGGAGCACCCAAATACATTTAAAAATTCTGTAAGATATCACGGGAGAGATTGACAGCAATACAATCATAGAATGGGACTTTAATACCTCATTGACACTGCTGGATAAATCCTCTAAACAAAAAATCAGTAAAGAAAGAGCAATCCTTAATGACACACTAGATCAGATGGAATTAATTGACATCTTCAGAACATTTCACCCCAAATCTATAGAATATACATTCTTCCCAAGTGCACAAGGGACATTTTCAAAGATAGACCACATATTGGAACATAGGCTAAGTCTCATCAAACTCGAGAAGATAGAAAGCATATCAAACATCTTCTCAGATCACAATGGCATAAAATTATAAATCAACTGCAATAAAAAATGAAAAAATACACTTGGAGAGTAAATAGCATGCTATTAAATGATGCTTGGGTTACCAAAAAGATCAAAGAATAAATGAAAAGCATCCTGGAAACAAATGAAAATGTAAACACAACAATCCAAAATATGTGGGACACAGTGAAAACAGTCCTCAGAGGGAAGTACATAGCTCTACAGTCCTCTGTAAAAAAAAAAAAAAAAAAATAGAAAGAAAAGAAAAAGAGAAGAAAAACACACACAGGAAAAACTAGTAATAAATTATATAACCCTGCAACTTAAAGAATTAGAAAGAGAGCAACAAGAAAAGCCCAGAGGAAGAAGAAGGAAGGAAATAATAAATTTCGGAGCAAAAATAAATGGCATAGAGAACAATAATAATAATAACAACAAAAAATACTAAAGATCAATAAATCCAAGAGCTGGTTCTTTGAAAGGATAAACAATACTGATGAACCTCTAGCCAGACTCACCAAGAATCAAAGAGAGAGGACACACACACACACACACACACACACACACACACACAAATCAGAAATGAAAGAGGTGAAGTTTTTAAAAACTGACCTTACAGACATACTAAGGATTGTAGATAAAAATACTATGAATAACTCTACTCCAACAAACAGGACAACCTAGACAAAATGATGTATTCCTAGAAAAATACAAGCTTCCAAAACTCAATCAAGAGGAATCAAAAAGACTTAATAGACTGATAATGACCAAAGAAATTGAAGAAGTTATCAAAAAACATCTATCAAACAAAAGCCCTTGTCCAGATGGCTTCACAGGGGAGTTTTACCAAACATTCGAAGAAGAACTGAAGCCTATCCTCATAAAATTCCAACAAATTCAACAGAAAGGCATACTTCCAAGCTCTTTCTATGAAGCCAGTTTTACCCTAATCCCAAAACCAGATAAAGACACGACAAAGAAGGAGAATTACAGGCCAATATACCCAATGAACATAGCTGCTAAAATCCTCAACAAAATCCTAGCAAATCAGATCCAGCATTGCGTTAGAAAGATCATACACCATGACCAAGTGGGATTTAATCCAGGGATGCAAGGCTGGTACAATATCTGCAAATCAATAAACATGATATATCACATAAACAAATTGAGAGACAAAATCACATAATCATATCAATCGATGCAGAAAAAGCACTTGACAAAATCCAACACCCTTTCTTGATGAAAATTCTAAGCAAAGTGGAAATAGAGGCATCATACCTCAATACAATAAAAACCTTTTATGACAAGCCTACATGCAACATCATACTCAATGGGCAAAAATTAAAACCACTTCCCCTAAAAACAGGAACAAGACAGAAGTGCTTGCTTTCGCCACTCCTGTTTGACATAATATTGAAAGTGCTAGCCATAGAAATCAGACAAGAAGAAATAAAAGGCATCCAAATTGGAAAAGAAGTAAAACAGTCATTATTGTCAGATGATATGATATTGTACATAGAATACCTTAAAGACCTCATGAAAATAAATTTGCCAATGTAGCAGGATACAAAATTAACACCCAGAAATCTATGGCTTTTTTATAAACAAATTATGAACTCACAGAAAGAGAAGAAAAACAACCAATCTCATTTATCATTGCACCAAAAAAATTAAGATACCTAGGAATAATCTTAATAAGGAGATAAAATATCTGTACTTGAAGAACCACAGGGTGTTGAAAAAAGAGATAGAGGAAGACATAAACACATGGAAGAATATACTGTGTTCATGGGCTGGTAGAATCAATATCATTAAAATGTCCATACTACCCAAAGCAATCTATAGATTCAATACAACCCCCATTAAAATATCAATGGCATATTTCACATACCTAGAACAAACATTCTTAAAATTCATATGGAGTAAAAAATGATCCTGAAAAGCAGCAGCAAACTTGAGAAAGAAGAACAAAGTTGGAAGGATCACAATACCTTATATCAAGCTATATTACAAAGCCACTGTTCTCATAACTGTCTGGTACTGGCACAAGAACAGACATATAGACCAATGAACAGAATAGAAAACCTAGAAATCAATTCAAGCCATTATGCTCCATTAATATTTGACAAAGGAGGCAAAAGCATACAATGGAGTCAAGACAATCTCTTCAATAGATGGTGTTGGGAAAATTGGACAGATACATACAAGAAAATAAAACTAGATGACCAACTTACACCATACATAAAAATTAACTCAAAATGGATAAAGGAATTAAATGTCAGATGTAAAAAAATATCAAAATTTTAGGAGAATCTATAAGCAGCAAAATATGAGACATATGTTGTAGCAATATCTTTACTGATACAGATCCTAGAATAATGGAAACTAAGGAGCAAATAAATGGGAATTCATCAAAATAAAAAGCTACTGCACAGCAAAATAAAACACCAACAACAAAACAACAAGAGAACCCATGGAAGGACATATTTGCCAATGTTATTTCCGATAAGGGTTTAATCTTCAAAATTTATAGGGAACTCATATAACTTAACAAAAGAAAGATAAATAATCCAATAAAAAATGGGCAACAGACCTAAATAGATACTTTCCTAAAGAGGACAAAGAGAAGGCCAAGAGACACAGGAAAACATGCTCAAAGTCACTAGTTATCCAAGAGATACAAATGAAAATGACAATGAGGTACCATCTCACACCTGTCCTAATGGCTATCATCAATAAATCAACAAACGACCGGTGTGGGCAAGGATATGGAGAAAAAGGAACCCTAGTGCACCGCTGATGGAAATGCAGACTGGTGTAGCCATTGTGGAAGGCAGTATGGAGATTACTCAAAAAATTCAAAGTAGAACTTCTATTTAACCCAGTCATCCCACTTCTAGGAATATATCCCAATAGATCAGAAACACCAATCAGAAAGAATATATGCATCCCTATGTTCATAGCTGTGCAATTTACAATAGCTAAGATTTGGAAACAGCCTAAGTGCCCATCAGCAGATGAGTGGATTAAAATCTTGTGGTACATTTACACAATGGAATACTATACTAATGTTAAAAAGAAGGAATTGTTACCATTTGCAACATCATGGATGGACCTGGAGACCATTACGCAAGCAAAATAAGCCAGTCAGAAAACGATAAATATCACATGACCTCATTCTTTTGTGGAATATAATGAACAACATAAACAACTGATGACCAAAAATAGATCCAGAGATTTAGGAGTGTTGAACAGATCATCTAACCTCAGAGGGAGGGCAGGGGTGTGGGGGTGGGTAAGAGATAAAGCAAAGGACTTGTATGCATGCATATACACAGAACCCATGGACACAGACAATAGGGGGGTGAGGGCATGTGCTGGGGAGTGGGAGCGGCTGGGGAGAGGTCATTTGGGGGAAAAGGAGACATATATAATAATACATAATAATTTAAACAATAAAAAAATTTAATTAAAAAAAATAAAAAGAGCCTTGGCTGGTTTGGCTCAGTGGATAGAGCACTGGCCTGTGGACTCAAGGGTCCCAAGTTCAATTCCAGTCAAGGTCATTCATGTCTCTCTCTCTCTCTCTCTCTCTCTCTCTCTCTCTTTCTCTCTCCATCTCTCCCTCTCCCTTCCTCTCTGAAATTAATAAAAAAATTAAAGAGAAAATGACAAAAAAGAAAAGAAAATTGCAGACCAATATGCTTCCTAAAGCTAGACATAAAAGTCCTTTAAAAATGATGTTAACAAATAAATTACAGCAATGTATAAAAATAAAAAATAAACTATAAGGCACTGAAGAAAGGAATCAAAGAAGATACAAAAATGAAGCATATGCTATGTTCATGGATAGGAAGAGTAAACTTCATTAAAATGTCCATACTACTCAAACAATATACAGATTCAAAATAATCCCTACTCACATACCAAAGACATACTTCACAGAGCTAGAACAAATACTCTAAAAATTTATATAGACTATAAAAAAAACTGAATAGTCTCAGCAATATTGCGAAAGAAGAATAAAATTGGGGTATCATACTACTGGATATCAAACTAGCCCATAGTAATGAAAATGGCATGGTACTGGCATAAAACCAACATGTAGGTATAGAGGGCTCAGAAATAAACCCAGGTCCATTTAGTCAATTAATATTTGACAAAGGAGGCAAGAACATACAATGTGGTAATGACAGCCTATTCAAGAAATGGAGCTTGGAAAATTGGACAGATATGTTCAAAATAATGAAATTAGACCACCTCCTTACACCTTTTATAAGAACAAACTCAATGCAGACTGGTGCAGCCATTGTGGAAAACAGTATGGCGTTACCTCAAAAATTTAAAAATGGAACTTCCATTTAATCCAGTAATACCACTTCTAGGAATATATCTCAAGAAAACAGAAACACCAATCAGAAAGGATATATGCACCCCTATGTTCATAGCAGCAGTTTGCAATAGCCAAGATTTGGAAACAGCCTAAATGCCCATCAACAGATGAGTGGATTAAAAAACTATGGCTCATCTACACAATGGAATACTACGCTGCTATAAAAAAGAAGGAATTCTTACCATTTGCAGCAACATGGATGGAACTGGAGAGCATTATGCTAAGTGAAATAAGCCAGGAAGTGAAAGAAAAACACCACATGATCTCACTCATTTATGGATAATAAAGAACATTATAACCTTATGAACAAAAAGATAGATGCAGAGGCAGAGAAGCATGGAACAGACTGTCAAATTATAGTGGGAAGGCTGGGGAGTATTGGGGGGGGGGAGGTAAGAGATCAACCAAAGGACTTGTATGCATGGATATAAGCATAACCAATGGACAAAAGACAGTAGGGGTGTGGGGTGAGGGCATGTGCTGGGGGGTAGAGGAGGCTGGGGGAAGGTCAAAGGGGGAAAAAAAGAGACATATGTACTACTCTCTCTAATACTTTAAACAATTAAATAAAATAAATAAAAAAGAACAAACTCAAAATAGACTAAGCATTAATTGTAAGACTTGATGCCATAAAAATTCTAAAAGAAAACATAGGCAGAAAATCTCTGTCATTTCCCTTAGCAATATTTTTTTCTGATATCTTCTATGGCAGGTGAAACAAAAGAAAATATAAACAAATGGGACTACATTAAACTAAAAAGTTTTTTTAAAGCAAAGGAAACCATCAAAATAATGAAGAGACAATTTAGTAAATTAGAGAACGTATTTTCCAATAATAAATCTGATAAGGAGTTAATTTCTAAAAGTTATAACAGCAAAAACCAAACAATCCAATTAAGAAATGGGCAGAGGATCTATACAGTTCTCCAAAGAGAACATTCAAAATTCTAATAGACATATAAAATATGCTCAACAATATTAATTGCAGACAAATGCAAATTAAAATCACACTGAGATATCGCCTGTCAGAATGGCTGTCATCAATAAATCAACAAACAACAAATGTTGGCAAGGATGTAGAGAAAAGGGAACTCTTATTCCTTGCTATGAATTCAGATTGGTTCAGCTACTATGGAAAAAAGTATGGAGTTTCCACAAAAGTTAAAAATAAATCTGCCTTAGGACTCAGTGATTCCATTTCTGGGGATTTATATAAAGAAACCAAACTGCTAATTTGAAATAATATATGCACCCCTATGTTTATAGCAGCATTATTTACAATAACCAAGATATGAAGCAACCAAAGTGCTCATAAATAGATGAGTGGATAAAATATAGTGGTACATATATACAATAGAATATAATTGAGCCAGAAAAAGGAATGAAACCTTACCATTTGTGACAGCATTCTTGGACCTAGAAGGTATCATGCTCAGTGAAATAAGTCAGAGAAAGATAAATAGCACATGACTTCACTTATATGTAGAATCTAAAGAACAAAATTAATAAACAAAGAAAAATGAAACAGACTCATAGGTACAGAGAGAACCTGTGGTTGCCAGAGTGGGGCCAGCGGGAGAGCTGGGGCACTGGTTTGAAGAGATAAAGGGACTAAGAAGCACAATTTGGTAGTTACAAAATAGTCACAGAAAAGTAAAACATCTATAATAATAAAAGTGTAATATGCTAATTAGACCAGACAACCTCCCAGACAACCTTCCGCATGAGCTTCTGGACTAAACCACGAGGGCCGAGGCAGAGGCAGCTCCTGCAGCAGCAGGAGCTGAGCCCCTTGCATGAATTTCATGCATTGGGCCTCTAGTAGTAAATAAAGTAAATAACATTGTGATAGCTATGTATGGTGCCAGTCAGGGTACTGGAAATATCGAGGTGAACATTATTTAATTTATGATTGTCAATCTACTAAGCTGTACACCAAACCAATACATAATAAAATTTAAAAGTAGCTCACAGCCACTTGGCCTGGAGGTCAAACCCTCCCTGATATTAGCTACAACAATCAAGGCTTAACTACAAGACTGCGCACAAAGACCACTAGGGGGTGCACCAAGAAAGCATAACAAAATGCGGAGACAAAGAAACAGGACAAAATTGTCAATGGAAGATATAGAGTTCAGAACCACACTTTTAAGGTCTCTCAAGAACTGTTTAGAAGCCGCCGATAAACTTAATGAGATCTACAAGAAAACTAATGAGACCCTCGATGTTATGATGGGGAACCAACTAGAAATTAAGCATACACCGACTGAAATAATGAATATTATACAGACTCCCGACAGCAGACCAGAGGAGCGCAAGAATCAAGTCAATGATTTGAAATGCGAGGAAGCAAAAAACACCCAACCGGAGGGGCGGAATGAAAAAAGAATCCAAAAATGCGAGGGTAGTGTAAGGAGCCTCTGGGACAGCTTCAAGCGTACCAACATCAGAATTATAGGGGTGCCAGAAGATGAGAGAGAGCAAGATATTGAAAACCTATTTGAAGAAATAATGACAGAAAACTTCCCCCACCTGGTGAAAGAAATGGACTTACAGGTCCAAGAAGCGCGGAGAACCCCAAACAAAAGGAATCCAAAGAGGACCACACCAAGACACATCATAATTAAAATGCCAAGAGCAAAAGACAAAGAGAGAATCTTAAAAACAGCAAGAGAAAGAAAGTCAGTTACCTACAAGGGAATACCCATACGACTGTCAGCTGATTTCTCAACAGAAACTTTGCAGGCCAGAAGGGAGTGGCAAGAAATATTCAAAGTGATGACTAGCAAGAACCTACAACCAAGATTACTTTATCCAGCAAAGCTATCATTCAGAACTGAAGGTCAGATAAAGAGCTTCACAGATAAGGAAAAGCTAAAGGAGTTCATCACCACCAAACCAGCATTATATGAAATGCTGAAAGGTATCCTTTAAGAAGAGGAAGAGGAAGAAAAAGGTAAAGATACAAATTATGAACAACAAATATGCATCTATCAACAAGTGAATCTAAGAATCAAGTGAATAAATAATCTGCTGAACAGAATGAACTGGTGATTATAATAGAATCAGGGACATAGAAAGGGAATGGACTGACTATTCTTGGGGGGAAAGGGGTGTGGGAGATGCGGGAAGAGACTGGACAAAAATCGTGCACCTATGGATGAGGACAGTGAGTGGGGAGTGAGGGCGGAGGGAGGGGTGGGAACTGGGAGGAGGAGAGTTATGGGGGGGAAAAAAGAGGAACAAATGTAATAATCTGAACAATAAAGATTTAATTTAAAAAAAAATAAAATTATAAACAAGACAAAATATATTTATAGTACAGGATGTATTTATTGAAAAAAATCTTCATATAAGTAGACCTGCACAGTCAAACCCCTGTTGGTCAAGGGTCAACTGCATATAACACATAAGTAACCAAATGACATGTTTTCGTTGGCATGACTTGCATTTCTAGACCATTGAGCTACTGCAACTCAGTCACAGATGCCACAACTAGGAAACAGGTGCCTTAAAGGGAGCAAAGATGATGACATCCAGTTGAGCTGATTTCTGTAGCCTGATTCAAGCAAAATATTAATAATAAGACAGCAAGTCCTGTGCTTACATGATTTGGGACAAGTTTTACTATTACAAATAACTGAATGGAGTTTCACATGTCTTTTCAAAATGAAGAATTTGAAATGGCAAGACTTCTTAGAACTCTGGGCTCTTACAGAAGTGAATTCGGGTAAAATATTGATGACAAGGTTTCATATGCCTAGGATGTAACATTTAGCAAGAAATGAAGAGATACATTTCCCACCAAAATCTAATGCCACTGCCATCAACCCCATAGAGGCTCAGCTACCTAAAATGGAAATGAAAATATAAAAAAAACAACAATTTAAAAGTATGTATTTGTATAACTGAAGAAATATCATCTACTTGTCTAAAGGGTTCTAACACTGGAACTGAGAAGTCAGGAAACTAAACTTTCTCAGATTTATCATAGGACTAGAGCCTGGTGCACAAAATTTGTACACTCGGTGGGTGGTCCCTCAGCCTGGCCTGCATCCTCTCGCAGTCCAGGGAGCGGGCCTAAGCTGTCAGTCGGACATCCTTAGTGCTGCTTCAGAGGCCGGAGAGGCTCCCGCCACCACCGCAGTGCTCACCAGCCATGAGCCTGGCATCTGGCTGAGCGGCACTCCCCTGTGGGAGTGCACTGACCACCAGGGCGCAGCTCTTGGGTTGAGCAGGATTGGGTTGAAACCGGCTCTCCGAAATCCCCCAAGGGGTCCTGAATGGTAAGAGGGCACAGGCTAGGCTGAGGGACCCCACTAGTGCATGATCAGGGTCAAGGAGGGATGCTGGAGGTTGGCCAGCCATGGAGGGACTCTGGGAGAGCTCCAGGGCATGCCAGGCCTGTCTCACTCAGTCCCCCAATAGGCTGGACCTCAGCCACAAGCTAGCCTACTGGTCAGAGTGTCTGCTCCCTGGTGGTCAGTGAACGTCATAGCAACTGGTCAAACAGTTGACTGTCTGCCCCCTGGTGGTCAGTGCATGTCATAGCGAGTGGTTGAGTTGCCTTAGCATATAATTAGCATGTTACGCTTTGATTGGTTGAACGACAACTGGACGACCAGACACTTAGCATATTAGGCTTTTATTATATAGGGTGAGATTCCTTATATAAAAGCTTTCATGCTACAAAATAGTTGGGTAGGACTGCATTGGATAGCTTACTTCTGAAGAAATCTCAAGTTTGTGTTCTCATGTAAAGTACTTGTTCTAACAGTAATGATAGACCAATTACCTCACAAACATTTAGGGAAAAAAGCTCATTTTACCTGTTTCACATCCCTGGCAACTGATCAGTACCTAGTGTGGAGAATCACCAATGGGGATTCCTTAGGAGATTTACTTATGCACTGAAAACAGACATAAGAAAATCAGACCAAGTCACAGAAAAGTCCAATCTTTTAAAAGTGTTTAGGTGATGAAACTTGTAAAATACTGAACAGATTTCCCAAAATGGCTATGAGATACTTTTCAGATAGACAGCAGGTTAGAAAGCAGGTATCTTTTCTGAGGCATGAATAAAATAAATCAATAAAAAATTTCAAACAACATCACCACAACAGAAACCTCTTTTTTATGTGATACCTTTATTATTTTTTATCCTCTTATGGTCTTTTATCATGATCACTTATATTGTGTAATTCCTACATTTTTGTTCCTGCTTGTTCTAAACTGCTCCTGCCAATATTTCTAACTCTAAAAATTATGACAAATTACTGATTTTGAGATTCTTAAACTGAAAGTGATTTACATAAAATGCAGTATATTGAGATCTTGTTTGAATTACCAGCATTTATTTGCAAACAGAAAAAAAAAATGTGAGAAACAATATTTATATAGCTACCATAAATTTAAGAGTGTATGCACATGACTTGGAACTTTGTCACTTCTGAGGCCATAGAAAAAATAAATAAATGATTTTAAAATCATTTTATAGTATGTAATATTTACCTAATATAATGTATATAGATTTCAATTGAATCATATCTCTATAATGTGTACTACTAAGAAAATTTTGGAGAAACATGGGTGAAAAATAATTTAAATGGATGAAATCTAGGTTTTTATTTTTAAAATTAGGGTGAATTACTTGTCATATGTCACTATCTTTCTCTGAGGCACTGAACATATGTGGATGACTAGATGGACATTATCTTCCTTCAAGATTCCTTTGTGGAATTTTCAAAATGTTATCTAATTACTTAAATAGCATTTTATATTATAAACAATAAAACACAAGTATGGATTTTTTTATAATCAACAAAAAATACCTGTCAGTGTCCGTAGGCCGAGGAGAATAGGAATCCTATTTGAGACCCCTTGCATCATATCTGCCATCTGTTTACCAATGTATAATTCTTTGGGTTTTTTAAATTACAGTTGAAATACAATATTATACTAGTTTCAGGTATACAACCCAATGATTAGACATTCATATAATTTACTAAGTGATCACATCAATAATTCTAGTACCCGTATGCTGTCTTAGTCATTACAATGCTATTGACTATATTCCATATATTGTACTTTAAATGCCCATGAAAGTTCTGTAACTACCAATTTGTACTTCTTAATCCCATCACCTTTTTTACCCATTTCCCCAACACCCATCCCATCTGGCAACCATCAATATGTTCTCTGTATAAATGAGTCTGTTTCTGTTCTGCTTGTTAATTTTCTTTTTAGATTTTTCACATATAAATGAAAACATATGACATTTGTCTTTCTCTGACTTATTTCATTCAGCACAATACCCTCTAGGTCCATCCATGTTGTTGCAATGGCAAGATTTCATTATTATTTTATGGCTGAGTCATATTCCATTGTATATATCCTCTCCTTCCCCTTCCCCTTCCCCTTCCCCTTCCCCTTCCCCTTCCCCTTCCCCTTCCCCTTCTCCTTCTCCTTCTCCTTCTCCTTCTCCTTCTGCTTCTGCTTCTCCTTCTGCTTCTTCTTCTGCTTCTTCTTCTTCTTTGCAATGACTGATAATTTATTGCATTCTTTATTTACTTTTTTTTACATTTTTTAAATGTATACTTTCTTCTTGACTACATAATTCGTGCTCTTGGAATTTGTCCCATATTTAAGTTCCACAAATCACTGTCAACCTCCATGAGGCTGAGACTCTTTTTGTCTTAGTATGTCGAATCCAGAATAGCATTTACTTTGTTTTATTTGCCTTGCCAAACTTCTCTCCCCCATTCTCTAGACCCTCATGGTACCAGGGTTATATGTTTTAGGAACTCTCCCCAAGATCTTGAATTTATGCTGCCTCTCTGCTCTACCTCAGCCACTACCAAGAGAATCACAAATGCATTTGAGAGTAGTATCAATAACATATTCTTTAAAGAAGACACTTTTTTACATCTATAATGAAAAAAACTTCATGGGTTTTCATAAAGTAAAGCAATAAAAATAATTATAAAATGTTTATATTAATACAAAGCACATAGCAAAAAGAATGCTATTTTATGATAAAGTAAAAAGTACCCCAAATTTTTTATTAATTATATTTCACCTCTAACAAATACAAAATATAAAATAATATTATCCTATATAATAAGAGAACATGCAAATTAGCTGTCCCTCTGCTACGCTCAAGCCACGCCCACAAGCCACACTCACCAGCCAATCCGAGTGATTATGCAAATTATCTGATGAAGATGTCGGTTAATTTGCATACGCAGGTGTCAAGCGCCCCAGTAGGCTACGGTGGCCCTGGCTGCAGGCTCCTTGAACTTTCCTCGGCCCCTGGAGGCAAGGCCGTAGCTACGCCCACGGGTGCCTGGGACTTTTGCCAGTAGGGGAGGCTGGGCCACCCACGCCTAGCCACACCCGTGGGGTCCTGGGATCTTGCTGCCAGAGAGCTGGAGATTTGGAGGACTTGGCAGAGCAGGAGACTGCTGAACATAGAGCAGAGCAAGAGAGAGGGCAGCTTGGAGGGCATGGTTCCCTCTGTCACCCCAGCTTCCTCATCACAGCTGTGGAAACTGACAGCAGGGAGGAGGAAGTCCCACCCCCACAGAATCAGCCAGAATAGGCCATTGGTCAGACAGCTCTCAGCAGACTGATAGCCAGGACTCTCATTTACCTGCATCTGAGACCGTGACAGTATAGAGGTGGGACCATGTCTAAAGACCAACTATTGATACAGCTTAGCTCTGCAGCTGAAAGATGCCAGTGTTATTGACAGAAAGTGTCTGCAGAGCAGCATGTGTCTGATCTTTAAAGAAGGTGGTGCCTGTGATAGGATGTATCTGAACACCAGCTACTGGAAAAATGTCACTATGATACCAAAAAACACTAGCATTATTGAGAGAAAATGTCTAAAGACCAACCTGCCTTTGAAGTTGAAAGAAGGTGGTAGTGACAACAGAATATGTTGAGAGAACAGTCATCAACAAGTACTACCAATGCCGGTAGGAACTGCCTTCTCAGCGAAAATGGAGTACATGAGGACACAATCCTTGAACATAGTTGTGGTGGAATGAATGTTTGATGTGAATTTTGCCTATCACTAAATTTCTCAAATGAAAAACCATCCAATGGGAAATTTACTCTATGTTGTAGCAAAGGGAAAGTCTGTCCAAATGATATACATTTTCCAGATTACCCGACATATGTAAAAAGATTAATGACAAATGAAGATTCTGACAGTAAAAATTTCATGGAAAATATTTATTCCATAAATAGTTCTTTTGCTTTTGCTTCCATGGGTGCAAATACTGCATTGCCATCAGGATATGGGACATACTGTTTTAGAATACACAGGCAAGTTTATCACTGTACTGGAACTTTACATCCTTCAGATGGTGTTTCTTGGAATTTTGCTCAACTCTCTATTTTGGATACAGCTGTAGCTACAAGTAAAATATTAACAATGCTGGAAAATCAGGGTAGCTCAGAAAGACTCATGATCAACATCAACAACCTCATGCATGAAATAAATGAATTAACAAAATCGTACAAGATGCTACATGAGGTAGAAAAGGAGGTAACAATGGTGAATAAATGCAATCATAACAGTGACCCAGGTAGATATAATTTGCCCTGTGTAACCAAGGTTGCTGTCATATTCAGAAACGAAGATGGAGAACCTCCTTTGGAAAGGGACTTGCTCATTCATTGTAAACCAGATTCCAATAATCCAAATGCCTGAACGGGGTGTGGCCAGCTGCAAACAGCCATCAGCCCTTCACCCAGGTTGGCCAGGCACCCCAGCGGGACCCCCACCCTGATCCGGGACACCCTTCAGGGCAAACCAGCCAGCCCCCACCCATGCACCAGGCCTCTATCTTATATAGTAAAAGGGTAATATGCAAACTGACCCTAACAGCAGAAAGACTGGGAATGACTGGTCAGTATGACACACACTGACCACCAGGGGGCAGATGCTCAATGCAGGAGCTGCCCCCTGGTGGTCAGTGCGCTCTACAGGGGGAGCTCTGCTCAGCCCCAAGCCAGGCTGATGGCTGCCAGTACAGCGGTGGTGGTGGGAGCCTCTCCTGCATCCTCAGCAGCGCTAAGGATGTCTGACTGCAGCTTAGGTCTTCTCCCCACTGGCAAGTGGACATCCCCCGAGGGCTGCTGGGCTGCCAGAGGGATGTCTGATTGCCAGCTTAGGCCCAATCCCTTGGGCAGCCGGCCTAAGACAGCAGGTGGTCATCCCCTGAGGGGTCCCAGACTGCGAGAGGGCACAGGCCAGGCTGAGGGACACCCCCCCCCGAGTGCACAAATTTTGTGCACCGGGCCTCTAGTATATAATAAATCTACACTAATAAAAGAGAAAAATGGTAATTGGCGTACGACGCTACCCTTTTCATTGGCTAATCAGGGCTATATGCAAATTACCTGCCAACTAAGATTGGCAGTTAACTGCCAACAAGATGGTGGTTAATTTGCATATGTAGGCACAATGCAGGGAGGCAAAAGGGAAAGCAGGAAGAAGCCCCCTGCCACTGACAGTGATCGGAAACCCAGGGGGGAGCTAAGAGCTGGGGGGCAGGGGTGGAGCCCGCCTTTGCCCTGCCCCCCAGCCATGATCAGAGAATCAGGTGCCTTTTCTCCCCTGGCCAGTGATAGCAGGAAGTAGGGGTGGAGCCAGCGATGTGAGCTGGGCGCGGTCGAAGCTGGCAGTCCCAGGAGCTAGGGGTCCCTTGCCTGGGCCTAAAGCGAAGCCCACGATCGCGGGGCCGCTGCAGCTGCGGGTCCCTGCTGCCGGGGCCGGACGCCTCAGCCAGAGGCGTCCTGCAGGGGCAGGGGTGAAGCCCGTGCGATCGCAGCGCCCCCCCGCTGCCACTGCAGGTCCCCGCTGCCTGGGCCGGGCGCCTAGGCCAGAGGCGTTAGGCCTGGGCAGGGGCGAAGCCTGCAACTGCGGGGAGCTGGGGATCCCTTCCCAGGCCTGACACCTCTGCCGGAGGCCTCAGGCCTGGTCAAGGGGCCGATCTGGTGATTGGTGATTGGAGGGTGATGAGGGTCAACTCCTCTGGCCGAGGCATCAGGCCTGGGCGGGGGACTGGGGGTCCCCTGCCCAGGCCTGATGCCTGGGCCAAAGGCATCAGGCCTGGGTGGGGGGCGGAGCTGGGGATTGGGGGGATATGATGGTCCCCTTGCCCAGGCCTGAAGCCTGGGTCAGAGGCGTCAGGCTTGGGCCGGGGGTGGAGCAAGCAATCAGAGGGAGATGGGGGTCCCCTGCCCAGGCTTGATTCCTGGGCCAGAGGCCTCAGGCCTGGGCGGGGGCCAGAGCCAGTGATCGGGGGGAGATTGGGGTCCCCTGTCCAAGCCTGACACCTCTGGCGGAGGCGTCAGGCCTGGTCAAGGGGCCGATCAGGCGATCGGAGCGTGATGGGGGTCTACGCCTCTGGCCGAGGCATCAGGCCTGGGCAAGGGGCAGAACCAGTGATGGGGGAAAATGAGGGTCCCCTGCCCAGGCCTGACGCCTCTGTCAGAGGCGTCAGGCCTGGGCAAGGGGCCGATCCTGCGATTGGAGGGTGATGGGGGTCAACGCCTGAGGGCTCCCAGTATGTGAGAGGGGGCAGGCTGGGCTGAGGGACACCCCCCTACACACACACCCAGTGCACGAATTTCGTGCACTGGGCCCCTAGTACCATATAATACTGTACATATCGTATACTTTATTATTCAAGTTCTTTTACATTATCTTCAGATTTTATGTTTAGGAAGTCATTAGTTAATATAATTTGAGTAAAAGCATTTTGGTTCATTTGTCTACATCAAACAACAAAATGTTTTTAAGAGTGTTTTGTAAAATTGCATGACAACAATGAATCTCAAGAAGTTGCCACTGTATTTATAATAAGTTAATGTTGTGCTACCTTGTACTATCATACATTTGAAATGTTCTGACAATTTCAAATGGCAAGTCCATTTTCCTTGTTAAATTTTGTTCTAATAAAAATAACTGATTTCAGGTTTGTTTTTTGTCTATGTGTATTGTAAAAATGAAATTTGATGTTAAAATTTTGAGGATTTAATTATCTTCTTACACTGATATTGCTTGTATGAAAAGAGAAATAATCCTTTTGTTTATATAATATCATACTAGCTATTTTAATGAGAAGAACCTATTTACTATTTTTAGTTTAGAATTTTGATAATGAGTACAGATTTTTGTCAGATATTTACATAAGACATGTCTAAGTATGGTGTATCTAGTTTGTTTGTATTTTACAAAATCTCTGAGTCTGGAAAATATTAAATAATGTGCTTGATTTCAGAAATGTTTACTGTCTCTTGTATTTGTAACTGAAATGAAGTTTTGACAGATTAAAACTTTGGGGGACTTAGGATTTTTTAGAGAAAATATCCTATCTAATAAAAGAGAAACATGGTAATTCCCACACGACCACTACCCTTCCCATTGGCTAATCAGGTCAATATGCAAATTAACTGCCAGCCAAGATGGCAGCTGGCAGCCAGGCAGCTTAAAGCGAAAATGAGGCTTTCTTGCTTCAGTGACGGAGGACTCCAACGTTCCCTGCCTGCCGCTGCAGGCCTCTGAGCTGCAACTCTAAGCAACTATGTTACAAATATAGAAGCAAACAAAACCCCAGAAACCTGCTTTAGTCCGTTGGGCTTCACCCAGCAGGATCGCAACATTGTTTCAAATACAGAAGGTAAACAAAGGCCAGAAACCTGCTTTCAGCAGCAGAGGCCTAAGAGCTGGAGCCAAGACTAAGAGCTAAAGCTGGCCCAGAATAAAAAAAAAAAAAAAAAAAAAAAAAAGAGCAGTTGGGAGCTTCAGTCAGCCGCCAGCCTGAAAACAGCCCTCAGCCCCTCACCCAGACTGGCCAGGCACCCCAGTGGGGACCCCCACCCTGAAAGGTGTGTGACCAGCTGCAAACAGCCATCATCCCCTCACCCAGGCTAGCCAGGCACCCCAGTGGGGACCCCCACCCTGATCCAGGACACCCTTCAGGGCAAACCAGCTGGCCCCAACCCATGCACCAGGCCTCTATCCTATAGAGTAAAAGGGTAATATGCCTCCCAGCACCGGGATCAGTGTGAGAGGGGGCAGCGCCCAAACCCCCTGATTGCCCTGCGGCTCTGTGTGTGACAGGGGGCAGGGCAACAACCTCCCTATCCGCCCTGCTCTGTTCGTGACAGGGGAAGGTGCCCTAACCCCCTGATCAGCCCTGCTCTGTGCCTGATAGGGGGAGCTCCCCAACCCCCTGATCGGCCCTGCTCTGTGAGTGACAGGGGGGAGCTCCTCAACCCCCTGATGGGCCCTGCTCTGTGTGTGACAGGGGTAGCTCCCCAACACCCTCATGGTCCCTGCTCTGTGCGTGACAGGGTACAGAGCCCCAACCCCCTGATTGGTCCTGCTCTGTGCGTGACAGGGGGTGGCACCGCAACCTTCTCATCGACCCTGCCTTCATTGTGACAGGGGGTGGTGCTCCAACCCCCCAATCGGCCCTACCCTGAGCGTGACTGAGGGTGGCATTGCAACCTCCAAATCCACCCTGCTCTGTGCATGACAGGGGAAGGCGCCCCAACTCCCCAATCGGCCCTGCTCTGAGCCTGACCAAGGGCTGCACCTTGGGATTGGGCCTGCCCTCTGCCACCTGGGAGCAGGCCTAAGCCAGCAGGTCGTTATCTCCTGAGGGGTCCCAGACTGCAAGAGGGCACAGCCCGGGCTGAGGGACCCCCAGCCCCCCTCCCCCGAGTGCACAAATTTTTGTGCACTGGGCCTCTAGTAATATATAAAACAGGGAAAGGTAGCATGATCCAAAATGTAAAGCCAAATGAGATTGCACTAATAAGAAACAGGTAGACCCTTCTTTCATTAGAAAAATATTTCATCTAATGATATGCTGAAAGATGTCTTTTCTCCATGGTCTATGAGAGAAAAGCAAGTGAATATTGCTTTCCATTTTGATGTAGAAATCAAGAATAGTATAAATTAGGTAAAAATGAGTCACCTGCTTATTAAACAATGACAAAAAACAAACCCTTACTACATTGGGTTTTTAATCTGCAGAAGTGAACTGAACTGTCCAGATAGTAGGATTGAACTGAGTATTAGACAAAATACACCAATGCTTCATGACCATAGTGCATGGATGGTGCTGAACTGTGACTGTAAATGAAGAATCCCTCTTTCTCTAAGTCTTCTCTTCTTTCCTCTTCTCCAACTTCATCTAGCCTGACATTTGACAGTTGGCAGGTTCCTTATCCCAAGAAACAGAGCTAAATATTTGATTTGAAGAATCATATAGAAACTGTCTTGCTTTAATGCCCATCACCAACTTACTTATGTTTTCTATTTCTTGGGTTATGTGAAAATGAAAATAACCAGAACTTTGAATAGCTTATTTTGTTCTGAAGAAAGGAGTAAAAATTCTTTCTTGGGCTTTCGTACAGGTGTAGACTGTAACAGTTTCTTTCAGTTCAAAAAAGTACTTTTGTGCCCTCGCTGGTTTTGTTCAGTGGATAGAGTGTCAGCCTATTGACTGAAGGGTCTCAGGTTCAATTCCAGTCAAAGGCACATACTTCGGTTGCAGGTTTGATCCCCGGCCCTGGTTGGGGTATGTTCAGGAGGCAGCCAATCAATGTGTCTCTCTCACATCTATGTTTCTCTTTCTGTGTGTCTCCCCATCCCTCCCACTCTCTAAAAATCAATTGAAAAATATCCTCAGCTGAGGATTAACAACAGTAAAAATACTTTCTTGAGAGATTTAAACTTTGAGAATTGTTGCCTTTGCACAGTCACAAAATTTTTAGAGATGTCAGTTTGACAGACCTTGATAGTCAGTAGACAAGGCTATGATATTTATGCAGGTCCAACTCATTACATTTTTTTTGTGTCTTACCATTTTTTAAAAAATATATTTTTATTGATTTCAGGGAGCAAGGAACAGGGAGAAAGAGAGAGAAACATTAATGATGAGAGAGAATCATTGATAGGCTTCTTCCTGCATGCCCCCTACTGGAATCAAGCTGCAACCCGGGCATGCAACCTGACCGGGAATGGACCTGTGACCTGCTGGTTCATAGGTTAGTGTTCAGCTATGGGCAGCACACTGGGCTGTGTTTTACTGTTGAAAATAATGCTTATCTTTGGTATTGAGAGTGGAAATTTATGGATTTATGGTGAAATAATTGAACACTAATCATATTCATCCTATATAATAAAAGGCTAATATGCAAATAAGACTGAAGGGCGGAACAACTGAACAACCAAACAACTGGTTGCTATGACATGCGCTGACCACCAAAGGGCATGCACAGAACATGGCAGGCATTGGCTGTGGCGGGATGGTGGAGCAGAGGAGTGGGGGCACCAGACCAAGGTGGGACACCAGTCACTGTCATCGGGGCAAGCCTCTGGTGGTTAGTAAACATTCTTTGCTCCTGGCACTCTCACCTGCTGCTGATGCCAGCCCAACTCAAACCTTCTGCTGGTGCTGGAGCTGCTGCTTGCACCCACTGCCAGTGTTGGCCCTGCTCACACCCACAGCTGGGGACGGAGCCACCGCTCGCACCCGCTGCTGGTGCCTAGCGCCAGTCCCAATTGCTTGGGAGTGGCGAGTGGTGACTGCCACCCTGATTGCCCCTGAGTGCTTCTCCACCTCCCCCTCCTCCTGAGGGGTGATTGAGGCAGCAGCAGCTGACGGCGCTGGCCCTACTTGCACCCACTGCTCATGCTGGCCCCAATTGCTCTGCACCGTCAGTGGGTGTGAGCAGGGCCAGCACCAGCAG